>NC_138769.1:454468710-455068710 GCF_965119305.1 Pelophylax lessonae
AAGGTCATTCTTGGAGAATGGAAAAAGATAGATGTTGCAATATGTCACCAACTTGTTCATTCAATGCCTCGAAGACTTGGTGCTGTCCTTATAAATCATGGAGGTCATGGTAAGGTGTGGTTGTGGAAGACAGTTTCAGGTCACAAGTCATACACCATGGCAAGGCTGAGCACAGCAACAAGACACAAGGTTTTAAGATGTGCAGTTCAATCTCTTTTTGAAGAAGCACAAAGAAACGGGCAATACTGAGGGCCGTAGAGGTAGTCAACAACCAAGGAAACCTTATGCAGCGGAGGTTGTGGAAGACAGTTTCATGTCACAGGTCATACACCATGGATACTGCATCAGCAAGGTCTCTCTCAGGCAAAGATTTCAAAGCACACTGGGGTTTCAAAATGTGCTTTTGAAGCTCTTTTGAAGAAGCACAAATAAACAGGCAACATTGAGGAAAGTAGTCACAGTGGTTCGCTAAGGAAACTTAATACAGTAGATGAAAGACACACCATGCTTGCTTCCCTTCCACATCGGAAGATGTCCAGCAGTGCCATCAGCACAAAACTGGCTGAAAACCAGTGGGACCCAGGTATACCCATCTACTGCCCAGAGACATCTGGCCAGTAGTGGAAGAATTGCAGCCAAAAAGCCAAACCTCCAACATGGAAACAAGGCTAAGCGACTCAACTATGCACAAAAAAACATAGAAACTGGGGTGCAGAAAAATGGCAAAAGATGCTCTGGACTGATGGGTCAAAATTTGAAACATTTGGCTGTAGCAGGAGGCAGTTTGTTCAGTGAAGGGCCGAAGATCAGTACAATAATGAGTGTATGCAGGCAACAGTGAAGCATGGTGGAAGTTCTTTGCAATTCGGAAATGCATTTCTGCAAATGGATTTACAAATTTAGTTAGAATCAGTGCTGTCCTGAATGCTGACAAATACAGGTAGATACTTATCCATCATGTCATACCATCAGCTGTGATTGGCCCCAAATGTATGCAGCAGCACATGCAGCATACAATGAATACAATGAATACAATGAATACAATGAATACATGAATGAATGAATGAATGAATGAATGAATGAATGAATGAATACAATGAAATGCAGCAGGACAATGACCCCAAACATACAGCCAATGTCAATAAGAACTAGCTTCAGTGTAAAGAACAAGGAGTCTTGGAAGTGATGGTATGGCCCCCACAGGGCCCTGGTCTCAACATCATCGAGTCTGTCTGGGATTACATAAAGAGACTGAAGGATTTGAGACATACATCCACAGAAGATCCGTGGTTAGTTAGACTGCCGAGTTGCTTCAAAAGCTGTGTGCAAGTGTACCTAGAATTGATGCTGTTTTGAAGGCAAAGGGTGGTTACACAAAAATGTATCTGATTTGGATTTCTCTTCTGTTCATTTACTTTTAAGGTTGTTATTTGATATAAAATAAATGATTAACAGTTCTTTTTCTTAAAGCATTCTTACTTTACAGCATTTTTTCATACCTGCCTAAAACTTTTGTGTTAAATGCTTGGGTACACACAGCAATGTCATTTTTGTGTTATTTTATTAGGGAACTCACCTTGTCATTTTTTTTCTTATCTCCAGGAAAAACTTTATTGAAATTTAGAACTGTAGCACCTGCTCATTTTACTTTGCACTGCTATTAATAACGTATTTAGACTTCAGACCCCCTTCACTTTTTTCAATGTTGTTATGTTGAACCTGATACTACAGTTGTTGAAATTAATTTTATTTTCATTAATCTACACCCAGTACCTTATAATGACATGGTGAAAACAGATTTTTAGAAATTTCTATGCATTTAATAAAGAAAAGGACAAATTGAAATATCACGTTTTCTAAGTATTCAGACCCTTTGCGACAACACTTGAAATTTAGCTCATGTGGCTGCCATGTCTCTTGATTGTTGCTGAGATGATTCTAAACCTTGGTTGGAGTCCACCTGAGGTAAATTAAATTGATTGGACATGATTTGGAAAGGCACATACCTCTTTATAAAAGGCCTCACAGTTGACAATGCATACTGTATAAGAGGAAAAGACTGCAGAGCTCAGAGACAGGAATATTGCAAGGCACAGATCTGGGCTAGCCTACAAAAACATTTCTGCTGCACTGAAGGTCAAGATTCCCAAGAGCACAGTGGCCTCTATAATTCTCAAATGGAAAAAGTTTGGAACAACCAGGACTCTTCCAAGAGCTGGTCAAACTGAGCAATCGGGCGAGAAGGGCCGTAGTAAGAAAGGTGACCAAGAACCCGATGGTCACTCTGACGGAGCTCCAGTGATCCTGTGTGGACATGGGACAAAGCTCTAGAAGGACAACTATCACTGCAGCCCTCACCTGCTCTGGGATTTAAACAGATTGGTTAGACGGAAGCCTCTCCTCCGTCTAGCCAATACATAAAAACCCAATTGGAGTTTGCAAAAAAAAGCACCTGAAGAACCCTCAGACTGTGAGGAACAAGATTCTCTGGTCTTATGAAGCCAAGATTGAATTGTTTGGCCTCAATTCTAAACATTATGTCTGGAGGAAACCAGGCACCATCCATCACCTGCCCAATACCATCCGACCAGTGGTGGGATTCAAAAATTTTAGTAACCAGTTCCGACTTTCCCAGCAGAATGACCAGCGTGCCCCCCTTTCAATGCAGTGACCAGTGTACATGCCCCCTTCAATGCACAGTGACCAGCATGCCCCCCTTTCAATGCAGAGAGACCAGCGTGCCCCCCCTTTCAATGCAGAGAGACCAGCGTGCCCCCCTTTCAATGCACAGTGACCACAGCATTGCCCCCAATGATTGCAGAGTGCCAGCCACAGCATTGCCCCCAATGATTGCAGAGTGCCAGCCACAGCATTGCCCCCAATGATTGCAGAGTGCCAGCCACAGCATTGCCCCCAATTGCAGAGCGCCAGCCTCAGCATTGCCCCCAATTGCAGAGCGCCAGCCTCAGCATTGCCCCCAATTGCAGAGCGCCAGCCACAACATTGCCCCCAATTGCAGAGCGCCAGCCACAACATTGCCCCCAATTGCAGAGCGCCAGCCACAACATTGCCCCCAATTGCAGAGCGCCAGCCACAACATTGCCCCCAATTGCAGAGTGCCAGCCACAGCATTGCCCAATGATTGCAGAGTGCCAGCCACAACATTGCCCCCAATTGCAGAGCGCCAGCCTCAGCATTGCCCCCAATTGCAGAGTGCCAGCCACAGCATTGCCCCCAATTGCAGAGTGCCAGCCACAGCATTGCCCCTAATTGCAGAGCGCCAGCCTCAGCATTGCCCCCAATTGCAGAGCGCCAGCCTCAGCATTGCCCCCAATTGCAGAGCGCCAGCCACAACATTGCCCCCAATTGCAGAGCGCCAGCCACAACATTGCCCCCAATTGCAGAGCGCCAGCCACAGCATTGCCCCCAATTGCAGAGCGCCAGCCACAGCATTGCCCCCAATTGCAGAGTGCCAGCCACAGCATTGCCCAATGATTGCAGAGTGCCAGCCACAGCATTGCCCCCAATTGCAGAGCGCCAGCCACAACATTGCCCCCAACTGCAGAGTGCCAGCCACAACATTGCCCCCAATTGCAGAGTGCCAGCCACAGCATTGCCCAATAATTTCAGAGTGCCAGCCACAACATTGCCCCCAATTGCAGAGCGCCAGCCTCAGCATTGCCCCCAATTGCAGAGTGCCAGCCACAGCATTGCCCCCAATTGCAGAGTGCCAGCCACAGCATTGCCCCCAATTGCAGAGCGCCAGCCACAACATTGCCCCCAATTGCAGAGCGCCAGCCACAGCATTGCCCCCAATTGCAGAGCGCCAGCCACAACATTGCCCCCAACTGCAGAGTGCCAGCCACAGCATTGCCCCCAATTGCAGAGCGCCAGCGATCCCCCCCCCCCGCGAGACCCATGCACTTACCTCACGGACGGTCTCGCAGTCGGCTCCCCGCGTCTCCAAGTCCTCCCGCGGCGCCTCCTCCTCGTCCAATGGCACGGTGTTTGCCTTTCGGCCAATCAGGAAGCGGGAGGACCCGCTCCCTGATTGGCCAGGAGGAGGATCATGTGACAATAGCGAATTCTCATTCGCTATTGGCACAGAATGGGCGGGTCGGGCCGCACTGCTCCGCCCCCCGGCTGCCACATCTGCCCGAGCGCGGGACATTCAATTGTCCTGCGTAGACGCGCAGAGGGATTCAGCCGGTTCTGCGAACTTGCAGAAAGTTAGCAACCGATTCTATGGAACCGGTGCGAACCGGCTGAATCCCACCACTGCATCCGACCTTACTGAGTTTGAGAAGATTTGCAAAGAAGAATGGCAGAAAATCCCCCAATCCAGGTATGTAAAGCTTCTCACATCATACCCTAAAAGACTCAAAGCTGTAATTGGTTCCAAATGTGCTTTAACAAAGTACTGAGTACACGGTCTAAATACTTAAAGTGTTACTAAATCCACAACAGTTAAATCAGTCTGTGTATGCAGTAAAGCATGCTTGATATACTCACTGTAAAAACCTAAAGGGTTAATCATCTACATTATGTATAAAGGCTGTTTGATCCTGTATGCACAGATCCTTCTCATCTTCCATTGACCAGAATATGTCCGGATAGTACAGAGCCTTTGGAGTCCAGCTGCACATGCTCTGTTTGGTGTGTATAGCTGGAGATTTTTTTTTCTCTGGAGGATGCATGTGATCAGCACAGGACCAATCAGCACTGTCCAGAAAGAGGATCAGGGGTCCTGGATCCTGATAGAACAGCTCAGTGCAGTATGAAAACTCCTCCTACAAGCTTTACAAGAAACTGATAGAGGTAACAGGATTACTATATACTGTTGATGAAAAAAGGGTATTTAGCAGTTTATATTTACTAAAATAATTGCATTTCCATGTTCTGTGTACTGTGGGAGACCGGATTTAGTGAATGCAGGCTCCTGGGTTTAGTAACACTTTAAGTACATGTGATATTTCAGTTTTTTATTTTTAATACATTTACAGAAATTTAAACAACTGTAGTATCAGGCTGCAACATGACAACATTGAAAAAAGTGAAGGAGGTCTGAATACTTTATGAATGCACTATATATATATACATTGCTGTTAAAAAGTATTTTCCCCCTTTTTTTAATTTTCTATTTTTTTGCATTTTTGTCCCACTTACATGATTCAGATCATCCAACGTATTTTAATATTATACAAAGATAACCCAAGTAAATCCAAAATGTAGTTTTTAAATTATTCCAATTTGAATGATTTATTTTATTAAAGGAAAAAAGTTGTCCACTCCTGCCTGGCCCTATGTGACAAAGGAATTGCCCCCCTTGCTAAATCATGAATGAACTGTGATTAACCACATTTTTGGAGTTTCATTTTACTTAACACACCCAGGTCTGATTACTACCAGACCTGTTGAATGAAGAAATCACTTAAATAGAAGTTGTTTGACAAAGTGAGACACGCTAAGGCCTCTTTCACACTTTTTCCTGAGACTTGGGACTGCAAAATCACATGACAAGTCATACTCCATGATTTCCAAGGAGTACTGTTCATATCTGTGTGACTTCAAGTCGCAGTGACTTCAAAGTAGTCCCTGCACTACTTTGGTCCGACTTTGATGTGTTTTGAGGCCCATAGACTTACAAGATTACATAGGCATTGCTTCAAGTCCAGTCAAAATCGCGTCAAAAGTTGCGACAAAATCGCACGCCATTTAGGTCGTACAATTGTGCAGGGGGCCTAAAAGATCTCAAAAAGCAACACATCATGCCACAATCTAAAGTAATTGAAGAACAGATGAGAAACAAAGTAATTGACATGGACCAGTCTGGTAAGGGTTACAAAGCCATTTCTAAGGCTGTGAGACTCCATTTAACCACTGTGAGCCATTATCAACAAATGGCGAAGACTTGGGGTAGTGAACCTTCCCAGGAGTGGCCAGTCTACTAAAATTACTCCAAGAGCACAAGAGGTCATAAAAGAACCCAGGACAACATCTAAAGAAATTGTTTAACCAGTTAAGGTCAGCGTTCATAATTCAACAATAAGAAAGACCATGGGCAAAAATGGCATCCATGGGTGAGTTCCAAAGCAAAACCCACTGCTGACCAAAAAGAACACAAAGGCTCGTCTCACATTTGCCAAAAAAACATCTTGATTATTCCCAAATTTTTGGGCAAATATTCTGTGGACTGATGAAACAAAAGTTGAACTTTTTGGAAGGTGTGTGTCCCGTTACATCTGGCATAAAACAAACACATTTCATAAAAAGAACATTATACCAACAGTCAAACATGGTGGTGTAGTGGTCTGGGGCTGCTTTGCAGCTTCAGGACCTGGACGACTTGCCAATTGATGAAACCATGAATTCTGCACTCTACCAGAAATGACTAAAGGAGAATGTATGGCCATCAGTTCGTGACCTCAAGCTTAAGTGCACTTGGGTTATTCAGCAGGACAATTTTCAGAAACACAACAGTAAGTCCACCTCTGAATGGCTCAAAAAAAAAAAATGAAGGTTTCAGAGTGGCCCAGTCAAAGTTTGGACTTAAATCCAATCTAGATGCTGTGGCATGACCTTAAACAGGCTGCTCCTGCTCGAAACCCTCCAATATGGCTGAATTAAAACAATTTTATCGGACTGTGGAAACCTCACATTGGACCTCATGCAACTTGGATCCTGTGCCTCTCCACTCTTCCTCCAGACTCTGGGACCTTGATTTCCAAATGAAATGCAACATTTTCCACAGTCCGTGATGATTTGGGAAGCCATGTCATCTACTGGTGTTGGTCCACTGTGTTTTATCAAATCCAATGTCAGCGCAGCCCTTTACCAGGAAATTCTAGAGCACTTCATGTTTCCCTCTGCTGACCAGCTTTAGGAAGATGCTGATTTAATTTTTCAGCAGGTCTTGTCACCTGCCCACACTGCCAAAAGTACCAATACCTGGTTTAATGAACATGGTATCACTGTGCTTGATTGGCCAACAAACTTGCCCTAAGCCCCATAGAGAATCTGTGGGGTATTGTCAAGAGGAAGATGAGAGACACCAGACCCAACAATGCAGATGAGCTGAAAGCCACTATCAAAGAAACCTGGGCTTCCGTAACACCTCAGCGGTTTTACAGGCTGCTCACCTCCAGGGATAGGCACGGACCAAGGCTGTGGCGGACATTTTCCAGACTACAGACCTTAGTAAAGGACACCAAGGTACATTTCAAATTAAAACCATCAAAAAATATTCTGTCTACTCTCTGGCCTAGTTCTACAATTACAAATAAGTTTAAAATAACATTTATATACAAACTGCTTGTGGTATACTGTTATAAACGGTTTAAAATATTTTCAAAATTCTTACCTTATATTTTTCTGTTGTATTGAGTCGCAGCAGCAGCATCAAAGTCCTTTGTAGACATGGATGAAGTAGGAATACACAAACATGCATCAACACGACAGTCCCCAGGTCTCCCGTAGATCCCCCTTTAGTGCAGGCTAGGGCAGGTACCCAGTAGATCCCCCCTTTAGCCCAGGCAGGTCCCCCATAGATCCCCCTTTAGTGCAGGCCAGGGCAGGTCTCCCTTAGATCCCCTTTGGTGCAGGCAAGGGCAGGTCCCCCATAGATCCCCCTTTAGAGCAGGCAGGTCCCCATAGATCCCGCATTAATACAGGTAGGTCCCCCATAGATCCCCTTTAGAGCAGGCCTGACCAGGGTGAGGGTCCCTCATATTTATACATCCCTCTTTAGAGCAGGTAAGGGAGGCAGGTCCCCCATAGATCCCCCTTTAGAGCAGGCCAGGGTGAGGGTGCCCCATAATTATACATCCCCCTTTAGAGCAGGCAAGGGCAGGCAGGTCCCCCTTAGATCCCCCTTTATAGAAGACAAGGGCAGGCAGGTCCACCATCCCCCATAGATCCCCTTTAGTGCAGGCAATGGCAGGCAGGTCCCCCATAGATCCTCCTTTAGAGCAGGCCTAGGCCAGGATGAGGGTCCCCCATATTTATACATCCCCCTTTGGGGGACCCTCACCCTGGCCTGCTCTAAAGGGGATCTGTGGGGGACCTGGGTGGCTGACCTGCCTGCTCTAAAGGGGGATTTATAAATATGGAGGACCCTCACCCTCGCCTAGGCCTGCTCTAAAGGGGGATCTAGGGGGGCCTGGGATGGCTGACCTGCCTGCTCTAAGGGGGATTTATAAATATGGGGGACCCTCACCCTGGCCTAGGCCTGCTCTAAAGGGGAATCTAGGGGGACCCCCCTAGATCCCCCTTTAGAGCAGGCCTAGGCTAGGGTGAGGGTCCCCCCATATTTATAAATCCCCCTTTAGAGCAGGCAAGGGCAGGCAGGTCAGCCATCCCAGGTCCCCCATAGATCCCCCTTAGAGCAGGCCTAGCAGGGTTCCCTTCCCAGACCTCCAGTCCAGTGAGTCCACCACAACCTACCGTTACCGTCCTCCTTTTCTTCTCCCGGTTAGTCAGACAGTCCCTCCCCCAGCCAGCCAGGGCCCAGAGTCAGTCACAGAGAGAGAGATCACTGCGCAGCTGCGCACGCAGGTCTCTCTCCAGTCTCCACCACCACTCCACTTTGTGGGCGGTGCCAAGAGGTAGAGCCAAGCGAGAGGCGGGAGCGGACAATCCGAGGGAGACCTGAGGCTCCGCCCCGAGCGTTCGTATCGCATCGGGGATTGATCTCAGATTCTTCTTGGCAGATGGGCAGAGTGAGACTTGCGGCGCGGCGGACACTGCAAGGACCGCTCACGGACACTAGTGTCCGTGTGCAGACACCTTGCCGACCCCTGCTCACCTCCATGCCATGCCACATTGATGCAGTAATTCATGCAAAAGGAGCCCTGACCAAGTATTGAGTGCATACTATACTGTACATGGACATACTTTTCAGTAGGTCAACTTTTCTGTATTAAAAATCCTTTTTTTATTGGTCTTATGTAATATTCAAATTTTCTGAGATACTGAAGTTTGGGTTTTCACTAGCTGTAAGCCATAATCATCTAAATTAAAATAAAGAAATGCTTGAAATATATCTCTCTGTGTGTAACGCATCTATATAAAATATATGAGTTTAACTTTTTGAATTGAATTGCTGAAATAAATTAACTTTTTAATGATATTCTAATTTTATTAGTTGCACCTGTATGTCATTAGAGTGTGGAAAAAAAAGCCACATAAGCACAATGCAGGTAGCATTTGGCTGAGATTAGAACTGATGACGCTTCTACTGCCAGGCAGGAGTGCTAACCACTAAGCCACTGTGCTGTAAATGTATCAGAGCATAATAAAAAAAAAACATTTAAATAAATCAAGTCAAACTTAAAAAAAACAGCATTCAAATATATTTATTATTAAGAATGTATATTTTTAAATGAGGAAGGTCAAGCAGTAAATACACAGTAAAGTACCCACCCAGTAGGAAAAAAGGCCTAAACAATGTAAACTAATGCAGCCACTATGTTTTTCCTTTGGGTTTAGATACGGTTGAAGTAAAAACCATATGATATCTGATCAGTGGACCCACTAATGTAGACAGCTTAATATACATACAAATCCTTTTTCTTGTAAAAAAGCTGAGTTTGGCTCTGACTATTCTTATGCCTTGTACACACGCAACGATTATCGTCCGACTTTTGTCCAGAGTGTGGTTTTGTTGGTTGGAATGTGCCTAGACTGCACACGAATTTTCTCGGCCAACAAAAATCTACTTCAGAAGTGATGTCATGTGCTGGTTTACTTTCCGTGTGTTTTTTCTTCTCTGAGCATGCCCAGTCTTGCTCATCAGATTTTTGTCTGCCGAAATCTGTACTGACTGACGGAAAATTGGCCGTTGTGTTGACGGCCAAGAAAAATTTAATAGCCTGCACACCAGATTTTTTTCGGCCGAAAAGTCGGAGTCGGTTGTCGGAAGCATCATACTAACAAGCCGAAAATCGGCCGATCGGACGTTGGCCGAAAATTCCCGGCCAATAATCGATGCGTGTGTGCGAGGCATAAGTCCTTTAATGTGATTGATAGCCTGATAAACCATTAGTAGCACAATGGAGGTGACAAGAAGGGAACTAAGTTCACCTTTCGAAGAAGTGGAGATTTGCATATAACTTTAGTTGCCCATATCCCTGGACGTACTGATGATTGACAAGTAGTAGTTGATTGTATGCTCAGTTTGAATTGCCAAGGCTTAAAATAAACATATTTTAAGTTGAAACTGGTTATATGTGTTTCCATAATTTTTGTAGTCCATGCACAGTAAAAGATTTATTGTTGTTAGTTTTTTGGCTACTTCATGCACATAAACTTTGGACAGCATATAATAGGTGAACATTTCACAAACAGTAAGTTTGCTTATTTATGTAAGGATCCTGCAGTTTCAATGTTTTTGGGATATAATTAATAGTTCAAGGATTGTCTTTACTTGCTGGGAAATAATCTTTAAACTTTTAATTGTACGAATACTTCCTAAGTGCAAAGCCACTGTTATCTTTGTTAGCCAAATAAACTTCTATTGGATGTCAGTCTGAAATTGGTTTCAGTAGTACGGTCCAGTACAGTAGTTCAGTAGCAAACAGAAGATATACTTCTGGCTAACAAAGACACTTTGTGGTGCCTATGGTTGTGCAGACCATTTACTTTTAAAATGATTAAAATGATTGAAAAAACCTCACAAGAATACAGTATTTAGGAAGTATGGGAGTACTATTGTCAACTTCCCCTTCCAAAATACTAGTAACCATGTTATTATGCTAGTATAATGGCTTTAGGCTTTTGAATCACTGACCTAGAATAAGTATACAGACTAATATGACTTTGTGAATGATGGTTCAAGGTCAATGATTATTAGGTTTCATTCACAGGTACATATAGACCTGTATATCCATGTGGAAGTTTGAGTTTATGCGCTGGGCAATGACAAATGGCCCATGCAGCCAACCTGTCAAAGGCAATGATACACTGGGAGATGCAATAATTGTACGCATTTTAATTCATATTCCAGCATTGACATCTGTACAGGAACAGATGCACAGCCTTGGAAGCAGATTTTTTTACGTCCAGAGCTGTGCATTGTCCTTGCACAGATGTAAACACTGGCATGTGCATTAAAATCCATACAGCTGCTTGTCCTCCAGCATGTCATTTAAAAGAATGGATACTGAAAGTTTGACATAGATAAAAATATGTCACAATGAGCTTCTCATACAGACACAAGATTGCCATACAGATTTTATAGCAATTTGTTGTGTTACTGCCTAATTGAAGATAGGGACTGT
Organism: Pelophylax lessonae; assembly: GCF_965119305.1. Lineage (NCBI taxonomy): Eukaryota > Metazoa > Chordata > Amphibia > Anura > Ranidae > Pelophylax > Pelophylax lessonae. The sequence goes on from NC_138769.1 coordinate 454,479,987, forward strand.
CAGTATGTTAACTATAACACCATATGTAGTGATAGAAGAACTGAAATTTGTGAAAGATATGGCTCTATAGCAATAGGTTCAAATGTAATCTACAGTAGTTTTAGCCTTATTCTTCATAATCACTCTATCTGCCTACCAAGCAAAGTGATTGGTTCAGTGACTTCCTTGTGAAAGCTAGATAATGAAATAATTACTATGCAGTAAAAATATATAATCTATGGGACAGAATTACATTGGTACTGCTTCCACAGTATACAATAAACTCATGTTCAGATGCTATTGTAAACTTTCCTTTTTTTTTAAATCAATAACAAAGTGCAGGAATAAAAAATATATATTTGTAAATCTCCATTTTGGTAAAAAAAAAATGAAGTATCTCCACTTTGGTCTTTAAGAAAACTCTAGGAGTATAGCGAAACTGTTATCCTGGTTAGAATAAAATGCATTCTTGTATCTTGGTCATGGGGTTATCCTCCTTTTTTCAGACTTTTTATATACAGTACATCAGCCTACTAAAGTTAAGAAAAACATCAGCCAGTGTCATCTTGCAGGAGTGCAACGTGCACCTAATTTGTAGTCATCCTTAATTTCACTACTTTGAAATGAAGGTAGGTGAAATAGAGTATGCCCACTGTATCTCATGACTGTTTTGTTAATGCTGCTTCCAGCATAACGCGTTCATGACATTGTATCACTAAGACAATGAATATTAAATTAATTAATTATTGTATCATTCAAGGATTTTTTTTTGTGCTATATATTTTTTTTGCTTGACTAGATCTTCCAATGTGTCTGTAAACATAAAGGGGGTGACAGGTAGCATTATTTGAATGTCATGCTAGTGTCGCCATTTAGCACAGTTCTTCCTGGAGCCCCATCTAAATCCTGATTGAAAACCTGTGTTGTATCCCCTGTAAATCTATGCCATTTTTAGGTAATTCCATACTGTTTATACAAAACAGTATTTGTACATACGTTCCCTAAATTATATAATATCAATGTGTATTTGTATACCTCAATTCACTCTTGTAAATGTGGCTGGGGAAAATTATTTTTATTCTTTTGATTACTAGTCATAGATGTACTGGGAAAAGGTTTTGGACGCATTCATAATGAATGATGTATGTCATGAGCTGTGGAAAAAAAACATATTTAATGATCAGATTTTTTTAAACTCCATAAAATCCTTTTCTTGAAGTTAGTTGAAGGACACAGAAGAATAGCAATTCTTAGATATTTTGGGCAGGCAAAAGCAGTTTAACTTACCTTATAGTTGAATCCCAGAAAAATAAATGCTTAGGGGACCAGACAAAGCAGTTTTATTTACCTGATTCTTTGCTTCCGCAGGCTTCCCCATACTGCTAGACCAATCCCTGCAGTTTCTTTTCCCCTGCATGCTAGCTGTCTAAAGTCCTCTGACATCATCAAGAACAATGCAGATTGATTCTGCCTTACAAGCAGAGGATGGGGTAACTAAAACTGCTTGTCATGTCCCCTAGATTAATCGATCAGGGAAACCAATCGACCAGGGAAAGAAAGGTAGAACAGACAAGGCTTGTGTGAAACACCCTTAACCCTTGCCTTTAAGGAAAGAATAGTTGGAAAAACAAGGTATGCCTAAATGAAAAGATCAACCATTAAACAGCCAAAAGCCTAGTGGAACCCCCATAACCTTTGAATTCAGGGTGGGGGAGGATGGATAGGCATATTCAAAATAAAATTAACCTGTAAACATCCGCAGGCTTAAATGGAACACTCCTAGACTTCAGGCTTCTAATGAAACGATGAAGCTGAGAGATAGGGACTCTTTCAAAAGATAATGTATACAAGACTTTTAACAAAAATATAAATGGATAAAGATTAAGAATAATGATTGGGATTAAAAAAGGGTAGAGGCCCCAAATTCTTTTTTAAAATATAGGGTAAGGAGCACCGCAGCACCCATATAAAAGAGTTTTTTAACTGCAAACTTTTACCACATGCCCAAAGGTGTGTCAGGGATGTGATAACCACAGTTTAGACTGCTTGGCCATTTGGTAAACACAAGATTCTATGAATTGTATAAAGGAGCATTGTATTCTGCAAAATTATTTTTTATCAGTAGGAACTAGAAGGAAATTCCACGTGGGGGCACCTTGAATAAGTAGCCTCAATAAGAAGAGCTTTTGGATCTTCCCTGAAGATTTTCAGAGTTACATTATGCCACTGAGGGAAACTCTGTAGCTGGGTGACATGGAGTCCTGTCTGCTGTCCTTATAAGAAGTACACAACTAATAAAATAATATTTCCTTGTGAGAAAGGAGACACCCCTCTGTTTTAAGTGTAGGACAACAGATGCAAGGATCTGACAGTAATAAGGTGGGAAAACAGTGTGGACATATAATACTGTCTTAACACTACAGAAAGAGGGTTAGTCTTCCACTTAGTTGCAAGATGAGTACAAACATTTTTCTGAAGGAGAAAACTTTTGCAGCCTTCGGATTAGGATCTAGAAATTGACTGAAAAGGAAAATCTCAAACATGGGAAACTGACCAGTGACTATGACGATGAACTAGACTCCAAGAGTGGGTGAATAGATCTGTAAGGAAAATCTCCACAGGAAAAGAAAAAAGGAATTTAGGATAAATCCACCTAGATCAGATTTCAGCTAAAAGTTAGTGGAATTGATTAACTAAAAAGATCAGCTTTTTACATTGTCCAAATTTCTACAGTCTTCCACCAGGAGGAGAATGGAAAGTATTGTGAAAACAAATGTGAAGGTGGGAAGTCTGAGAAAAGAAGTAATTCTATAATTTCACCTTTACATAAGTGGGAAGAAATCGCCTATACACAAGAGAGGAGGTGAAATTATTTTTGGCTGAGCAGAGACAAAAACGGGAAACTGACACTTTGGTGAAGGTCTTTAGGGCATTCCACATATAGGAAGCTAAAAGAATAACTTGGTACTAAGGTGGACAATTCTATGAATGCCATTAATAGGGTGTAATCTAGAGTACTCAGAAGAGTCAGGCTCTCACAGGCTAAGAGAGCAGTGGGAACTCATCTCTATTAAACCACCAAATCACAAAATCCCTCCTTAGAGGATAGAACCTAAGAAAAGTAAAGCCCCTTACTTGAAAAGTTAGGTTTCATGCAGAGGACTGGATAGATGACTGAGAGGACTTTCGGCTCTGAGATTTGTGGTTTGAGTGGCAGACTGTGATTGCTACTGTAATAGTAGACAAAGAATAGGGCCCCTCCACACCATCCCTTAATCTTCTGTGTTGAGGCAGGTACACATTCCGAGCACTAGAGTAATCAGAAATAATTATGTCAAGGGTAGAACCAAAAAGGAACTACCCTTAAAAGGTAAGTAGATCAAATGTTGTGGGGTTTTTTTGTGCATCTTTGGCATGCCAGGCACAAACCAATCATTCACACTAGATATCAGTTTGGAGGCTTGCAAAAGACAATCACAGTTCAACCACAGGGCTCCAGACAATTGATCCGAAAGCTCCAGGTCATGAGGGTTTAACCCTGAGATTGAGCTGTCTCATTTAAGAGAGTTGATGAATACTGAAAGCGATTCACTTATGTGAATCACTACCAATGAAAGATGGAAACTGTTATACCAGATGACTCAAACTGAGGCCTAAGTAGGGAACCTAACTCATAGTCAGTGTAATCCCTAACGGTAAAACATAATCTGCCTGTTTGATAATATGTTTGTTAATGTGAGTTACTGGAACATCTACAGTGGATAAAGGCTCCTTAACATTGTCAGATGGAAGCCATGACTCCACAGATCCAGAGTGTTCTACAGCTAACACAATACATAAAGGTCTGGAAAGCATCACAAGCAGAGCACAGTGCCCGAGGGTCACTTGTGAAGTCAACCTTTAATCTTCAGTCTAGTAGGGTTTGTGTATGGACTTCAAAGCTTTGCTGAGTATACAGGCCCGATAGCTGCTAGGTAGAGACTAGATCAAGCAGTGTCTTTAAAGTTTTCACTGAAATCACTGAATAAAAAAAATCCATGGCACACGGAGTACCTTGTTTGAATAATAATATACAGGTGATGCGAACAGCACCCGGCTCTTTTGTAGGTGCAAGCAATCAGGCCCTCCCACAGGCCACATGAATAAAAAAGTCTGGGATTGCTGCACTCAAATTTATTGAAAAATAGAAAAAATATATACAAATATACAAAAATAGAAAGAATCCATATCATCATTGATATGGAACTTTTCTATTTTTGTATATTTGTATATATGTTTTCTATTTTTTAATAAATTTGAGTGCAGCAATCTCATACTTTTTTCTTGTTTGAATAATAATAAGAAATAAGAAGAAAAAGTAAAAATAAAAAAGTATCGAGTACAGTTATAGAATATAGTTTGAAAAAGCATCAAATCCTAGGACAACAACAAAAAACTGATGTGGGTTTATGGGGACTAGTACATAGTGTATTTTAGGACACAGGATCTTAGTTTTAGATGGCTGGGTTATGCAGTTACACTGATTTGATCTGCCATTGGCAAACTAAGCTGTAACAACAGCCCCAGCCTAAGCCTTGCCACTCCCAGCAAGCTTCCGTCTAGTATCAAGCAATAATTATATAAATAAGTAAAATATTCTATTTTTTTAAAACTTCTCAAAAAGTTGCTTCTACTCCAACAATGTAAACAGTTCCTTACCAGCACTAACATTTCTCCCTGGCTTCCTCCAGGTTCCAGGTCTTCGACCATCTTGCTTGGCTGGCCAGCGAAAGACATAACTCTTCCACACGCAAGTGGGACTGTATTCGTTCTGGTACCAAGAATATACACTAATCTGTGCACATACACTGAGTGACACATTCCAAAGAACATTTCGAACAGGCAGGTAAGAAATCTAGCATTTCTCTTCGGTGATAAAGAGCCTGCCTGTTCACAGTTTTTAATGTGTTCATTTAAATTCAGATTTAACTGCACATTACATTAAAGCACACAAAATCTTAGTCTTAGACAACTGAACACACAACTAATTATGTTCCATCTTCAGGCATGGTTCACACTACTGCAATGTGATTTTGACTTGATTTGAAGTGCAAATATGTAGTGCGACTTTGCTTAGCTAGTTGCATTTTGGATGTGGTTTGCATATTCTATGGGACCAAATCGAACTGTAAATCACACCAACGCAGCAAAGGACCCTTTCCAAAATTGCATCGTAGCTGAGCCGAACAGGCAAGTAAATGTTATTTTCATTGTCATTGACCCAAGCTGCATCAGTGTGAGGCCTTAAATAAATAACAAAAGGATCTTTTTTTTCTTGGTATGTAAAGCATTCTGAGGCCATTCTTTCTTATGTAGCTTAATAAACGAGACCAAGTTATTTTATAATTTGTTTATCAGAGGTGCTAATACAGATCATATTTTCATATAATACCACAACTCTCCTCTGGATTTGAGTGTCAAGACACAGAGGGCCTAAGAGGACCACTGGCCAGCAGGAGCAGTTGAGGTGTAAGACATGTTCAGGTCACCCTGATCTCATAGTGTTCCCTTTTCCTCTTGAAAGATATACTGAGCAAGTGAGTATGTGAAATAAGTGCCATGTGGTATACAGTAGCGAAAAAGTCATGAGCAGGCACTTAGGACTTCTGTTCAGCACGCACAAAAAAAGAATACGTAAACATAGAGCTGCAGGTTAATAGCCATTTTTTTTGCATCAGAGCTTCTACAAGGTCATATGTGACCTTGTACAAGCTAACCATGTGAAATAATGTGTGGCAGAAGTGACTCCAGCTTCCTTTTGTGTGATGGGCTTTTTATTGCTCTTACTGTAAAGTTGACTTGAAATCTCCATTGTACTCTTTGCTAATGCCTGTGCTGTAATCTTGTCTTGCCCATCCAAAAGTTTGAATATTTATACGTGCATATGGAGAATAGAGCAGCCCCGTTTACTAGATGTGTTTAAAGGCTCAAAGATCCACAAAGGTGGATTTAAAAAACTGATCTTAAAATTATGAATTTAATGTTCAAATCTGATACAGTTGACATAAAAAAGAGACAGGAAGAGAGCTATTTAAAACAGTGAAAACCACTATGTTTCCTCCACACTGTGATCATTCATTCATAGAATGCGTGAAGCCTGCAGTGTTCTCCAAAGTGTTCTTTGCATAATACTACAGAGAACACCTTATCATAGAAGGCACCTTTGACAGGTCATGTAACCAGGCTCTTCTTCTCCAGGCACTTTTTTCCCCCATCCATTAAAATGAAGGGCATACTGTAAAGCACACTGTTGTTCTTTTACCTGTGCCCGAGTATTTTATTTTTAAAGCAGCAGTATGGCTGCAGTAGCACATTTCATTTGCTTTATAAATCAACCCCTGAAATAATGTACGTTATTGAGAAACTTTATCATTAGTTCTTACATGAAAAAAATGTTTTTTCATTGCATCTCATAATAATAGTTGCCTGTCTGTGTTTAATTTTTATGCTTTTGTAGAAAATGGAAGTTATATCAAATGTCGGTATACCTTACAGTATCTCTATACTTATTCCAGGAAAACACTTCAGCCAAAGCATTAGCATAACAGCCAGGGAATAAACATTTTCAGAAAGAGAGGTCAGCAAAGTCAGCCCACATTTTTCTCTCGCAACAGCTGTACTTTAGTATTTTGTTCCCTATCTGTCTTTGCAGTTGTTGAATGACAGGCTGCTTAAAAAGGAAGAGAAACCTAGGACACATGACTAAGGTAGATCATTGGCACAGACAAGACATTTACAAGCCACACTTTACTGCACTTTAACCACTTCAGCTCTGGAAGATTTACCCCCCTCCATGACCAGGCCATTTTTTGCGATACGGTCTGCGTTTCTTTAACTGACTATTGTGCGGTCATGCTGTACACAAATAAAATGTATGTCCTTTTCTTCTCACAAAAAGAGCTTTCTTTTGGTGGTGTAAATAAATTTGCACCATGTGTGGCCAGTCTAAGGCACAGATCAATGACAAAAGATCATCTTTACTTCATCACTTTTTTCACTGTATAGCCCAATGTTTGCCCCAGGCACAGGACAGAGAATAACAGCTTTTAGCCTGGATCAGGGCCGCTGTTAGAAATCATGGGACCCGGTACAGCCTATCTGAAGGGCCCCCCCAGGCGCCGCAACCACCACCCCGTCCCTCCCCCCCCAGGAGCCATCACCACCACCCCACCCCCACCCTCAGGAGCTGCCAGCATCACCCTGCCTCTCCCCCAATGTGAAAACGTCAAAACTATATTTTCACAAAAAATGCATGAAAATCATTATTAGTGTACACAAACATTCCGTCATACATAAAAAAAACATAAATTCCATCTTCAAGCCAAAATGGTCCCCAAACAATAATGCACATATTCCACCAACTCCCAGTTCCAATATTCCCTCCCAGCACAAATCTTTGCCCCCACCCCCCAATCCCACCCTCAGCTCAAATCCAACCTTAATCCCCCCTCCTAGCACACATCTCCTTTCTTCTTAAACTTTTTATCCTAGAACAATTCTTCTCCCCCAAATCCCTCCAATCCCTACTATTAGCTCAAAATCACCCACCCCCTCCTTTCACAAAATCCCCCCATATCCCCCCCCAGCACAAATCTTCTTTCTTCAATCCCCCTCCTAGGACAAATTCCCACAAATATCTCCTCCATTCCCTCTAAATAGCCATTCCCAGCACATATTCTCCCACCTTACCCAAATCCCCCCCAGCACTAATCTCCCACCACCTCCTAGCTCAAGCATCCCCTCTCATGGTTCAACCCCCCCTCAAACCCTCCTCCTACCACATATTACCCCCCCCCCCCATTCTTCCTTCTACCACATATCCCCCCCAATCCCTCTTTCTAGAACATATTCCCCCCTCCCCAAATCTCCATTATATTTTCCAACACAGCTAGCCCCCCACCCCCCCTTCCCTCAACTTAAAGGGGGAAGCCACTAAAAGCCAGGAGGAGGTGCACTGTGTTGTGCTATCCCTCCTGTCAGAAGAGCATTCATCTATACAACACATGAGACAGGATTGCTCTTACTGTGGATCACACTGTACTTACACAAGGCCCCCTATCTCCTCCAAGAGCTGCTCACCTCCCGGTAGCAGGAATTGTGGATAGGGGACGGCAATCAAACTGTGTGTGTGCAGACTTGAATGCGATCTACAGTAAGAGCGATCCTGCCTCTTGTGTCATATAAATGAACGCTCTTCTCACAGGAGGGAGAGCAAAACACAGCACACCTCCTCCTGGTTCTTCCCTACAGGAGGACCGGTGGTCCCCCCCTATCAGTGGCCCTGGCCTGGATGCCCTGAGGCTAATGCTGGCCCTACAACTCTAGAATTTAGTTTGAACATTCAGGTAAAAATATATAAAAATCTCTTCCTCAACCATTCAGTGATGCCTTCATGGACTCAACTAATTTCAAATAACTTTTTGTTCAAATACCGTGTAAAAATCTTTATTTTCGTAGAAAGATGTTGGTGTGCATGGTTGCACCTGACCTTCAGACCCTTCTACCTCTTATATTATCTATTTAGGAACCATTCATTCGTGCAAACCTTGATTTGTACAGGAACAAACAGCTTTCTTACTAAAGAGAGTTCTACTTCCAGATTAACTATGACAAGAGCACTCGCATAAGACTAGTTATGATTTTTCTCAGCTAAATTCTAATTCAACAATTAGAAATTAATTTGTTTCCATTAAATTTTCAAAAAAATTTTGACCCTTGTTCTTTGATTTTTTTTTCACTTGCTGTGGTCGAAACTGCTGAATCTTCCCATTTGACATCAACTAAACATTCTAAAAAATAAAAATTCGAGCAAACTATAGGTGTAAGGCCAGTTTAAGAGTAGGATTGCCTATTTCTGGCTCTGGTTAGGCTGGGAATAAAGGATTGTTTTTTTTTTTGACTGTAGCAATGCTGCACCACCTTTGGAGTTGGGGATGGCATAGCAATTCTATTACAAATGCAGAACCTGGTAAAAGTGGAAATAATTTTTTTCTTAAACAAACAAATCCATTTCCTTGAACAAAAATATTAAATCCAAAATTAGGAAATCGATGCTGTGGGTCCAAATGCTAAAGGCTATGTTTTTAAATGTAAAACAAAATTAGATTTTATTAGAACAATTATACTTACTCTCATTACTTTCAAAGTAAGAACTACTCTTGGAAAAAAAAAAAGATTTATAAAAATATATGTATCATTTATTAGAGAGAATTCCAATGCATGTGTCTTAAAATATGGTTGAAAAATGGGCAACTACGTTTTAAAAATATGATCAAGTTCTCTTCAAGGCACTATATGGAAATATCTCTAGTCTATAGAGCTGAACTATCTTTGGTAAATGTTTAATGCAGCTATGTAGAATATGTTTTACATAAAGAACACTGCTCCATTTCTTGGGTGCTAGAGAGAGGGTTGCATTGCACATGTGTCTTTAGGAAGAACTGTAATATTTGCATGGGAGATGATTATAGCATATTAGAAACAAACGCATTTTTATATACATAATGTATTATTTTTTAAGAAAAACAATATTTTCAAAACAGGCAGACATTAGCATATAGATTATCATATACTAATATTGTAATATTTTGTAAAGCAGAAGTAGTTTTTCTTGTACAACACTGGCTTTAAAAACAGGTAACCCAAAGCTGAATACTGTCATTAAGGGGCCTTTCACACAGTGATCCATTGAAATAAACACTGTAAAAATGCATATGTGTTTTTGATGCATTTGTGCTGCGTTTTTGATGCATCTTTGGTGCATTTTGCCTGACTCCAATCATCACCTGCGAAACCTGGACATTTTATTCAAAAAGCGCACCAAAAACGCAACCACAGTGAGTTTTTGATATGTTTTCTATTCATTTCAATGGGAGGTCCATTTTTGGTGTGCTTTTTCAACATGCACAGAAAATGCAGCATGTGGGATTTTTTAAAACACATTGCACCCATTGGTGAAGCGTTCTAAAGGATTTAAAGGGAGACATTTTCATGCATTTTTGTTTACGCTTTTTTAAATACAAAAACGGATCAAAAACAAACTAGTGTGAAAGGGCCCTAATGTGTCCAGCACCTTGCTGAGGAGCTCTCTCCTCCAAAATTCATCCTTTGCCATGGCCGTGATATACTTTGCTCTGCCTTCTGTTAATCATGTCCAGTGGCGGCTGGTCAATGTGGGGCGCAGGGGCGCCGCTCCAAGGCAAAACACTGCTGCTATGGAGAGGGTGGGAATTTTGCTGTCATGTGCCTTGTTTTGTTTAGCTTGATTGGCGGCCCTTTAGATTGTGCTCGGGGCGCAGAGCTCTGCACCCCGAACGCTCCCACCTGCGATTCTGCGTCCTGTGATTGGTGGATGTCAGACGTCATAGGGGCGGTGCTTGGGCGTCACTCAGTAGAGCCATTCCACTCAGTGTCTCTGCTGAGGATGGACCAGAGAGGACAACAAGCAAGCCAGCCAGGAGGAGGAGGGTGGCAGCTTTCCTGGGCCGGACTCAAGTTCAACACTCTGCAAACACAAAAAGGTGAGTGCCTGACACTGGGCACTCTACATTGAAGGGGGCATGCTGTGGTCACTTTACATTGAAGGGGGCACGCTGTGGCCACTCTACATTGATGGGGGTATGCTGTGGTCACTCTACATTGATGGGGGCACGCTGTGGTCACTCTACATTGATGTGGGCACGCTGTGGTCACTCTACATTGAAGGGGGCACGCTGTGGTCACTCTACATTGAAGGGGGCATGCTGTGGTCTCTCTATATTGAAGGGGGTACGCTGTGGTCACTCTACATTGAAGGGGGCACGCTGTGGTCACTCTACATTGATGGGGGCACACTGTGGGTACTTTACATTGATGGGGGCATGCTGTGGTCACTCTACATTGATGGGGGCACTGGTCACTCTGCATTGATGAGGGCACACTGTACCTTGATTACTGAAGGCCCCTTTTCACACTTATATGACCTCAAAGTCACGCGTTTTTTTGCCTCGAAGCAATGCCTATTACATTTTTCTGTTTGTGCCCCCCCAAACATTTTGAGCACCAGCCACCACTGATCATGTCACTGCTTCTGCAATGGTGTTACAGTCCCGCTCCATAGGAATATAGGTGACATGATTCATCAAAGCTAGAAATATTTCATGTATTTTTTAAAGAGTTTTTTCTAGAAAATGTTTCCTGGGTTTTTTAAAGCTAAAGTTAAACCTGCTTATATTTTGCCTTCTCTGGTTTCTTCCTCCCTCCTCCATTTACATAGTAATTACATTTTTAAATAAAAACTTTCTGTTTTCATTACATATCTAATTTAGACCCAGTAACACCATCAGTGGGTCTCTGTGATGCAATGCAGAGGTTGGCAGGGTGATGTACATAGCTTCCTTAAAATATCACAACACCCTACCTCAGGACTCCTCTTGAGGAGCTCTTAGCCCTGGTGCAAGCAGTGAGCTGGCTGTTGGGAAGATTTACGCAAATATTAAAAGGCCTTGATGGGTGGGTGGAGGAACAAGTATTCCAAGTAATGCCCATAGTTGATGTTGCGCATCCATGATTGAAAGAACTGGAATCCAATGAATGGAAAGGTTGGGTCCTTCAGCCAGGAAATGAGGAAGGCTCTATCCAACTTGCTGCAGCATCTAATGCACAGTGTGAGAAGCTCACAGCGTGCATTGAAACCAGAGTAAGCAATGTCAGCACAGGAATGGAGCCAGTACAACTGTGCAAGACTAAAGGTAAGGCTGAAGTTCAGCTTTGAAGCATGACATTTTTCTCTTTTGGGTGTTAAGATGGTGCTTTAGTTTTTAGCCTACAAGTAACAAGTAAAAGGCTTGCAGTACATAGTCTGGTATGATAAAGTAGATGAATACAATAATGGGTCAAAAACAATCTGTTTAAGATAATTTTATAAATCGTAACATGTATTTGATTTATCCCTGCTAGGGATATATTGTGATATATCAGTATGCATTAAAAATGAAATATTTTATGCTTTATTTGTAATACAATTTTTTATTATTGCTGCTATTATATTTATTTTAAAAAGGTATTCCCATCAGTAACACGCCAGGAGCCTGCCTTACCTACTATAATGAATGCCATTATAATTACTGATGTCACAGGCAACCATGGGAAGATAGCTTCATACTGTTTTTTTTCTGTTTCCCTGCTTTAAAAATGCCTTTAAAAAATGATTTTAAAAGAATGAAGTAAAGTGGGTTAGGACACATTTTTTTGTGTTTATATACAGCAGCTTATATTTTTTTTCTAGGGTCCTAGTGTGGGTGCATTAAGATAATGTATTTTAAGGTATTTAACCTGCTATAACAAATATATAAATGGGAAGCCGAGGTGTGGCCCCAGATGTTCAAACCAAAGGAAATTATGTAATATAGGGGGAACCTAGGGCCATAGAAGGCAGATATTGTAACTCCACTCAGTTTCATAGGGTCCAATACTCCATTAAAAAAAAAAAAAAATCTTTATTTAGGCATTGTGCAAGTACAAAGGCTGTTCCAGAACAGTAGTACCAGGCATTGAAAGACATCAACAATATATATGACTGACATAGGCGAATGGGCTCACACATGAACAATGTTCTTCCCAATACTGTTTAGCAATTAACATGCCAAGTAACATTTAAACAGAAATACACTAAGACACCGTACCCCACAAGTAACAAGGGTATGGCATAGATACCTTATGAAAATAACAAATGAGACCCAGTACTTTAATTCTGGAACTGAAGCTAAGGATGATGTCATTAAGTTGTACAATTTATATGTTTTAACATTAGAAATGTCTTCATTCCCTCAATTGGCAGGAAAGCAAGGAGTAATACCAAAACAAGGCTCAGTAATTTGAGGTCTCGAAGCTAAATGGGAACACTGATTTTACATGTGTTTTTTCCCCCATGTTTCAGACAGTGATTAAATATATAATTTATAATTATGGTAATTTGTTTTTGTATTTTTATACCATTTACATTTTGTACTGCATTTTTTTAAGTGTTATGTTGTTTCTGTTGTAGAATGTACACAAGCATGACCATCATATTGATTTCTCAGTGCCTGCGGTCCTGAAGAAGCGTTGAATTCCTGTGAAACGCATTGACCTGAGTTTTTATACACTACTGGGCGTTGTAATAGTTCCATTTTCAATGATTTGTATTGAAAATTTTACAAAATGCACATAGAAATCAGTTCAGAATAACAACGAGCAGTGGTAAATCAGTATCAAACAACAGCCAACACGGCCCTAGGAGACCAACACGGTAACAAAGTAAAGGTCTATACATAAGGTACCATGAGAGGCCGGCGTTTCTTTATTTTTGTCATTAGTTTTAGGCTAATATTGTGTACATTTCTTTGTCACTTTTTTTTATTTAATTAATAATAAAAACGTATTGTTTTATATATATAGCGTTGAACTGGATATTTATAAGGGTTACCACTGGGTGTCCATAAAGTCCCTTCTATAGTACATTATTTCCTTTGGCTTGCCCTTTAAAAACCATTGCATGGTTGATTAAGTTTATGTTAGAATATATTTTTATTTGATAAATTAATAAAAATGACATTTAATTAAAAGTGAAAACATAATTACACACTAATACATTCCCACCATGATTGGACCCAGTGACCATAAAAGGTTATAAGAATACATATATATATAATTTTACATGTTTATGTTTTGAAACTGACCACAAATCATCAAGCAATACGGACAGCAGAGATAATTAGCATGTGCAATTTCTGCTTTGCACATGCAAATGATGAAATATGAACAAATTGTGATGCTAGAACATACATATGGCTACTGCAGATTTTATTAAAAATTAAATATCAATTTTAAAATGGTTCTTATCATAAGATCCTCTTTCTGAGTAAAAATAATTGTATTTAACATTTTTATTAAATCTAAAGTGACATCTTTCTTGCCTAAAGTGTCCTTGTCACTAAACTGTCATACCATTAAAAAGATAGCAGTAAAAAGAGGAGACATAATACTTACCTTTTTGGCAGCCCATGTCTTAAAATACTTTGGTGAAGCTGCGCCCTAGCCACAGCAAGTATTCGGCAGGTTGAATGGGTAAAATAAATGGTTCCCCCACTCCACGCAGTGGGTTCTCCTGTTGGCTCGTATGTCCTGTAGCGGTGTACAAGGTGGTAGAAGGAACCACCACATGTGGCAGGTATACACACAACCAAAAGTGTTGAATACCTGGGATGGCTAAGGAGCAGCATTGCAGGTGCATTTCAAGACCTGGGCAGCTGGAAAAGTAGGTAACGTACTTCCTTCTTTAAGCAGGTTTTTTTCTCGGTGTTTTCAGTGTTTAGTCACAGGGTCACTTTAGGCAAGTATTTTGTGACTTGTTCTAGTAAACTATGTAGTTTGTAGTGTTCTATACATAAAATATAGTAAGAGAGCTCTATAAAACCTAACCTATAAAAAAATGAAACGTCTTGTGTATCGCTGATTTGTAATCATTCATCTTACAGCTTTTCTGTTTGACCCAACTGATGATACTGTGAAAGAGGAGATATCTGATACTGAATCTTCATTATCTGAGGATATATAGTGTTTATCTAAATCTTGTTTTTGCTTGCACTGCTGGTAGAATTGCAAAGCACTGTTATATTTCTTCTCAGAAAGGCCAAAGCAGTGATAAGATTCTATATTGTGACACCTGGAAAATAAATATATATATATATCAGTAGGAGGAAGTTGTTTTGTTAAAAATAACATATAGAGGCTTTTGGTAAATTACATTTTTGGTTAATACATTTATAAACTATTTGATAAAAAATATTTTAATGATCTGTATACAATTCTTAATTTACAAACATACATTTAATACATGATGCTTTTATGCCATAGTGTATGCTGGGATTTTAAAAAGAAAGCCCAACACTAGCTCTGCTCCTGTAGACTGTAACCATACATGGGACACCACCCCTACTGCAAGAAGAAGGGGTTTGTACCAAACTCACACCAGCCACCCGCTTGCTGATATGTTTATATAGCAACTGGAAGATTCTTAGCTTGAAAGTAACAATCATAAGCTGGGTATACACGTGTCATTTTTTTTTTTTGAACCAGGCGGTTGAATGAAAAAAAACTGACAGATCCCCGCATCAACCCAAATGATGAGTTATGCGGGGATCTCCCTCATGTCAGGCTATTGTAATCGGACAAGGAGGAATCCCCCCCCCCCCCACCAGAATACACACAGATCTGTGCTTGAAGCTACTGGCTGCAGGCGATGAACGAATGCAGGTTTTCCAGCATGACCGTTTGACAGAAGCCAGAAGTTAGACCAGCTTCTATTGAAGCTGAACCAGCCAAGTACACCCTGCTTAAATAGGAAGTAAACCCTCCTCTGTAACTTTACCTATAGGTAAGCCTATGATAAGGCTTACCTATAGGTACTGTAAATATCTCCAAAACATGCACCGTTTAGGAGATATTTACCTTACATGCAGCTAGTGATGTCACTGGCACATGCGCTCTGAAGGAACGGCCGCTGGTGCCGTTCCTTCAGAGTCCCGGCTCACCGCAGCTCCGGCCAATCAGATGGCCGGATGCCACGATCCCGGAAGACGGGCGACTGAAAATGTCGCCTGTCATAGAAGTGAGCGGGCAGCACGGCAGGGGCTCGTTCTAAGGTAAGCATTGCATAATGAGCTAGTATGCGATGCATATTAGCTCATTATGTGTTTCTCTTTCAGCGTGAAAAAAAAAAAAAAATTGAGTTTACAACCTCTTTAAAGTGGTTGTAAACTCAAATACCCAAAACTGATTTATCCTCCATGCTTTTACTATTTTACCAGTGCGATGTGTACATGTTTTTTTGTAATCATAAATATCTGTGCTCTGATTGATGATCACCTGTCCTCCCTCCTCTCTGCATCTCATTCTAAGGGAGCCAAGTGGGAGGGGCTGAGATTCCCTGCTCTCCCACGATTGGTACACTGAAACATTGTACCTTCAGGGGGAGAAGCAGCTTCAGAGAAACAGTACAGCCAATGAAGGCTGGAGGAGAGGAGAGGGGCGGGGAGGCAGGGGTGGTGAGGATATCATAACCTCACTGCACACATTGCACACATTGAAGCTGACAGGGAGAGAGGGAGGGGCAGTGGGGGAGATGCAGACATGCATAGGGGAAAGCTGCAATGACGGAGGCATCCATGATAAATGTGGTCAGCTCACAGAGGGAAAGTCAGGACCAGGCAGGATCAACCAAGTACTGTAGAAGACACAATGGGACAAATGACAATGCAAAAAGAACTATGCTATAGCTTGTGCCTGAAAGGGACAGGAGCATGATTTTTTTTTTGGGGGGGGGGGGGTTACAACCACTCTAAGATCTCTTTTTCTCAATGTAAACATAATTTTACAATGTAAAAATGTAGGCACCGCGCTTCTTCAGATGACCATAGACATTAGAGAGCCATGGTTTTGCAAACACTATCTGGCTGGCCTTCGACAGCCCCTCTGTCACCAGGTTTTTACACAAAGTGGAACTAAACCCTTCTTTTCTTCAGTCAAGGAAGCTACCATCTTAGCCTCTGTTAGGAATTGCTGTGGTGCTGCACATGTAATCAGCTATGACTGAAGGCATTTGATGGCTTGATAGTTTGGCTGACAGCTATCATGACCACATTAGTAACTGTAACAGTTATCATTAACAAACTGCCTTGATTGTAACTGTTTTGGAAAAAAGTTAAATTGGTGGGTTTAGTTCTGCTTTAAATCTGGATGTTTAGCTGTACTGAAGGTTTGTATTTATTGTTATGGAGAGGATGAGCAACAAGATTTCCAAACTTGTCTAAAGTTGGCCATACATGGATCAAAATTCAGCCAGGTCTTCTATCAATCAACTTGTGTACACCCAGCCTGTCCAAAACAATCAGTCCCGCCAGCTATAGCTGCCAACACTGATCATTGGATTCTGACGGTGGGGAAGGCTCCACACTGTCAGAATACATTACCACAGAGGGAAGGATTCCCCATCCAGATTGAATGTGTGGAGGGGGGAATGGGATCATTTTTTTTTTGTTCAACCCGATAGTTCAATTAAAAAAAAAAAAAGATCAATGTATGAGCTATTTCACTGACATTTTCTAGAGAGCAGACAACCAATGAATGTCTGTCTTGCCTCAGAAATCCAGCCATCTTATTTGAATGGTCACCTTTTCTCCAGTGACACATAAAAATCAGCTAAAATAAAAATTGTAAAAAGCAAAGACCTAATGTCTAGGGGTACATTACAGTAGAACTATAACAAGAACTTACACTACATCACTGGGATTTATTAAACACTTATTTTCATGTATTGGGGAAAATAAGGCGTGGAGAACACATATCAAGCCTATAGTTTTAAGGGCCAGTTCTCACTTCAATTTCTGTGTTCTGGAAGTGTTTCTGATGTGTGTTTTTGATGCGTTCTGGTGTGTGTTCTAGTGTGTGTTTTTCCCCTCTTTTTTTCTTTATCTAAATTGAGGACATATGCGTTCCAGAGTGTTTTTGATGTGTTTTTGTAGATGCGTGCCAAACAGAAA
The DNA here is from genome assembly GCF_965119305.1 of Pelophylax lessonae. Classification (NCBI taxonomy): domain Eukaryota; kingdom Metazoa; phylum Chordata; class Amphibia; order Anura; family Ranidae; genus Pelophylax; species Pelophylax lessonae. The sequence continues at coordinate 454,497,563 of NC_138769.1, forward strand.
AAATGCATGTTCTATTTTTGCTGACTGCACTGCACTGCACTTCACTAGTGTGAACTAGAGCCACTGGAATCCATGTTAGACACTGTCCATGCCCATGCAGAATAAAAATGTAGCATCTGGTATAAACCATCCCTATAAGTGTCTATTATTCAAGGGATTTTTCACTGTATACTTTTTTTTAACCTTAATGCAGATGACACTTATAGGAGATTGCAGATACTATTGAGGCACATTTATATAGAAACTGAACACTTTTATAATTACTAGGATGAGTACTCTGTGATCAGGATTGACCAATATGAGGCTACAGACATCCACCAACTATACCAGAATACCACATAATAAAAAGGTAAATTTCCATACTCCTCTTTTCTGTGTGCCATCCTGTTTATACAGAAAACTCACACAATTCTTTAAAGAAAATAAAACTACAGTACACTGAATATGTTTATATACTGTACTAAGTAATGCTTAGCAATTATAATATAAATAAAACTTATACAACCTATATAAACTAATATATAAAAACTTACATTTTTCCATCACAAAAGCAAATCTGCAGCTTTGCTCCATTAACGCCAGTAATGACACCGGGAAGGAATGTGAGCGTAGATGGATTGGCCAAAGTCAGCACATGGTCACCGACACTGAGAATGTGTGGCCGGCTGAACTTCCCAAAAATCCACTCTATGTCTTGAGTGGTTGTTTTGCCATCTGACCATGAAATAACATACTTATGCCCGTCATCGGTATGCTTCAGTACTTCAGCTGAAATCATATACAGTTGTTATTAATAAGTGTGTTCACCTCCATTGTCCATGATCCTCAAACAATTTTAGGATTTACAGCCACCAATGAATTAAGTAGGTTTACTTATTGAGATTTATATGTGTTTACCAAAATGCTGGTCTATATGGGGCACAGGTAATAATGAAAACAAATACTTGCATCAGATGATTAGATGCCTTTTTAGAAACATCACTTTTATTCAAAAAGAAGTTCACCATTATTGATGCATCATTAATGAAAACCAGACTAAGAATGGAACATTGCTTTTCCCACACTGGCACTCAATCAGGGGACCATCAAAGAATACAATTTGACTAATTATACCTTAATCCAAAGATAATAAATATTGTTCTTTTACATTATTATAGCAAATTAAACATTTCCATATATGTTAAATCATTGCTTAGTTGACGCTACAGTGTAAATCGGGATTAAAGATCTTCAGAGAAACCTATCTGGCATCCACCTAACAACTGTACTTTTAATTTCTCCATCAGCCCATCCCCCACAGTCATTACCTCTGGTATCTCTTGACCCTCCCTCTTAGACTGTAAGCTCTAATGAGCAGGGCCCTCTGATTCCTACTGTATTAAAGTGTATTGTATTTGTACTGTCTACCCTCAAGTTGTAAAGCGTTACGTAAACTGTCGGTGCTATAAATCCTATATAATAATAATAGAGCAGCAGGTGCATTGCTCAGTTAGAGTTTTCTGAAAGCCTATATTTATACACTTTTCAATGACAATTAATAAGTATGTCCTAAACAAATAGATCTAGTAAAGCATCTACCAATGTGGTCTTCCAATACAGACAGGGGTTAATAGTAGCACATGAAACCCTGTAAATGGACAGAAGATGTAATCAGGCGTCCGGATATTTAAGTACACACTAATCAGCTGTGGGAACAGCTTTTAAATGATTAAATGATACAGATGGTTCTTATTGGCGGACATCTACAGTAGTGTCATCTGCCCCAGTAATTATCCAATGAATTAGTAACATACAGAAAAACATAAATATATTAATTTTCCTACTAGATGTAGAATTTTGCAATGTCACGTAAAAGTAACTTGTACCAAGAAAGTATGAGAGCTGCCATTGTTGACCCCTCCTTCAGAAAATACTAGTTTCCTCTAACTTTAAGTAGGCTTCACAATTCAATTGTTATAACAATAGAACAATAGGAAGCTGTTATAAAAAAGGATTTTGAAAATACTGTATAACTATTCACATTTGTGAAATAAAACTGTTTATAACATTTTCACTTAGATTGTAAACCTCAGACATAAAATATGAAGAAAGCATATCTCTCTAAAGTGTGTACTTGTCTCAATTAAACATGAAACACTTCTGACAAGTTTTCCTGAGACCAAGAGAAAAATGGTGACAGAGGAGGGAGCTCCAGCTGATTGACAGCCTAAGATCTTTTCTTGTGTGTTGTGTGTAGGGGGGGTGCCCCTTTCCTCCAATCAGCTTTCAGAGCTCTCCTCACTGAGCTCGGCAGACTGTAACTTCAGCTCTCCGACCCTTTTTTATGAACTCTCAGAAAAGGCTTTAAAATTCAGCACTTTGAATGAATATAGAGAAGAAAAGGCTGTAGGTAGACAGCTTTAACTTATGTAGGAGGCAAACCACTTCACTGGGTAAATAACACAAAATAATGACATATGGTACTGTGAAAAAGTTTTAGGCAGGTGTGAAGAAATTCTGTAAAGTAAGAACCCTTTAAAAAATACTGTATATACTTTCATTATTTATTTTTATCAATTTACAAAATGCAAAGTGAGCAGACAGAAGAAACATCTGTCTCAAATCAATATTTGGTGTGACAACCCTTTGGCTTCAAACCAGCATCAATTCTTACACTTGCACACAGTCAGGGATTTTGTATGATTACAGTCAGGTATATGATTCACCAATCATACCAAGCAGTGGCTAATGACCATCAATATGTAGGCTGAAATACAGTCATTAACTGAAACAGAAACAGCTGTATAGGATAAGGAACAGCCAAACTCTGCTGCCAAAGTGGAAGACCTGTGGAAGACCGTTTCATGTCACAGGTCATACACCATGGATACTACATTAGCAAGGTCTCACCCAGGCAAGGATTTCAAAGAACACTATGGTTTCAAAATTTGCTGTTCAAACTCTTTTGAAGAAGCACAAAGAAACAGGCAACGCTGAGGACCGTAGACACAGTGGTTGGCCAAAGAAACTTAATTCAGCAGATGGAGGACACATCATGCTTACTTCCCTTCAACACTGGAAGATGTCCAACAGTGGTGGAAACCAGTGGTACCCAGGTACACCGATCTACTGTCTGGAGGAGTCTGGCCAGATGTCACCTTCATGGAAGAACTGGGGCTAGAAAGTCATACCTTTGATATGGAAATAGGGCTAAGCGACTCAACTAAACATGAAATCATAGGAACTGCAGAAAAATGGCAGTAGGTGCTCTGGACTGATGAGTCAAAATGTTAAATATTTGGCTGTATCAGGAGGCAGCTTGTTCACCAGTTATTCTGCAGCAGGACAACGACCCCAAACACACAGCCAATGTCATTAAGAACTATCTTCAGCGTAAAGAAGAACAAGGAGTCCTGGAAGTGATAGTTTGGCCCCCATAGGGCCCTGATCTCAACATCATCCAGTCTGTCTGTGATTACATGCAGAGGCATAAGGATCTGAGGCAGCCTACAGCCACAAAAGATCAGTGGTTAATTCTCCAAGATGTATGGTACAACCTACCTACCAAATTCCTTAAAAAACGATGCACCTAGAAGAATTGACTTGATTTAGATTTATGTTCTGTTCATCTACTTTCCATTTTGCTAATTTATAAAAATAAACTTACACCTCTATTTAAGAAAGTATTCTTAATTTACATTTTCCACGCCTACCTAAAACTTTTGCGAAGTACTGTATGTCAATATACAGTATATTGACTTCTGCACAGTAGTGTAGGTACAAACTATGAGGGTGACTATATTTTCAACAATATGAATAGCAGCATCTTATGGGTCTTTTTTTGTACTTACTGCTTTATGCTGCATTTCTTATGGGGTTTTTTATATACTTTGTGCTACTATATCTTATTGCTATATGATTATTTGTACTAAAATCAATAAAAACCTATTTTAGAAAAGAAAAAAAAAAATTAGTTCTCTGGTGTCATACTAATCCAATGCTTTTACTTTTACTTTCTTGAATTGCAGACTTCCTCCAGATCAGTTTATCAAAAGCCAGGCAACTGAATTTACATATGAGGTCAGCAGTGCCTGTCTCCATGCCTAAAGATTTCCTTTAAAAGTAAAATCGACATTAATGTGAAGTAATCAATCACTTTCCTGGATAATCATCTATATATCTCAAGTATCAGCAGGGACAAAATTAAACAATGAAGTAATGTTCCATCTATGTATTGTGGAAATGTTTAAAAGTGGGGGCTGCAGAAACCAGTATATAGGGGGGGGGGGGCAAAGTTTATATTAACCAGCCAGTGGCTAGGGCACATCTTATTTGTAACTACATTGAGATGAAATTCAATATTTTATTCATGACATGTCATAAGAAAAGGCCCTCCTTAAGGATCATGTAAGACTCAAAATAAATAGTACAGAAGTACAGCCAAAACTAGAGGAGTTTAGAAGCTGTGGAGTTTAGAGGCAGATAAAAAAAATAACTTAGGCATTCAGGAGAGGAGCTTTTCAGCATAAAAAAATGCCTGACGTATCTAAATGCAGGTAAATGCGTGCAAACGCATCTAAATGCACATTAATGCTAGGCGCTTTTAGCTCTTGAGCATTTTTTCATTTGAATAAATTAATATTCTGGCCAATTAAATGAATAAACGCCCAAGTGCTTGATGAAATCTAAACGTGGTTGGAAAATGTGGCTTCCCAGATAGCAAGAATAGCAAATTTGTGGTAGTGTTGAATTGTAAGTCTGTTAACTTGCTAAACATTTTCACTGGCAAGTTATACACTTGCAGAGCACTTGAAGCACAATTTATAGTTGACACTTTTCCAATTTGTAGCAAATTTGTGTGGCAAGTCTCTAGCAAGAGCAAAGTTGTAGTGGTGAGTCTACAGCAAGAGCTCCGCAAGTCACAGTGACCCCTGTGGTGGGATGACTATTGCACAACATAACTGAACCAGAACTTGCAGCAGACATGCAGAATGTTTGCACAGAGAGTTGATCTGAAGTCATGCAATGCTGACTTGCTGCAATTGTGCAACAAACTTGTGATGCCTTGCAAGTCTAGCAATAGCTTAGCAAGTCATTTTTAAACTTGCAGCACAATTGCTTGCTAACTGGGTTAGGAGTATTTTTGCAGCTGCTTTTCTCTTGCCAACAGAAAAAAATATTTAGAAGAGCCCCAGTGTGCATGCGGCCTTAACCACTTGCTGACTGCCCCACAACTATTTACGGCGGCAGTCAGCCCCTCACAGGCAAAGTGACGTAGGGCTACGTCGCTAGCCTTTGAGGCTCTAGGGGGCGAGCGCGCGCCGCCGGAGGCGCGCTCCCGCCCCCGCTCGCTCCCTAACAGGACCCGATGTCTGCCGGTCACTCGTGATCGTCCTGTACAGATGGAGAAAGGCAGGCGGCTAATGTAAACAAAGCCGCCTGTCATTCTCCCCTGTGTAAGTGCAGAGATCATACGGTCCTGCTATGTAGGATCGTATATCTCTGCAGTTACACAAACAGCCACATCCCATAACAGTTAGAAGCACGCCCCTAGGGACACACTTAACCCCTCCTTCTCCAATAAAGTTAACCCCTTCCTTGCCAGTGTCATTTTTACAGTAACAGTGCATATGTATAGCACTGATTACTGTAGTAATGTCACTGGTACCCCCAAAAGTGTCAAAAATGTCAGTCAGGGGTCCGATCTGTCCGCCGCAATGTCGCAGTCCCGCAAAAAAAATCGCAGTTTGCCGCCATTACTCGTTAAAAAAAAAACTATAAAAATGAATAAAAGCGATAACTTTTGCGCAAACCAATCAAAATACGCTTATTGCGATTTTTTTTACCAAACATATGTAGCAGAAAAAAAAAATTGGCCTAAAATGTTAAAAAATGTTGATTTTTAAATTTTTTTGGGGGGGAATTTCATATAAAAAAATGTGAAAAATATTGATATTTTTGCTTAATTAAAATTAAAAGTTATTGTTTAAAATTGTCGCTCTTTTTTTGTTTATAGCGCATGATCAAAAAATCGCACAGGCGAGCAAATACCACCAAAAGAAAGCTCTGTTTGTGGGAAAAAAAGGATGTCAATTTCATTTGGGTATAGCGTTGCACGACCGCGCAATTGTTTGTTAAAGTCACGCAGTGCCAAATCGCAAAATAGGGCCTGGTCAGGAAGAGGGTAAAATCTTCCGGGGCTTAAGTGGTTAATTAATGTGTGATGAAACATCTATTATCACATAAAACAGATACTACAGTACACCCACTTACCAATGAACTAACACACATTCTAATACCACAACTGGTTAAAGACACACACATAGGTAATTATAGAAAACAGAGGGAGTTTCTTCACCAAATAAAAATAACAGACAAATACTAATGTGGACCCTGTTCATTAAAGTCACCAACCTAAGCTTAGATATTCCTGTTTAGAACATGGCCTAATATTTATCAATCATAAATATTTGTCTTACCTAAATGAAACGTGCCAGTCTCGTCATTCCTGGCAACGACTGGCTGCCCAACCCATCGCCCTTGGCATTGCAAGATGTATGCAGTAGTACGCTCATACTTGTCAGGACTTATCAGGTAAACTTGTTCTCTTGGAGCGATTTCTTCACTATCATCATAGTATTGTATCTAATAATAACATAAGTATTAAACGACATTTAATTTTAAAATACAGTTTTATTGAGGACAAAAATAAACAAAAAAAAACTTTCACCCTTACTTAACCACATACATTATAAAAGCTTTAGTGAACATATTGGCAGAGTTTCATCCAGTAATTCTGTGTAGGTATATAAACATACTATTGTAGCACACTTCGTTGGTGATAAAAATAATTGAGAGGTTGTGTCTTTACTATATTTACATGCTTTAGTTCAAGTAATGTACTAGTGTAATTGGTAACATATGTATGCTTGCATTTGGACTCTTGCCCTGTTAGTTGTCACTTTTGTAGAAAGTTGGAATATTTGGTTTTGTCTCTACAAGCATATCATGCAGGCAGCTTTCTGCATTCTGTTTAAAAGGAGTAAGCTGCAAAATATTTGTATGTCATAGGAATAAAATTGTTGCACATTATGAGAACTTTTGAACCTGTTTGTAATAAAGCCCATTGTGGTGAAAAGAGTGCATGGTGTCACTTTTGGCCTTACCGCCACTTTAAGATCAGAAGTACATCTCACAATAACTCCCGGACAGTAGCTTTCAGGAAGCAAAGGGTGTGGTCCAATCACATGGTCACCTTCCTATAAGTACAATGAAATTTAGGTAGGTTACATTTTACAATGTATTAGTAATGCCATTATATGTGATAATAATTCAATGCCAATAGAAAAAAAAATGTGAAATGTAATACATGATTGTTTGGAGTAAGTTTATGTTTCCATTGATAGTAGGCAATGTTTACAAAATCCTGCCAGCTCAAGAATACCTATACAAACTTGAGGACATTTTCTGGGGAATTGCAAGTCTAGTTAATTTAATGTGAAGAGAAACATACACATATTGTCAAAGGTATTGGGATGCCTGTCTTTACATGCACATGAACTTTAATGGCATCCCAGTCTTAGTCTGTAGGGTTCAAAATTGAGTTGGCCCACACTGTGCAGATTCAACTCTTCTGGGAAGGCTGTCCACAAGGTTTAGGAATGTGTCTATTGAAATGTTTGACCATTCTTCTAGAAGCGCATTTGTGAGGCCAGGCACTTATGTTGGACAAGAAGGCCTGGCTCGCAGTCTCTGCTCTAATTCATCCCAAAGGTGTTCTATCAGGTTGAGGTCAGGACTCTGTGCAGACCAGTTAGGTTCCTCCACCCCAAACTCACTCATCTATGTCTTTATGGACCTTGCTTTGTGCACTGGTGCGCAGTCATGTTGGAACAGGAAGGGGCCATACCCAAACTGTTCCCACAAAGTTTGGAGCAAGAAACTGTCCAAAATGTCTTGGTATGCTGACCCCTTAAGAGTTCCCTTCACTGGAACTAAGGGCCAAGCCCAACCCCTGAAAAACAACCCCACAACATAGGCCCTACTCCACCAAGTGATTTGGTCTCTGGTTCTAAAAAAAATACCAGAGCATGACTTGGCCAACTAGATTTATAACTCAAGGAAATGATCCCTCAATAATTTACTACAGAGGTTCTTTTCACAAAATTGTTATGTGAACATGCTGAAAACAAATGTGATCAAAAAATTTGAATAAAGTGCAAAAATAATCTGCAAAAATTGTCAATTTGAAAAACAAAAGAATAATTTCATCATTTCTTTAGCAGATCTACTGGCGCATCAGTCAAAATGTTAACTTCCATTACTTAAAATGTTAACTCTCATAGTGTACTTTAGTTTGTGTCTTTTTTGTAATATGCTTGACTCTATGGCTGTGCAACTTTATGTTACTTTCACTGTATCACTATCAATATTTTGTAAAATTGACGGACATTCATTCATAAAATGAAAACGAATACAGGTAATTGCAACAGATACACTATATAATATTTTGCTGTTTTACTGTAAGATTACTAATGATTGCTTATTGAATTGTTGCACCCTTCCCTGTAAGCTTTATCATTTGAGCACATTGTTTCTTTTATTCCGTGATATATGTCCTGATGTACTGTATGCAGGCTTATACTGCCTTACAATTGTGCAAGGAAATCCACCTTTAGGTCCCAAGTTTGTGGGGCAAAAATAGAAATAAAACCAACGAGTGGGGGTCATGCTGCGATTGATAGCTCCCTAGGCTGCCAATTACACAGCCTGGCCTGCTCTCTGTGATCGCAGCCCACCCACTTATGTAATGAAAGGCCTACTTGGTGTCACTGCTTCCATTGCTGGGAGAAAGTGAAGTCTTTTGCCTACCCTCCTCTATACCGCTTGCTGCAGACTGCAACTTCTGTGAACCAAGATCTCGTACAAAATGTTTGTATGAAATTTGTCAAAAAGAGGAGATACTAATAGAGTGGAGCATTGCTGTCATTCAGCTTATATAAAGAACTGTAGGATGTATCAAACCAGGTATTTCTTGAATTACACAAACAAAGCTTTCTGTGAGTGAAGAAAAGATTGTGCTCATTTAACAGGGCAAATTATATTGAGGTGGCCCAGCCAAATGCAATGTGTTTGTAATAAAAGATCTGACCCCTGCATAAGGTGTAAGGTATGGCTTAGGTTACATATTCCTGACTGATGCATTCTGTAAACTGGGCTGTAAGAGACTTTCAGATGGACCCAAACAGGCGTTGGCGCGCATGCCCAGGCACATTAGTGTGTGCACAGGAAGAAATGTGCCTGTGCGCATGCGCGAATGTGCGCATTCGCACACACGCGCACGCATTGGCACCAAACGGCCTATTTAAACTGAGCAGTGACAGGAGCACATTGCTGAGTGGTCTTTCAGCTTGTTCCTGTTTACTTGTGCCCTGACCTGCTTCTGGTTTACCTGTGCTGACTCGGCTTGTCTGACTCTCCTTTGGATTCCTGCCTGCCTACCTGTGACCCCTGGCCTGTGATTGACCTTGCTCCTGCCATATGCCTTTGTAACTCGCTGCCAAATTGTGTACCAACTTCAGCTATCCTGACACTGCTTCCGTCTCATGTTCCTGTACCCGCGCTGCCTGGCTGTTGACGACTCCTTGGCTTGTGCTACGCTCCTGACTGCTCATCCAGCATCACAGAGTTCCAGTTCCAGGTGCTCATCCGGTGATCCACTGCTATTGGTCCCCTGCCAAAGCGCAGCCAGTGCCACCTGCTATACTGGCCCTTGTGCCACTCTGTGCCCCACACCGCCTATCATCTCAACCAGGGGTGTTGGACAGGAGGTGCAAGAGAAGAACCCTCTACAGCTCGATCTCCACCAGGTACGTGAGCTGTCCATTTCAAACTTCAAAAGTGTTTATTGTCTCGGTTGCTGGTTGATAAGTAGTCACCAAATGTTTTAAAGAAGGTAGCCTCACAAAAAAAAAAAAAGCATATGTAATAAAAGGATTTTTCAAAATATTAGGTCCTAATGCTTTTAAGTGTCTCTTGTAGGTATGTAATTACAGAGTATTTTGTGGGTACAAGGGCAGTGTCTAACATGTGCAGTAAGTACTGTGAGAAGGCTCAGACTCTCTTTAACTATGGCTCTCTAAACCATGCCTAGTATACAATCTTTTATAGCCAGGCCCAATGTTTACTGTGGCATGTATAGCACACCAGGCAGTTAGCGCTTATACTCTCCATATCTGACTCTTTGTACGCTATGCACAAAAGCATTCCTGACTCTTTTACATAATAAAATTTAAGTACAGATACTAATACTGCAATATACTTCACAGTCTCTTTTATCTGCATTACAATGGTGTATAGTTACCAGCCTGCAATTTATTGAAAAATACTAAAATATGCATTATACAACAGTTTAAATCTCTTCCATCAAGGATGCTTTTAGTCCATTATTCTAAACACTGACACAAGAGATGCAAGGTAACATTAAAAGTCCCTACAGAGTGGAAAATGGCTGAATCATTATCCCAAATGTTCCTGTTATCACAAAGAAAATTATTTAAAATTCCACTGATGGATTTTTTAGGTATTTTTCTTTTACTTTACAAGGATATTATATAGAGAGCATTGCAAGATGGATTGACATTATAACTTTACATAAAACAAATGGTAAAAAGGTGAAAAATAAGTCTAAAATATACACCGGAAGGTACACATAATTTTATATATACACATAACAAAGTAAGCTGATTCCAAGTCAATGAAGAATTTGGATGCTTCATGGATTCAGGTTATTGGCAACTCATAGATAGGAGTACAAATCAGCTAATAGGATCAGCTATGGAGTATATGGAGGTCGCAGTAAGGATTCTGGTCCTCTAGTGTACAAGCATGTGCAGGGGACTATTAGGTTGGGGGGGGGTGCCTGTTAGTGGAGGGCTGAAGATGGGTGACTGTCAGTGTGGGCACCTAGCTATTAGGAAGGGTGAAGGTGAGTGGTTGTGTGTGTGTGTGTGTGGGGGCGGGGGGGGGGGGGTCGCAGATATAATGGTAATACCCTTTATTTAAAAATAAAAGATTAGGAACACTTTTCAATAATTTAAAGCCATGTATGGTATAAAATCACTGACTGTTTTGCCAGTTTTATTGTTTACAGCCAAACATGTTTTTGAATTTTAGCAGTGATTTGCTTCCACCTCCACAATGTTTGATTCTTTGATTCTTCAATGAATATTTTTTTTAAAGCCTTTCACCATTATTCCTGTAAAAGGGTATGGCCAATGGGTCTTCAATCAGCCCAATGAGGAGCATCTGATGTCAGTGACATATAAGTGTAGAAAGGAAATAGCTGTAAAAGGGTCTAATTTACAAGAGCAGTGGGACATACATACAGTGGGTATAAAAAAATAAATAAATAAATTTGTTGCTTTGCAACCTGAAATTAGGACAGACACATTTCTTGTTTTATCCAGCTGTATTTACTAGTGCAGCTTATAACATCCAAGTGAAAAATATAACAGCAACATGTCAGACAAAATGGAAACAAAAAACAAAAAAAAAAAAACCGAACCACTGAGTTGGAAAAAGGATCACCCCCTTATGTCAGTATCTTGTTGGACCACGTTTTGCTTTAATTACAGCCTTTAGTCTGTTGGGATATGTTTCTACTACCTTTGCACATCTAGACTTTGCAATATTTGCCCACTCTTCTTTGAAAAACTGCTCAAGTTCAGTTAAATTTGATGGTGACCGTTTGTAGACTGCAGTCTTCAAGTCATTCCACAGATTTTCAATGGGGTTTAAAGTGATACTACAGTCTCAGTTTTAGTTTTTAGTTAAAAATAACAAATATGTCATACTTACCTGCCCTGTGAAGTGGATTGGCACAGAGCAGCCCAGATCCTCCTCTTCTCGGGTCCCTTACCAGTGCTCCTGGCTCCTCCCTCCTGTTAAGTGCCCCTATAGCAGGCAGCTTGCTATGGGGGCACCCGAGCTGGGCCACAGCTCCCTGTGCTCATCCAGACATGGAGCCATGGCTCGTCCCCGCCAGCTTTCTCTGCTCATTGGCTGACTGACTTTGATTGACAGCAGTGGGAGCAAATGGCACCACACTGCTGTCTCAGCCAATGAGGAGGAGAGGAGGAGTCCCAGGCAGCCGGACACATCTGCAACATCACTGGATCTAAATGGACTTAAAATATTAGAGGGGCTGAGGGGTGCTGCTGCACACAGAAGGATTTCTATCTTAATACACAGAATGTATTATGATAAAAATTCTTCTGCCTTTACAACCACTTTAAGTCTGGGCCGACTAGGCCATGCAAGGACATTCACCTTTTTCTCCTTCAAGCACAGTGTGGTTATTATTGCGTGCTTTGGGCTATTGTCATGTTGGAAGGTAAACCTTCTTCCCATTGACAACTTTCTGGCAGAGGGCAGCAGATTTTTCTCAAAAATTTGATGGAATTTTCTCCCATCCATTTTTCTTCTATTCTGACAAGTGCTCCAGTTAGTTGTCAAGCTGCTGCAGAGAAACACCCCCATAACAGGGTATTACCACCGCAATGCTTTACTGTAGGAATTATGTTATTCAGATTGTGAGCTGTGATGGATTTCCTCCAGACATATCATTTTGTGTGGAGGCCAAATAATTCAATTTTAGTCTCATCTGACCACCTTAAATGCACCGTGGAGATTCTGAGGCCACATGGAAAAAGGTGTTATGGTCAGATGAGACTAAAATTTAATTATTTGACCTGAACACCAAACGATATGTCTGGTGGAAATCCAATACAGCTCACTTGCCTGCACCAATTCCACTTCCAGATACACTGTGTAGTAGCCTGTAGACTCTGTTTCCCTACACCTTACTTCCTGACATGCACTATGTAGACTCTCCGAACATTTTGCCTTTCCCCTCCTAGCTTTCTAACAAGTTCCATGCAGATTGTCTGTGGACTCTGCTACTTTCTCATTTATTCTTCTCATTAAAGAAGAAGTTTCACCAGAACTTAAAATATGTGTTTGATGCCCCAGGGAACCAAGTGCCTGTAGCCCTTTGTACCATTCAGATATATGCTGTGGTTGAAATATCTGTTTGTGCTGACTATAGCTACACCCCAGGCTGAAGCCCAATATATGGGTGTTCCTATGAGGTAGGTGCAGCCAGCACTCTGAACACTGTCCCCATGCTCGTACATGTCTGGCGCAGGTGCAATGACAAGGGTCTGCTAAGAGAAAGGGAAAATGTATACTTCTGGTTTGCTTTTAGCTTTAGTGTAAAACAAAGCTATACTGAGGTCAGTAGTACAGATCAATGAAACCGTAACATGCACAACTACAGGGCAATGGGATTTTCCTAATCTGGTCACTAGCAGTGGTGACAGCTCAGTTTGCAGCAGGTGGTGAGAAGATAAAGGGATACAGTGGAAGCCGGTACTCTGAGGTAAAGCTTGCATCTGATTTTCAGCAAGTTCTCTAGGATCCAGGCTTGCAGTAATAAGAGTTCCCCTGCACTCATGACAGCAAAGGATCAGTCAGCACTGGAGGGGCTGTGTGATTAATCTACCGCCAGTGCTGACTGATCGCTGTGAGCTGCATTTACTATTCTCATTCATGTATTTCATGTTGATCCCTCCCCTTGCGGTGCATGAGTGGCATCATTCAGGACAGTAGTTGGAGGGGTCAACACAGAATACATGAAGAGCCTAAGTAAATGCTTATGCATTCCATGCTTACCCCCTCCCCTTACCCGCTGCCAGTGTATAGGTAATGAGCGCTATCAATCAGCGCTCATTACAGATTTGTATCCCTGTGAGCAGCGTGGTTGAACAGCAGTGCGGGTATGGAGGCCCGCTGTCTGACCATGCAGCTCAGCATCAACACCATGTAGAAACACAGGACAAAGTGCTACAGGCACTTTGTGCCCTGGGAAACATGATTATGAGACCATGCAGGAGTTCTGGAGTCAGGAAGTCATCTTCCCTACCTGTCTTTGCTGCATTTGCTATAGGAGTGTTATTCAGTATATATCACCTTACATATGATGTATAGCAAATATAGAATCGTTTATTGCATATATATTCAACTTTTGTTTTCATGTTAAAAATCAAAATATGATGTACAACATGTTCACTATTTTGCTTACTACAATAAACCTTTACTGTAGAAAGGGAATCCTTTCCACAGGAAGTTAAACTTCTGTGCTAACAGGAAGTCCTCTTTGTATAGCTATATTTTGTTTAGATTTTTTTCAGCACATACAGTATATATAAAATATGTTGTTTTTTTTTTTTTAGATTTGTAGCTTCTCTCACAAAGTCCTAGTTTTTATCGTACATTTTAATTGCTTTTCATGTTTTTGAATGTCTTTGAAAAATAAATACAACACACATGCCAACACAACACATATTAACCTTGACAGCACAAATAGGTAATCACAGAATTTCCTGAGATCTGGTATATTCTCTGTACAAAGAAAGATGAAAATATATATAAAGAGAGAAAGAGAGAGTGAGAGAGAGAACAGAGATATGTAGACAATTACTTTTCTCTCTCTCTACAAAAACTATGCCACACTTGCAGGCAATACTGTGACTCTATTTGTATATATGCTGCAAAAAGCTTAAATCCTTTTTCAAGGACATTCACAAGACTAAGCAATTATGACACAAGTAATCTTAAAAGGAGTATGGCCTTTCCGAGAACAAAAGTATCTCAGCAAGAAATGTGCTGAACACTCACAGCACTTGTGCTCACAATCTATAGATTTGTACTTCGTTCATCTTTTCATTAAAGACTGCATAAATCCAGTCAATTATATTAGGTTACTGCTTAAATTGTCACTTAATTTACCATTACATGTTTGTATAAAAGTGTAACTAAAGGCACTTTCAAAGAGGTATTTCGATCAGGTGGCCAATCAAGAGGCCAAAAACCTGGCACCCATGGAAAAACCAGGGAGAAGATGACGTCCTGACGAAGCGTGCGTCACGCACGCGAAACGCGTTGACGTCACACGCTGGCCCCGCACAACCCGGAAGAGCCACCAATGCGCTCCAACTCATACTCACGGCGCGGAAGTTCAGTCTCAAACCTGGAACACGCCGTCCCCACGAGGTTGGCTGGAGCCGCAGCTAGATGCCGGGCCCTTACCAAGACGCTACCCAGAAAAAACGAGCAGAAGGCTACCTGATTTAAACGCCTTAAATGAACGGTGAGCATAAAATCATACATTGATAGGGGGATAGAGAAAAGGCCATGACCACCAAGCTGTCTATGGACACTCAGGTGATACCTGCTAATTAACGGAAGGCCAGTATTTGGCCCATGGTTAAATTCATTTCCATGAGATACAGCCTAGTAATGGTGTGAGCCCGCGCAGAAAATCCTTTGTACTGCGTCTCTCCCCTGCTCCCGCACCTTGCAATTTCTGAAAATATAAGTGACTTTCTGCTCCAGAGGAACGTCTGTTGGCTCGACAATGTTGCCCCATTTACAAGAGGAACTGTATAACACCTCCTAAATAACAAATTTGCCCCCGATCATAACGGGATTGGCTCTATGTACTTCAATTCAGTTTACTTGGTCTGCAGATATTCCTTTAGACACCGCCTCCCTCATGGGAAAATTCTAAATTTATCAGCATCCGCAATTTTGATGTGAGAGTTTAGTCTGCTATTAAGTACACTGCTGAAATTTAATAGTGAATTGTATAGTCCATGACTGAACTTCTTGATTATATAATGATAGCCGTATAGTGCTGAGTTGCTAAAATGGTAATATGTAAGAAGGTCATGATCCCTTGCTATCTGGTGGTACATTTTCAGTTTATTATTACATCTTGATCAAGTTTATATTGTGGCATGATTAACCTATGGATCCCTGAGCTCACCGCATCAACAAACTCCGTAAGGAGTGCATGCGGCTTGCCAAGGTTCCCATTGGTTTGATCTTCCGGAGTATGTGTGAGGCCGGCCTTGTGTGAGTGTGTCGTTGTTTTTATGTGTCATATATGTCTTCTGTTGCTATCTTTGAGCCTGTTGACATTTGTAATGTACTCCCCATAATGGGGCTATTTTAGATCATGTCTCAATTTTGATCCTTAATAAAGTTTTTCACTTTTTCACTGAGTTGGTTTGAGCATCCCTTTCTTGCAGCCGTTCCAAGGGGTTGTCTATGGCCCCTTAAATTGTATTTTGTACAGAAGATGACAGTGACCAGTGAAGGACTTAAATTCTGCATTGATGGAAAGAGGAGGTGAGTATTTCTTTCAGTTTAATTCCACTTTGAGTGTTATTTTGATGTTTACCTTTATCTCCTTTGTGTAGTCATCAGAATCACTCAGTATTTCTTCCCTCTGTATCCTTGCCACCTCTCCAGAGGTTCTCTGGACAAAATAGGTGAGATCTCCACAGTCATGGATAACAAATCCTGAAATAAACCATGGGCAAAAAACAAAAGAATTTTTGGTTTGTCTATAAAATATTTTCCTAAAATACAATACAGGACACAGGAATAGTCATAGATGACTGGATTATATGCTGCTACCTCCAGGTGATTGGAAACTGGCAAACAGAACTGTCAGGACCCCATATAACCCCTCTCACCAACAACAATCCTCAGGCCCCGTTGACACCTGGGCCTCTTTTCACACAATGTGATTTGCCAACAATTGTGGCAAAACTGCACTGCATTTTAGGTGGCATTGAACATAATGGCACCCGAACCTACAGTTTGCGATTGTAGTGCGTTTAGAGATTGCGGGCAGAATCGCAACCATTCTGTTTTATTTCCAAAATGTTCAGGTGTGAACAGGGCCTCAGCTTTTTTTGCAATCAATAAAACAGTAACAGAGGCAGAGGGCAGTGTCCCGTGTCTATTACTGTACTCCAAGAAACAGATTTACAGTTAGTTAGAAATCTTTTATTCCTGATCGTACAGTACATAGTGCATAGTCTTAGATAACTTCAGACATCCAAAAGCAGTGACAGACAGTTGCTTGTAGCTCCTTATGTATGAAGCATAGGCAGAGACTCTATTGTTCACCTTACAACAAGAAAGGGTGGAACAGGATGTAAGTAATAGACCTGACAAATCCACCATTCTATGGTGGAATGAGGAGCAGGATGACCTCTGTGAGAGCCTTCTGGAAGGACAAAGAGAGAATCTATAAGTTTATATGAGATCATAGCTGATAGATTAACATGTACAGCAATAACCCCATTCAAGTAATGATGAAAGATCTCCCTGGGATGCTTAGGAGTTGACGGGGGAAGGCAGGATGATGTCCTGGTTAAGGTAAAAAGGAGTAGACCACCTTAAGAAGAAATTAAATCTTCGGTCCCATCTCGGGGGGAGCTATATAAGCTTGTACAAAAACCTTCACCAAGGAGTGAGAGTCTTGAGGGTACTCAGGGCCAGATACTGATCTAAACATGACTGGAGAAAAGCCAGGATCCCACAAAGTATTTTCTAGTATGAAAGTTTATCTGCCCTCAGAATTTACATTTTAACACATCCTCCTCCATTCCCTGTAGTAGGGCAGGAGTGAAGATAGAACAAGAAGGAGAAACTGTAGTGTGCCTCTTAAGACCCCTTTGGCCCAGCATTTCCCACAAGATGGTGAGCTTCCCCAAAAAATCCAACAAAGTGACAAATATTTTCACTGTGAAAAAGAAAGATCCACCAAATCGTTAACAAAATGTGTGCTCAGAGGCACCATTTCCCCAAGAGTTGTGCCACTTGTGTAAAATGGCAGTCCAGAGAGCAGAAAATATAGCTGTCTCAGTCTGAAAATCGCATATGATCTAGTCCCGTTACAGAGAGGGGCAGCACTGAGTTGAAGCTGTGAGTAAGCCTGACCCACAAGCAGGCACAGCCATAGGCACAGAGCTGCGTAACAGGAGAAAAACAGTTATAATGTCTGACAGGCTACAACAAAAAATGGCACCGCAGAGGCTTCCCTCCTTCTCTCATTTTGAATTTTGTTAAGTAACAAAGACTAGCTCCAACATAAAAAATGGAGTAAAAAAAAAAAAAAAAAACGAAAAGCAAGATAGGCATTGCTTGAAACACAAAGAAGTAGATTTAAAGGAACAGGTCCTTCCTCACCAACCGGAAGAATAATACGGCTGTAATATTTAGGGGAGGGAATGGGGCACCCCCATTCATTTGCTTTGAATACCCCAGAAAGGGATCTTCAGGGAATGCAACTGCCCTGGACCAGTATAGTATCCTGCAGCTAATTCAATGCACTGCACAATGTGCCAAGGAGGAGTGCCTAATGCAGGTTCCAGTGCTCTGAGCAGCTGTGCTGGTTTGTAGCCAGGTTGCACCATTAAAGGATAAGTTCACGTTTGAAAAATGTTACATGTTTCACCCGTATTTTATGGTGGAACATATATAACATGTTCCATATTCTGTCACCCTCTCTTCCCTAACCCACGTGTGACAGCAGGCAAGGGTCCTGCACCCACTGTCACTTTTTAAAAATAGTACAGTGCGGCTGTTTGGAGCTCCCCTCACATAGCCAAGCCATTCATTCAAAGATTCCTGTACATGAATAAACTACAAGTACCATCTTCCACCGCTGTAGACGGACTTGTAGTTTTAATGGACTGCAGGGGCGCTGATGTCCACTGATATGTCCTACAGAGGTACAGGCTGAAAGCTGGAGGAAATGTCTGCAGGAGCCCATATTGCACCCCTGATCTACTGATTGTGGGTGCAGTGCTTTCCTGACTCTTGCAGGAAAAAATTATAAATGCAAATTTTTTTCTAGCAAAACTTAAGAACACTAGCAAAAAACTGAGAATTAGCGTGAGTGGGAGGGGTTATGTAGGGGGCCTGACAGTTCTGTTTCCAGTGACCAATCACCTAGAGGTAGAAACATATAACCAAATCATCTGCAACTTTGCCTATGTCCTGTACCGTACAATAAAAAAAAATATTTTAGTTTTCTAAAGCTACCCATTGACATTAAAGCAGAATGTTTATGGGTCTTGTAGACACCTAAAGAAAAATATGGTATTACCCAAAAAGTACAACAGGCCAAAAGATGCACCCAAAGGTATCCAACAAAAAATTGGATTTTTGTCTTACCCTACAATACTTTTCTCTGAAGTTCATTGACGGACACAGTCTCTGTTCTTCACAACAGTAGGGTTATACTGCCCCCTAGAGGAGTAGGACACTAGGCAGAAAAAAAGTTCTGGCTACGCCTATGGGCAGTCCCAAGGGGTATACCCTCTCTCTCTGCTATAGAATGTCAGTTTTGTATCAAAGCAGTGTCAGAGAAAACAATACCAACACAACTCAAAATAGAGGGGCGGGTACTGCGTCCATCAATGAACTTCAGAGAAAAGGATTTTACGGTAAGACAAAAATCCAATTTATCTTTATTGTTCACTGACGGGCACAGTCTCTGTTCTTCATAACAGTAGGGACGTCCCAAAGCATTTTTTTAAAACATGACGGGTGGGAACAGCAGAAAATAATTCCCCAAGGCGGAACCACAGCCAACCAGGCAACATAGAGCTCATGAGAACAACAAGATGAGACCCACCTGACAAAAACATTAACCACCCTCAAGGGAGACTGAAAACACCCTTAAACAGCAGCCTGCAAAACTTTGCGGATATAGGAGGCATCTGCAGATGCCAGTACATCCACCTTATAAAACTTTGTAAAGGTATGAACAGACAACCAGGTAGCCACCTTGCAAACCTAAACCACAGATGCCTGATGGCAAAAAGCCCAGGAAGCACTAAGCACCTGAGTAGAATGAGCCTTAACAGGGAAAGGTGGAACCTGACCCTTAAATGAATAAGCCTGCACAACCGTCTGTCTGATCCATCTGGAAATAGTCACAGCAGATGCAGGTAGCCCCTTCTTTAGTCCATCTGTGAGTACAAAGAGCGAATCCGACTTCTGAAAAGATTCAGTGGTCGCCAAGTACACCCTGATTGCCCGAACCACATCCAAAGTATGTAGTGCAAATTCCTTGGGATGTTAAGGCTTAGGACACAAGGAGGGCAACACAATGTCCTAATTTAAGTGGAAACTGGAAACCACCTTCGGAAGGAAGGACGGATCTGGACGAAGCATCACTTTATCCCTGTAAACCACCAGATAGGGAGAACGACAGGACAAGGCCGCTAGGTTCCAACACCGTGCGCCCAGAAGTAATAGCCGCCAAGAAGGCCACCTTCTGGGATAAGGTAAGCAGGGAAATCTCCTGAATATTTTCAAAGGGAGGTTTCTGGAAAACTGACAGCACCAAAGTAAGATCCTAAAGTGGCAACGGAGGTCGCACCGGCGGTGCCAAGTGTCGCACCCCCCTGGATAAAGTTACGCACTAGGGAATGGGTGGCTAATGGCCTTTGGAAGAAAATTGCCAAGGCCGAAACCAGACCCTTGATAGTACTCAAGGCCAATTTTTGATCAACTCCCTGTTGAAGGAAAGCCAAGATCCAAGCCACCGAGTAAGAGTGAATGGGGAACCCCAAGAGACTCACACCATGCAATATACGACTTCCACGTACGATGATAGATCTTTCTAGAAGTTGCTTTTCCCACTTTAAGCAAAGTGGGAATCACTGAAGCAGACAATCCCCTGTCTTTCAGGACCTGATTTTCAACAGCCAAGCTATCAAAGCCAGAGACTGTAAAACAGGATGGAAGATTGACCCTTGAGACAGTAGATCCTCCCTGAGAGGAAGTCTCCAGGGAACGTCTGTGACTAGCCTGACCAGGTCGGCGTACCAAGCTCAGTGAGGCCAATCCGGAGCCACAAGGATGACCCGAATCCCTTCCGCCTCGATCCTGCGGAGAAGTTTTGGCAGTACTCGAGAGGGGGAAAGGCATACATCAGCTGTTACTAACCCCACTGAGCCACCAGTGCGTCTGTTGCATCTGCCAGAGGGTCCCGAGAGTGGGCCACAAAACTCTGCACTTTCCTGTTGATCCACGATGCCAACAGATCTACTTCTGGAGTGCTCCGACGAAAGCACAGCTGCTTTCGTCTTGATCCAAAGTCTGTCGACTGAGGTAATCCGCCTGCCAATTTTCCAATCCTGGAATGTGAACAGCGGAGAGATGCCTGCCACCTCCAAGGCCAAAAGGACACTTCTGGTGCCCCCTTGGTGATTGACATAAGCCACGGCCATGGCATTGTCCAATTAAATGCGCACTAGACAGCCCTGAAGGTACTCCGTCCAGTGGACTAGGCAAAGCCTGATCGTTCTCATCTCTAGAACATTGATCGGTAACCTGGATTCTTCCAGGGACAAGACCCCTTGAGCAGAAAGCTTGCCGAGAACACCTCACCCGGACAGACTGGCATCTGTGGTGATCACAGTCCAATATAGGGGGAGGAAACATTTTCCTTGTTTGAGCGTTGGGGAGCGAAGCCACCATATCAGGGACCCCCTGGTCACCTGGCTCAGCTGGATCTGGTTGTCCAGGGAATTTGGATCTTTGTTCCATTTGAGAAGAATTTCCTTCTAGAGGATTCTCGTGTGGAATTGAGCGAAAGGGACTTCCTCGAAGGACGACACCATTAGTCCCAGAACTCTCATACAAGTCCGAAGGGGCGACCATTTGCTGGATAGCAATAGCTGAATCGCAGTCTGGAGCTTTTGAAGTTTGTCCAGAGGAAGAAACACCCTGGCTGAGGATGAATGCAAAGTCAGGCCCAGATAGTCCAGTCTCATGGAAAGAACCAGGGATGACTTCTGAAGGTTCAGAATCCACCCAAACTCCTCCAGAGTTCTCATGGTGATCTCTAAGTTTGTCACCAGCACTGTGGGAGACTCTGCACGGAGAAGCAGATCGTCCAGGTAACCCAGGACCGATATCCCCCGCTGGCATAACAAAGCCAAGACTGGAGCCAACACCTTTGTGAAGACCCGAGGAGCAGAGGCGAGACCAAAGGGGTAATGCCACAAACTGATAATGATCCTCTCCCACGGAAAAACAGAGAAACCGTTGATGTCCTGCACATATCGGGATGTGAAGGTAGGCATCTTTGATGTCTATGGAAGCCAAGAAATCCCCCTGGTGTAGGGAAGCTACCACCGTGCAAACGGATTCCATCTTGAATTTTTAAACTCGCACGAAGCAATTCAATGCCTTTACTCCTGTAGAGGTTAGTATAACCCTACTGTTAGGAAGAACAGAGATTGAGTCCGTCAATGAACAATAGAGAAATCTGTGTATCTAATACTTTTGAAACCGGATGCTTTCAACCAGGATAAATGAATCAGGTTCTTACACAATTTTACATAGTTTAGTGTGGGAAATGTACATAATACCTTTAAAATACAACCTTTACATTCAATCTAAGCTAAGATGATAAACATGCATTGAAAAACATTCATTTTAAACTATATTCCAGACAAAGGTTTATGTTCCTACCTTCTTCATACCATCCGTTATGAGAGCAGACAGACAGCACCTTTTGTCCAGGAACAACTGGCTGCATAGCATTGACATCTGGGTTCACTGGGGAAATTGATATGAGTATAAGAGTTAAGAGGTATTACAAATAAAACAACTAAATATACATCAGTTTATTTTATGGTTGCAGAACTGTTCTATATAGTTTCTTTTCTCTGCATATTTAAAAAGCTATATGTGACTATATCAGCTTGGAAATTCTACAAATGATTTGGTTTCCTGTAAATCTTTTCATTTGGGAACCTGCACAAGGTATATTATGTGATATGCACTGTCTGATGTTGGTTGTTGAAATATGACCCTGGTATGTAATATACATTATAAATATATGCCATATGAGAAAAAGCGAGTTTTGAGGCGCTGTATCTAAAAGTGCTGAGTGCTGAATAAATGAATCCCTCAATAAGATAAATAAATTGATTCGATAGACACATATAAATATAAAAAGAAACCATCAATTCATAAAGTGCACAAATGCATACAAAGTGCATATGGAAGGCCTAAGTGCTGTAGCAAATATGAACTTGAATATTTAAAAATCAATAAATGAATAAAAAAGATATAGCAGAAAGTCCATCAATTCATTTAGTGCATAAATATATCCTAGTATACACTATATACTAGTGTGGTGAAATTTCCTTAATATTGGATATATTTATGCACTAAATGAATTGATGGACTTTCTGCTATATCTTTTTTATTAATTTATTGATTTTTAAATATTCAAGTTCATATTTGCTACAGCACTTAGCACTTCCATTTGCACTTTGTATGCATTTGTGCACTTCATGAATTGATGGTTTCTTTTTACATTTATATGTGTCTATCGAATCAATATATTTATTTTATTTAACCACTTTAAGACCGGAAGGATTTGCCCCCTAATGACCAGGCCCTATTTTGCGATTCGGCATTGCGTTATTTTAACAGACAATTGCGCGGTCGTGCGACGCTGTACCCAAATAAAATTGATGTCCTTTTTTTCCCACAAATAGAGCTTTCTTTTGGTGATCACCTGTATGATTTTTATTTTTTTGCGCTATAAACAAAAAAAGAGCGACAATTTTGAAAAAAAATATATATATTTTTCACATTCTGCTATATGACATTCTCAAAAAAAAATTTTAAAATCAAAAATGTTTAACATTTTAGGTCTATATGTTTTCTGCTACATATTTTTGGTAAAAAAATTGCAGTAAGTGTATTTTGATTGGTTTGCGCAAAAGTTATCGTGTCTACTAACTACGGGAAAGATTTATGTAATTTTTATTGTTTTTTTTTACTAGTAATGGCGGCGATCTGCAATTTTTTGCTGGACTGCGACATTGTGGCAGACAGATTGGACCCCTAACTGACATTTTGGACATTTTTGGGGGTACAAGTGACATTACTACAGTAATCAGTGATAAAAATATACACTGTTACTGTAATAATGACACTTGTAGGGAATGGGTTAACCCTATGGGTGATCAATGGGTTAAATGTGAGCCTAGGGGAGTGATTCTAGCTTTGGGGGGCGTGGCTTGTGAAATGACCATAGAGACATGTGATCCTATATAGAATTTTCAGGGAGAAGAACAGCCTGCTGTGTTTACAACAGCCGACCGTCCTTCTCTCTCAGGGAGAGCGATCACAGGTGTCAGGCGGCAATCGGAGCCGCCTGACCCGTGCATTGGCTTCCCCGCTGCCGAGTGGGGGGCGGGATTAATTTATTCAGCACTTTCTGGTACAGCGCCTCAAAACTCTCTTTTTCTCATATGGTTTTTGAAATTTTTTTTTTTTCAAAATTGATTGCAGCCGTACACACTTATTATATTTAAATCACAATTTATACATTTGGGAGGTGCCATTTCTTACTTTTCTATATATAAATATATGCCAACTGTATAATGTTTGCTGTATAATACTTGCATATCGCAACAAAAACCCTTAAAAGAATATATATGTATTCATCAGTTTCTAATCTGTTTGGGTTTCTGGGGACAGTACATTTTTCAGTCCTTAACTATCAATAACATATACTGATTAGTTAAACAGTATAATAACAGCAATATACCTAAAAGATCCATAAACAGAAAAAATGAAATTAAGTGAAACTCATCATTTATGGCCCCTTAAACACGGGCTTTCCAATCAGGTCGGCCTGTCAGTTTTTCAGGCGGACCTGATCATATACTCCATGCACCCCTAAGAGGCAGCAGATGTCAGCATGTCCGCTGACACCCGCTGATATCTGATCTGATCCTGTCCTAAAAATCCAGATGGATGGTCACCCTATTTTCCATCCGTCTGGAGGATCGGATCGGATGAAAATGGACAGGTGGTCTGTTTTCATCCGATCTCCCCATAGAGGAGAGCGGGGATCTGACAGGTCCATTTTAGGACAGTGAGCTGAGACAGACCTGTCATCCACCTGCTCAGTGGGGATCGGTTGATCGATCCCCCGCTGAGAAAACTGGAGTCCGTTGGGCAGAAAGCCCGTGTGAAAGGACCCTATGTCTGTTTTTAAATATGTTTAAAAGTTTTTACATTCATTTATTATATATAGTGTGTGCTCATTTTACTAGTTATATAAAACCTTTGTTTTACAAATAAACACTTAATACAAAGAGCCCCATGACACCAAGAATTATGAGAATTATGAGAACTTTTTAATTTCAGACTCTCTGGAGGGGAAGATTTATTAAAGAGGAAGTAAAGTCACTCAGAAAAAACGAGAAAAAAAAAACCCTGTAAAAGAAAGGCATAATGAGCTAGTATGCATCGCATACTAGCTCATTATGAAGTACTTACCTTAAAACGAAGCCCCTGCCGTGCCGCCCCCTCAGCGACAGGATGGCCGACATGTCTGGCCATCCTGCTTCCGGGTTCGCGTCCTCCGGCCATCCGATTGGCCGGAGGAGCGATTACGTTCACGGCATAGGACTCTGAAGGAACGGCACGGGTAGCCATTCCTTCAGAGCGCATGCGCTGATGACATCATCGGCAGTATGCACTGTAAATATCTCCTAAACGGTGCATGTTTAGGAGATATTTATAGCACCTATAGGTAAGCCTTAATATAGGCTTACCTATAGGTAAAAGTTTGTGAAGTGGGTTTACAACCTCTTTAAAATGGGAGCACTCAGAAATTGGTGCAGCTGTGCATGGTAGCCAATCAGCTTCTAATTTCAGCTTGTGAACAGGTAGACAGGGATTTGGTGGGGGATTATGAATCGCTGCTGTAACTTATTAATCAGGTGTGTAAAATTCAGCTTGAGCTTTTTCACAGAGCAGTTAACAATAGTATAAAAAGCATGTAAGAATAATCCCAGGCTGCAACTGGCTAACTAAAACTGAGAATACAAAAAATGGAGAAAAAGGAAAAAAAAGGCCTCTAAACCAATTTCAAGAACTTACACAGTTGGTAAAGTTGAATAAAGACACCAGTCCATCCAGTTTAACCAGTGTGTGTAAGAATTTACTGTATATCTTTACCACATCCCCTGCATATTGTGTTTATTAGAATGCCCTTAAAGTTTTTTAATCATTGACACTACCTGCTGACACCACCAATTGTGGAAAGGAGTTCCAAATCACTAATCTCTTTAACAGTAAAAAAAAAAAAAAAATCCCTACACAGTTTAAGGTTAAATTGTTTCCCGTCCATCTTCATTGAGTGGCCACATGTCTTCTTAGGAGACCTGAGACTGAATAATTTTTCTCCCTATGCTAGAATTACTATTCAGAGATTTGTATATTCCGATCATGTCTCCTCTTAAAAATATCTTCTCCAGGGAAAATAAGCTTAATATGTGTATCCATTCCTTATAACTGAGACCTCCAGCTCCCTTATTAGCTTTGTAGCCCTTCTCTGGTCTCTCTCCAGTTCCAGCACATCCTTCCTGAGGACTGGTGACCAAAAATGAATGGCATACTCAAGATGCAGTCAGACCAGAGTTTTGTAAAAAGGTAGAATTATAGTTTTATCTTTTGAGTAAATATCCTTTTTATTACATGCTAACAGTCTACTGACCTTACTTGCTGCAGCTTGGCATTGCATGCTATTGCTGAGTCTATCATCTACTAGGACCCCCAGGTCCTTTTCCATTCTCGATTCCCCCAGAAGTTCTCCCACTAGCATGTAACTGCATTCATATTTTTAGCCCCCAAGTGCATTACTTTTTCCTACATTGAACCTCATTTGCCATGTAAAAAGTGAGGAGAAGACTATATTTAACATAAATGTTTTCTCTTTGTCACTTGTAACCAACTTCCTCTGACAATCCTTTATGGGGACAATATGCTCTGACTTTGACTTTTTACTATTAATATATTTTTTAAAAAATGTGTTTCTTTTTACTCTCCTCAGCTTTGTGTCTCTTGTGGTCTATTTTCACTGCTCTGATCACGCTCTTACATTTCTTATTACATTCTTTGTAGTGTTGGAATGCTGACAGTGTGCCCTTGGCCTTATATTTTCTAAAAACAGTTTTTTCTCTAATATACCTTTTTATGCTCAAATTTATTCCACCCAGGTTTAACCTTAGTTCTTTTATAATTGTTGTCTATTGGAATGCACTGGCTAATGCCATTATTTACATAGTTATATAGTTAGTAAGGTTGAATAAATACAGTACACCAGCCCATTAAGTTCAATCTGTGTTTTAATATTTATTTATATATTTATTTCTAATATATTTATTTCTAATATTTTTTTTAAACTATTGACTTTACTGCTTGTGGAAGGGAGTTCCACATCCTTACTGCTCTGACAGTAAAGTACCCTCTAGTTCTTTAATATTTTCTTGAAGCACTCCCACTTTTACCCAGTGTTTTTCTTTTCAGAATATCTTCCCATTTAATGTCATGCAATATGGAGCTCAGTTTAGCAACTTTGGTTCTTTTGAAATTTAAGGTTCTTGTCCTACCCTCGAGTCTTTTTTACTATGATTTCACGGTGAATATGCGTGATTGCTGTTTCTCAAGTTATCCCTTACTTTAACATCCGCAACCAGAGCCCTCAGTAGAAATAGACTAACGACCAAAGCTTTATTGATTACTACTGTTACATACAAGTATATTATATAGAAAATGTTTTTAAACTCAAAGGCAACGAGCAGTTAGTTTTTTTTTTTCAAACCATTTATTGTACATATTAAAAGCACAGCACAAACACACACACACACATATCTTACCCCATAAAAGCCTTTATAACAAAGAACCTCTTTCCAATAATATAAAACCTCCTCTCCCTAGTTTTCAAAAATTACACAGAAAAATAGCATAGATACCATTTTTATAACCCACTAATTGTGGGTATTCCTAAACAAGAAAGGATGTTACAGTGAGAAACCAAAATATAATTGGACCTCTTTCTAGAATGCAGCTTCAAAAAGGTGCCAATTTCTTATGTTGCCATGAGCTTTCATTTTCAAATTTTATTAGATTTGAAAATAGGGATGCTGATCCTGGTGTGTGTGCACTGGGTATTAGGTTTTGAGTCAGCAATATGTAAAAGTTCGGTTTAGGATGAGTGATTGTGGGTTTTAACACTAACTAACTTCACTATGATACCTTATTGGTCATGTACCAATACCAAGTGCAGCTACCTTTGCAGTGCGATTTGAGCCTATTAGTTTTGTATGGGCTCAAATCACACTGCAAAGGTAGCTGCACTTGGTATTGGTACATGACCAAAAGTATCGGTACTCATACTCGACGGTAGAAAAACGGTATTGGTGCAACCTTACAACATACACACACAATTAGGTTTATGACTGATGTAGAGGAGACATACTTTGATTTCTCAGAGTCTTAATTAGTTATGTTCTGGATAGTGCTATGGGTAGGATAAAGCCTCCAGTTTCAGCTGTATACAGGCCTTTATATATGCAAGCTGACAGATGTAGGTCACTCTCTTGCCTGCTCTCTTTGCTGTGGGGGTCTGCTGTTGGGTGAAAGGACTGAATGCTGACAGAACAATAAAAATGTACAATTGCTGCCTGTTTTGTAGGGACACCTAGTTATTAAAGTGTTACTAAACCTGCAACCGTACAATCAGTGTGTATATGCAGTAAAGCAAGCTTGTTATACTCACTGTGGAACCTAAGGGGTTAATCCTCTGCACTGTGTATAAAGGCTGTGTCATCCTGTCTCTCTGATCCTCCTCTTCTTTTACTGACTTCAACCCATCTTGTGATAGAACAGAGCATTAGGAGTCAGGCTGCACATGCTCAGTTTGGTGTGTATTGCTAGAGAGTTTTTCTTTTTTCTTGGACGAGTGCATGTGATCAGCACAGAGCCAATAAGCACTGCACAGACAGAGGATCAGGGGAGAATGAAAACTCCTTCTACAAGCTTTACTAGGAACTGATAGAAGTCACAAGACTACTATATACAACTATATACTACTGATGAGGGAAGGTATTTAGCAGTGTATATTTACTAAAATAATCGCATTTCCATGTTCTGTGTACTGTAGGAGACTAGATATAGTAAATGCAGGTCCTGGGATTAGTAACACTTTAAGGAACTAAACTGAGCTTAGTTAATGGCTCAAAGAAGCAGACATTTTTGTTTGTTTTATGCTATGGACTTAAAGTAAAGAGCATTAAAACTGTTTCGTGTCTTACTGAATAAAAGTACAGGACAAACCTACTTGGATTGTCCCTGTGTGTCCATATTTTGTGAATGGTTTACCACTGCCAACACCATTTGAGCATGCCCCCCTTACAACGTATTGCTCAGATATGGTCAGCACCTTAGAAAGACACACACACACACATATATTGCGGAATAATATACAAGAGCCTGAAATACAGTTCATATTGGCAATGCTAACCAGCCAAGGGGGGACCACTTAACTGCCCAACAGGTGGAACAGCTGACTGTAAGCCACCAAGCCTCCTTAGAGTGATAAGAGCAAGTGAATCAATCTATAGCAGCAGATACAGGCTCTGTTAGAGAGGCAGATGAGGGCACCTAAGCACGCATTTGCTTTAAAGACAATTAACACAATGTTTAAATTTAGGTCTGCACTAATCATTTAGAATGATTTTTTATGGCCAAATGAGACGATTTTAAGATATATCGGAGATATAGGATTTTGCCCCTTTATTTCTTTTAACAGCTATAAACAAACTGCTGTAAGTACTGCTGCAAGAAATTTCCATTGAAAGGCTATATTTTCCCCTGGCACTCTGATGTTTTAACATCATTTAACTCTACATGACTGTACAAGCAATCTTGAGAACAGGGCCGGCCTTAGGTGTTCAGGCGCCCTGTGCGAGCTAATCCTGTGGCGCCCCCCCCCCCCCATCTTCACCCCTCGCCCCCTGGTCACCTAAATATATAAGTTTTATTACAGAGTATATCCAATATTCAGTTTGGCGACACACTCTAATTAATCCTCCTCAAAAAGCCAGGGACTTTATGAGGTGCATGTGAAACAGGCAAAAATAAATAAATAATGCAGCGCCAAAGTGCAAAAAATGACTACAGTGTACAAACGGTGATGGAATAAAAATATGAACTCACATAAAAAAAATTCCTCAATACCGTGACTGTATGCATCAAAATACAGTGCATTAGATGTGTACCACAAATATTAAAGAAATCTCAATACACAAATATATCATATAATGTGCTAAAAAAACTGGGTGCTCCAAACAAAAAGTCCACAATAAACTTTTTCTTCTTCCACATGTGAAACAGGCACCTCCATCCCTATTCTAGACAATGAAGGGGAGGATATAAGGGACTTAACATAAGACAAATAACAAAGGAGTAAAATACAATAAAATAATTAATAAAAATAATATGTTTATTACAATATAATTGCATTGGTAATGGCAATTATATACATGCATACATTACACTACATACATACATACATTACATGCAAGCATACATTACATACATGCATACATTACATTACATACATGTATACATTACATACATGTATACATTATATACATGTATACATTATATACATGTATGTAACTGCCATTACCAATGCAATTAGTAAACATATTATTTTAATGTATTTTTCTTCTTTTTTTTCCCCTTATATCCTCCCCTTCATTATCAACACAAAATAAAAAGTATTTAGCCTAATTCCTCTTAAAAACTGGACAGGGCTCAGTGACACTTACCTTTCTGTGACTTCTGTGGACGGTGGCTCTCTTTGCATTTAAAAATGGCGCCTCCCGGCGCTTAGACGCCACTGCGCATGCGCCGTCTGCCCGAGAATAGCCGAGCGTGTTCGGGTTTTCCCGAGCAGCGGCGCCTGCGCAGTGTGCCTTTCGGGAGCCGTCAGCAGCCATTTTTTTTTCAGTTGCCGATGCGGCGATGCCTTCACCCAGTCCCAGGGCAGGGGGACCTGGCAGCGCCTGCTGGTGTGATTCGTTTGGATCCGACTCCACTGATGTGATTCATGTAACTAATTGCGACTCACAGTCTGCGAGCTGTGATGGCCGCACGGCGCCCCTGTTGCCCATGGCGCCCCGTGCGGCCGCACAGCTCGCACACCCCAAAGGCCGGCCCTGCTTGAGAACACGGGCAAGGCAATTATCTCTCCCCAGTGGTGAAGATAAGTGTGATAGTACTGGCAATTTCTGTTGTTCTCTGGCACAAAATGTTCACTTAATGGTAAAAACAAATAGCCAATATATACAATTCGGAACATTGACACATTTCCTATCCACTCTAAACAGTTATCAAACTCTGTGCAATATTGTCTACAAGATGAACAATATACAATTATTGCAAAAACACATTTCTGCATTTAAATTTGGGAAAGAAAGAATTGACAAAAAAGTACCAGTCAACGACCACAGTATAAGATAAACAATACAACCTGGTAGTGTTGTATTACATTTTTAATGATATAGTTTACATTGTCTAAACTGATTAGCAAACTGCCAGTAAACTGGCGGGTTATTTTATGCTGCAATTTTATTTTTTTTGTGAGCTGCATACCTGCCCTTCAGATACCAAATCAGATTTTAGAAGGTGTGTGTGTGTATATAGATCGCCTGCAGGACCAGATTACATTGTAATCAATGACTGCTTTCATCTACCAAACAGAATACAAGAAACAGAAACACATAAAAATGTGCATATTTATTTTTGAAGCTATGTGTGTAAACCCCTTAGCATTCCCTTAGATACTGGATGAAACTTCATCATGAACAGCTATTTCATTTGGACACAACTGTTGTCCAAATAAGCCTTTTATCACCTAAAAGGAGGAATAAAATGTCAATTTTTTTTATTCTGCTTAACGACACACTATTATTTTAATATCATAAAATTCACACATTGCTCTGCAGTCCATGGCCCCTTTTCAAGGTTAGATTAGATCCTGGTTAGTAGTGTAGGTCTTTGCTATTACAAATTCAACATAGTGAAATTCAACCTAAATTAATTTTTCATTATGCCCCAATTATGCTGGGACATGGTCCCAAAAGACCCAGTACTCTATTGGGAAATAGACAAAACAGTATTAGGAGGCAGATGTTTTGGCATATTCTATAGCTCTAAGATGCAAGATTCAAACTGAATATATGCATGCATTTCAAAGCACATACTGCCTGCTTATTCCACAAAAACAACATGATCTACCAGAATTGAACCTCCTGGTTACACTTTAAATGTACAGTTAATGTGACATTTTACAAAATATGATAACCAAATTAAATCTTACCAAGATACTAAGTTTTCCAGATTCAGCAATAAACCTGGTAGTTCGATGTCTAATCTGGGGAAGGACCAATAACAGTCCCATGTAATGTCTATTAAAGACATACAGTAGATGGCAATATAAAACTTAAACCTTCAGCAGCAGCTGCTGTGTTCTCAGGCTAATGCCAAAGTTTATAGGCTGCCCAGTTAACTGATCATGAAAAGGAAAGAAGTTCTTGAAATGCATCTCACTCCTCTCTATCTTGGAGAAAGACATTTCCTTCCTAAGTCTAGTCTCTTCTACAAACTTCAAAATGCACTAACAAACACATAGGTGTGAAGGTAGGGTAAATGCTGATATCAGACCCAGATGGTATGTCCACTGAGTTTTATGGATGGTCTGACAGATCCACCTACACTCTTATACAACTTATCTTATACAACTATCTTTTGGCCATAGAACATTTAGCCATTTCTTCTCTATCCTCAAACCCTTTATCAATTCATAGCCATGACAATTGCCTATTCTGAAATAAAATCAGTTTTATTTGCAGATGATCTCCTGCTTTTCTTGTCTAATCCTAAATCCACATATATCAAATCTCAAAATTCACATCAAACACTTCAACTAATTCTCAAGGTAAATTACTTAAAGAATGAAATGATTTTTCTCAGCAAACACCAAAGGATGATGGATCATGGTTAAAGCAATTCAGTATAAAACAAACAACACACCACTTCATCTATTTTGAAATCCACATAACAAGAAATACTCTCAAAATCTATGGTTTACATTTCACCACAATTATAGCTATGATTGTGACAGAACTTTGTTCTTGAATGAATCTGCCTATCTTTTTTATGGGATGCTGTCATCTGATTAGAATGATGAGTTTTGCTAAACTTTTTTATTCACTACACAACCTAACTTTTCTCCTCCTCCATTCAGGTTTTAACAAAATAAAATAAGACTTTTTCTACGTTTATCTGGAAAACCAAATACCCACAATAGCCAGACACAAATCACATTGACCTAAACATCAATTAGGCGTTAATTTCCCTAATCTCTGTATATATAGCCTTGCTTGCTTTTGCAATATCATTTATCCTTTAGCCTGATACACATGGGCCGAATATCGGCTGGTATTGGTCGGTTCAACAGAAACCATCCAACATTTGGCCCGTGTGTGCATCAGCCTGTGCAAAAGGAGCCAGCCGAACGGCTGGCTTCTATTGAACGGGCATGCTAGAAAACCAGCATTCGATCGGCATCCGATCAGCACTGACAGCCAATGGCTGCGAGTGCTGACCGGGATGTTCTGGGGGTTGTCCCCCCGTGAGATTGCATAGTTAGTACAGCGAGCTGCTCCTGAGCTCCTTTACCAAGCTTAACACAACATTTTAGACTGAATCTGAGAAAAACAGTGTACCCTTGGACTAGGAGGTCTATTTCTCTCAATTTTCCACTTTCTACCATCTGTAATGGAACAAGACATTCTCTTGAAATACACTATGACTGCATAAAGAAAAAACAGCAAAATGCTGTACATACCTGGAACTCTTAATCCATGTTTCCGACTAGAACACCTCCATATTCCCTACATAGCAAAGACAGTTTATACCTCCTGGGTATACCTCCTGGGAATCTCAGCCCATCAAAAGTGTACAAGTAGACAATAAGCTAATTCCTTTCTCCCTGCTAACAATTAAATATGCTCTTCCTGCTAACCATATCCTATATTACACTCAAGTAAAACGCCTTCTAAACACATTGGTGAGCCAATAAGCAATTAGTAAAGCCCCTCACACACATCCCTCTATGAAAAATCAATTTCCTGGATATTCCCATTTATTAGAGAAATCTCAAATGAAAGACAACCTTTGGAGTTGGAGTAAGTTCTAATTCCTGGAATAGAATCTGTGGAATAACCAAAAAGTGGAAAGAAGAATTATTATGTAATCCTAGTCCACTTCATGATTCAGGGGTGCCTCTACTGCTGAACAAAAAAAAATATTTACCCCCACCTCTCTTAGCAATACACACTTTCCTCCATAATATTTAATCTAGATAATTTCTAGATGAGTTTTTTTGTTTAAAAACTTGTGGGACATGGAGGAAAATAGCATGGTCAATGTTTCACTGATTTTCCACAGAAAAACATTTAAATCCTACGAAAGCCTATAATTTAAAAAAAAATCACCAAGGAAATGGTTCAAAGTTCAAAAAAGATGAACAGTCATTTTCATAAGTTCATTTTTAACGAGATATAATCAACAAGTGCAGTTGTCTCTAATCCCTTAACTAACATGTACATTATTAAGTTGCATTCCAATCAGGATGTATGCAACACAATGTTCTGTCAGGACAAGCTTGATTCCACATGAATTACCTCTACGTGTACCTGGTTAAATGTTAAACAGTTTAAATGACAATGTTTAAATTAAATTTTCTTTCCTAATTTATGATGGTCAGGATTATTAAGTAAATGTGAAGCTTTAGGCTTCTTCCATATGGTGATCTTTATTTACTTCACATTGAAACAAAACTATTGTTTACAGAGCTCAGTAATCTCCATAGTGTAATTCAGTTTTATTGTGTGTGATTTGTATGTTTTAAATCTTTTTAACAATAAAACGGAATTACACTATGGAGATTTTTCTACCTCTTTATGTGAGCATTAACCTGTCATCCTATTAAGAGAAGTAGAGGAGCTGGAGAAACGGCATCTGGGCATCCCCCATTAATGGGTGTATATACATTCATAATCTGTGCAGGAGCTGGAGAAACAACATCTGAGCATTCATGTGTGATAGGCGCATTTACTCTCATAATTTAGTGAATGAGGGCACAAAAGGGGAGCACGGGACCTTATTACACATAAGAAGATTTGGAGCACTGATTGCACTTTGAAGAAAGCACTATTGCACTTTGTTGGGAGGACTTTGATGATTTTTTGCACAACTGAATTTTATGAACTAATATTTTTTTTTATGATTTATGGTGTATATGTATGAATTGTATAATTTAAGGCAACAGCGCTGGGAATCTGCATATATATCATTTAAGGGACCACACACCTTTATTTTTTACCAGCAGCAGCCTATGCACTAGTTTGTAGCACTTTATTGCTATTATTATTTAACTTCTTCCCATCCAGCCACTGTACATATACGGCCAGGTGGGCCTTTCGTCGTTCTGAGTGGACATTCAGAAACATTCCCCAGAACGAGCGCCCGTGCGTGGCACCGAGGCCGCGTTGCCGCACAATCCAGTGATCGCTGGGATCACAGGACACACCCAAGACGGGATCGAGATATGGGCGCTGTGATTGGCCCTCCCAATCACGTGACGGCTGTGTCCAATCACAGCCTTCACAGTGTGAACAGAGACATGTGTCTCTGTGACAGTTCTCCTTGCAGAGCTCAGTGAGAACTCAGTGCGGGGGGGGGGGGGGGGATCTGCACACAGAGCTATCATAGATCCCCCCACACACTGTACATCAAGCACCACTGTTCCTGTCCCCATACACATCTGTCACAGCCCCCCATAAAAATTTGTACCAGTGCACAAGACTCTGTCAGTGTCCCATCATGTCTGTACCAGTGCACAAAACATCTGTCATAGTCCCCCATCACATCTGTACCAGTGCACAAGGCATCTGTCAGTGTCCCATCACATCTGTACCAGTGCACAAAACATCTGTCAGTCCCCCATCACATCTGTACCAGTGCACAAAACATCTGTTAGTGTCCCATCACATCTGTACCAGTTCACAAAACATCTGTCAGTCCCCCATCACATCTGTAACAGTGCACAAAACATCTGTCAGTGTCCCATCACAGCTGTAACAGTGCACAAAACATCTGTCAGTGACCCATCACATCTGTACCAGTGCACAAAACATCTGTCAGTCCCACATCACATCTGTACCAGTGCACAAAACATCTGCAATAGTGTACCATTGTGACATCAACATCTGTCAGTGTCCACTGGTGGCCGATTAACATCTGTCATAGTGTACAAAAACATCTGTTAGTGTAGCAGTGTCCCTCCAATAAATAAAAAAAAACATTTAAAGCGCCCCCATCCCCGTGCTAAGGTGAACGCACACGTTGGTCCCGTACCCATAAGTAAATGGCGATTGCACTCCCCATGACTGTAAACTTCAGAGTGAGAGCAATAATTCTAGCACCAGACCTCCTGTGTAACTCTAAACTGGTAACCAAAAAAAATTTGAAGCCTCGCCTATGGAGATTTTCAAATACCGAAGTTTGGCGCCATTTCACGAGCATGCGCAATTTTAATGTGTGATATGTTTGGTATCTGATTACCCGGCGCAACACCATATTTTATATTTTACCAAAAATGTGTGTATTATATTGTCTCTATGTGCAATAAAATTCAATAAAATGTATTTATGCATTAGCGTGTAAAATTGCGTTACATAAAAACTGCTGCGCAACTACTGTGACATAAAAATTTGCAAAACCCACCATTTTATTCTCTAGGGCCTCTGCTACAAAAATATATATTGTTTGGGGGTCTAAGTCATTTTCTAGCAAAAAGAACAGATTTTTACTTGTAAACAAAAAGTGTCAGAAAAAAATCTGGTCTTAAAGTTGATAATGGCTGAAGATGTTCCTTGGATGCTGCACTTCTCTATGAGGCCAGGCTGTAAACAAAGTCTCACACGTGTGGTATTGCAATACTCAGGACAAGTAGCAGAATGTGTTTTGGGGTGTAGTTGCAAGTATGTCTATGCTGTGGGTGAGAAATAACTTGTTAATATGAAATTTTCCAAAACATTGTGAGAAAAAAACGACAATTTAAAAAAAAAACTTGTTATGCCTCTTACTAAATACGAAATAAAAAGGAGGTAGTTTGGGGAATATTTGTACTGTCTTGACATGTTAGGGCCTCAAGAAATGAGATATGCTGTCAGTACATTAGGTGTGATCAATTTTCAATGATTGGTACTATAGCTTGTGGACTTTCACACAGACCAAATAATACATTTGTAGCGCAAAAAAATAAAAATCCCAGTGGTGATTAAACACCACCAAAAGAAAGCTCTATTTTTGTGAAAAAATGATAAAAATTTCATATGGGTACAGTACTGCATGACTGAGTAATTTTCATTCAAACTGTGACAGCGCTGAAAGCTGAAAATTGGCCTGGGTAGGAAGGGGGTGAAAGTACCCAGTATTGAGGTGGTTAATAGACACTTTTTTCTACCTTAGCGCAGTCATACAAATATAGGTTTAATACATTTTTGCTAATGATATAGGTTTTTCCTTTTGGTCTGCTAAATGTATTATTAAAAGTGTTTTGTTATAAATACCTGTAATAATTTAAATAAATAAATCTCAGGTACATAAGTGCAAAATATATACGTGTTGATCCTGTAAAAAATTCTGAGCTGTCTTGTGCGTTGTGCTGGGTACACACGGGAAGTTTTTTCCGTTCAACCCAGCAGGCTGAACAAAAAAAAAACATATGACTACCAGGAAAATGGGACTTTATATATACTTCCCAGAGTGATTTTATAACACTTTATTTGATGTGTAACCAATATTGAAAAATTGTTAAAACTAGTTAGCCATCCAATGTTATTATTCATATGGCCTTGAGATCTGCTTAAGAGGGTCGACGTGTTTTGTGGGAAACCCTGCTTATTAGGACCTCTGATCTCAGTGCAAGGATACTCAGATTGTACTCATAAGGGAATATGGTACGCTATCTTGAACACATGCCGGGCTGTCTGGCGTGACATCTTTGAATTTTCAGAGCAGCATCCCAGACCCTAGACAGCACAGTTTAAACAATGCTTCTCCCTGGGTCCAAATGTGTTTTTGATAAATGAAACTAGTTGTTTTAGATATATACAAACCCCTTGTTGGATGTGAAGAATTAATGTTTTTTTTGTACGGCAGCTGTATAGCAATATTTCTCTTAGGAGTACAATCTGGGTATCCTTGTACTGAGATCCGGTTTCCTGAAGAAGCTGGGTTTCCCGCGAAAAGCATCAACCCTCTAAAGCGGCTCTCAAGGCCATATGAATAACAACTTTGGATGGCTAACTTATACATATGGTTGTAATTTTTTTGTAATATGTGTTACACATCAAATAAAGTGTTAAAATGTTTTATAAATTAGTATATCATCTATATATATATATATATATATACCTCCCAGAATGTAATATAAATAAAGTCCCATTTTCTGGTAGTTTGTTATATGTATTATAGAAGGGATGATACCTCCTAAGGTATAAGAAAGCTTTGAACACTCTGTCCCCACACACAATATAAAAAAAAAAACATACAGATCACCATACTAACACTTCCCTGCTGAGCTAATGTGTTCTAAAAGGGGGACTACCCCCCCCCGTACCAAAAGACAGTGAGCCGCGCACACAGCCATTGGCCCATTGGCTGCAAGCACTGATTGGATGCTGGTTTTCCAGCATTCTCATGAGGCTGGCTTCTATCAGACGAAAAGCTGTACACACGGGCTGAAGTCAGCTGGTAACTGCCGAACTGACCGTTTTCGACCTATTTTTAGCCCGTGGGTACCTCACATTATACATACTTGATGTGTTATCTCAAAGAATCTGATTAACCCTACCAGTTCTTATCTTGGGACTACTAGTCTTTATGTTATGTACAATAAACTAGCGGTATGTCTGCATAGTTTAGCAAAATACAACTGGGAGGACGGAGAACAGTTCACAAAAATGTTGTGTTGTCAACCCACTAGGAAACTTATGAGCTGAGTGCATTTCTGGCATATCAACCTTTTTGTACTTGCATGGTCAGACATGTGCTTGTATTGTACTCAATACATCTTTTTAAACTCTGATAACACTTTCAGGGCTCATTTACACTAGTAGTTAGAGAGAGGCTGTAAAATCCCATGGTTGAGACATGTTTTTACCAGGGGTGTACACATGCTACGGAAACAATGTTTTGCGGCTGTGGCAGGGATTATATTCTCTATCACACTTGGTGGGCACTACTGCCCTTCGAATGCAACCAATCCAAGTGATACAGTTAACAGTGAATGACTGCACACTGATGCAATAGAAAATCCGATCACTTTATTGATACCTCAGTCTTTCAAACATCACGATTATTTCGGAAAGAAAGGGTAGTTACCATGGTATGAGTAAGTGGTCTTTGCGCGAAAACCCTTAAATTACCATTTTTACTTTTAATCCTTCCTACTATATTAAAAACAAAATAGAAACATTTTAGCTTTACATACATTTTAATGGTAATTTCCTAAAAAGTAAGAGGTAAAATCTGGTAGCTAAGGACAACATACATTCCATTCCCTAAGACTTTATGCATTAGTCCAATTTAGGCAAAACCAAGACAATAACTTCACATGAGAAAGGCTTGACATTTCCTTTCCCTTGAATCTTATTCCTTATTGCCGGACAAATGCTAGTAGAGACTTAGACAGCCTGTTCTCTGACACGTGGACTTCGCACTGCAAAGAGTGTCAACAGAATGTCATCTCTGATCTTTCATCTCTTACAAGAGCCAATCACTTTCTGTAACCACTGGCAAATCCTGCAAAATCCACTGGACAATCTGTTAATCACAGGTTTAAGTCATACTTAGCATATGTCACTATGCCAGGACACACTTGTGAACACGTTAGCAAAGCAAGTCTGTGTACTAAATACAACTAGCAACTGTCCTACTTGTATAGTAAAAGAGACATGTAAAAGATTTAATGCTATAATCGTGGATTTCTGCACAAAATGCAGCCTGATAAATAATTTTTTTTCTTTTTTTTCTAAGAGAAGAAATACAACCAATGGCTTTGAAGATTCAAAAAATGTGCACTTCAATTGATTCTAAAATTCTTTTAATTTACAGTAACAAGTAAAATATCTAATAAATAATACCCTATCATGTGTAACAGATCTAGAGACTAAGAAAACTGGTATTGACTTTTCTGCAGCAACATTAGGGATTAGTTTTCGTAACAGGGCTACAACTAATCTCTGACGTCTTGAAAAAGCTCAACGAGAAGTGGTAAAGCAGCTGCCACAAGGAAAAGATGTTCTACAGACATGAAAAAATACAATTAAAAAGCATTGTTGATTCTTGTAGCGTCTAAATGTTTTCTCATGTTATTATTACGTAAAAACACTTTGACAAAAAATAATATTTAAAGGGAAATTCCTGTCGTGTTTTGGTTTGTCTTCTTTTATAAATGGTTTGATAATAATGGTTTATATAATTTTATAATTTTTTGTATTATATAAAAAATAAACATGTATTCGAATTTAAACATGTGACACTGGGCCTGCATTGTATTAAAAGACCAGTATTGACTTTATTCAGTTTGAGAGGCTATGTTCATCCAAACGCATACCTACTTTGACCTAAATACTGTTGATTAATTTTTTGTTTTAAGCAAAGATTTTTTTTTTCATCACAAAAAAAAAAAATCTTGTAGCAATGGATTCAGGTAAATTTTTGTAGCACAGACGCTACTAAGACTTCAGCAACTAAGACCTGCATATGGCTCCACCTGCTGTCTGCAAGTGGTAATCAGAAATTTGCATGCATTGTTTCATATGTATCTGATAAATAAAAAAAAATCTATAAGAGAACATAACATAAAAAAATTAATTATATATATATATATTAAGAGCTTAGGGACAAGGTTAACACTTTTCTAAATAATATTAATAAAGGGTGTGGGCGCTACCTCTATATGTTGATCTATGAGATATGATTTGTTAGTGTATGATGCTATATCTGTTATAGATATGTATTATTGGTGTGACATATGATAAATATATATAAACCACACTTATGCATACACAGCATACAATAATATAACCGTAAAGTGTAAAGTGCTCTCGTGCTCTGTGCCCCAATGGTATGATAAATAAATAAATAAATAAATATGTGATATCAAACCTATGGGATAGTGAATTACTCCTATAATTAATAACAATTCAAAAGAAATAAAGTGCTGCAGTGTTATCTGTAAAACATTGGTGATAAATAAATTAAATAAATAAATAGATAAATAGATAAGTTCTCCAGATCAAATATATATCCAAAGTCCCAATATTATGTGCTGAAATGTGCAGTCAGCCACGTTACTCTTTGAAGGTGCTATAGGTGCTATAGTGCCAAACAATTCAAAAAAGAATCCAAAAAAATATCACTAATAAATAAGTGCTATCAGTTTGTGGTCCTTTTGGTGCTTGTGGTATTCCCAAGTATATAAGAAGCCTAGAGAAAGGTAGGTGAGGCGGTGGTTCTATGCTCTTACTTGGCTGTGCTCAGTGCGGTGATGCAGTGGCCCTATTAGAATTGCACTCACTGCAATGCTTTCCCCTATTTTCCTATTTGCGCGGGATTACCACATCATTATAACTTTTTAAAATAAGGTTTTAATAATGAAAAGGTCAACGTTGGTGCAAATAAAATATTTACAGAAAAAAAGGTGTTTCAAAGAAATAGACACATAATACAGTAATTAGAAAAATAAGGTAGAATTGAGGAGAAAGAATACTTGCAGTCAATGTCCTGGGTGTTATCAGAGTTTAGTCGATGAGCCAGGTGTGATCGGTTCTCAAACTTGATAGATGTTCCTTCTTTGATTTTACCATGAGAACTCATCACTGGTTAGGGGTCTCCCTTTTTCTCTGGGATCAAAGGGGTGTTGACAGATGCCCCTGACCAATTTAAATGGAGTGGCAATGGGCTGTCCTGGGGGGTTATGATCATATCAAG
The DNA here is from genome assembly GCF_965119305.1 of Pelophylax lessonae. NCBI lineage: Eukaryota > Metazoa > Chordata > Amphibia > Anura > Ranidae > Pelophylax > Pelophylax lessonae. The sequence continues at coordinate 454,539,434 of NC_138769.1, forward strand.
TCCCTCCTCTTTGGACAGTTTTATACCACTATTCATATCTTAAAATATGTATTGGTTACGTTCTTTAAACTGATAGTTTATCATTCAGCATGTAATTTCGCATCCAGGGATACCGAACACAGAATATCTCAGATAAACTTGTCACCCAGGGAAAATCTGGCAGCTATCTTCCCTCCTATATGTGATAGGGTGGTCATGCATGGTCTTAATTCGTTCAGTATGACATTTCTCATCCAAATATATACTTATTGTTATTGTGTCATGTTCCTATCTGCGTTTATGGATCGTGTGTGTATTTGTTAAGTTTTGAATTGGCAGAGCTCTCTGATTGCTATTTATGATCCCCATTAGTTCTGAATATCCTTAATGGATTTGGTCACAGTTTTGTCTTTTGAAGTGTAAAACCTATGCATTCCATGAATTAAAGGAGGTGGGGAGGGGGAGAATATCGCTGCGTGTATAACTGTTTTGCAAGACTGTCATGGCTGACCTATAATGACTGAACAACATGGCCACTTGTTACCGCGTGTCCAGTTCGGGATATCATTAGAGGCGCCTGCACCCGAAGCCGATGCACAAATCACCTTGGGGTGCCGACATCGCTGGAATCCTGGACAGGTAAGTGTCCTTTTATTAAAATTTAGCAGCTACAGCAGCCCTCAAAATTTACACTCGCCTGCTCGCATTTGGCGAGTGTGAATATGAGGACTGCGAGTATGGACAGGGCTGCGATGTCCCGGGATGTATATCCAGCCGTGCACAGGCTGGCAGCACAGGCATTTCAGCCACCTGGGATCGCCCCTCCTCAACTCTCTCCTGTTAGACATCTAAAAAATGGAGAGGTGCAGGTCTTAAGGTAGACCAAAGTGAGCGGGCTCAACCCCTCTTGGTCCACCCTCAGTGAGCACAGATGCCTGATCTCTGTGGCTGCAGGAGAATGGTAACTATGATGACAGTGTGCTGTGACTGGACGCAGTATATGTTTGTGCTTAAGGGGGTTGGAGGCATTGAATGGGGGTTCTATACAAAATGTGTGCTGGGAGGAAAGGGGGGGCTAGAGCATAGATGTGCTGGATGGGGGGGGGGAGTTATTTTGAGGAATAGGTATAAGGATTTAAAAAAAAAATAAAGGATTGGGGTGGGGGGGTAGAATTGGAAGTATAGGTCTGAAACATTCTCATTTCAACCCCCCCCCCATCTATTATACCTATGCCTCCAATTCCACTGCATTGATGGGCACTGGGGAAGCTGCATTGATGGGCACTGGGGAAGCTGCATTGATGGGCACTGGTGAGGCGGCATTGGTGGGCACTGGGGAGGCTGCATTGGTGGGCACTGGTGAGGCTGCATTGATGGGCACTGGTGAGGCTGCATTGATGGGCACTGGTGAGGCTGCATTGGTGGGCACTGGTGAGGCGGCATTGGTGGGCACTGGTGAGGCTGCATTGGTGGGCACTGGTGAGGCTGCAATGGTGGGCACTGGTGAGGTTGCATTGATGGGCACTGTTGAGGCTGCATTGATGGGCACTGGTGAGGCTGCATTGATGGGCATTGGTGAGGCTGCATTGATGGGCACTGGCGAGGCTGCATTGATTGACACTGGTGAGACTGAATTAATGGGCACTGATCAGGCTGCATTGATGGGCACTGATGGAGTGGCACTAATGGGCACTGATAAGCTGCACTGAGATGCTGCCCTGATGGGCACCGATGATGCTGTACTGATGGACACTGATACATTTTTGTTAATATTTAGTTTTGTAACTTAATTCTGCATAAAACATTTAAGAGTGCAATTTCATGAGATAATTTATGAGGGTGTGTGTAGGGGTGGGGCAGGGTAGGGGTTGGGGTGGGAAGGGGTAGGGGTTGGGTGGGGCAAGTAGTGGCGAGTAACTCTTAAGGCCTGGCGAGTAGCTCAGGACTTGACATTTTGAGCCCTGAGCTACAGTATTTGTAGCTGCTGACTTTTAATCTTTTTTGTACAGGCTAGACTTTAATCACTCCACCCTTCCTCCCCTGCCACATTTGACAAATCATTTTTTTTTGGGGGGGCGGGAGTGGGTACCTAGTTTTGACAGGTACCCACTCCCACTTTCAACTAGACTATTTAAACAGGTCCCAGAAGACTGCCGAACTATTCAGGAGGGCAACGAGCAACCGGCTGTAAAGCAGCAAACAGTCCCACCCAGGTGCCCACAGTTGAGAGCAGAGAGCAGACGGAGTGAAGGGTCTGCTCGGGTGAGCACATCGCTGGGTTCTGGGACAGGTGAGTGTGTGTTTATTAAAAGTCAGCAAAAACTGTGGCTGCTAACTTTTAATAAAAACAAAAACGACTGAAGCTCCTCTTTAAGGCCTAATGCACACGTGGCGTTAGAAAAAACGTGCGTCAAAGTTAGTTCTGACGTCGGAAAAAGCAGCTGTAAAAACGTGCTTTCAGTAGCTTTTTCCATTGGCGTTATTGCACGTTTTGCCACGTTGCTTTTAGCAGTGCTTTTTTTCTGCCTCCATTCAAAATCAATGGTTCCCTATGGGAGCCTAATGATTTGAATGGAAGTCGCACCGCAAGTCGGATCCGACTTGTGGGGCGACTTGCGCTGTGAGAATCTTGAGGGGGAACTCCACGCAAAAATGGGAAAAAACAGCGTGGGGGTCCCCCCCAAAATCCATACCAGACCCTTATCCGAGCATGCAGCCCGGCAGGCCAGGAAAGGGGAGGGGACGAGCGAGCAGCCCCACCCCCCCTGGACCACACCAGGCCACATGCCCTCAACATAGGGGGGTGTTGGTGCTTTGGGGCAGGGGGGGCTCTGCACCCCCCACCTCAAAGCACCTTGCCTCCATGTTGATGAGGACAAGGGCCTCATCCCCATAACCCTGGCCGGTGGTTGTGGGGGTCTGCGGGCAGGGGGCTCATCGGAATCTGGAAGCCCCCTTTAACAAGGGGGGCCCCCCAGATCCCGGACCCCCTCCCTATGTGAATGGGTATGGGGTACACTGTACCCCTACCCATTCACCCCATAAAAGGCAGTGTATGTAAATAACGACAGGAGACATTTTGGAAAGTTTATTAAAAATCTTCATCTGTTCTTGTGCTCTGGTCTTCTCCCTCTCCTGGTCTTCTTGCTCTTTTGCTGTCCGCTCTTCTGCTCTTTTGCCCTCTGCTCTTCTTCTTCTTCCTCTCCGCTCTTCTGCTGTCCAATCTTCTGCTCTTTTGCTGTCCGCTCTTCTGCTCTTTTGCTCTTGGCTCTTCTCTTCTTCTTCCTTCGGTCCTCCTCCGACAATGTCTCCGGTGATTATGCCGGTCTCTGGTCTATGCAGCTTGTTATATAGCCATTAGGGGCGTGGCCGCTCGGTGACGTAATCGGGAGACCCCACCCCCTTATGGCACAGATGACGTCGTCTGTGACATGAGGGGGTGGGGCCTCCCAATGACGTCATCGGGGGCCACGCCCACAATGGCTATATAACAAGCTGCAGAGACCGGCATAATCACCGGAGACATCGTCGGAGGAGGACCGGAGGAAGAAGAAGAGAAGAGCCAAGAGCAAAAGAGCAGAAGAGCGGACAACAAAAGAGCAGAAGATTGGACAGCAGAAGACCGGAGAGGAAGAAGAAGAAGAAGAGCCGAGGGCAAAAGAGCAGAAGAGCGGACAGCAAAAGAGCAAGAAGACCAGGAGAGGGAGAAGACCAGAGCAGAGAAGAACAGATGAAGATTTTTAATAAACTTTCCAAAACAACTCCTGTCGTTATTTACATACACTGCCTTTTATGGGGTGGATGGGTAGGGGTACAGTGTACCCCATACCCATTCACATAGGGAGGGGGTCCGGGATCTGTGGGGCCCCCCTTGTTAAAGGGGGCTTCCAGATTCCGATGAGCCCCCTGCCCGCAGACCCCCACAACCACCGGCTAGGGTTGTGGGTATGAGGCCCTTGTCCTCATCAACATGGGGGCAAGGTGCTTTGAGGTGGGGGGTGCAGAGCCCCCCCTGCCCCAAAGCACCAACACCCCCCCCATGTTGAGGGCATGTGGCCTGGTGTGGTCCAGGGGGGGTGGGGCCGCTCGCTCGTCCCCTCCCCTTTCCTGGCCTGCCGGGCTGCATGCTTGGATAAGGGTCTGGTATGGATTTTGGGGGGGACCCCACACCATTTTCTCGGCGTGGGGCTACCCTCAAATTCCATACCAGACCCCAAGGGCCTGGTTTGGAACCTGGGGGGGGCCCCCACGCCGTTTTTTCCCATTTTGGAGTGGAGTTCGCCCTCAAGATTCTCACAGCGCAAGTCGCCCCGCAAGTCGGATCCGACTTGCGGTGCAACTTCCATTCAAATCAATAGGCTCCCATAGGGAACCATTGATTTTGAATGGAAGAAAAAAAAACATATAATGTGGCTTAACGCACGTTAAGCAACGTTATAGCAACGTTATTCAGCCTTTAGCAGCGTCAGGCGTTTTTAACGCTCTAACGCTGGTCCTCAGAACGCGCAGGTCGTGGGTTCTTGTTGCAGCTTAAAAACGCCTAGGCCACTTACAGCTCAAAAACGTCTGTGTGTGCATGAGGCCATAGAATAACATGGAGGTGCGTTTTTAGGCTGCAAATAGAAAACGCCTGACGCTACTTACAGCGGCGTTAAAAACGCCCCGTGTGCATGGGGCCTAAATGTCTTAAAGTGGCTGTAAACCTCAGACATGAAATATAAACAAAGTATATCCCTCTATAGTGTGTACTTGTCTCAATTAGAAGCACTAAGTGTAATTTCTGTCTGCTGCTTTGTTCCTCTGCTATCAGCATGAATCACTTTTGCCAATTTTTCCTGACACCAGGAGAAAAATGGTGACAGAGGAGGGAACTCCCGCTGATTGACAGCCTCAACTCTGTTCCTGTGTGCTGTGTGAAGGGGGGGGGGGGTGAGTCCCTTCCCTCTAATCAGCTCTCAGGGCTCTCACTGAATAATTTCAGCTCTCCGCCCCCCTTTTGTCTGAGCTCTCAGACAAGCTTATAAATTCAGCATTTTGAACGGCTGTAGGGGAGAGAAGACTGCAGATCGACAGATACAACTTATATAGGAGGATTTGTTTCATCTTCGTGTATCATCTGAGGATAATCCCTTCCCTGGGTATATGTGAGGGTTTACAACCACTTTAACCACTTAAGCCCCAGCCCTATTTCGGACACTTTTTGTTTACAAGTTAAAATCAGTATTTTTTCCTAGAAAACTACTTAGAACCCCCAAACATGATATATATTTTTTTAGCAAAGACTCTGGAGAATAAAATGTCGGTCATTGCAATATTTTTTGTCATGTGGTATTTGCGCAGCGGTCTTTAAAACGCCATTTCACTGCATTTAAAAAAAACTAAACAGAAAAGTTAGCACATTTTGTTGTATATTGTGAAAGATGATGTCAGGCCGAGTAAATAGATACCCAACATGTTATGGTTTAAAATTGCGCACACCCGTGGAAGGGTGACAAACTACGGTCAATAGAAATCTCAATAGGCGACGCTTTAAAAATTTTTAACGGTTACCAGTTTAGAGTTAGAGTGTAGCTCTTTTTTAATTATTGCTCACGCTCTGGCGATCGCGGCAATACCTCACATGTGTGGTTTGAACAGTGATTTCATTCGCGGCTCGACTTCCGTATACGTTTTCTTTCATGTGCGAGCTAACGTTTTTTTTTCCCTATTTATTTATTTTTTTAACTTTATTACAGGTTTTTTAAAAAAAAAAAATCTGATCACTTTTATTGCTGTCACAAGCAATGTAAACATCCCTTGTGACACCAATATGCAGTGACAGGTACTCTTTATGGAGGGATCGAGGGTCTAAAAGACCCTAGACCCCTTCACTACACTTTCATGTATGCAAAACACCGAAATTGGCATTTTTGCATACAGCCGTTTTTTAAATCTGCCGCCTTTGGCAGCAGAGTAAGCCAGAAGTGACGTCATGGACGCCGCCTCTGGGTTACGTCATCGGAGACCCGATCGAAGCCGCTTCCGGCTTAGATCGGGACTCCATCCAGCCGGCGGACGCGCCGGCTGGGTGCTCGGGTCTCCCGGTGGGACGGGAGGCCCGGGCAAAGTCACAGAAGGCAGCGGGAGGGGGGATGTCCCCTCCCGCTTACCCGGGTAACGATCGAGCGGTTCCCAAGCCGCATCGGCGGTTACCGACGGAAAGCCGACCATTGGCTCTAAACCACGGTACTGGGATGGTGCCTCTAGCTAGAGGCATCATCCCGGTATAACCCCGCAAAGTTTGCCGACGTATCCCTACGTCACTTTGCTGCAAGTGGTTAATGATGAACACTGTTCTGCACCTTGGTGTCTTGCAAGCATTTGATTTTAAAATCAATAAACATTTTTTATAACAAACATTACAAAATTTAGATTTTTGACAAAACCTGTCCTACTTTTTTTTTTTTTTTATCATTTTTGAATTTCTAGTTTAGTGAACACCAAATTCTGTATAATGACAAAATACAAGAAAACTCAAAAGCAGACTGGTCATTTGACTAAGCTCATACCAATCAAGATCTTGTGGAAAATAATTATTATGCCAGCAATAGATTAATCTTTACAGTAAAGATTTACTTGTAGCAAACAGAGTAAGTACATTCTCTTAAGAATTTTAAAAGTCTTTCACTGCTGCTAATGGTATTGGAATATGTAAATAAAGAGTTGCACTGATTACTCAGCTTGTTTAATTTCCATGAACACAAAAGTATATTCATAATCCTCTCTGTGCTATTATTTGATTTACTGCAATACAACATCTGGTGTTATAGGAATTATATGGGCACAGCATAAACGTTCATTCTATTAAACCAGCATTTTAATAAAAATACAAACAATAGTTATCTTTGACATTCCAATATAAGCTTATTTGTAAAATCGACTTTCATGTTCTGAGTTCTGCCTGTCTCCATGGTCTCTTTCCAAAACTTTCCACAACTTCCTTTACTTTTGGTTTCTAAAGACTACATATCACATGGCACCTTGCTGCCTGCAAGCAGTGATTCCTGTACTGACTCCGCCTCCTGAAACTCCTCCTCTCAGCACCTCTGTGGTTCAGAAGGCAGGCTATATAAAAATGTGTGAGGCAGCAGCCTACTCACAGGGTATATAGGCAGTGTGTATCACAGAGTTCCAAGAAGTAAATGTGTGGGGATCTTCATAAAGTAAGGTTACAAACTTCAAGATCATTCAGAATAATAGGAGAAGTCTAGAAATAATTGGAATAGGCTGTAGAAATAAATATATGATTTTACTTTTTGATCATAGACATCCCTTAATGGAAGACTTACTGACCAAACCTTTTCTGGAACTTTTTGTTTAGAAGTTTAAATTAGTATATTTTGCTAGAAAATAATTAGAACCCCCAAACATACAGTATCTCACAAAAAGTGAGTACACCCCTCATATTTTTGTAAATATTTTATTACTTTTTTTCATCTGACAACACTGAAGAATTGATACTTTGCTACAATGTAGTGAGTGTACAGCTTGTATAACAGTGTAAATTTGCTGTCTCCTCAAAATAACTCAACACGCAGCCATTATTGCCTAAACCGCTGGCAACAAAAGTGAGTACACCCCTAAGTGGAAATTTCCAAATTGGGCCCAAAGTGTCAATATTTTGTGTGGCCACCATTATTTTCCAGCACTGCCTTAACCCTCTTGGGAATGGAGTTTACCAGAGCTTCACAGGTTGCCATTGGAGTCCTCTTCCTCTCCTCCATGATGACATCACAGAGCTGGTGGATGTTAGAGACCTGGTTTGGTAGGTTTGGAGACATGCTTGGCCAGTCCATCACCTTTACTCTCAGCTTCTTTAGCATGGCAGTGGTAGTTTTGGAGGTGTGTTTGGGGTCGTTATCATGTTGGAATACTGCCCTGCAGCCCAGTCTCTGAAAGGAGGGGATCATGCTCTGCTTCAGTACGTCACAGTACATGTTGACATCCATGGTCCCATCAATGAACTGTAGCTTCCCAGTGCTGGCAGCACTCACGCAGCCCCAGACCATGACACTCCCACCACCATGCTTGATTCTAGGCAAGACACACTTGCTTTGTACCCCTCACCTGGTTGCCGCCACACACGCTCGACACCTTCTGAATCAAAATAAGTTTATCTTGATGATCTCATCAGACCGCAGGACATGGTTCCAGTAATCCATGTCCTTAGTCTGCTTGTCTTCAGAAAACTGTTTGCAGGCTTTCTTGTGCATCATCTTTAGAGGAGGCTTCCTTCTGGGACAACAGCCATGCAGACCAATTTGATGCAGTGTGCAGCGTATGGTCTGAGCACTGACAGGCTGACCCCCCCCCCCCCAAACCCTTCCACCTCTGCAGCAATACTGGCAGCACTCATACGTCTATTTCCCAAAGACAACCTCTGGATATGACGCTGAGTACATGCACACCACTTTTTTGGTCGACCATGGCGAGGCCTGTTCTGAGTGGAACCTGTCCTGTTAAACCACTGTATGGTCTTGGCCACCGTGCTGCAGCTCAGTTTCAGGGTCTTGGCAATCTTCTTATAGGCTGGGCCATCTTTATGAAGAGCAACAACTCTGCCATGAGGTGCCATGCTGAACTTCCAGTGACCAGTATGAGAGAGTGAGAGCGATAACACCAAATTTAACACACCTGCTCTCCATCCCCACCTGAGACCTTGTAACACTAACGAGTCGCATGACACGGGGGAGGATAAATGGCTAATTGTGCCCATTTGGACATTTTCACTTATGGGTATATTCACTTTTGTTGCCAGCGGTTTAGACTGAAAAGATATGTGCTGCCCTCTCATTCCTAACAAGATGCGTAATAAAGTGTAAAATCTGTGCAATATGATAAAGTGCTGGGTGCAAATCTGATTAACACCTATGTGAATCCTGAATTAATCAATAAATATACAATAGTAAAAAACAATATACAATATATATCTTTGACTGAATAAAGTGAATAAAGTGATTACATACAGTATAAGTAACCAGGTGCTTGCTGTGCTTTTCAATGAATAAATAACAAAATAAATAAATAAATAAATAAGTCCTTCAATAAATGATGCAGGGAATAAAATTGCGTTCTGTCTGGTCTGGTGGACGCTGCTCTAACTGTTTTATAACAGTGTAGCAAATTTACACTGTTATACAAGCTGTACACTCACTACTTTACATTGTAGCAAAGTGTAATTTCTTCAGTGTTGTCACATGAAAAGATATAATAAAATATTTACAAAAATGTGAGGGGTGTACAGTAATCCCCCGCTACATCGCGGTTCAGTTTTTGCGGTCCCGGTAATTCGCGGTTTTTTTTGTAATGTTATTTTACTATATAAATCATTAAAAATGAAATATTTTTGTGTTTTCCATAGCTCTTGCTATGTCTCTTAGTATCTTTTATGTGTTTAAATGAGTTTCTATTGTTTTAAAAGTGTGTTTAAAGACCTTAAAATGCTTCTACACGTACAGTGACAGTAAAAAAACATGCCTACAATGCATTTTAATAGGGTTTTTCTATTTCGCGGATTTTCACTTTTCGCGGCTGGGTCCGGAACGTAACCCCCGCAATGGAGGGGGGTTTACTGTACTCACTTTTGTGAGATACTGTATATATATATATGTATATATTTTTAGCAGAGACATTAGAGAATAAAATGGGGATCTTTGTAATATTTTATGTCAGACTGCACAGCAGTCTTTCAAATGCAATTGTTTTTGGAAAGTTTGAGTTTGTTTTGAGAGTTTGAAAAGAAAAAAACACTAAAGTTTGCCCAGTTTTTAATTGTAGAATGTGGAAGATGATGTTACGCCGAGTAAATAGATACCTAACATAATGGCAACAAACATTACGGTAGTAAAAAATCTCCATAGGCGACACTTTAAAAATGTTTACTGGTTACCGTTTTAAGACTCATGTACACTACAGCTTCTAAACTTGAGTTTAGGCGCTTTGGTGTTTTTTTTTTGCCAAAGTTCCTAAACTTAACTACATAAAAGCCAATGGGGTTGATTTACTAAAACTGGAGAGTGCAGAATCTGGTGCAGCTGTGTATGGTAGCCAATCAGCTTCTAACTTCAGCTTGTTCAATTAAGCTTTGATAATAAAACCTGGATTGGTTTCTTTGCAGAGCTGCAACAGATTTTTTACTCTCCAGTTTTAGTAAATTAACTCCTATGCGTCCATGTACACATAGGCTTTTACAAGAGTTTAGAAGCTGCTGTAGTTAGGGGAGTTTCAACCTCCCTCAACCACCCTCTCCTGAACGTGGAATAATCGCATTCAGGATAGGAATGTTGTGACCGCTGACCGCAAAACATAGCAAAATCGTGGTAAAATCACAGCACAATTTTGCCGAGTTTTGCATTTTCCCATGGCCGGGGGTCAACCTAGTCTGTGTGTATATGAGCTCTTAGAGTAACAGAAGAGGTCTTGTGCTAGAATTATTGCTCTCACTTAAATGAATTGTGGCAATACCGCATGTCTGTGATTGAACTTCGTTTACATATGCGGGCACATATGGTATGCATTCGCTTCTGTGCAAGAGCACAAAGGGGCAGGGTGCTTTACATTTTTTTTTCTTATTTATTTTAATTTTTATACTGTCCCTTAATTATTTTTTTTTATCTCTTTTATTCGTGTTACAAGTAATGTAAACATCCCTTGTAATATAAATAGGTATGACAGGTCTTCTTTATTGAGAGATCTGGGGTCAAAAAGATCCCAGATCTCTCATTTGCACTTAAAAACAATAATGTACTGTGGGCGGTTGGTAAGTGGTTAAGATAAAGAGGAAAAAGATAGATTCTGTTCCACAGCTTAATTACTTTGGGGTAACATGTTGTGTTTGGTGTTAAAACATTCAGTCTCTGTTAAAGAACAAGGTGATACATAAGCACATAATTTTAGAGTTTATGTATCACAAGGCAGGAAAATAGGTCACGTCTAGGTTTACATTTCCATCGCTGTGCTTGGCACTTCCTATCTACCAGCAGTAGTGTATGCCAGGAGAACCTAGTAGTGCAGATAAACCAATTATTCTCAGCGGTGGATCCTCTGTTGAGCTTAGCTCATCTGTGTAATTCCATTTATTGATAATCATGGAAAATACCATCTTTTCAAATCTATTCTTGCTCTTGTCCTCCAGCAGTTCTACATCCAATCACTAGCACAGTATAAAAAGAAGCTACATAAAACATACAGGGCAAACACAAATAAAATACATGAAAAAGCAACAATAAGCATTACCCCATAATAAATGACTGACGCTTTCATCATTCTGGGGGTAAACAGATGGACAAAAGAGGTTTTGCAATAGGTTGCTTACATGTTTTTTCTCTTGCATGTTGCCTTATTAGATATAGGGTACAAGAGCACAGCGGATATTACTATCTGATTTCTGTCATACTCTTAAGGGTCATGCGCCACACCCTCTGCATTCTATAGCCCATTTATAAAATGCTGGCACAATGTGGAGAATGGAGAATGCGGAGCCCTAGGGAGTTTTCTCTGATTAGCGCAGCAGAGAGAAGACTAAGACTGGAGGAGAGTGGGTCATGTGACTCACAGGTCACATGACAGGACTCTCCATTTGACCTTGTTTTTCCCCCTGATCCTAACATGGGGTATTTCTTTTAGTGCCAAGGTTTGAGCGTAGGCACTCATGATAATAAATCTAACCCAGCCTAGCACATCTCGCTGACTGCGCCCCAGATTTAGCTGCTCTCAAACCTACACTTTGTTAAAATAATTCCATTCTAGCCTGAATTTTCTAAGTCCCTGTGAAAGTAAGTGTAGCAACAGTTACTTCTTGTACTACTTCAGAGCATCTAACTGGCATAAGGGTTTTATTGATACATGTCCCCGAGGGCAGTACCCGGACCCCTATACCCCTTTTATGGCCAATTACTTGCATATACGCATTCAAAATCGGCCAAGCACCTTATCAACCAACTTACACTGCGCCCTGATTGAGCAAAGCTTTGCCCAATTAGGGCGCAGAATGCACTCTGCATTGCAGGGTGTTTATTGGGGCCAACACCCTGCAAATTCGGGTGTTCATCAAACAGCGAACAGGCAAATGTTCGGCCCAAACTCATACTCGGGCTGAACCGTTTGCACATCCCTAGACACTAAGATCAAGAACATGGGGACATGACCTTAAGCCAGCAGGAGGAAAGTTTAAAACCAATTTTAAAAAGTATTTTACCAAAAGAATGGTCAATGCTCAGAATAGACTTCCAGCAGAAGTAGTGAGTCAGTCAACGGTAAGTGAATGTAAATCTGCTTGGGGAAAACCGCTTTATAATTAGGGAAAAAGGTTAAAAAAGAGACAGACTTGATGGACCACTTGGTCTTTTTCTGCTACCACTTGTCTATGTTACTCCACAGCATAGGAGGGAGGTGTTGCTTGGTTTACAAAGAAGAACTGGGAAGGCTGGTAACACAGTTTGAGATTTAGGTTCCGTGCACAGGAAGTTACCAGCACCCTGGACTTCTGGCAACATCATAAATACTTTTCTGGACTTGAGGTAAATATACTTAGCCTGAAAAAAAGAAAACTAAAGCAGCTACCACATCTGAAGACTGGTGACTGCAAAATACTGCATTTTTGTTCTTAGGTTTTATTATACCTTATTCTTTTTAACTATACTGCAAGAAAAAAAACTATTACCTGCTGTGTGCTTGTGTCAGTAACCTGTATAGAATATTTACTAGAACAGCACTGGGTTTATTTCGGAAGGTAAACATGATATTGCATACATAGTCCATCTCTGGACTAACTAGAAAGCAGGTTACCCTCAGATCCCTGTACTTATCGGTAAATGCACTGCTTTATTGAGTAAGCATGTAAGATAACCTATCCAGGCCTACTGACTTCTTACATAAGATCTACTTTCTTACTTAACCCAAAAAAAAAAAAAAATCGATGGTGGCTTTCAGCGTTTTCAGAACAGGCAGCTCACATGAAAATGTACACTTACCATCCATTTCTTGTTTTGTGCTGCTAATGGGTATCAGAGTTTTCAGCTGCTCAAGAAGATCAATTTTCTGTTTTGTCAGGTCATTTTCTTCGTCTTTCAATGTATTTCTGCCTTGATGGGAATTTAGTTCTGTTAGCTCCTTAAGAAGCTGCTGTATTTCCTATTTAACACAAAGAAGTAAAAAAAGAAAATATTAAAACTCAGACTAGCTGAGTAGCTGTTTAACCCGTTACAGCATGGCCACTGCAGAACAGATTTCCGGTATCTGCTTTGTAGTAATAAAGATTAAAGAGTATTTTCAGAAAGCCAGGTATTGTACCATGTTTCTCAGAAAAGAATCATGCAAACATTAATCAAGCTTGCTACTATTATACATGACAGTGGGGCTGTAACTGGCTCTCCTATGTTATAAGGCAAAATGCATGTTCAACATAGGTGTGCACAGCCTACTGCAGGGGTGTCAAACTGGCAGCCCTCCAGCTGTTGCGTGCTGAACTACAAGTTGCATCATGCCTCTGCCTGTGGGAGTCATGCTTGTAACTGTCAGCCTTGCAATGCCTCATGGGACTTGTGGTTCTGCATCAGCTGGAGGGCTGCCAGTTTGACACCTTTGGCCTATTGTATTAGGGTGTGCACCCCAAAGCTCAAACATATATGTGTGTGTGCGTGTATATATATATAGTATACTGACAGTGTCAGCAGAGCAATGGACGATGGCATTATGGCAGAGATTGGTGTCAATAGTTTTTTATTATTGTATTACAATTTTTTTTAGGAGCCCCTTTAGGGTGCTTTGGTGAAATATCAGGGGGAATCTGCACCGCACAGGGTGATTCGGGAGTGCAAGCCTATGATGTTCAACAAAAAAACAATACAATCCCAAACCAAAGTCAGTTTACACATAAGGATACTGAACACATTGGATTTGATTTACTAAAACTGGAGAGTGCAAAATCTGGTGCAGCTGTTCATGGTGGCCAATCAGCTTCTAACTTCAGCTTGTTCAATTAACCACAAGTAAATAAAAAAAAAAAAAAGTTTTTTAGTTTATGTTATACAATTTTGTAAATAGATAAGTTTTTTCCTGCACTGATGAGCACTGATGAGGCCGCACTGACAGGCACTGATGAGGAGGCACTGATGGGGTGGCACTAATATGCGGCACTGATAGGCAGCACTGATTAGCAGCACTGATGCGCACTGATATGTGGCACTGATAGGTAGCACTGATATGCAGCATTGGTGGGCACTGATAGGCAGCACTGCTGGGCACTGATAGGCGGCATTGATGGGCACTGATAGGCGGCACTGATGGGCACTGATAGGTGGCACTGATGGGCACTGATAGGTGGCACTGATAGGCGGCACTGATGGACACTGGTGGGCGGCACTGATAGATAGCAATGATGGGGAGGGCACTGGCGGGTAGCACTGATGGGGAGAGCACTGGTGGGCTCCCTGAGACCTGATTGCATCCCTGGGGTCATGGGTGGGCATCCCTGGTGGTTCTAGTGTCACCCCCCCACAAGGGTCTGCACTGGTAATCAATGCTGTGATTACCAGTGCAGACCACCCCTGTCAGGAGAGCTGCAGATCGGCTCTCCTCTGCTCGTGCCTGTCAGGCACTAACTGAGGAAAGCCGATCAACGGCACTTTCTATTTACTATGTGATCAGCTGTGATTGGACACAGCTGGTCACATGGTAAAGAGCCTACGTCAGTAGGCTCTTTACCGAGAACGGAGATGCGGTGTGTCAGAGTGACACACCACAGCACCGATCGCTGCTCTGTGCGCCCCCTGCCGCCGTCACATGACATCCGGTCAGGATAATGTAACCACCTTCCTGCCGTCATTTGCCTATAAGGCGGGCGGGAAGTGGTTAAACTTTGACAAAAAAAAACAATAAAAAAAAAAACTGGAAGCTGATTGGTTTCTTTGCACAGCTTCACCAGATTTTGCACTCTCTCTATTTAGTAAATCAACCCCATTATTTTAGACATACAAGATGAAATATTAAAACCTCACTGGGTTGGGATGAAGGGATTTTCCTATATATGCTGATGGCAGTCACATCAGTGTGGAATAACATTACACAATATTTTTTCTGGTACATGGGGGGAATTTACTAAAACGTAAGCACACAGAATCTGGAGCAGCTGTGCATAGTAACCAATCAGCATTTACAGGTAGCTTCAGTTTATTCAGTTAAAGCTTAAGTTCAGTTCATTTTTTTAAATCACCATAAGGGATGGTATATGCATTGAATTTGAAGTTGCCATTGCGCTAGCGGCTGCTCTATTCAGCAAAATGTTCATTCCTTTGTCCACCCTACCCTCCACCCCCATACCCCTGCAGCACCGTGATCGTACGGTGCTGCTGGGTCAAATAAAAGCCACTGGACCTGTCACAAGCACTTGTCAAAAGTGATACCTATGCACCCCCTTTCTGCCCCCTCCTCCATTCACAGAAGCTGCACTACAGGAGCCCTCTATGGATGGAGGAGGCAGGCTTTTCATTCATCTGCCCATACTCCATTCATAGAGCACATTTTATTCTTTATCAATTTGATGAATGTCCACTTCATTAAACAGAGCCGCCACTAGCAAAAGGACACTTCTCATTCAATGTACTGTACCTTGTATGGATTTAAAAAGCAAAAAAAATAAAAAAAAACCTCTACTGTACCTAGGCTTTACGTTTTGAAAATGAGAGCTAAAAGCTGATTGGTTGCCACACACAGCTGCTCAAGCTTTAGTAAATTTCCCTTTAGTGTGTGTTTGGCCACAGACCCAAATCATTTTAACCCCTCTAGACCAGGGTCTAGAAAAGAAACCTTAAAGTGATTGTAAGGCTTTCATTTTTTTAAATTAAAATAATAAACATGTTATACTTACTGTACCTCTTCTATGCAGTGGTTTTGCAAAGAGCAGCCCCGATCCTCCTCTTTTTGGGTCCCACACTGGCGCTCCTGGCTCCTCCTATCTGTCAGGTGCCCCCACAGCAAGCAGCTTTGAGGGCACCCGAGCAGAGCCACTGCTCTGTGTATCCATTCACACATGGAGCAGTGGCTTGGCCCTGCCCCCTCTGTCTCTTGATTGGCTCCCGCTGCTGCCAATAGCCAATCAGGAGTGTGAGTCCCTGGAGAGGCAAGGCTCTTGTGGACATTGCTGGATAAAGAGGGGGCTCAGGTAAGTATTAGGGGGGCTGCTGCACACAGAAGGTTTTTTGCCTTCATGCATAGAATGCATAAAGGTAAAAAAGCTTGTGCCTTTACAACCACTTTAATGCCCACACCCAAGTTGGCAACTTGACATGTGTAAGTAAAATTTATCTGTAAATTTATTTTCGTCATTACCATGACCCACCACCAAGAAAACTGCAAAATAGATTTTTTTTGCTTGCACATGATTAAATGATGGATGTCAGCAGAGCTTAACCTTACTCACTAAGATAAAGAAAATTCAGTTACAAAGTGAAAATTCCCTTTGCACAGTGAACAGCCTACTTGCCTTTAGGCTGGGTTCACACTGGTGCGATGCGGGTACCACAGTGATTCACGTGCGGGTTACCCCATTGCATCGGACTCAAAGGTAGTTCACACTGCTCTCTGTGAATGGCTGCGGGTGTCAATATAAAGTTAATGACACCCCCAAATCGGTTCCCAGAACACAGTGCAAACTGTGGAATCGGATGGAATCAGAACGCATGAGTCTGAATACCCATGCGACCCGATTTCAGTGGGGACCAAAAAAAGGGTTCTGCACCATTTTGGCACGAATGTGATGCGATTTCAGCCATACAAACTGTATGGCTGAATTTGCATCGCACAGACATCGCATGTGATCTGCACAGCAATGCAGTGCGGATCACATCCGATGTCTGCAATCGCACCAGTGTGAACTTAGCCTTAGTAAATCAAGCCCTTTTCTCCACTAACATTTATACTGTGAAAGTATTGCTACATAAAACTGTCTTTAAAAAAAGATTTGTATCACACTTTTGTATATATCCATACAGTGCTAGGAAATTTTTTTATAGCTCTCACCTGTTGATTCTCTTTTTGCTCTTTTTGGTGCTGACTAATTTGCAATGCCAAATCTTCCAGTTTCTTGCTTGTGTTTTCACTTGGAAGAGTTCTGTCTGTAGGAAAAACTAGTGTTAGTGTGGATTATATTAGGGTAACTGGAAACATGAAGATACCTTCACAAATACAAACACAGTACATTCACCTCTTCCAGCCATATAAATGTAATCTCTTACCATATGATTTCAAATCTTGTCCAAACATTGGTAATCAATAGCTAATATTTTCCATCTCTGAGACACAAGTTTGGCTTTTTATTTATCTTTCTAGGAGACATATCAATGTACAATACAATATTGACTGAAGCAGTAAGTAGAAGTCTATTTTCTAGTAATTACAAATATTATCCAGAGAATGACTGATGTGAATAGCCTTTTATTATTTATTATTTTTATCAAATTATTATGAAATAGTGATTACTTTTATTACCTCATTTTAAAATAACAGAAAGTCTTTTGTCGGTCAAAGGCCAATGCCAGTTCAAACACTAGTCCCAGTAAATGGAAAATACTTATACTTCTTGTATTAGCTTCCGAATGCATGGATGGGCATCCCAAGTACAGTGCTATAATAAGGTGGGGACATTTCTTTTAGAGCATTTTCGCTTTCAAAGTGAATTTTTAATTAGTGAATGAGGAGAAAAAAATTGAAACTTCATTTTGCAAAGAATACCAATCATGTGCAAGAAAAATTTAATGAACGGAATTCTTGCTCGCAAATAATTGAATGGTCTACACAACTTCACCTTTTTAACAAAGGAAAGTGAAAGTTAAATTTGCAAAGACAAAAATATTTAGTGATATGAGCTGCACTGATGTCAGTCACCCAATTGTGTGCAGGCAGATAATTATTTTTTTTTAATTTTTCTTGCCTATAATTGGGTTTTCTTTTCAAAGTGAATTTTCATTTTTTTTTCACCGCATTGATTATGTAAATATTCCTTGGATTTTATCATCCAAGTTTTCAGGCCTCAAGGATGTGTTTTAAAAGCTGTTCCTACTCCATGATCCTCTTACTAGAATCAGGTACCATAGTTTAAGACTGGTAATGGCATCTCCAAACAGGTCAGATTATGCTGCACACAGACATGTTTTGAACTGAGGAACTATCCTCTGTGATCACAGTGTAACCCTGACATCTCATCTCATTTTCTGTTGTATCAAAGCCTTCTACTAATAATACAAGTCCCCGAAAAAAGAAAACTCAATTCAATGGATGTTCTTCAATAGTACAATGCAAGAGTGAAGACTATTTAAAACATTAATAAATGCTTTCCAAACTGGCAGCTTCTGATGAAGATAATGCCTCTAGAGAATCTGCTCAATCCAAATGAAATGAATTATGCAGCAGGCAGAAACAGCAATTGGAAGATAAAATAATGTTGAAACTGGAAGTGCCAGGCTGAATACTGGTTATCTGTTGTAAATATCGTTCATGCATATAATGTGGGTGCCTTTGCCACCACATTTTAACAAGGCAAAGTTCTGTGGCTGAAAAAAAAAACATTACTGTTGTGAACAGCAGCCAGTCAGAATTTACTTTCATTAGAAAAATGCAATTGGCTACTGTAGCAAAGTTCTCTTTAACCATACCTACTGCCTAAATGTAAACTATATGGGTGCAAAAAGATATCAATTGCAAACATGCAAATTTAATTATTCTTTTGAAGTGCTTAATATATATTCCATCAATTTTAACTATATACCAGCAATTTTTTCTGTTTACATCTAAGAATAATTCATGCATGTGTGACCCCTGTACCTACAGTCTTTTTTTTTTTTTTTTTTTTTAAGGGTAACTTTATTGAACATAAAAAAAAATTACAAAGTAACATATAGAGAGGAAAATAGAGCAGACAACGCTCAAATATCACTGTATGTAGTATACATTACTTCCTTCATTGTAAATTAATCAATAAGGAAGTAATAAATATACATCTTACATTTGATAACAGATGAAAAGAAAAAAAAGAGGTGGGATCAAGGTATTAAAACATTAGTATATTGAAATACTGTATCTTTAGTCAAAGGAGGGTGAAAGAGAAAGTTACAATTAGTCCTCATGGTTGTTTAATGACTTAAGTATTAGCCTGTATAGTGGGGTCCAAACTCAACCCTGGATTCCAAACTTTATGGAATTTACGGGGGCAACCTCTAGCCTTAAACGTTAATTTGTATAATGGGGAGCTTGATTAATAAGAGTAAGCCAAAAGGTTATAGTGTGGGGAGTTGTGGACTTCCATTGCATAATAATGGATTTTGTAGCATAAAACATAACTAAACGTATAAAGGAGTTGTGTATTTTTTAGAAAGAGATTCATCATCAATATATCCAAAGAGACACCTTAAAGGAATACAGATATTGGGTATTTGGGTAACAGAGCTAATAAAAGCAGTGACTTCCGACCAGAACGTTCTTATTGGTTCACATTCCCACATCATATGATAGAATGTGCCCTCTGCTAAAGAACATCTAGAGCACATGGGGGAGGGCATTCTGTGCAGAAAATAAAAGAAAACATGGAGTATAGTAAGCTCTATATAAAAATGTAGTCTGTATAACTTTATCTTTAGCTGAAGAAACCGCAGGGATCTGTATCGGAGAACTTCCTGCCAGATTTCTCTGTGAGATACGGTATATCTGAGAGCCATTTAAGTTCAATGTGATTAAGTCTGTCAGTTGTAGAATGTAACAGAGATGTATAATATGTAGATATTAGTTTGGAATGAGAAGGGTCAGTCAACAGTCGCTCTAAGGGGGAGACTTGTATAAAAATGTCACGGAGACCAAATTGCGTTGCAGCCGTATGTCGTAGTTTGAGATATCAAAAGCTGTGGTAGGGAGATTAAAGTCTTTACGAAATTCCACAAAGGAGCGGAAGGCATTTTTGACAAACAAGTGGTAGATTCGTTCCACTCCCTTTTTGAACCAAAATGCTCCATCCATCCTTTGATAGAACTCCTGCAGACACTGGTTATTCCACAATGGAGCATTAGGGGAGAATACAGCATCCGCACCTACAGGAGCAGTCTGGAGAGCTTAAAGTTCTGTAGTGTCATGGATAAGATACTTGTGCTATCCCTTCCCCTTGTGGATTGACGATGAAGCAAATTCTGTAAGGACTCACATGAAGTAAGGATGGCAGCTTCTAAGGCTGTGGCAGCATTATTGACTTCTGGGTAAAACCACCAGTGGGAGTGGGCCAGTTGGGAAGCAATATAATGGGGTTGCATATTAGGAAGTGCCAGGCCTCCTTCAAGAATAGGCAATTGCAGCATATCTTTGGCAATCCTAACAGCTTTGCCTCCCCAGATAAAAGAGGTAAGGGTGGAGTCAATCTCTTGGAATCCACGTTTAGGGATATATACCGGAGAATTACTCAGTGTAATGTAGAGTAAACGTGGCAGGAATATCATTTTAAAAATATTTATCTTGCCTAGTAGGGTCAGAGGTAGAGTGGACCAAGTCTTTAAGGTGCTTTTAAATCTATTAACGAGCGGGTCCAAGTTATTCTTTAGATATAAGGAGATAGGCTGTACTATAATACCTAAATAACAGAAGGTTATAACAACTTTTAATGGACACATTGGTGGTAGAGAGATTAAGGCATCTTAGTCTAACTGAAATAGGAGGGATTTTTCCCAGTTGACTCGGAATCCTGAGTAGTGACCAAAACCCCGGATGACACTTAGTAAATGAGCGAGGGAGGGTTGAGGGTCAGCTAAATATATGAGCATGTCATCCGCGTAGGGGGACACCTTTTCCTCCAGGTAACCAATCACTAGGCCAGTAACAAAGGAACATGATCTTATCAACTCGGCCAGAGGCTCTATCACCAGTGCAAAAAGCAGTGGCGACAGAGGACATCCCCTGCTTGATATACCAGAAATAGTTATTCACTCTGATTCTGGCCCTAGGTTTGTTGTATAGTAGATGAATCCCTTTGAGGAAAACAACACCAAAGCCAAACATTGCCACCTGTGCCTACAGTCTTAGTAAATGCTACGAATTACTTTACAATTAATCAGGAAAAAAATGTGACCATGTCGTATAAAATGAGTAATCATCATCTTCTCTCCATAAGCATTATATTGTTTATATTATAATTTTTATAAAAGACAAATCCAATTTTTTCAGTCTTTGTTAATGACATTTAATTATGTCATTACATTAGCATTTAAAAGAAACAAAATTCTTATGTATGTAGTACAGGTTGTGAAAGCTTTATCTTTTTACAAGAAAAATATCATATGCGTTATGATTATTGTAATTACACTCTATTTTCTTCACAGGATGTTATTTGTCTTCTCTTTTTCAAGAAGGACTACTTGGCAGAAAATGTATGTTTAGCCACACAAAGTCATTGAAACAGATAAGCTTGACAGCACTATTAAAAATGGTGGAGCCTGGGGAAAATGCAACTTGTCCAAGATAAATAGGACATATTATTTGTGGTAGGAAGTGATGAACAAAACACATTCATGAAAAATGTACTCTAGATTCAAAGCCTACATGTACACACATTTCAGGCAAAAATCGAAATGTTGAAATAAATACATAGGAGCTATTTACCTATATCTCCCAACTTTTTAAGATGGGAACAAGGAACATCTAGTAGCAAAAGTATGTAGGCATAGGACAACTCCCCCCCCATGACACGCCCCCTTAAAGGAGAGTTCTAGAAAAAAAATGATCAGTTAAACCCACAAGTGCTTTTTTTTACCACTACTATTCCTTTATTTTTGCTTTTAATATGTACAAATGCGGTAATTTACAAATTGGATAAAAGGTTTAGCCCTAGAAACACTTTTTGATAGATAGAAAGTGCATTTTATATACAACAATATAGATCAGACCAAAACGAGGGACAAAAAAGGAAGAAAGAGGGACAGAGGGACTTTGTTCCAAATCAGGGACAGTTGGGAGCTATGATTTACCTGCCATAGGATATAAGCATCTGTCCATTAAATCCAAAGATTTACACAGCCCTGCCACATAACATAGCCAGATGACCTGCTTTTTCTCTATTTAAGTTGAAGTTTAGGGGCATTGGTCCAGCTTGAATATGCTAACACTAAGATGACCTAATCAGTCTGCTGCTGCTTCTTCATTGTACAGTCACAGGTTAGTTGTGTTGCCGAAATAATCCATACGCATCCACAAATTATTCCCCTTGTAACCTACTTTTTAATAAATTGTTCCTTACTGTATTTTGTGCCTCCTTGTAACCAGGGGCGGATCCAGAGTCTAGTTTCGGGAGGGGCACTGCCAGAAAAAAAGGTGTTGCTTACAGAACTGTTTTTAACGTATCATACGGTCCTAACCTTGTTTAAAACAGTGACACATTTATTATTCCAGATTAGAATATTACATTACAAACAGCCAGGATATGTTTAACCACATATAACTTTATTATTACAAGGGTAATAATAACAGTGCGCTCCGAATTACATGCGATCTCTGTGATCGCAGAAATGTGAACCGGCTTAATGTGGGATGTGAGGTCTTTTTGACCCCAGATCTCACATCGAGGAGGACCTGTCCTGCTTATTTCTATTACAAGGGATGTTTACATTCCTTGTAATAAAGTGATCAAAAAAAATATTTTTAAAAGGGATAGTGTAAAAAAAAAAAGAAAATAAAATAAATAAGAAAAAAAAATGTAAGCATCCCGTCCCTCTAAGCTCGCGTGTAAAAGCGAACACATACGCTAGTCGCGTCCACATATGTAACCACACATGTGAGGTATCGCCGCGATCATTAGAGCGAGAGCAATAATTGAAGCCATAGACGTCCTCTGTAACTCTAAACTGGTAACCTGTAGACATTTTTAAACAACGCCTATGGGGATTTTTAAGTACAAAAGTTTGTTGCCATTCCGTGAGCGTGTGCAGTTTTGAAGCATGACATGTTGGGTATCTATTTACTCCGCGTTACATTATCTTTCACATTAGAGAAAAAAAAAATGGGCCAACTTTACAGTTTTCTTTTTTTTTTTTTATTCACATAAGTGTATTTTTTCCCAAAAAATTGCCTTTGTAAGACCGTTGCGCAAATACGATGTGACAAAAAAATTGCAACAATCTCCACTTTATTCTTTAGGGTGAGGGTCCTTTCACACGGCGCACCGTCCAAAGAGGTCCATTCTGCTCAGCAGGGGGATCAATCTGCCGATCCCCGCTGAGCAGGCGGATGGCAGGCAGAGTTGTCAGATCCCCGCTGTCCTCTATGGGGAGATCAGATGAGAACGGACCGCCTGTCCATTCTCATCTGATCCGCCAGACGGATGGAAAATAGGGTTTCCATCAGTTCGGATTTCAGGGACAGGATTGAATCGGATAGCAGCGGATGTCAGTGGAGATGTCTCTGCTGACATCCGCTGCCCAATAGGGATGCATGGAGCATCCGATCCGGTCTGCCTGAAAAACTGAAAGGAGGATCGGATCGCCCGTGTGAAAGGGGCCTTAGTCTCTGCAAAAAAAAAAAAAAAAAAGTTTTGGGGGTTCTAAGTAATTTTCTAGCAAAAAATACTGATTTTAACTTGTAAAGTGACAGAAATAGGCCTGTTCCTTAAGTGGTTAAAGCGGAGTTCCACCCATTTTAATTTGAGATGTACGTAATCCCCTTTAAAAATGCTTTTACCAATGCAAATTATTTTATGTTTCTTGTAAGGAAATACAGTTTTTTCTTCTTTATTCATCCGCACTGCCGGGTCCTGCTGCCTATAGGTGATTACGTCACTCGGCGATTCGCAAGGGCTCCTTGCATGTATCCCAGCAGCCCTTGTGAATCGCCTAGTGACGAAATCTTGCGTTATTTCCAGACCAGCACCAGTTATTCCCAGGGATATATTGCATTCAGTCCGCGCTCCGCCCCTGCATCCTGTAGAGCTCACTGAGAGGAGGCGGGGCGGAGCGCGGACTGAATGCAATACATCCCTGAGAACAGCTGGTGCCAGTCTGGAAATAACGCAAGATTTTGTCACTAGGCAATTCGCAAGGGCTGCTAAGATACATGATGCCGCTATCCCAGGAGCCCTTGCGAATCGCCGAATAACGTAATCACCTATAGGCAGCAGGACCCAGGAGTGCGGATTAATAAAGAAGAAAAACGGTATTTCCTTCCAAAAAAAAAATATGGTAAAAGCATTTTTAAAGGGGATTCAGTCAGTGCATCTCATTATAAATGGGTGGAAGTTGGAACTCTGCTTTAACATTAATGGCAAAGGGCAGGACACTTTTTTCTTTAATACATACATTAAATTGTACTCACTTTTGTACTAGTCGTCACTCTCTGTCACTGTGTCAGTCACTGTCACTGCTCAGGATCAGATTCTTCTCCTTGGTCGGTGCCTGGCTTGTAGAAGCTGCTGGAGCCTGGAGCCTCTGGAGGGAGGAAGTGGGTGGAGCCAGCACTCTAAAAGCGCGAGGAAGGAGGCTCCGCTGTGGATGCAGGGGCCTCGCTCTCCTCCTCCACTCCTCAGGACCGGTGACGTCACTGGTTGCTAGACGCCAATCGGCGCTAGCATAGCAACCAGTGCACTCACTGCTACCCCGGCTGCTGTATAGGTCAGCGGCGCTGCGGCGGGACTACAAGAGAAGCCTTTAGCTCCGCCGCGCCGCTGACCTGCTGGGGAGAAAGGTAGTTCGGAACTCGGCTGCGGGCGGCACTGTGTCTGGGACTCTGGGCTGGTGCGGACTGGAGACGGAGTAAGGTTGAAATATTATTTTCGGGGGGGGCAATTGGCCCGATGCCCCCCCCTGGATCCACCACTGCTTGTAACATCCTCTGCAGGCTCTTAAAACTCCACACCCCCCTTCCCGCCCCCACACCCCCATTTGTTTGAAATGAGCAGTGCGCATTTGTTTGCTGTCATACGCACTGCTCTATGTACACTACACATCCCATAGTCCATAGTTCCGAGTCCCTAGTCCATCTTGAGAGTGAAAAGGAGAGGATGGCTACAATCTTACCTACAGTGGGACCATGGAGAACGAATGTAACCACCCTCTAACAGAAAGATGAATCACAGAAAAAAAAAAAAGAGAATTAGGAGGCTGACAGCAATAGAAGTAACTTTTTTTAGTTAAGAATATACATTTGAATAAAATATATTTTTTAACCAAAGTTTAGTGTCACTTTAAAGCTGAAATTCAGGTATGGCTTTTTTGCATAGTTACATTGGTCCAGCTTGGACCATGTGCCATACCTAGCTGGTCCCTGTGTAAGCTGGAGATCATTGCAGTATACACTGCCAGTTGCTGGGTCCTTAGTGAACATAGGGGATCACTCATTCGACATAGGCACCATTCAGAGAACATTCTGCAATTATTCAATGAATGCAAAGCATCCTCTGATTGGATGAGGTGGAGAGGTAGGGCTGTGGCCTCACAATCTCCACCTTGTCCAGTCAGAGAATGCTTTTCATGGGATCCAGAAGCTAGCAGTGATTACTGAAAAAGCGTTGCATACTAGAATGATTTCCAGCTTTCACAGGGATCAACAATATAGCATATACTGACCATACTTATTCAAGTTCAGGCCAAGCTGAACCAATGTAACTATGAAAAAGCTATACCCAAACTTCAGCTTTAAGCAACAGAGCTAATCTGTGACTGAATAGTAAAGGAGCAACAGAAGACTGATGAGGTCATCTCACTGCTTGTTTTCCACCTGTTAGATTGTTCTTTGTCAGCAAATGCTCCAAGTCATAACTTAGAGGGCTAAGTATTCTTTCCCCACCATCCCTGTTACAGCCCTGGGTGCCTGAGCAGCCAATCAGCAAGTGGCAGCAATGTCACAAGGATAGAAAGAATGAGTCACACCCAGGATATATTATAATTTTTCTAAGCAGATGGGGAAAAAAGGGGAGGCGAGTATGTGCTACTTGTAGGGTCACAAAGTTTGCATTAGGATTAATTAGCTATACAATATTACATACCAGTTATAGTAATAATAGTAGTAGTGTGGGCACACAAATTTCAATTTCCATTAAATGTATTTTGTATATTTTATTCACTATTCATGACATCAGTCATACAAATGCCTATGCATTTATGCTTTTTTTCTTATACATATGCACTATAATACTGTGTACAGTCAGGTCCATAAATATTGAGACATCAACACAATTCTAATCTTTTTGGCTCCATACACCACCACAATGGATTTGAAATGAAACAAACAAGGTGTGCTTTAACTGAAGACTTTCGGCTTTAATGTGAGGGCATTTACATCCAAATCAGGTGAATGGTGTAGGAATTACAACAGTTTGTATATGTGCCTCCCACTTTTTAAGGGACCAAAAGTAATGGGACAATTGGCTGCTCAGCTGTTCCATGGCCAGGTGTGTGTTATTCCCTCACTATCCCATTTACAAGGAGCAGATAAAAGGTCCAGAGTTCATTTCAAGTGTGCTATTTGCATTTGGAATCTGTAGCTGTCAACTCTCAATATGAGATCAAAAGAGCTGTCACAATCAGTGAAGCAAGCCATCATTAGGCTGAACAAACAAAACAAACCCACCAGAGAGATAGCAAAAACATTAGGTGTGGCCAAATCAACTGTTTGGAACATCCTTAAAAAGAAAGAATGCACAGATGAGCTCAGCAACACCAAAAGACCCGGAAGACCACGGAAAAACACTGTGGTGGATGATCAAAGAAGTCTTTCCCTTCACAACAGTTGGCCAGATCAAGAACACTCTCCAGGAGGTAGGTGTATGTGTGTCAAAGTCAACAATCAAGAGAAGACTTCACCAGAGTGAATACAGAGGGTTCACCACAAGATGTAAACCATTGGTGAGCCTCAAAAACTGGAAGGCCAGATTAGAGTTTGCCAAATAACATCTAAAAAAGCCTTCACAGTTCTGGAACAACATCGTATGGACAGATGAGACCAAGATGAACTTGTACCAGAGTGATGGGAAGAGAAGAATATGGAGAAGGAAAGGAACTGATCATGATCCAAAGCATACCACCTCATCGGTGAAGCATGGTGGCGGTAGTGTCATGACGTGGGCATGTATGGCTGCCAATGGAACTGGTTCTCTTGTATTTATTAATGATGTGACTGCTGACAAAAGCAGCAGGATGAATTCTGAAGTGTTTCGGGCAATATTATCTGCTCATATTCAGCCAAATGCTTCAGAACTCATTGGACAGCGCTTCACAGTGCAGATGGACAATGATCTGAAGCATACTGCTAAAGCAACCAAAGAATTTTTTAAGGGGAAGAAGTGGAATGTTATGCAATGGCCAAGTCAATAACCTGACCTGAATCCGATTGAGCATCAAATGCCCCAAGAACAAGCAGGAACTGAAGACAGTTGCAGTAAAGGCCTTGCAGAGCATCACCAGGGATGAAACCCAGCGTCTGGTGATGTCTATGCATTGCAGACTTCAGGCTGTAATTGACTGCAAAGAATTTGCAACCAAGTATTAAAAAGAGAAAGTTTGATTTATGATTGTTAATCTGTCCCATTACTTTTGGTCCCTTAAAAAGTGGGAGGCACATATACAAACTGTTGTAATTCCTACACCGTTCATCTGATTTGGATGTAAATACCCTCAAATTAAAGCTGAAAGTCTGCAGCTAAAGCACATCTTGTTTGTTTCATGTCAAATCCATTGAGGTGGTGTATAGAGCCAAAAAGATTAAAAATTGTGTTGATGTCCCAATATTTATGGACCTGACTGTATGTTACCTTATATACAGGAAACAACATGCCAACCTGATTTTCTTGCAGGACTAATTGTGCCATGTATGGGGCTGAAGAACTAATGAAATATTACTGCATGTTCTATGTGCATAGGTTGTGAAAGCATTATGCAGAGACAGTAACATAGTACAGTGCATATTGCATCTATTCAATAGTGAGGGTCTATAACAAGAAACATCTATGACAATAGAACATGCTGTATGTATATAAATCCAAAGAGCCACATCTTTTTAGATTATATGTTCAAAAAGGATAGTGCCAGATCTACTTGGAACTGCGTTTAAAAAATTGTTGTATGCATGTTTAATATGAAAAGCACTGAGTAGAGCAATATAAAATACATTCCACAAGAACAAGTCCCTTTTAATTCCAAAGTAATTAGTATATTTAATGATGACAGCTGCTGCATTTCCAATTGAAACCTAGTAAGCCACAAAAACTGATCACTATGCATAAAATCCCTTACAACTGCAGCTTTGGTCCAGAGGTAGGAAATGTGCAAATTATACTAAGTTTGAACAGTAAAAATGGCAGCCCATATCAATTTATACCTTGCAAAAATAAGGTGCACATTGGCAGGATAGTCCACAGAGCAATACAATTATATTGTATTGTTCTGTTATCACTTTTACTGTATAAAAGTACAATTATTTCACTGTCAAAGTAACTTGACTTACAGCTGAATATATTTTGCATTCTTACATTGGGCCAGCTTGGCCCCATGTAAGTACCCATATGTGATACATTAATTGCCTCTATGGAATCTGTAAATCACTCTAGTAGCCGGGTGCTGTGTCGAATGGCTGCTCTTCAGCATGGTAACCACTTGGCATTGCCACAATTCTGCTAAACTGAACAAAGGGTGTGTTCCCTTACGCACATTAAACCATAGGTATTTAAAATATAACATTTATTCATTCCTATAAAACATTACCTGGACTGTGTATATTTATGTACAAAAAGGGAGGATAGGTTTATTAGTTGGCCAACAGTAAGCCAATGATTGAGTGCACAGTGATGAATAAAGAAGATAGATAAGAAAAGGGAGAAGTGAGAACGATTACTCTCTCCTATGGAGTATCAAATTTGACCTATCTAAACAAGATGGTCTATATAGATCTAGGTAGCCACATGCCACTAATCATATTAATCAAATCTATCAAAAAACCTGTGAAGCTCAACCTCTCTAGCTCATATCTCACTGTAGTTAATGTCTGTGTGTTCACTGTTCATAGAACTCTATATCTGTCTGACATTTGAAACCACAATTATTACCTGCCTGGTCTGAGTCTGAATTCTTGTGATTTCAAATGTCAGACAGATATAGAGTTCTATGAACAGTGAACACACAGACATTAACTACAGTGGATAGCTCTGCTTTAAGAGAAGATATATAAGATATGAGCTAGAGAGGTTGAGCCTCATAGGTTTTTTGATAGATTTGATTAGTATGATTAGTGGCATGTGGTTACCTAGATCTTTATAGACCATCTTGTTTAGATAGGTCAAATTTGATACTCCATAGGAGAGAGTAATCGTTCTCACTTCTCCCTTTTCTTATCTATCTTCTGTTTCGGTTGGATTATTCATCACTGTGCACTCAATCATTGGTATACTATTGGCCAACTAATAAACCCACCCTCTCTTTTTGTACATAAATATACACAGTCCAGATAATGTTTTATAGGAATGCATAAAAGTTATATTTTCAATGGTTTTAAGTGCATAAGGGAACGATCCCTTCGTTCAGCTTAGCTTCAGTGTATTGTCAGTTTGGTATTTTTTGTTAAATTTCAGGTATTATTCTGTGTTGATAGCCACAATTCAGAAACACCTTGCATTTGTCTCGATGCAAAGTGTTCTGTGATTGAATGAGGTGGAGATCATAACATTGCCGCCTTCCTCTCCACCTCATCCAATCAGAGAGTGCTTTGCATTCAGAAAAATTTGCTTACTATGCAGAAGGCCAACACTGTAGCAGTTTGGGCTTCAACAGTGATTTACAGCTCCCATCAGGGATCATTAATGCATACTTAAGCCTAGTACAAATGGACCGAATGTCTGGCAACATCGGCTAGTTCAATAAATACCGTGTGTATAGCAGCTGGTCCGACAGAAGCCGGCCGTTACATGCTGGAAAACCATCAGCCGAGAGTTCTAGTGGGGCGGAGGGTCCCCTTTTAGAACACAATAGCTCAGAAGGGGAGATCGTTGTACTAACATCAGATTGTTAGTACAGCGGCTCCAACCAGAGCGGACATGGTGTGTACTAGGCTTTACATTGTACCAAGCTGGCTCAGTGTAGGCATTCAAAAATATATCATCACTAAATTTAAAATTTAATTCCTAGTACCAGAATGTTGGTCTTTTAGCCTTTAGCAATTATATTCTGGTTAATATTAGCTTAGGAAAATTATCCAGTTCTATTTTAAATCTGATTATTGTTTTGCCATTACTACCGTATTTAGTAAAAACATTTACACAGATTAACCAATCTTGCTATAGTATAATAATAATCTCTAAACCACATGTGTCAAACACAAGGCCCATGGGCCGAATCTGGCCCTCCAGGCCATTTCATGTGGCCCTTGCACCTCTCCTGCAGCAGCCCTCCTCTGGTCCTCCTTCAGACCCTGTACTTTCTACTTTTTTCAGCAATGCCTCCAGCTTCTTCCCAGCAGCAGCACAAGGTAAGTGGGGTGCACTGTGATGTAAGGGAGGGTGGGGGGCTCAACTTCTGATGGTGGGGAGGCTCTTGACATCTCATGTAAGGGTAGGGGATGCTCTGGACATCCAGTCTTACTGATACAACTGGCCCTTTAAGGACCATCATAATGCTGATGCGGCCCGTAATTAAATTGAGTTTGACACCTCTGTTCTAAACTGATAAAAAAAATTCTTCTTTCTTCCATTTGCAATTTAAAATCCCCTTGCAAAGTGAACAGCCTATTTCCCTTTAGTAAATCAATCCTGATGTGTTTAGCACTGAACTGGTTTTGTCTTTGAGTTAAAATCTGTTAAAATGTTTGCGTTAAAAACGTAGCTTTTCCCCTTACTGATGCTGTAGTAGACACTAATCAAACAGCCTTAAACTAATGCCTGATACATGTAATTTTCCACGTGTATAGGGTCCCACTAGCTACCAACAGATATTATGTGATCACTGTCAAGTGCACAGTATGTGATTACTACATGATTTGGCTACACCTATGGTATTTATGAAGTGACAGCTAGTTCCAAAGACAACCTCAGAAAGGCTAGAAGGGCTCCTTTACACGCAATTTCTGCGTTCAGAGTGTGTGTGCATTTACATGCATTTGTAATACATTTGTGGCACGTTTGCAGTGCAGCTGTTGTGCTTTTTTAGGTATTATTTAGGATTTTTTTCCATTTCTATGCATTTTCGGAGAGTTCATGTAGGTTTACATACTTTCTGGTATGTGTGAATGCAAAAAAGTGCAGCGTGCTGTATGTTTTTTAAACACACATGAAAGCACTGCCATAGTGTAAACTAGGCTCATTGAAATACAGTTTTCTTGTTTAAGCACTGTACTTAAAAAAAAACTTGTTGGACTGCATCTGGCATAAATAAGCCCTAAGCTAGACTGTCTTTTCTTTTTAGCAGAACACCCACTGGACTAAGGGCAGCCGCAGTAGGCATAACAGTAAGCATAAGGTTTACTCTCAGTTTATAATGAAATGTATACACATAGTAGACCTGACTCAAGTATATACAGTATGATACATATGCTGTATATACATATTTTGTAAAGGTTTTTATTTTTAGAATTTTCCGTCATTAACAAAAGGTACAACACATTTAACCACGGGACACTGAATAGTACCAGTACCCTGTTAGGCTACGCAGAGCCCACATAATCATATTACTGTGAAGTGCTGCTTAGTTGCATAGACAAGTAGCATATGCATATAGTATTAATCGTGGTAGCATAAAAAGAAAACAAAAGACAAAAACACAGGTAGAGTATACATTCATACACACCACAAACACATTTATATATTTATTATAGTTCATTAAATTCTGGTAGAAGAAGTCTGTGTAAACCCTTAGGTCTTGACACAGGGAAAGAGATGCACACCGCTCAGGCAGTTGGAGCTTCACAGCCAGCTATGGGTGCAGGACCTCGGATCGCCACCGCAAATAGGATACAAGAGAAATGGCCGCACACCAAAACTATGGCTCACGATGAAAGGCTTTATTTAACAAGGATGCAAGATACAGCAAAATGGATGGTAGACAAGTTTCACACGACTCACAATGTGCTTGTTCACTACCAAGCGGCCATTTCTTTTGAACACTAAGGTCTTGATGTATTGGCAGTCATTCTAAAATATTTTTTATGTGTGGTACCACTCTAACTTCCCATATTCCTGAGTATTTTTTGACATTTTAAACAATAGTCTTTGTTTAGAAATTTCACAGCTTTCACATTTTCATATTAATACACCAAGAAAACTACAGCCATTACAAAGAAATCCAAGAACTTCCCTGTTTTTCGGTTGATGGCTTCATTTTATGTCTCCTCTGATGCATGCAATACATTAAGAATACACAAATATGTGACAGAAATAAGAGAGAAAACACATGTAAAATAAAATAATGTTAATAATATAACATCTCTTGTATTCGCCACTAAACGTCTATTCACAATGCTCATCACTCCACAGAACAAAGCCCTTTCTAAACTGTGCTAATGTTTGGATCATACACATAAAATACAGAAATATGAAGTGTGGCTTACTCAAAGAGATGGTTGCTATAACAATGTTATTTGAAAATCATAAATCCAAAGGTTTCTTTTTTTTAATTAAGTTATTTATCTAGAATATACACTGGGATAAATGGATCATGTTTCTTTTTAAAGTATCTAAATCAAAACCTTTTTTTTTAGATTGGATAGATAGGGTTAGCAGCCATATAAGTTCTTGAGTTCATGTGTTTCCAGTGATAGGTACTGTAAATGCTACAATATGTAAATTCATTTTAGATTCACCTCCTGTAGTAGTCCCGATGACCATTATCACTAGGACTAAAAGTTAAAGAAAATTTGAAAATTTGAGTTGCTACTGGAACAGGAGTCAAGGTGAAATCTTCCAATGGGAACACTGGTTGTGGTGACAGCTGTAAAGGAGGGATTTCCTTTAGTTTGGAGAGATTTTCTCTCACTTCCTTTTTTGTCTACAAAACAAGTGAGGGAAAATCTTCCTAATGGATCACAGACAGCAAAACAAAAAGTGACAGAAGTTTTAACCCTTCCCCACTCTATTTAAAACTAAAGAAAGTTTTGATTTTGAAGTGGTTTTAACGTCAGAACATTTTACCTTAATGTATTTCCCGCAATAAAGTAAAAAAAAGTCCCACTGATTTATTGTGTTTTTTTTTAAATGTATTAGTGTATTTTTTTTAAACAAGCGCTGCACAAATACCGTGTGACATAAAAAAATGCTGCCATTATATTCTCTAGGACAGTGGTTCTCAACTCCGGTCCTCGGGACCCACTAACAGGCCAGGTTTGCAAGATAACTAAATTACATCACAGGTGATCTCATTTGCTGCTCAGTGATTGCAGTATTCTAGTCTGCATCTCCCCAAGGTAATACTTAAAATCTGGCCTGTTATTGGGTCTTGAGGACCGGAGTTGAGAACCACTGCTCTAGGGCCTCTGCTAAAAAATATATTTATAATGTTTGGGGGTTCTAGGCAATTTTCTAGCAAAAAAATACAGATTTTTACTTGTAAACAAAAAGTCTCATGATAGGCCTAGTTATTAAAGTGGAGCTCCACCCAAAAGGGGAAGCTCTGCTTGTTTGCCTCCTTCCCCTCGGCTGCCACATTTGGCACCTTTCAGGGGGGAGGGGGAGTGGGTACCTGGTTTCCACCACGGCAAACTCAGCCAGGAGTTTGACTCCTCTCCTCCTTCCTCCGCCACTGGGCCATTTGCAAAGCGCAGCCCGCTTTGCGCATGCACAGTAGGGAATCGGCTGTAAAGCTGCAGGGCTTCACTGTTGGTTTCCCTTAGCTAAGATGGCAGTGGTAGCACCCAAGAGCCGACTGAAAAATGGGCTCGAGTGAAGGCATCGTTGGATTAATGGACAAATAAGAGTCCTAATATTAAAAGTCAGCAACTACAGCATGTGTAGCTGCTGACTTTTAATTTTATTTGAAGGAGCCTGGAGCTCCGCAGGACAGACTTAAGAAGGCTCACTCTGACATTGGTCAAAAAAACCTGCAGTGGCTTAAAGGTGCAGTGCCTTCTATTTTACATTGCAGGTTTTTTTTATTTGGGTTGTACACACTCTTCAATCTGAGTACAGGTGGTCCCCGGGTTACAAACATCTGACTTACAAATGATTCCTACTTACAAATGGAGGGAGACAACAGGAAGTGAGAAGAAATCTACCCCTAGGAAGGGAAATTCACTCCAGTTGTCATAGGGACAGAAAGTGAGGTGAAATCTTCTAAACAGGGATACTGACAGCAAAACAAATGGTACAGGGGTGTTAATTCTTCCCTATGCTATCCAAAAAACTTAAAAATGATTATTTTGCCTGGGGCTAAACCTAAAAAATGTACCTGTTCTGACTTACAAACAAATTCGACCTAAGAAAAAACCTACAGTCCCTATCTTGTTTGTAACCCGGGGACTGCCTGTACTGTGTAATCAACTGCAGCCTTTATTCAGATTTCTATATAAAAAAAAAATGCTGACAGATTTCACAGAGCTCCTTATATGTGGTTGGAATACTAGTTGTACTATGTAATCTTTGCTCTCTCCATCTGATGGAAAGTTATAACACCTTTTAAAATGAACCAGTGTGAATCTGACTGGTGGCTGTGAAAAAATACTTCACTGAAATGTTCATACTGTACACAAGAGATTCTGTATGACAGAAGCCTACAACTTTGAGTATAGAAACATATTTTACATATACATATATATTACAAATTACTAAAAAAACAAAGGTGGCCATATAACCAGGTCATGAATATAATGGAGTACATACACGGGTGCATTAAAGTAATAAATGGGTAAAAAAAAAGCCCTAATCAGATGGGTTGTGTTCTTAATTCGCACTTTTAGCCTTAATTTCCAGATCTGACTAAAATGCACTTTAAATATACGTATATTTTATGTACCTTTGATTGTGCTGTCAGCACTAGCAGAAGAGTCACTGTCATTGTCACCAGATGTTCTAGATTTCACATGCAAATTCAATGAACGCCGGCTTGCCCCTGACAAAGATCTGCTTTTCTTTTCTTCCTTTGGTGGCGCGGGTTTTTGGATGGGCGCAACAAGCTGGACACTTGGGCTGATATTCAAGGGTAGAAAACAAAGATAATCAATTTGTTAATCATTTTTTAACATCTGTTTAAAGTACATGTACACATCTGCCAAAGTAATTTGCTCTAGTCAATATTGTGTTCTTCATCTTGAAATTAGTTACACCATAGAAAATAAAAAAATAAAAAAAACATGAATATTTACACAGACAATAAAGCTGAGTTACAACTTATTCAGGAGTGAATACAATAAAAGCAATGATTTACGTCTAGTGTCTAATTGACTTAGGCTTTAGAGGGCTGCCAAACACTAACCACCTCCCACCCGCCGTATAGACATATGATGGCGGTAGGGGGCCTCTCTAGTTCTGGGACGACGTCATATGAATTTCACTGCGATCGCGTGCCCTTGGGGGCACACAGCGCGTCGATCAGCAGCACACTGTGTCCCTGGGTCACGCCACATCCACAATCTTGATAAAGAGCTGGTGATTTTGCACTCTCTAAAACTAGAGAGTGCAAAATCTGGTGCAGCTATGCAGAGAAACCAATCAACTTCCAGGTTTTGTTTTTTTCAAAGCTTAATTTGAACAAGCTGAAATGAGAAGCTGATTAGTTACCATGCACAATTGCACTGGATTTTGCTGTCTCCAATTTTATTAAATCAACACCTAATGTATTATACCCTAATTTGGATGACACAAGATGTTACAATCATTTGTTTACGGGGGTTACAGCTGTCCCCATTCATCGGGGCTGAAAAAAAAACGGACAAGATATGCAATGTGTGAGAAATTAAAAACATCATAGCTATTGATTGTTAATGGTACTATTAATCTACAGTCTAAATGGACAATGATAGTATAACATTTTTGTTAAACAATAAAACTGTAAAAACCTGTCCTGATGCACATACACAGATACAACCCAAAATAGAAATCAACAACAGGGAAAAGTCTAGTCAAATAAAATCATGGAGTTCATATGTATAAACTGTAAATGGTTTCACTGGCATTTTGAAATAGCAAAAATATACTATATATCAGAAGGATCTGTAAAATAAAAAAAACCACGCTGTAGATACTAGAAGTAACAATAACAATATATGGCAATCAAAATGTATAAGGGTATAAATTAAACACATCGAAGCTAAGAAAAAATGCAATCATATAAAAATGATAATAATAACATTAATACTAATATGTAAATATACCATGTTATAAAAAGAATATATCATATGTACAGGGAAGATCATTTGGATTTCAGTCATATTGCTAAAATTGCTAACGATGAACCTCAAAAAGGATCAATTGATTGCTTAACAAATGGGATAAATGGCTGCATTTGTAGTGAAATGTAAGCTATTGTCAGGACCTAGATGACCTGCAGGTGGCACTGTGGTTTCTGGAGCTGAACGTCGCAGTTTTGATCGCCACCAGGGGGTGTCTCAGCGGTTCCTACTAATTAGGCTCCACCTGATGCTGGCTGCTGGGAAGTTATATAACCCCTTCCCTTAATTTGCATCAGTGCTTCAGTGTTTTGCCTGTTAGCCATATACGTGCTTGCTGATCCCTGCCTTCTCCTGTACCTTGTATCCAGTACTGTGTAACCTGTATCCTCTTACCCTATCTCTTCTCCCATATTTCCCAGTCCTGGTCATGCCCTGTAGATTGTTGCTTTGGTTTTACTTCACTGTTATGTTTATTTTTCATTTTGTTTGCTTATGGTCTGTTGGTATTGGATTTGAGGACTGGTGTTGTGTACATTAATAAACTTTATTTTAATCTTAATCCGATTCCAGTTTTCCAAGTACAGCTACACAGAACTGGTCCTCCCTGCTGCCGCTGTATACCTACATTCAGTATCCCTTACAACTACACTATGCTAGTAATAGCTCTTCCATACGATGTATTTTTTTTCATTCTATTTTTTATATATTTTGTCAAGATATGTGGGAACAAAACAAGCCAAATAGGCATCAGGAAAAAACATGTTCTGGTTAACTAGCAAATGATATATATAATATAAGCTCAACTGTCATTTCTATACAAGGAAATATGTATTATCTAGGTCAAAATCACTATTTCAAAAAATTGTTGGTGTTAGGCACATTTTGTCAAAAACAATATAACTAGGGTTGAGCGAACACCTAGATGTCCGTGTTCGACGGGTTCGGCCGAACTTTAAAAAAAAGTCCGGGTCCGTGTCCCGGACTTTTACCGAACTTTTCCCGGACACCGAACCCCATTGAAGTCAATGGGGACCCGAACTTTAAGGCACTAAAATGGCTCTAAAACACCAAAGGAAAGGGCTAGAGTGCTGCAAATGGCAGCAAAACGTAATTAAGAGCATGGCAAGTGCTCTGCAAACAAATGTGGATAGGGAAATAACTTAAAACAACAAAAAAAAAACAGAAAAATAAAACAATGTTCTTCTTCATCTCTGAAGGACGAGGCCCATATGGAGTAGGAGGGAGGTTGAGGTGGTGGTGGATGTGGCGGTGACATAGGCGTGCGCACAGGGTGTGCTGGGTGTGCCTGGGCACACCCTAATCACCTAGGGCACATAGCATTGCCAGTGAGGAGATGGGAAAGATCTCCCTGGGACCTGCTCTGCTCTATTTCTCCTTGCCTACAGGTACATGGCCCCGATACATTACTCTCCCTGCTGGCAAACACATGCATGTGTATTTCAACTTTGGGGTGCACACCTTAATGCAATAGGCTGCGCACACCTATGGGCGGTGTAGGTGGAAGCGGCGGTGGAGGAGGACCAGGGCCGGATTAACAGCATCATGGGCTTGGTGCTGAGGATTTTGAAGGGCCTTAAGGGCCGTGCCTTGCCATGCACCCAGAGGAGGAAGGGTGCAGCCATGCATGCCTAATTCAACATGGGATGCTGTCTCTGAAGCCCATAAACACATCCATGCATCGCCAACTGTCCCTCCTTGTCCGGCCTTCACGCTGTGTGGGGAGGTTCTGAGGGTGCTGCCTGGGGAAGCGAGCATAGAAGCCAGACTTCTGTGTTTACAAGTGACAGAAGAGCGGTAACAGTGAATATGGCCAACCCGGGGCCTATATAAAAGGTAGGGGCCTGGAGCTGCAGCTCCAATAGCCCCTACATTAATCTGGCCCTGAGGAGGAGGACGAGGTAGCCAACACTGCTTCTTTTCAAAAATTTTAAATGAGGGTACACCCCAAAAGAGTGAGAAAGAGCAAAAATGGAACAATGGGTGGGTAAGGTCGGTATCCATTGCTATTCTGCATAAGGTACGGAAAAGTCCCGTGGGATCCATGCCTGGTTCATTTTAATGAACGTGAGCTTGTCCACATTGTCTCTGGACAGGCGGCTGCGCTTGTCTGTTATAACGCCCCCAGCCGTGCTAAATACCCGTTCAGATAATACACTGGCTGCAGGGCACGCCAGCACCTCCAAGGCGTAAAGGGCAAGCTCAAGCCATGTGCCCAATTTGGAGACCCAGAAGTTGAAGGGGGCAGACCCGTCATTCACTACATGTAGGCGTGTGCACACATACTGCTCCACCATGTTGGTAAAATGCTGCCTCCTGCTAAGACGTTCCATCTGAGCTGCTGGTGCTGCTGTTTGTTGTGGCGTGCTGACAAAGCTTTTCCACATTTCGGCCATGCTAACCCTGCCTTCTGAGGTGCTGGCGGTGCCCTGGTTGCGTTGGCGACCTCCTCCTCCTCCTCCTCTGCCTTGTGCTTCCACTGTGGCCCCGCTGTCAGATGGGAATGCCAGCAGCATGGCGTCTACCAGCGTGCGCTTGTACTCGCGCATCTTGCGATCGCGCTCCAGTGAGTGAATTAAGGACGGTACGTTGTCCTTGTAACGGGGATCCAGCAGCGTGGCCACCCAGTAATCAGCACAAGTTAGAATGTGGGCAACTCGGCGGTCGTTGTGGAGACACTGCAGCATGTAATCGCTCATGTGTGCCAGGCTGCCCAGAGGCAACGAAAGGCTGTCCTCTGTGGGAGGTGTATCGTCCGTGTCCTCTGTATCCCCCCAGCCACGCACCAGTGATGGCCATGAGCTGGCCTGGGTGCCACCCTGCTGTGAACATGGTTCCATCTCCTCCTCCAGCTCCTCCTCCTCCTCATCCTCCTCATCCTCCAGAACTGTGCCCCTGCTGGACAATTGCGTCCCTGGCGTTTGCGTGTGCAGGAACCCACCCTCGGAGCCCCTTGCGAATGACTGCCCTGAAAGCCTTGGAAATGTTACCTCTTCATCCTCCTCCTCCTCCTCATCCTGTGCCACATCCTCTTCCATCATCGCCCGAATTGTTTTTTCAAGGAGGCATAGAAGTGGGATAGTTAAGCTGAGAACGGCGTCATTGCCACTGGCCATGTTGGTGGAGTACTCAAAACAGCGCAACAAGGCACACAGGTCTCGCATGGAGGCCCAGTTAAATTAAATAGCGGAATAGAAAATATGATCCAAAAAAAGTGTATGTATATCACACGTACACAACCACACTGGGCCCCAATTACTATTGTTTGTACCCCTAAAAGGCTAGATGAGGAGTAGGGGGAGTATGGAACAGGCAGCACCCTCAAACCTTCAGAAGTATGAGATGAACCCCAACAACTTGGAAAGGTGGATCTCTCTCACACGTACCGACACAGACTATCCCGCA
This sequence comes from Pelophylax lessonae, assembly GCF_965119305.1. NCBI lineage: Eukaryota > Metazoa > Chordata > Amphibia > Anura > Ranidae > Pelophylax > Pelophylax lessonae. Next base: position 454,579,184 of record NC_138769.1, read on the forward strand.
ATTCAATTGATCCTCAAAGGTTTTTATTGAATAGCGGAATAGGAAATATGATCAAAAAAAGTGTATGTATCTCGCACGTACACAACCACACTAGGCCCCAATTACTATTGTTTGTACCCCTAAAAGGCTAGATGAGGAGTAGGGGGGGTATGGAACAGGCAGCACCCTCAAACCTTCAGAAGTATGAGATGAACCCCAACAACTTGGAAAGGTGGATCTCTCTCACACGTACCGACACAGACTATCCCCCAATTTAACTGATCCCCAAAGGTTTTTGATTAAATAGCGGAATAGAAAATATGATCCAAAAAAAGTGTATGTATATCACACGTACACAACCACACTAGGCCCCAATTACTATTGTTTGTACCCCTAAAAGGCTAGATGAGGAGTAGGGGGAGTATGGAACAGGCAGCACCCTCAAACCTTCAGAAGTATGAGATGAACCCCAACAACTTGGAAAGGTGGATCTCTCTCACCCGTACCGACACAGACTATCCCGCAATTCAATTGATCCTCAAAGGTTTTTATTGAATAGCGGAATAGGAAATATGATCAAAAAAAGTGTATGTATCTCGCACGTACACAACCACACTAGGCCCCAATTACTATTGTTTGTACCCCTAAAAGGCTAGATGAGGAGTAGGGGGGGTATGGAACAGGCAGCACCCTCAAACCTTCAGAAGTATGAGATGAACCCCAACAACTTGGAAAGGTGGATCTCTCTCACACGTACCGACACAGACTATCCCCCAATTTAACTGATCCCCAAAGGTTTTTGATTAAATAGCGGAATAGAAAATATGATCCCAAAAAAGTGTATGTATATCACACGTACACAACCACACTGGGCCCCAATTACTATTGTTTGTACCCCTAAAAGGCTAGATGAGGAGTAGGGGGAGTATGGAACAGGCAGCACCCTCAAACCTTCAGAAGTATGAGATGAACCCCAACAACTTGGAAAGGTGGATCTCTCTCACACGTACCAACACAGACTATCCCCCAATTTAACTGATCCCCAAAGGTTTTTGATTAAATAGCGGAATAGAAAATATGATCCCAAAAAAGTGTATGTATATCACACGTACACAACCACACTAGGCCCCAATTACTATTGTTTGTACCCCTAAAAGGCTAGGAGTAGGGGGAGTATGGAACAGGCAGCACCCTCAAACCTTCAGAAGTATGAGATGAACCCCAACAACTTGGAAAGGTGGATCTCTCTCACACGTACCAACACAGACTATCCCCCAATTTAACTGATCCCCAAAGGTTTTTGATTAAATAGCGGAATAGAAAATATGATCCCAAAAAAGTGTATGTATATCACACGTACACAACCACACTAGGCCCCAATTACTATTGTTTGTACCCCTAAAAGGCTAGGAGTAGGGGGAGTATGGAACAGGCAGCACCCTCAAACCTTCAGAAGTATGAGATGAACCCCAACAACTTGGAAAGGTGGATCTCTCTCACACGTACCAACACAGACTATCCCCCAATTTAACTGATCCCCAAAGGTTTTTGATTAAATAGCGGAATAGAAAATATGATCCCAAAAAAGTGTATGTATATCACACGTACACAACCACACTAGGCCCCAATTACTATTGTTTGTACCCCTAAAAGGCTAGGAGTAGGGGGAGTATGGAACAGGCAGCACCCTCAAACCTTCAGAAGTATGAGATGAACCCCAACAACTTGGAAAGGTGGATCTCTCTCACACGTACCAACACAGACTATCCCCCAATTTAACTGATCCCCAAAGGTTTTTGATTAAATAGCGGAATAGAAAATATGATCCCAAAAAAGTGTATGTATATCACACGTACACAACCACACTAGGCCCCAATTACTATTGTTTGTACCCCTAAAAGGCTAGGAGTAGGGGGAGTATGGAACAGGCAGCACCCTCAAACCTTCAGAAGTATGAGATGAACCCCAACAACTTGGAAAGGTGGATCTCTCTCACACGTACCAACACAGACTATCCCCCAATTTAACTGATCCCCAAAGGTTTTTGATTAAATAGCGGAATAGAAAATATGATCCCAAAAAAGTGTATGTATATCACACGTACACAACCACACTAGGCCCCAATTACTATTGTTTGTACCCCTAAAAGGCTAGGAGTAGGGGGAGTATGGAACAGGCAGCACCCTCAAACCTTCAGAAGTATGAGATGAACCCCAACAACTTGGAAAGGTGGATCTCTCTCACACGTACCAACACAGACTATCCCCCAATTTAACTGATCCCCAAAGGTTTTTGATTAAATAGCGGAATAGAAAATATGATCCCAAAAAAGTGTATGTATATCACACGTACACAACCACACTAGGCCCCAATTACTATTGTTTGTACCCCTAAAAGGCTAGGAGTAGGGGGGAGTATGGAACAGGCAGCACCCTCAAACCTTCAGAAGTATGAGATGAACCCCAACAACTTGGAAAGGTGGATCTCTCTCACACGTACCAACACAGACTATCCCCCAATTTAACTGATCCCCAAAGGTTTTTGATTAAATAGCGGAATAGAAAATATGATCCCAAAAAAGTGTATGTATATCACACGTACACAACCACACTAGGCCCCAATTACTATTGTTTGTACCCCTAAAAGGCTAGGAGTAGGGGGAGTATGGAACAGGCAGCACCCTCAAACCTTCAGAAGTATGAGATGAACCCCAACAACTTGGAAAGGTGGATCTCTCTCACACGTACCAACACAGACTATCCCCCAATTTAACTGATCCCCAAAGGTTTTTGATTAAATAGCGGAATAGAAAATATGATCCCAAAAAAGTGTATGTATATCACACGTACACAACCACACTAGGCCCCAATTACTATTGTTTGTACCCCTAAAAGGCTAGGAGTAGGGGGAGTATGGAACAGGCAGCACCCTCAAACCTTCAGAAGTATGAGATGAACCCCAACAACTTGGAAAGGTGGATCTCTCTCACACGTACCAACACAGACTATCCCCCAATTTAACTGATCCCCAAAGGTTTTTGATTAAATAGCGGAATAGAAAATATGATCCCAAAAAAGTGTATGTATATCACACGTACACAACCACACTAGGCCCCAATTACTATTGTTTGTACCCCTAAAAGGCTAGATGAGGAGTAGGGGGAGTATGGAACAGGCAGCACCCTCAAACCTTCAGAAGTATGAGATTGTGTTCACTGTACCCCACAAAGATTGAGTTCACTACACCCCACAATGATTGTGTTCACTGCACCCCACAAAGATTGTGTTCACTGCACCTCACAAAGATTGTGTTCACTGTACCCCCCAAAGATTGTGTTCACTGCACCCCACAAAGATTCTGTTCACTGTACCCCACAAAGATTGTGTTCACTGCACCCCAAAAAGATTGTGTTCACTGCACCCCAAAAAGGATGTTGTTCACTCCACCCCAAAAAGATTGTGTTCACTGCACCCCACAAAGATTGTGTTCACTGCACCCCAAAAAGATTGTGTTCACTGCACCCCAAAAATGATTTTGTTCACTGCACCCCAAAAAGGATTTTGTTCACTGCACCCCAAAAAGGATGTTGTTCACTCCACCCCAAAAAGATTGTGTTCACTGCACCCCAAAAAGATTGTGTTCACTGCACCCCACAAAGGATTTTGTTCACTGCACCCCAAAAAGATTGTGTTCACTGCACCCCAAAAAGGATGTTGTTCACTGCACCCCAAAAAGGATTTTGTTCACTGCACCCCAAAAAGATTGTGTTCACTGCACCCCACAAAGGATTTTGTTCACTGCACCCCACAAAGATTGTGTTCACTGCACACCAAAAAGGATTGTGTTCACTGCACCCCAAAAAGATTTTGTTCACTGCACCCCAAAAAGATTGTGTTCACTGCAGCCCAAAAAGATTGTGTTCACTGCAGCCCAAAAAGATTGTGTTCACTGCAGCCCAAAAAGATTGTGTTCACTGCAGCCCAAAAAGATTGTGTTCACTGCAGCTCACACACAGAAAAATGGATGTGGATCACTGACACCTGCCTATCTCCAATCCCACACCACACAGCAATATCGATTGTAGTTTGTAGAACACAGTTTCCCTAAAATTCAGCAGACTCTGTCCCTAACAGGATTGAGAAGAGATCGTAGATCAGGATTGAGTGCAGACCCCACCCCCCACACAGCAATATCGATTGTAGTTTGTAGAAGACACTGACCCTATAATTCAGCAGACTCTATCCCTAAAATGCCTACAACTCGCCCTGACTAAACACTCCGACCTGTCCCTCAATTCTATCCGGACACAAATGGTTTTTTCCTGCCTATCTTTCCCTAATCAGCAGCCAGCACGTTGATGTGTGCTCTGTCCCTGAATCTAAGCAGCATAATGACGCCGCTGCGGCTGCCTCGAACTTATAAAGACTTGGTCACATGCTTCAGACGGCCAATCACAGCTACTGAGACATTTGCAGGCATGGCTGGGATGGCTTAAGGCACACCAGTTAAACGATTGTTGATTGGCTGTTGAAAGCCCGCCATGAAAAGAGCGCCAAAGCATGCAAAACCCGGAAATAAAACGACCGAACACGGATTTTTACCCGAACATACAGTAAAGTGTCCGTGTCCGTGTTCGGGTACAAAAAATCCAATTATTCGGTACGAACACGAATAATACAGTCCGTGTTCGCTCAACACTAAATATAACTCAATGTGTTTCAATGTATGTAGAAGTTTGGCTTTTTTTTTTCCTTAATCATACTTACCTACATGGATGTAGCATCGGTGAGATGCTGCATCTGTCCCCGTCTGCTTCTATGATTGAGTACTGAGCGATCAAAGACCGCCAATCGCTCAGTTCTCAGTGCTCCTTGAGCAGAGAGCCGGTAACCATCAATAAGCGGCTCTCTGCCCCCCTTCCCCCCACTCACTGAAGCGCTGAGCTGTGGAAGGGGCAAGAGGGGCTGGCTCAGGCTTTTATGCTGAGAGGCTAAGCCTGGTGCTAGACAAGACTCCTAGGTCGACCCCGACCATATGGTCACGATCTTTCCCCAGCCTGGACCGGCTCTGTGATATTAGCTGACAGCGTGCTTCAGCCCACTGTCTGCTAAAAACGGGTCACAGGAGTGCATAACAAACTGTAGTCCTGTGATCAACAGGAGAAGTAGAGCCAAACAAACTTTGGCTGTACTTCTCCTTTAAGGCTAGTCCTGAATGATTTACAGTAACTAGCTTGATAAGAGTTTAAAAAAAATAAGGTTTAAAAAGATTAGGAATAAGGTATATAAAGAGGAGGAGAAGGGGGATAGGGAGAAAGAAAAAAGAGGAAAAAGTAGAAAAAAAGTGGAAGGGAAGGGATCTGGGTACTACCCTGTTTCCCCAAAAATAAGACAGTGTCTTATATTAAATGTTTGCTCCCAAAGATTTGCTAGGTCTTATTTTCAGGGGATGTCCTATTTTTCCCTGAAGAAGAATATGGTACACATTTATTGTTGAACAAAAAAAGTAAATGTATTAACTGTATACGGTACAGTAGTAGTTGTCATCACAAACCAGCAAATTACATCCTCCTGTGCAGTGGCAGCTGGTGCTCAAACTTTTTTTGGGGGGGGCGCAAACAGAAAAATGTAATAGGCATTGCTTTGCGGCAAAAAACGCTGTAAAAAATTGCGTGACTTTGAGGTCGCAAAATTGTGAGAGGGGCCTTCAGTAATTAAGGTATAGTGTGCCCCCTTTCAATGCAGAACAAGGGTCCCTAAGAAACTGCCGCACTGAGAACTTTACGGCCAAAGGAGGCATCAGCCGATGCCTGAACATCCACCTTATAGAATTTTGAGAAGGTGTGAACGGACGACCAAGTCGCCGCCTTACACACCTGGGCCACAGAAGCCTGATGACGGTAAGCCCAAGACGTACTCAAAGATCTGGTAGAGTGCGCCTTCACAGGGAAGGGGGGAACCTTCCCCTTCAAGACATAGGCTTGCTCAATGATCTGTCTGATCCATTTGGCGATGGTCGCAGCCGAAGCCGCCATGCCCTTCCGAGGTCCCTCAGGAAGGACAAAGAGGGAATCCGACTTGCGAAAAGATTTAGTGGACGACAGGTAAACCCTGATCGCCCGGACAACATCCAAGGAATGTAAGGCCACCTCCTTCGGATGCTTAGGCTTTGCGCAGAGCGAAGGCAAGACAATGTCTTCATTTAGGTGAAATTCCGAGATCCTTTTCGGAAGAAAAGATGGGTTAGGTCGCAGGACCACCTTATCCTTGTGGATCACCAGGTAGGGAGAGTTGCAGGACAAAGCCGCCAGCTCCGACACCCTGCGAGCCAAAGTGATCGCCACCAAAAAGGCAACCTTCTTGGACAACAGAGACAACGAGAGCTCCCTGATCTTTTCAAAGGGAGCCTGTTGTAACACGGACAGAACTAAGTTCAAGTCCCATGGAGGCAAAGGTTCCCTCCTAGGAGGGACCAAATGTCGCACCCCCTGAACAAAGGTGCTAACCAATGAATTAGACGCCACAGGGCGTTGAAAGAGAACGGCCAGTGCAGAAATCTGACCCTTAATCGTGGCCAACGCCAAACGCTGGTCCACTCCCGTTTGAAGGAAAGACAACACTCTCGGCACCAAGTATGAGCGAGGGGAATACCCCCTGGACTCACACCAAGCAAAATACGCTTTCCAAGTACGGTAGTAAATTTTCTCCGAAGAGGCTTTTCTAGCCTTGATCAAAGTGGGAATGACCTCAGGGGAGAGACCCCTATCCTTCAGGACCTGGCTTTCAACAGCCAGGCTGTTAAAGCCAGCGACTGTAAAGCAGGATGGAATATCGGCCCTTGAGACAGGAGGTCTTCTCGAAGCGGCAGACGCCACGGAGCGTCGACTGCCAGATTTACGAGGTCTGCATACCAAGACCAGCGAGGCCAGTCCGGTGCCACCAGAATCACTGTGTGCGGTTTCGAGGCTAACCTGCGAAGAAGCCTGGACAGTAGTTGAATCGGTGGAAAGGCATACATCAGACGATACTGATGCCAGGGCGCCACTAACGCGCGTCCTTGCCACGAACCTTTCCACCTTGTTGTTCAGACGAGACGCGAACAGGTCCACATCCGGGGGAACCCCACTTCGCGCACAACATCTGGAAGACATCCGGGTGAAGGGACCATTCTCCCTGGTCCAGGGTCTGGCGACTCAGATAATCCGCCTGCCAGTTCTCCACCCCCGGAATGTGAACTGCCGTTATCGCCGGGACGTGCGTCTTGGCCCAAGACAGAATGTCGGCTACTTCCCGAGCCGCTCGGGCACTCCTGGTGCCCCCTTGGAGGTTGATGTAGGCCACCGCGGTGGCATTGTCCGTCTGAACCCGAACTGGACGGCCCCGAAGCCGGTCCGTCCATCTCAGAAGGCAAAGCTTTATCGCCCTCAATTCCAGAATGTTTATTGGAAGTGAGGACTCCTGCCCCGACCAAGTTCCCTGGGCGGACAGAACGCCCAGAACACCACCCCAGCCCGACAGACTGGCATCCGTGGTGAGCACCGTCCACGATAATGGACGAAAAGACTTGCCCCCCGACACCGCCGGGGACTGGAGCCACCACAGAAGATACCTTCTGGTGTTGTGGCTCAACTAAATCCGCAGATCCAGGGATTGCGGCCGCCCGTCCCACTCGGCAAGAATCTCCGCTTGGAGACTCTGCGTGTGAAACTGGGCAAAGGGGATCGCCTCGAAGGCCGAGACCATCAAACCTAGACACCTCATGCACGTCCGGAGAGACGACTGTCGGTTGTCCCTGAGGGACCTGACCTCGTCCTGAAGAGTCCGAAGCTTGTCTTCCGGTAGGAAAACCTTCGCTTGGACAGAGTCCAGAATCATTCTCAGGTAGGGAAGACGAACCGAAGGACACAGAGTCGACTTCGGAATGTTTATGGTCCAACCGAACTCCTGCAGTGTCCGCATCGTGGTGGACAGGTCGGTCACCAGGCTCTGACTGGCGCTTGACCTTATCAGGATATCGTCCAGATACCCCAAGACAGCAATGCCCTGTGCTCGCAACAGGGCCAGAACCGGCGCCAGCACTTTGGTAAAAACCCGCGGAGCCGAAGCGAGACCGAAAGGTAACACCACGAATTGGTAGTGATCCTCCGCAATGGCGAATCGAAGGTACCTCTGGTGACCCTCGAAAATGGGGATGTGTAGGTACGCATCCTTCAGATCGATGGAGGCCATTAATTCCCCCGGACTCAGGGCAGCCACCACTGAGCGCAGGGATTCCATGCGGAACTTGCGAACCCGCACAAAGCGGTTCAGAGCTTTCAAGTCCAGAATCGGATGCACCTTGCCCTCCTTTCTGGGCACAGTGAACAGATTGGAGTAAAACCCCCGAAATCTGTCCCGATGAGGCACCGGGACCACCACCCCCTGGGCCCGCAGGTCCCGCACCGCCAGGTGCAGATCCCGCAAGCGCTCCGGAGACAGCTGAAGATTTGAGGGAAAAAATCTGCCCGCCGGCCGAGAGAGAAATTCGATCTTGTAACCAGATCGAACTATGTCCTGAACCCATCTGTCCCGAATGCGGGCCAGCCAAGGTTGTAGGAAACCGCGCAGACGTCCCCCCACCCCAGAAACGGGTGAGGGCGCACCTTCAGGCGGAAGTGGTATGGGAAGCTGAACCGGACTGGCCGGACTTCTGCTTCCCCGCCCACGGCTTCTTCTGGGAGCCTTGGCCTTTGAAGGGCTTGCCCTTGGACTGCGACTGAAAGGCACGAAAGGACCCCTGAGAGGGCCTAGACGAGGAATTCCGTTTACCACGGAAGGACTTATGCTTGTGGGACTGGGGCAGGAGAGTACTCTTGCCCCCCGTAACCCCTTTTATCAGGGTATCCAAAGCCTCGCCAAAAAGGCGAGATCCCGCGTAGGGAAAATCCGCCAGTGTCTTGCAAGAAGATTGGTCGACCGACCAATTCTTCAGCCAAATCAGACGACGGTTCAGTATCACCACGCTGGACAGGCGCGCAGCCAAGGGAGCTAAATTCAAGTCCGCATCACACAAGTACATGACACCCTGATGGATCTGGTCCACCATAGCCAACGTGGTAGGTGAAGCTGAATCAGCCACTAAGGTGCGCCTGAGCATCTTCGTCCAATCTGCAACAGCCTGTGCCGCCATAATGGAAGCAAAAATAGGCTTCAGCATAGAACCAGCCACCATATAGGCATGACGGGCAAGAGACTCCAATCTCCTGTCCGTGGGGTCCCGGAAAACCGGGGTATCCTCAGAAGGCACCGCAGTAGCCTTGTTCAAAATGGCCACCGCGTGATCCACCTGAGGCGCCACACACCAACGCTCGTCGGTGGAGGGCGCAAATGGATAAAGCAGTTTAAACTTATTTGGCACAGTAAAGGGCTTCTTTAAATTGCGCCACTGTTCATTAACCGTATGGTGAAATTCAGCAGGACAGGGAAAAACCTGCGCTGATTTGCGAGTCCTCTGCGTTCCAAAAGAGGACACCCTAGCAGGAGGAGTAGGCTCATCCTCCAGGTGCATGGTATCCTTTATGGAAGCAATCAGCTCATTCATGAGTGCAAGCTCTTCAGGCGAGCCAGGGGGAGAAACATCAACCCCCTCCACCTCTGCCTCCCCCTCGGACCCCAAAAGGTCCAAAGATGAGCGGGACCCCGAGAAGGGTACGCCAGCCACAGCAGCCACATCGCCCTCTGAATCAGAGGAAACGGACACCCTGGCCCTTTTTGCGGATCGTTCAGCCATCAGCACTTGCACCTGAGACACTAAGGAAGCCACTACAGCGGTCAGATCGGCCCCATCGGGGGGTGCAGCAGCCCCCTGGTCCCCCACCAGGGTGGGGGGAAACTTGCTATCCTGCGAATCCATGCCCCAGCACAGAAAAGTAATAAAGGTACTGGCCCTTTAATACCACGGCGAGCGCAGCCCACCGCACACTGCTGTATGCACCGACCCCGCAGGGATAGATAACACTGAGCAAGGAATGACAGGACAGAAAGGTAAAAACCTGGAGAGAGCACACCAGACTGCTGCCACCGATCGCTGTTCCCAGAGAAAGAGGAAGTGATGCAATGCTGGCTGACTGATATAGCCTATGAAGGCTCCGGCAAAATGGCCGCTCGGCTGGGGGAGAAGGCTACAGTAAAATGGCGCCGACATGTGCTCGGCCGAGCACCGCCCACTAAAATGGCGGCGAATGGCGCCAAAACACGGCGCTGCATAGGGACAGGGCCGGTCACAGTATTTAGGCAAAGAAAATGGCGGATCGCTGCAGCGACCGCCGCACACACACATGTCTGCACACAAAACTGCACCCAGAGCATAATTCACAGCAGAGCAGGATGGCCCCCCCTCGCAGCCCACAGGCAGTGCAGCCACACAGGGATCTGACAGGGAGCCCGCAGTTACACAGACATGGGGGGTACTACACAGCCACAGACTGACACCCACACAGAAGGTCCCCACACAGAAGGTGCTTACCGTACCAGATGGCGTGGGGAGCCGTCTCCAGCGGCAAACCGCTATCAAGGCAGACAGGGAGTGCCGCAGCCAGGACGCTTGTGGACCGCAGCCATGGCGTCCAGTGAGGTAGCCACCTCACAGGCAGCATCCCTGCAGCGAACAGGGATGGGTCGTTCAATGTGCCAGGGTAAAACCTAAGCTGAACGCTTGATGGCAGGCTGGGGATCCATCTGGCTCTCAGCCCTGGGATCCAGGGCGGCCAGTCCGAGACCCAGCTCCGCATGACGATTCTTCATTTGAAGATCCCTAAAATAAGGCTGACAAAATAACAGCTAGTAGAGAAAAAATACTTGAAATAAAATCAAATAAAGGGTAGAAGGCTGAGACTGAGCCCCAGCACAGGAAAGCCAGCTACTCCTAAGCTAGGCAAGATCAAACTGAGTTGGGAATGCTGGTGCAGGGAGGTATTGACTGAGGGGACAGCCCCTAGGGGTGTGTCTATGCTAAAAGCTTTTGTATTAACAATTCTTGTTGCCTAGCTACTCCTACGGAGCAAAGGTCAATACCCATTGGTGAGGACTTGGAAGGGGGCGGCGACTGTCGGAGGACGTAAGAGAAATTGGCAATTTATTCTGCTGCTCTGTTTGTCTCTTCGGTCTGGGTTGCAAACTCATTACTAAAGGTGGAAAATACTATCTTATCTTCCCCCATAATCTAACCCTTTTGAATAAAAGCTGAAGGAGTGGGAGGAGGTTGTGTATAAAGCAGAAGGCACAGAGGATGGGGCAGTAGCATGGTTCCATGAATGGTATAGGTGAGGTCATCATATTGTGTGCGAGATCTCTTCTTTGCTCTAGTCGTGTTACTACACCACTGCTTATTTTGCAAACATATATTGCTATTTTCAGTTCCACATAAAAGTCAGTTGGTAAATGAATACACTTAGAATGAACTTTCCTACTTTCAGCATGTGTTAGGGAATTTAAAAGAGTAATATTAAACCATTACGGTGCATCACTACAATGTCTTCCATGCCAACCAAAAGCCTCAAGCACTTTCCATTAATAAACACAGGGACTTGGTTGAAGTTAATTATAAGTCTTAATTAGACATTTACAAGAGTATTTTTTTAGTAGGTTATTTCACATTAAAATGTTCTAATGATGTTCCAAGCACAATTAAACAGCAAATATTATATTTATGTATCTTAACAAAACAGTATAAATCGATTTAATATTCCTAAATTGATGGCTTAGGAGCTGCTTTGATTTAACCTTATTTTGGTAACAACAGCTAAGTTCTATAACCTATAATGATCAATCAAAAATTAATACTTGCAGACATGATCTCATTTATTATTATTTTCTAGGGCTAGGGCTCTCCTGACACCACAATTTTAAAAACACTTTTTCAAATTTTACACTGAAGAAAGCAATGTTATTTTCATTGACCTGGGCTTATGATGATTTACTCTCAAAGTGCATTTATTCTTTAACAGGGTAGAATGTACACATGTATGTGAAATATTCCCTGGTGCTAGCACTTTTCATCTGCTTGGCAGGACATGTCAAAACATAGCTCTGATATGGAATATATGTATCAAAGAGCAATATACTGTACATGAAGGAGCTACAACTGAACCTCTCTGGATTTTCAGGGTTTTTTTATGGCAATCATCTCTCATAGATGACATTCTGGTTCTTCACAGTTCATCGCACTGTGGGTTAACCAGTCACAAAAAAACGGTCTTTGCATTACCGATGAGCACCCACAGTGGGACATCATATATATGTTCAGTGTGACTGAAGGAAACGGTAAGGAAAATAACAGAATAGAAAAAGGAAGAAGAAAATGGAAAAAAGTACCTGGTAGGGGAGATTATAAAAAGTAGCCAGGCCCAGGGAATTTAAAATGAGCAACTTCTATCAGGACTGGCAAATCCAATAATTTGCTTTTTTCCGTATGCTCTGAAATGTGTTTTTGCGTCTAGCCTAACTGAAATCTTGTAACTCCTGAATATATATTTTTTCTTCTGGTGAGTGATGTGTGCATTATACCGTTAAATGACTACATATCTGCAGTCAGCTCTTGTTTAACCACAGGAATAATTATTGGCTTTAAAAGGCCAAGCATCTAACAACCTTACCCTGCCTTCAGTTCCACATATTAGCACTCACAGGGAAACAAGCATTATCATATGTGCAGGTTATTATGGCAATTCTATTAAAATACTTTTTTGTACACAGTTGCATCAGTTTATGTTTGAAATCCCTGATTTTGTTTAAAATAACAGCTTTGTCACTACTTCAGACTTCTGCATATGCTGTGCAGAAGGTGAGAGTGGCTTTATTTGTTAACCTTTAAGCTGTCTATGTGTACTTTACTACTTCTGCTTTGTAACTAGCTCCATAAATTCTCAACGTTAATTTTTTTGGACTCTTTAAATTAATAGAAAAATAAAATACTTACATTGTATAATCAATCATTTGGGCTTTTCTGATATAGCTACAGGAAACAGCAAACTGAGACGGGCTTATTTTAAATAGCTCACTTCTTAAACAATGTCCCTAAAAAAAAAATTGGAAATATTAATAGTGTATCTCTCAGAAATGTATTTAAAATGAATTCATAAGCATGCACTTTATTAAAATCCATTAAAGTCCCAAATGTATGGTGTTATTAGTTAACAAAGTATGTATGACCTCTAAAAACGCACTTACTTTTCTGTTGTTGTAATAGAGAACTGTATACAGTTTATCCTCTGCTTCAGACCTTGGTGTTGCTATGACCACCGCAGGTAGATAGTAGCCACCTCCTCCTTTTGCCCCAGTTTTTGCAAAAACACAATCTCCAACCTATAATACACACACGCATTTCAAAAACTATATACATTATTACTGAGAAAAATATACATCTAGGGCACATTTATAAATCTTGTCACAAGGCAAAGCAATGCTAAACATGAGCAGTAAGATGCATCAAGAGACAGATTCATGACAAGGTTACAGTCTGATTCCTAAATTCCTCGTTTGGCTGCTCTAAAGTCCAAACTTGCAACTGCATTAATCCTGACCTGACTACTTTTGAATTAGTCTATTTAGACTGGAAATCTGTTGTACCTTCCGTAATAAATCTGTCTTTGGCTTTGCTACTGTCGCACTTGGCTGACCACGAATAAAGATGAACTGGTCTGTAAACCAGATAGATAAATAGATAGGTAGATAGATAGATATATAGAGGGATGGATAGAAGAGAGATAGGTAGATAGATATATAGAGGGATGGATAGAAGAGAGATAGATAGATAGATAGATAGATAGATAGATAGATAGATAGATAGATAGATAGATAGATAGATAGATAGATAGATAGATAGATAGATAGATAGATAGATAGATAGATAGATAGATAGATAGATAGATCTTGCAATATTATAGGAGCGGGTACCCGATTTTGACAGGTACCTGCTCCCACTTCCTCTTTCTCTTTCTAGGTGATTGGAGCGGAAGTTCTCCTCCCTCCCTCCTGCAGTCTTCTGGGACACATTACAGGTCCCAGAAGACTGCATCCACCATTTAGGATACACAGCAATACTTGTGTATGCACAGTGGGCACCTGGCTGTGAAGCCGCAAGCTGTCACCGCAGGGTGCCCATACTGAAGATGCTGGCCCCTAGGAAAGAAGTCAGCGGGTGAAACCGACTGGTGTGAGCACATCGCTGGATCATGGGACAGGTGAGTGGCTGTTTCTAAAAAAGTCAGCAGCTGCAGTTTTTGTAACTGCTGACTTTTATTTTTTTTAACAGGAGACTGAAACTCCTCTTTAAACTTCAAAAATGAAAGATAGAAGCTGATTGGTTGCTATGCACAGATGTCATAGGAGGCATGGTCCTGGTATCTGAAGATTGCATTGCTGACATTGTACCACGGAAAAGAGTGTCTGCTAAAGACTAACATTGTACCTAAAATATACAATCTACCTAATACTATCTGTGTACCTAAAGCATGCTAACCATACCTGGCAAGTATTACTCACCTGGGACTAACAGGTTACCCTGAACAGACTATCTATCTAGCACTGTATTTGCATATCGTCCATGCTCTACAGTTTGGACTTTTTATGTACATTGGTCTTACAGTCTTCCTAGCACTGACAATGTGACTGAAACCATGACACAGTAACCAAATCAAACCGTCTAAACATGATCATGAACCTGGAATATGCAGTGCGCTTGAAACATGATTTTTCTACCTGAAAGAAACAGTCTGCCTAACAATAATGGTACATCTGAAACATACTGCCCACCTAGGACTGATACTCTCCCTTAAAAACACTATCTATATAGTAGTAACACTGCACCTGACACATTTAACAAAGAAACCCACCCATGTCAAATAATTCAAAACTATATTGTTTGCATGGTAGCACCAAAATATCTAAACTTCTATTGCTTCAATACAAGGAAAAGCCTTTTTGTTTTCATAAAGATAAAAATGATAAAATAAGATAACCTTCAATGTTGGCCAAGGTAGGGCTCCACCTGTTTGTATTATAAATCTGATGGGAACAATCATATTTTCTCCTTGCACAAAATCCACAAGAGCACATTTGGAATTTATACTTCTCAACACTGTCCCTGTGAGGAAGAACATGCTTATTACACAAGAAGGAAAGTCAAAAGACACAAAAAAAAAGACATTCTTCTGTCAAGGATATATTGGTTGATGCAGCAACAATCCGGTTCATGGAAATACAATTTTTAGAAATACTGTACAGTATATGGAATATAGCGTGGCTGACTGATGGGATGAGTTGGTTTGCCAGTCTAGAGAAAATGTACTTGCTTGAAGCAGCCAATTATGTTTTTCTACTTCCAGTCAAACAAGAACATTTTACATTCAGTCTGACTTCAAGGACAAGGCCCGTCTGTCCATTGCCACTGGCCCTAATTGTAATACTGGCATCTTCTACACATGGCTGGCCCACTTCAAAAAGCAGTGTCTGACGGGTGCTTCATACAAGTCTTCCAATGCAGTTGGAAGAGTGCTGTTTTAAAATGTAACAAATACATTTAAATATGCATTGTACAGTTCCACTCTTTACAAGATCATAGAGAAATAAGCTGTTAGTTAATGTTTGGGTAACTGCATGACAGGTGGAAAATCTATTTGGCAGACTAATACTGTGACACCAAGGGGGTGATTTACTAAAGGCAAAAGTGCAGTTGCTCCAGATCTGAGAGGAACATGCAAGAAAAAAAAACAAAAAAAACAGCATTTTTGCTTGCATATGATTGGATGATAGAAATCAGTAGAGCTTCCCCTTATTTCAGAGCTTCCCCTCGGATGTAGCACAGTATATATGCCTTTAGCAAATCAACTTTCCTGTGTGTGAGAGTATAACAGATAATAGGGGAAATAATTTGGGGGATTGTTTGGGAAGCAGTGTGCTGAGACTGAAAAGTTGTTAGGCTGAAAATGTGGGGGTTGAATAGTTATGAGGCCTGAACACTTTCTGGGGGCTTAAAGTTGAAGTTTAGCTTAACCGCTTAAGGACCACCCCACGTACATATACTGCGCCAGGGCGGCCCTTTAGCGTAAAATCACGTACCTGTACATGATTTTTTTTCTTCCAAGTCTTGGGCTTGTGTGCGTATCATCGGCGACTGGACACAGCAGGAGCCAATCAGCAGGTTTGGCGGACCTGATGTCCACCAGGACCCACAGATCATTCCTGGGGCAGACAGAATGGCGGTCTGCCTATGTAAACAAGGAGAAGAAGACAGACATCTTGTGTTTCTGCTAAGCAGGAACACGGATCTCTGTCTTCTTACAGTACAAGCACCCCCACACACAGTTAGAAAGCACTCCCAGGGAACACATTTAAACCTTTGATTGCTCCTGATGTTAACCCCTTCCCTGCCAGTGTCATTAGTACAGTTACAGTGCATATTATTTAGCCAGATCACTGTATTAGTGTCACCGGTCCCCAAAAAAGTGTCAAAAGTGTCACTTAGTGTCTGATTTGTCCCTTGCAATTTCACAGTCCTGCTATAAGTCGCTGATCACCAGCATTACTAGTCAAAAAAAATCAATAAAAATTCCATAAAAATATCCCATAATTTGCAGACACTATAACTTTTGTGCAAACCAATCAATATACGTTTATTGGGATTTTATATTACCAAAAATATTAATATAATGCGAAAGTGCAGCGCTAAGGGTACCAATAATCACAAAAATTATGAAAAGAATAAATAGTGTCCAAATCAATGGGTACCAATATTCACAGAAAAAGAAAAATAGATAGTGTCCATATAGATAAAGTCCCACAAAAATGATATAGTGTAGGGTAAGGATCCACATGCAAGATATTCCAGGAAGGGAATTCTCGTGACACCAAAGATAAGTGAAGGAGGGGGACACCTCTGTGGTCAAATATAATAAGCAGCTTACCAAATTTCCGTGGCTGCTCAAATAAATGAGTCAGCCTCTCCCGGCTATTAATCAAACCAATATGGTCAGATGTATCGGTAAGTACTCCAAAGCTCCGTAATACTTTTCCAAAAAGGAGGAACCGCCTCTCAAGGTATGTGGTGAAATTAGTATAATTGAGGGATGTTAAACTTGGCACTCCTCAGTGAACTTTTAAGATGCTTTATTCTGGACCCTCAAGCAAAGAACTATATTCTTCTAAAATCAGAGGACCTGGAGCTGCTGGCGCCACTTTCACAAGATACCCTTCTACCGGGCTTGGAAACTTGACGAGGGACATTAATCAAACCATATTGGTTTGATTAATAGCCGGGAGAGGCTAACTCATTTATTTGAGCAGCCACGGAAATTTGGTAAGCTGCTTATTATATTTGACCACAGAGGTGTCCCCCTCCTTCACTTATCTTTGGTGTCACGAGAATTCCCTTTCTGGAATATCTTGCATGTGGATCCTTACCCTACACTATATCATTTTTGTGGGACTTCATCTATATGGACACTATCTATTTTTCTTTTTCTGTGAATATTGGTACCCATTGATTTGGACACTATTTATTCTTTTCATAATTTTTGTGATTATTGGTACCCTTAGCGCTGCACTTTCGCATTATATTGTTGGTTTGAGTCACTGTTAGTTGATTTTGTGCTGGCTGCTGTTATATTTGTTTTCTCTCACTCATCACATTAGCGCGGAAATCTCTACACATTTTTTTACATTACCAAAAATATGTAGCAGAATGGGTATGTTTTATAGCAGTAAGTAAAAAAGTGTAGTTTTTTTTTTCAAAATTGACTTTTTTGTATATAGCTTAAAAAATAAAAACTGCAGAGGTGATCAAATACCACCAAAGGAAAGCTCTATTTGTGGGAAAAAAAAGGACATCAATTTTATCAGGGTTAAGCGTCACACGACCATGGATTTGTCAGTTAAAATAACGCAGTGCCGTATCGCAAAAAATGGCCTGGTCATGAAGGGGTTAAAACCTTCCGGAGCTGAAGTGGTTAAAAAATGTCTCTTATATACCTGTGATGGTTAATGTCCCACGACGTGCAAGCAGCTTGATCCTTCAGAAATCTTCTGTGTATTAATGCTGGTCCTCTTCCTGGCACTGAACTCTGAAATCGGCTCTGTGATAGTTTATAGTTTTGGGTCTTCGAGCAGAACTGCAGTGAAAAAGCTCCAGATGAGGAGCCACCCACTTACTTCTCCCTTGTGCACTTAACGTTTTTTCATTGTAACACTGCAAATAACAGGATCTCTGAACTGGGGAGATAATCCTGTGATTCTTCAACTGTTCCCCATTCAGGGGTTATGTGAATGGTCTAAAATGAGAGGTTGAGTTGCTTTGTATGGCAATTGTAGGCCAGTGACAGTAAAAACATGCAATACTGCATAATAGTGCAATTTTCACTTTGCTATTACATATTATATACATGTTAAACACATGTTTTGCTTTCTTGCTTTTGCGTCCTTACAGACTATATTTAAAAAACATCCATGGCATATATATGTAGAAAAACAGGTTAAAAAGCCGCTTTGCAAGGCACCAGCTTGATGTTGACAGGACTGGGCTTTTTGGCCGAAACTGTGTGCATAGGTTCAGCAAGGGTTAAAAATATATATTAAGAAAACCCCCTATCTCCATCTCTCCTTTGACTTGGGGTGAATGTTCCAGTACAAAGACAGAAAGTTATTGCTCTCTCTACCTTTAACCCAAGGTGTTAAGAGTTGAGATAAGGGAGGGGTGCTTTGAGTTTTTTTTAGCAAAAGAACACCCACCCCAATGCTCACATCCACTCCTTAACTAGAAATGATTTGGAAATTGTAGTGCCTGCCACCACCAGGCTGGAGATTTGAGAAGTGTTGTACTAGTGGCAGCTCTGTTTCAAATGTAATTAATGTAAAGTGGAGTTCCACCCTCAAAATGAACTTTTCACCGTCCGCTTGTTTTAATTTACCTGAAAAACAATTGGATACTTAAATTATTTTTTTTTGATTCACTTACCTTGTTTTTAAAGAAAATATACTTACCTTCCTTCCTCTTCCTCCCTCTGCGGACACGGCCCGCACCGTCACTTCCCGCTTGCATTGACTAATGGGAGATGAGCGCCATCGATCCCAGGAGTCAATGCGCCTGCACCGGCGCTGCTTGCCACTTCCGGTGCAGGCGCATCATTCCCTGCTAAACAGCTTCTGGGCATGCCCAGAAGCTGTGAAGGGATGACGCGCCTGCATCGGAAGTGACGAGCAGGGCCAGTGCAGGGCATTCTGGGACTCCAACGTCACCAAAGAGGACATGGAAGAGGATGCTCTGGCTTCAGCTGCCCACACTTGAGATGGCAGCGCTGGACAAGACATTTTCAAGGTATTTCTTCTTACAGGTAAGTGAAACAGGGGATAGTACAGAAGCTATCATTGCTTAAATGCACTGGCCCTGACAGTCCCGGGAGTATTTTTATCTAAAAATGTTTTTTCAGGGTGGAACTCCGCTTTCACTACGAAGAATATACTACACATCTTGCATCTTGTAAAAATGTTGGGTTTTGTTTGGTAGGTAGACTGCTGTTGTATACACTCTAGTACCTGGATAATAAAACCCATCAACCTCAGACCTTGCAATGACTTTTTGACTTCTCAGTGCATCTATTCGTTGTCTTTTTGGTTTTTTCTCAGTCTTTCGCTTTTCAAGCTCTTCATTATTGGACTGCAGAGATAACAGAAGAATATTTTAACATGAATAGATTCATTTGTATAATATTCAAAACCATTTAATGCAAATCACATACAAAACTCCCTAGAGGAAAGTACACTACACCTTCATTTTAAAAGAAAGAACTCTAACATTAGACTTTGCATGGTAGAAATATGGCACTTGCCATTGCTGACGTGTTTTTAAAGGTAAATTTTCTAAGTAATATTATTCTCATCCTTTCTTCACAACTTAGTGGGTCACTGAACTAGACCAAACATGCCGAGGCATGCGCTTGAGTTCAGGGAGAGGGTGGCACGTAAGGAGCTGGAGCCTCTCCTGCACTATGCAGGACTAAGCTGC
This sequence comes from Pelophylax lessonae, assembly GCF_965119305.1. Lineage (NCBI taxonomy): Eukaryota > Metazoa > Chordata > Amphibia > Anura > Ranidae > Pelophylax > Pelophylax lessonae. Next base: position 454,599,194 of record NC_138769.1, read on the forward strand.
ATACTACAAAGGAAGTGTGACAGCTGCCCACTCTGTACCAGGACCTCTGGGAGCTCCTAATAACAGAGCATAGCTGTAAAAGTGACACCAGAGCACCACTGATTACACTTTGTATGTAATCTGCTATACTGAGCTGTTAGCTTGACAGAAAATATTGTTAAAATAATAAGAAACCCACAACAGTAAAATCAGTCTGTATATGCAGTAAAGCATATATATGTATATGTATATGCAGTAATGCTTGTTATACTCACTGTGGAGGTTAATCCTGCCCATTGTATAAAAAGGCTGTTTGATCCTGTCTTCTCTGACCCTCCCCATCTTTTACTGTCCCCGATTCATCTCTTGATAGTACAGTGCCTTGAAAGCACTCTGCACATTCTCAGTTTGGTGTGTATTGCTAGAGAGTTTTATTTTTTTGTGGGGAGGGTGCATGTGATCAGCAAAGGGCCAATCAGAACTGTCCAGACAGAGGGCCAGGGGTCATGCAGCCTCATAGAACAGCCAGAGGAGAATAAAAACTCCTCCTACAAGCTTTAAGACTGCTATATAGTGCAGATGAGAAAAGGGATTTAGCAGTTTATATTTACTAAAATAGTTGCATTTCCATGTTCTGTGTACTGTGGGAGACCAGATATAGTGAATGCAGGCTCCTGGGTTTATATATATAGCATATATATAGATGAGTTTCACTTTTTGAATTGAATTACTTAAATAAATGTACTTTTTGATATTTATTTTTTTGAAATGCACCTGTATATGGATTTGGAATCCGCTTAGACTTTTTGTCAAAAAATGGTAACTGCACATGAAATATTTTCATTTTCCTTCATTTCATTCATTAGTTTATTGCAGCGTAAACATTAAAAAAAAATATATATACACAAAACAAAAAAAAAAGCCTTGTTCTTTTCTGTACCTAACTTTGTATTAGAAACATTATTCTGGTGTCAAAATGAAAGGGAAAATTGCATTAAATAAGCATTTGTTATCCACAGTAAGGGCCCTTTCACACAAACTTTCCGATCAGGTTCGTCTGTCAGTTTTTCAGGCGGACCGGATCGGATGCTCCATGTACCCCTATGGAGCAGCAGATGTCAGCGGTGACATATCCGTTGACACCCGATGCTATCTGATCTGATCCTGTCTGTGAAATCCAGATGAATAGAAACCCTATTTTCCATCCGTCTGGAGGACCGGATCGGATTAAAGCAGGCAAGCGGACCGTTTTCATCCGATCTCCCATAGATGAGAGCAGGGATTAGGCATGTCTGTCTCTGCAAAATAAGCACCCGCCTGCTCAGCGGGGATCAGCGGATCTATCCCCACTAAGCAGAATGGGGTCCGCCAGGCAGAAAGCCCGTGTGAGAGGACCCTAAGACTTGTTATTTGAAAGATATCATTAGTATTATTAAAGAAAGTGTATTTTTTTTGCCTCCCTCATATATATATACACATATACACTAGATTACCAAAAGTTTCAGGACCCCTGCCTTTACACACACACATAAACTTGAATTGCATCCCAATTTTAGTCTGTAGGGTTCAATATTGAATTGGCCCACCCTTTGCAGTTATTACAACTTCAACTCTTTTGGGAAGGCTGTCCACAAGGTTTAGGAGTGTGTCTATGGGAATGTTTGACCATTCTTCCAGAAGCGCATTTGTGAGGTCAGGCACTGATGTTGGAGAGAAGGCCTGGCTCGCATTCCCCGCACTAATTCATCCCCAAGGTGTTCTATCCGGTTGGGGTCAGGCCTTTGTGCAGGCCAGTCAAGTTCCTCCACCCCAAACTCGCTCATCCATGTCTTTATGGACCATGTTAATTTTCTCCTCGATGATGGCAAGAGGTCTACGCCCCGAGGCAGCAAAGCAAGCCCAAATCATGAACTTCACTCCACCATACTTCATCATTGGAATGATATTTTTGTTGGTAAGCTGTGCCTTTTTCGTGACATGCATAGTGCGGAGTATTCTTTCCGAACAATACAATGTTTGTTTCACAAAACATTTTTCCAGTAGTATTATGGTTTGCCAAGGTGCTCTTTGGCAATCTTCAGGAGTGCAGCAATTTTGTTTGGGAGCAGCAGCAGCTTCCACCATGGTGTTTTTCCATGGACACCCTGCCTGTTCAAAGACGTATGTATCGTTGACTCATGAACAGTGATGTCTTCAAGCCTTTCGCTGTTACTCTTGAGTTCTTCTTTACCTCGTTGAGGATTCTGTGTTGTGCCTTGAGAATCATCTTGGCTGTGCGCCCACTTCTTAGAAGAGTAGTCACAGTACTAAACTGTCTCCAATTATAGACAATTGGTCCAACTGTCAACTGATGGATGTCTAAACACGGATTGCTTAGTATTCCTTTCCAAACTTATGAAGATCATCTACTCTCAATCATATGTCTTTAGAGAACTCCTTTTTGCAAGGCATGGTTTATGTCAGCAGATGTTTCTTAAAGAAGCTCTAAACTAAACCTCAAACCAATTTCATTTATTGGACTCCAGGTGTGCAAGCTAATGTCTTCAATTAGCTTTCGCAGAAGTCATTAGTCTATGGGTTCCCTTACTTTTTCTTCCAGCGCTGTGAATGTTTAATGGGTGTGTTCAATGAAGACATGAGAAATTAAAATTGTTTGTGTGTTATCGGCTTAAAGAGAAGCTCCGGTCTGGGAAAAAAAAGTTAAAAGTCAGTAGCTACAAATATTGTAGCTGCTGACTTTTGATATAAGGACACTTACCTGTCCAGGGATCCCACGATGTCAGCACCCTAAACTGATTTGTCAATCATTTTCCGGTGCAGGCGCCGGCATTGTAAGTAAGGTTTCCTATTGCTCATGCGCGAGTCACGCTGCGCTTTCTAAATGGTACCGCTTTCTTCTGTGCGTGTCCCAGAAGGCAGTGGGGTGAAGGAGGAGATGCCAGAAATGCTTGGAGATCACTTCGGCAATCTTATATGGAAGTGGGAACAGGTACCTGTCAAAACCAAGCCCTTTTGGGTGGAGCTCAATTATTATTAACTCCAATTATTGTGAGTTAAGCCTGCTATACATGGATTAAAATGTAGCTGTTTTAGCAGGGACTGGACAAATTTCAATCCATGTATGGGCACACTGGTTGTACACATGTTATTCTATCAATAACTTGTAAACAGCCAGTCTGTTGGATTTTCTCATATGATTAGTGCCCCTGGCTATAGCAACACCAGCAATTTAACAACACTAATTATTGTGTTCTGCAGGCAGAGAAGGCTCTCCACCAGCAGAACACAATAGTGTTGCAGGAGGGATTCCCCCATCCACACTGGCTGTGTGGAATGGGGGAATCTAGCAATTTTCTTTTCTTCCACCTGTGATGGAAGGAAAGAAAATTGCATAATCTTTGGCCTTAGATAAGGATTAGATCACTTTATGGAAAATTACTGCAGAAAACCCGTTAATTTGGTCAGTTCAAATGGCCAGCTATATGTTAAATCTATGTATATACCGTATTTATAGGCATATAACACACACTTTTTCCTCCTGAAAATGGAGTGAAAAACATGCCTGCGTGTTATACGCTATTGAAAAAAAAACGCAATTGGGGGAGGGCGCTAGGCAGGGCCGATCCTGGGCAGGTGCACAGAGTGCGCCACGACCAGAGGCAGAGCGGTGCGGGCCGGGCCAAAGGGAGGGTGAGCGCCGCCAGATTACTCCTGCTTACCCGGCAGTTGATGTTATTCAAAGTCCCGCCTCCTATGATAGACAGCACAGTGGCCCAATGTGACGTCTATCACAGGCGCCGGTCCAGGAGGCGAATTTTCAGAGACCGCCGGGTAAGCGGGAGATTCCTGCTCTATGTAATCTCCCCTGTGTAATGGGTACTGGCGAGACTTCACTGATGGACACTGCACTGGTGAGGCTGCATTTATGGGCACTACACTGGTGAGGCTGCATTCGTGGGCACTGTTGGGGCTGCATTCATGGGCACTGTTGATGCTGCATTTATGGGCACTGGTGCAGCTGCATTTGATTAAAAAAAAAATTCTGAGTTCAAAGTTCTTTAATTCAAATTTAAGATTTCCTGAAACTTTCCTCTTAAAATTGAGGTGCATGTTATATGCCGATAAATATGGTAATACATTTTTATAGTAATTTCTGAATGTGCAATTGGAGCGCATTTTGTCAATATTAGTCTTCCACTAACACAGAAGGATTATTTTAAGTTTACTGGTTAATAATATTTCAGAACAAAGTTTTACTGAAAATGTTTATTTTCTTTTAATGACCTTAAACCTGATGTTCTTACTCTCTGTGATATTTTCAAGGTACATTTCACCAAACAAAGTACATTCATCAATACAAACAATGCAGCAGTTATTTAGAGCCACCAAGAACACTGAATGTGAATGGTAGTCATTTATCATATAGTTGGACAATGAGGAATGACCTTGAAATAAACCTGTAGGAATGACTGAAGTAACTGTCACCTGTACTTTGTAAGAAACAATAGAAAGAATTATTATCGTAATACACTGGAAGTACATATTTTTTTCCCTCTCAGAAGCGTAGGAAGCTTCTTAAAGTGCAAAAATATTTTTACAACTGCTAATAATATTTAAAAAATATCATAATAAATACGCATCAAAATAGAATGCACCAATTATTTATATAGTTCTCTAATGCCTCGTTTCCACTGAGCGGATCGGTTCGGGTCGGTTCGGTACGGTACGCTATTTTGAGTGTTTCCATTATGAAAGTGGCCCATACAACCGAACCAAACCGCACCATTCCTGGTCCTGCTTCAGATGTAGGGTCATAGGAAATGGTACGGTACGGTTAGGGCGGAGCTACTGGCATCACACGATAGAGTCCTCTGATTGGCGGACAGGAAACCATCAATGCTCATGTCAAATGAAAGAGCAAAACGAACACCTCATTTGGTGTAAACCCTGCATGGTCCCTGGTGGTCCGACTTGCAGTGGAAACGCTCACCTGAATAGACCGGACCATTCTAACCCTTCCAAACTGTACCGACCCGAACCGTTCCGCTCAGTGGAAACGAGGCATATGTTCCGGTGTTCCGTGAGAATTACCTACCCCGTGAGAAAAACCTACCCTCGTCACTTCCGGCCAGGAACAGCTGAGCAGCGCAGCAGTGCGCATGCTCACAGCCCCGGATACCTAATGGAACAGCTGAGGAGCTGACTAGTGCGCATGCGCACTAGTATGAAAAGATCACGGTGTACCGTGAAAAAAACCTACCCACGCGGCGGTTACATAAAACAGCTGTGCTGCAATACGAGTCATCTCCGTTCCTGTCCCTGTCACTTCCCTGATCTGGGCTAGTAAATATAAAAGCGGCTCTCGGCTCCGTCATTTATGTTTTCATACACCCGCCGCCGCTTTTATATTTACTTGCCGAGATCAGGGAAGTGACAGGGATAGGAGCGGAGATGACTCGTATTGCAGCACAGCTGTTTTAATGTAACCGCTGCATTACATACAGTGCCGTGCACCGGAAGTGACGAGGGGTAGGTTTTTCTCACGGGTAGGTAATTCTCACGGAACACCAGGTCATATTTCTGCGATGCGGAAACGCTGCGAATATACAGCGTGTTCCCGCATCGCATCCTCACCCCTGGCAGTTCACACTGCCATATGCGATACGCTGGGGGTGTCAATTAAAAGTTAATGACACCCCCAGATCAGATCGCATATCGCAGTGCAATCTGAAAGTTCACACAGAATCGGAACCCACTAGTGTGAACCACCATGAGATCCAATTCTGCTGCGGACCAAAAAAAGGGTCCTGTGCGAGTTGGGTGTGATTGCGGTGCGATTTCAGCCATACAAATTTTATGGCTGAATTTGCACCGCACAGAGATCGCATTTAATTTTAGGAGCAGAGCGCTCTGAATTACATGCGATCTCTGTGATCGCAGATATGTGAACCGGCACTAAACCAGGGGTCTCCAAACTATGGCCCTCCAGTTGTTAAGGAACTACAATCCCCAGCATGACTAGTCATGTCTGTGAATGTCAGAATTTTACAATGCCTCATGGGACGTGTAGTTCTGCCACACCTGGAGGGCGTAGTGTGGAGATCCTTGCTCTAAACATTAGTGAGCAGTTTTGAATCTGATTCAGTGAATTAAAATGTAATAACTGCGATCTGATCTGGCCAAAATGTCAGCAGCACATGACAATTTCCCCGTTTCTACATATTAGCAGGCTGCCTTAGCCAATCAGAGGAAACAGCAATTGGCCAAATTAGACTGTGTTCAGCTAGTCATTATTGTTGGATCTGAAAGCAAGTAAAGTCTACAGACTTGGAAAGATCAGTTTGTAAATGGATAGAAAACTGGCTAAAAGACAGAATTCAGAGAGTAGTGGTTAATGATTCTTACTCGGAATGGAACTTTAATAATTCATGAAATAGTGCTACTGCTTATGTTGGGGAGACTGATATTTATGAGACTGCAGCTGCAACACGGGCCAATCTGTCGTTGTCGCTACTGGACACATCCTTTACTTTTGAATCATATTTCTTCAGGATATTTTGCAAACATGTAGGGTAAGCTGAGAAAATATCCTGATCATTTTACCAATTTTACAATGATGTCTATTGTGATCTTTGATGACCTTAATGATGATTTTTTTATTTAGGTTTTAAAAAATATATATATATATTACTTAGTTTTTGCAGCACTACTTTTTGTAGACTTGTTATCTTACCTGTGCCTTTGAATTATTCCTGCTAGCCTCTTGCAGATCTGTGGCTTGCTGAAGATACGTTTTCCCAGCTAACATTTCATCTTCTAGCAGCATAACATCTTCAGCAGAAATAGGCCACCCAAGCCTATCTAGTGCCTGTAGCAGAGCCTCTTTATTTTCCAAGTATGATACTGGTACATCACTATCAAAACTAGCAGAAAGGTTAACTAGTAGTACACATTTTTTGCATTCATACAAATTAAGGTACAACATTCACTATACTTCATTAAAATAATTTATATTATCAGTTCTATGCTTGCTTTTGCTTTTTTTCTTCTACCACAGTCCAAAATTTCACATGTTGATTATTTAGCTTCTGAATTAAAAAAAAAGATATGTGTGTCTTTGACATTATAATAGGGATAAAATAAGTTTATAAAGTGTTATTATACTAATTAATGAAATAATTAATGAACTTGCACATCAATGTCAGTTGACTTTCCTGACCCTCCTGATCCCCTCTTATATCTGACCCTCAAAAGAACAACAGCTGCCATCACATCACACTGGATAGTCCAATATTTTGTTGCCCATAAGTAACATGGTGGGAACAGCTGCAGATGGCCTTCCAGAGAAATTCTGAATCTACAAGATTTTTTTAATTACTTCATAATATATATATATTTTTTTTAATTACTTCACGATATATATATATATATATATATATATATATATATATATGTATATATATATATATATATGTATATATATATATAGCATATACCGTATATACTCGAGTATAAGCCGAGTTTTTCAGCACATTTTTTTGTGCTGAAAATGTCCCCCTTGGCTTATACTCGAGTCAAGAAAAAAAAAAAAAATAAATAAAATGGCGCCGCCCGGCGCATACGTGCCACCGCGCATGCGCCGCCGCCGCTCGGGACAGGCCGGGAATAGCCGAAAGTATACGAGGGGTGGCGGCGCGTGCGCAATGACGTGTCGGCGCCAGGAGGCGCCATTTTTAAAATGAAGGCGCCTCTGGAACAGGTAAGTGAAACAGCTGCACTACCTGCCATTATGCAGGGCTGCGGGCATACTACAAGGGATGCAGTGCTGCTGGCATGGTCCACCTGTACCATGCCCACAGCACTGCATCTCCTGTAGTATGCCCAAAACCCCTGATCTTCTTGTTCCATGCCAGTCACCCTGCATTCTCCTGTACCATGCCAGTCACCCTGCATTCTCCTGTACCATGCCAGCCACCCTGCATTCTCCTGTACCATGCCAGTCACTCTGCATTCCCCTGTACCATGCCAGCCACCCTGCATTCTCCTGTACCATGCCAGTCACCCTGCATTCTCCTGTACCATGCCAGCCACCCTGCATTCTCCTGTACCATGCCAGTCACCCTGCATTCTCCTGTACCATGCCAGCCACCCTGCATTCTCCTGTACCATGCCAGTCACCCTGCATTCTCCTGTACCATGCCAGCCACCCTGCATTCTCCTGTACCATGCCAGTCACCCTGCATTCTCCTGTACCATGCCTGCCACCCTGCATTCTCCTGTACCATGCCAGTCACCCTGCATTCTCCTGTACCATGCCAGTCACCCTGCATTCTCCTGTACCATGCCCGCCGCCCTGCATTCTCACCCTAGGCTTATACTCGAGTCAATCATTTTTCCCATCTTTTTGTGGTAAAAGTAGGGGCCTCGGCTTATACTCGGGTCGGCTTATACTCGAGTATATACGGTATTATATATACTACTATAAGCTCTGTACTTAGGTAACTTGCAGTGGACGTTCTTTTTCACCTTCTGTTTGTTGAGACATAAGAAGACTCTATGACTAGCCATAGTGATTATTTTACAGAGTTTAGTTCCGTTTTGGTCATGCAGCAAAAAAAAAAAAAAAAGTACTAAGGGCAATGCTTCTAAATTTTCTTTTTTTCATCTTTATAAATAAATCTATGTGTTTAAGTGTAATCTTTATCTTGCTTCAGCCAAACAACCCCATGAAATAAAATTCATACTTACTTATCTCTCTCTTCCTGCGATAAAGCTCTCCACACAACTAAATTTAGGCGTCTGGTAACAGATACAAAAGATGGTTTAAGCAAACTTAAAGCAAACTTACATTGATTGGCATATTAAAATTAAACTAACAGATTTGGCAAACACTTAACTAAACACAGATGTCAGCACAGTATAGCTCTCCAAATTTATAAAAGCTTGGGAACATAAAGTTGAAATGTCTTTCTTAGAATAACAATGAGAACATTTTTTTCCTATGACAAAAAACTTTAACATAAATTCTGCCTATAAACTATAATCCCAATGGTAAAAAAAATTGTGGAGATATAGATTGTAATGAGAAACTATACACCACAAGGCCTCATACACACAAGGCATCTGAATACCAAAACTCCTGGCAGGAAGAAAGCTGCCTAAAAGCGCGTCTAAAGCCGCACATGCATTTAGACATGTTTAGGCGCATCAAACATCGATTCTATTAATTTATTCTGGCCACTGGAATGCATTAACACTCAAACATGCCTAAAAGTGTCTAGATTTTAGGAACATTTAGATGCCCAATTTTTCTGCTCTTTAGCTTTTCTCCTGAACATGCTTATGGTGGATTTTTTTCTTTCAGCCTGTAAATGCTTCTCTTCTAATACACCTGTAAATGCGGTGTTACTTTTACAGGCTGAAAAAAATGGAAAAGCCTTGTTTTTTTAAGCCCAGTGTGTATGAGGCATAAATGTTATCATTACTGCAAGATAAAACCTAGACTGGACTTTTAATAAGCCTTTTTTGTATTAAAAACGAAATCAGCACTCCTGTATGATCTGGCATGGATATTACATAATACCAAATACTAGTAATTACATAGGCAAGTGTATTGGGGATAACAAATTATTAACCACAAGATAGGAATATAATCACTAAATAAGAGTAGCTGAACATACACCAGTACAGGCTCACACATTCAGCCATATTAAAACTCAATAAACTAGTTAGAGACAAGCCAAAAACCCCAACTCCAAATGCACCAACATCACCTTCCGCCAACCACCACACCTTGAAATAGAAGCCCATGGAGTAAGGTAAGTTTTATTTGTGAAAAGCACCAGATCCTATAAAACCTCAAGGATACATACCCTAGGGGTAAGTGGAATAGGGTATCCCAACATTGTGTATGAATTTGTGGATCTGTACCCAGAAATTATACAGGACATACAGGAGAGCCCAAATCAAATCAAAAAAGGAGGCTCATGGCAGTTTACATTTAGGGTAATTAGTACAGGATGAGTCAGTAAACATTCTTTGTGGATTGAAGTACACTTGGTATATAATATAGGTTTCAATTTGATGCTCTATTGCACATAAAGACACCTTACTAGGGGCCTCTAGACAGTTTTCCCAGTCCTCCTCTTCCAAGTCAGTCAAATCTTGAGGCCAAGTTTCATAGGATTTCTGACTATCTGTAACTATCTAAATAGATTATATAAGCAATAGATCTCACACTCACCACTATTTAAAAAGTACTAAAAAGCTGCAGTAACAAAAGTCCTATTAAACTTTGCAGAAATAACATAAAATAACTGTATCGTGCTATATAAACCATTAATGTGTACCACAATTATTTCCTTGTGCTGAAGCTATGTGCCAAATATTCAGCAGTGAAAACAATTACCAACAAAAAATTCTAATTAAAAAAAAAAAAAAAAAAAGTCACGGTTAAAAACAAAATCTGTTAATTAGATCTTCCTTAGTGGTATACCAAGTCATTTGCTGTGATGACAAATAACATTAATAAACAAATATGTGCAACTTGTATTTCTGAAAATCGTGAAAAACTGTGATGGTAAAAATAAATAAAACCTATTAAATCAATCTTCCATGGTGATCAATCGTAAATCCATCCAAAAATGTGTATTCTCCACAGCCAGGAACCTCAGTGGACAAACATTCACCTCCTTCGATAAGATTATAAATTGCCTAATAGGCAGGATCCATTTAAATACCTGGAACAGGCTCTAAAAAGGGATTCACACTCTTTCTTTTCCAAACCTCCATCCTGAGGAAATGTTCAGCATTAACTCAAAAGAGAAAAAAAAAAGAAAGACTAGTGCTCTCTGTGTTTCTTAAAAACCCCAAATATTTATTAAAATCCTACTCATATTAAAACAATGCAACACACTCTTCGGTAAAGTGTAATGTAAGGAGCACAGACACTTGCACAACTCACCGCAATAGCTGAGTCCAATTGACAGCTCCTAATCTCATTAGCATAGCAGGGCTGCCACTAAACTGGGCTCTCTCCTCTACAATACTACCAAGGCTTGGTGCTCCGCCCTATGTGTTACAACATCAACTTAATCAGGGCCCTGATGAGGTCGCTGACATGGATTTGGACAGATTCACTGTTAGACCCGAATGGTATTTGGATTCGGCAAAGGTATCTACTGTGGCTTGCAAGAAGGCACTTGTATCTTCCCATTTTTAAACCATATCATCACCATAAAGACAAATGGCACTAAGACAAGCAATAAGGGAGAAAGAGGGCATCCCTGGTGGGTGCTTCAGGACAGGGAAAAGCTCTCAGACAACCAGCCATTAGTTGGTACACTTGAAGAACACCTGAAAAAAACTTAGTCAAAACCAAACCTACTATGTAGGGAGGCCCAAATGTAAGATCACTCAACCAAATTAAATGCTTTGTAAGCATCTGGAGCAGTGTTTCACAAGAGGTTCCCAGGGGTTCCACGGCGATCTATCTGTCAATCGCAAGCCGCTGACAGGTAGATTGCAACCCCACTGCTTACAATCACATCTGCTTGCAGAGCGGTCTGGTAAACAAAAAGTGTCTCTGCTCTTCCTGGCTGGCCCCTCCCGTCCCCTTCACGTCAATCCCAGGTGCTTGTATGTGATAGGATGGACAAGAGAGGAGGGGCTGGCCGGGAACAGTGCGCAAGAGTCAGGACTACCGCAGCTTCCCTGTGTACCTCTGCATAAAAAGGAAACCTCTGTGCTCCAATGTAAGAACGTGCCCTGTTCAAATGTAGGAATGTGCCCTGCCTCCATGTAATTGTGTGCTCTGTTCCCTTGTAAATATGTGCCCTGCTCCATGTAATCCTGTGCCTTGCTCCATGTAATCATGTGCCCTGCTCTCATGTAATCATGTGCCCTGCTCCCATGTAATTATGTGCCCTGCTCTCATGTAATCATGTGCCCTGCTTTCATGTAATCATTTGCCCAGCTCCCATGTAATCATGTGCCCTGCTCCCATGTAATTATGTGCCCTGCTCTCATGTAATCATGTGCCCTGCTCTCATGTAATTCTGTGCCCAGATCCCATGTAATCATGTGCCCAGCTCCCATGTAATCATGTGCCCTGCTCTCCTGTGCCCTGCTCTCATGTAATCCTGTGCCCTGCTCTTATGTAATCCTGTGCTCTGCTTTCATGTATTCCTGTGCCCTGCTCTCCTGTAATCATGTGCCCTGCTCTCATGTAACCATGTGTCCTGGTCTCATGTAGTACTGTGCCCTGCTCTCATGAAATCCTGTGCCCTGCTCTCATGTAATCCTGTGCCCTGCTCTCATGTAACCCTGTGCCCAGCTCCCATATAATCACGTGCCCTGCTCTCATGTAATCCTGTGCCCTGCTCTCATATAATTATGTGTCCAGCTCCCATGTAATCATGTGCCCTGCTCCCATGTAATCATGTGCCCTGCTCCCATGTAATCATGTGCCCTGCTCCCATGTAATCATGTGCCCTGGGTTTTATGGTCGCTGTGTATGATGGAAGTGATCACTAAAGCCACATTTATGGTAAAAACCTTAGCTAGGGATTTAAAATACATTGTCAAAAGTGATACGGGTCGAAAAGACTCGCAAAGTTGTGGGTCCTTGCCAGGCTTATGGATCAAAATAAACAGTTCCCTAAACATTGATCATGGCAATCTACCCAAAGCAGGTGAAGCAGTATGCAACTGTTATAGTTTAGAGGCTAAAAGTTCTATGTACACCTTATAAAATTCAAGTGGAAATTCTCCAGTCAAGTTTGCTTGAAAATGAACAAATTGTTGCCTTGATCTTGTCTATCACAACAGGGACATCTAATGAGTCATGGTGTGAAGGCGTGGGGTGGGGTGTCTAACAAATAGGCAACGGTGTCCGTCTTTGCAAAAGCAGTGGCACTAGTGTATATAGTATGATAGTAATCAGCAAAAGTAACATTTGTGTCAGAGTCGGTAGTAAAAAGTGAATCATCTGGCCTGCATATACAGTATCTCACAAAAGTGAGTACACCCCTCACATTTTTGTAAATATTTTATTACATCTTTTCATGTTGCCATTGGTTTAGACATTAATGACTGTGTGTTGAGTTATTTTGAGGGGACAGCAAATTTACACTGTTATACAAGCTGTACACTCACTACTTTACATTGTAGCAAAGTGTAATTTCTTCAGTGTTGTCAAATGAAAAGGTATAATAAAATATTTACAAAAATGTGAGGGGTGTACTCACTTTTGTGAGATACTGTAGATGAAATTGCAAAGGGAGAAAAACGTTTTTTAATAGGAAATGCCAGCATAAGGCTGGACATGTCTCCTTGCTCAAAAATGCAAATGTTTGTGCTGCCAAAGGGCCTCTTACCATGACTGTATGTTTCTATCAGAAGGGCCAAGTAAATAAACTGATTCTGCTTGTGCCCCAGGAGTCACTAGGGTGTGCATAGAGTTATGGGATTGATGTTTAATTTGAGAAAGTGTACTAAGTAGGATACCATCATATATTAAAGTAAAAAAAAAAGCAGACCATTGTGTGCATAAATCCAGTTATTTTTGGAGCTTTTGCCGGCAGAACACAATGATCAGTGTTGCTGGCTACAGCTGGTGGCATTATTCGTTCAGAAAAAAAACCCAGACAGGCTGGTTGTACTTAAGTCGTTTGATCAATACACGGATCAAACTTTGGGCAGTTCAGCAGGGGGAATCAAGCAAACTTCTTTCTTTCCACCCGTGGTGGAATGAAAGAAAACTGCATAGTTTATGACTTGTCTAAGGAGGTAGCAGGCTCCAATTAACTCCCACTAGTAAGAGACTTTTCTAATACAAGTCTGGGTGGGGAAAAAGGCAGTCGTAATTAGAGATAGTAAATTAGGTGTGGACAGGACCTGGTCAGTTCTTGAATGGCATTGATGTGAAGAAGCAAAACAAGAGTATTGCTTAGCCCCTAGGTGTAAACATTTCAAGAAGAACAAAAAATACATCCTGTTCTATATTTATCTCAAGAATATGGAAAATTAAAAATTTCATCCCTGAAAAGTTAAACAAGCCAACAGTTAACACAGTCAGGGGCTAACTCTGACTGTGAAAAAGGGGGGCGGGGGGGAGTTTGGTCCAACAGTCGTGGACCAGCCACAGGTAGAAAGCCATGCACACTGCTGAGCTATAATAACGTGGAACTGAACTTTCTTCAGGATTTGAGAGCTACAAACATAATATGATAGAAGTAGAAAGTTGTACAATGAGAGTCCACCTTCAGGAACGTTAAAATGGTAAAGACTGATGCATGATGGACAGTTCAATACAATGTGATGATTCAAGAAAGGTGATGTTCAGTAACTGAGGGGAATAGTATAAGCAACTAATTTGGTAGGGGACTGGGAAAAAGTTGATATCGGGAAGCAGAGTAAATCCGGGTAGCTGTTGTGGTAAAAGAATATAGCACAGGAGGTATGATACAGTTAATGGCAGCACCCAACTACCTCAAGGGACAGATTCATCGCAAGACTCAATTCATTGATGCATCTTTTCAGATGCCTGGAAGAAGATGGTTTTCTCTTATCTTTCTACACAAAGTTTAGCAGGGTAGACAATGACATAGGGGATAGTAAGGTCCTTAAGTTTCCACTTAACAGAGGTGAACTGGGTGCACTGTCCCGTGTGCACCCTTCGCAGCTTGCTGATGAACGTGCATAGCCAAGCTCCATGGCAAACGCATCCAAGAACTCGTAGCCTCCAACCAACGAGATTTTTAACTGTTCGAAAAAAGTCCACTGGTTGTGCTCGCTTTGTCTTCTAAGTGAGCCACAGACACAGTACACGGATATTGGCTGCTTCGCCTGTGCAATGTTGAAGAGCAATAATCATGTCTTGAAGCTGGTGGACATCTAATGTAAATGGTATCCTCCACGTGGCTAATGTGCGACTGAGTTTTCGATACCTGGGTTTGAAGGGTCTACATGTCATGCTGCAACAGGGAAACATCGATCTTCTCCTCCTCAATCATTACAGTTAGGCTGGTTTGACACGTTTCAATAGTGGTGGGTATTTTAGCTATGTCCTCGTGTTTAACCACCTGCAATGATTTAGGCTGCAGTTAGGCATCAGGTCCTGCAGTAGGCCCAAGGGCATCTGGGTCCTCTCACGGGAACCTGTACAGCAGGGACGGAATCCCTGGAGATTGTATCGGTGGTGCCATGTCATACAGGTGAAAGTCAGCAGTAGGTGAGTGGTCAGAAGTTGTAGAACTAGTGAGTAACAGTAATGCATAATTAACAACCTGGAGCTCTCAGAAGTGTGTCCCACTCCATTAGCACCCAGGTAAACCTCCCAACCACCCACCCACCCCCTTTTCCCCATAATTTTTGGCTAAATTTTAAAACTGTATAGTCTGACTGGTCTATTACAACTCCAGAAACATAACTTTCTGCTTACATCTATCTGAGGTTCACAATCAAGGACATTTTCAAATAGATATGTGTCATTGTAACATCCATGAGCTAAACTGTCTGGGTTTGGTCTCTCAATGCTTACACTAGCCACCATTCCAACATTCTTTACTTGCCCCATATTTTATATTTCCCTCTTTCTCTTCCATTCATCCTTATCTCCATAGGTGTGCGCAGCCTATTACATTAGGGTGTGCACCCCAAAGCACAAACACACATGCCTTTCTCTGCAGCCTCAGCTGCACTGGACAGTGAATGAGTGGGAAGTGCTCTGTGCTAAACGGCTTCCTGTTCATTCACAAACTGAGGCATAGTAAACTCAGTTTACTATGCTTCAGTTATGAATGAACACAGTGAGTGAATGTGTTCATTTAGAAAAGGATGGTGCTGATCAATTATATGTTTACTTAACCCTTCCACTGTTCGCCATTCTTAAACATCCCCAAAGCAGGGAGAGGAGGGAAGACAGCAGCACTGCAGGGGGAGGTGCAACATGTGGGGAATCCTGGCCAGGAGGGGAAATCAGCACCGCACGTAGTGATTAGGGTGTGCCCAGGCACACCCCCTGCGCACGCCTATGCTTATCTCCTTTCCTTCAAAACATCTTACTCTCTACTTTTTGGTTGCCTATGCCTTTCCATATGCCTTACTTCAGATAGCATTAGAATTAGTGCCACAGTCCAAAAGTGCACTGCACTTTCACCACATTCGTCCATGCAGGGACCTTATCTCTTTTTGCATTACTACAAAAATCCACTTTGTTTTTAAATCTACAAGGTCATTTTCTAATGTTTAAATTATCATGCACTGTTTTCACTCTAAATACTAAATTGTTCTGCATTATACATTTTTTAATAAAGAGTTAATAAAATAATACTGTTTCAAGGATATCCAATACAATTTGTATTCTATTTGCACCACTTCATCATCTCATCTTGTAGCCATGAAATTATCATCTACATAAAGAGATGAGAAAAGCACATCTCCCATCAGCCCTATTATTATTTCAGGGTCACATGGGAAAGGCTTTTGGAAATCACTAATATTTTACAGCAGTTTGCACAGTGCAATCTAAAGCTCTCTGGATGTGATATAAGCTCCACTTCTAATCCAATTTCATTAACATAATTAAACAAATGTCTGCTGCATGGAGCCTGCAAAACGTTACTGTCTTCTGCTAAAACAGTCTCTTAGGACAGGTGTTTAAAATACTTTATATGGTAACTTTACTTTCGTAGGGGAAAAAAATAACAATAAATAAATAAATAAATAAATAAATATATATATATATATATATATATATATATATATATATATATATATATATATCTCACAAAAGTGAGTACACCTCTCACATTTTTAAATATTTTATTATATCTTTTCATGTGACAACACCAAAGAAATTACACTTTGCTACAATGTAAATTAGTGAGTGTACAGATTGTATAACAGTGTACATTTGCTGTCCCCTCAAAATAGCTCAACGCACAGCCATTAATGTGTAAACGGTTGGCAACAAAAGTGATTGCACCCCTAAGTGGAAATGTCCAAATTGGGCCCGAAGTGTCAATATTTTGTGTGGCCACCATTATTTTCCAGCACTGCCTTAACCCTCTTGGGCATGGAGTTCACCAGAGCTTCAAAGGTTGCCACTGGAGTCCTCTTCCACTCCTCCAATGACGACATCACAGAGCTGGTGGATGTTAGAGACCTTGCGCTTCTCCACCTTCCATTTGAGGATGCCCCACAGATGCTCAATAGGGCTTAGTTCTGGAGACATGCTTGGTCAGTCCATCACCTTTACCCTCAGCTTCTTTAGCAAGGCAGTGGTCGTCTTGGAGGTGTGTTTGGGGTTGTTATGTTGAAATACTGCCCTGCGGCCCAATCTCCGAAGGGAGGGGATCATGCTCTGCCTTAGTATGTCACACTGCATGTTGGCATTCATGGTTCCCTCAATGAACTGTAGCTCCCCAGTGCCAGAAGCACTCATGCAGTCAGGGCTGCTGATAGAAATCGCGGGGCCCCATACAGTTTATCTGACAGGCCCCCCCCCCTTCAAGAAAATATTAAAGCTATAAAAAAAATACATTAAAATCATTATTAGCAGACACAAATACAACATAACTAACAGAATTCCTGTTAAATCTGAAAGATGAAACTGAGTTGATAAATAAATCTCTGTGTGTGGGGGAGGTGTTGGTGCTCATGCACATGGGTACTGTGGTCTGTACAGTGGGAATCAGTGGTTCATTTATGTGGATTGAGCCCCCTGGATCTGTATGAACACAGCTGCAGGTCCTAATTTGACAGGCGTGGGGGTGCAGGTGTACGGCCCAGACACAGACAGTGTGCATTTGGGGACCGCTCACCTCCACACCTGTCAAATAAGGGCCTGTGGCTGTGTTCGTACAGGCGCCGCATCCCCCTCGATTATGACTGGAGGCTCCAGCCCAACCCCCTCCTTCACACAGCCAGAGTACCTGTGTGAATGAGCCCCTAATTATATTTTTCTAACCTAAAAAAAAACAGATCTCTCCAGCGATGTGCTGTCACTACTAAGAGGGATTCCATATTCATCTGGTCTTCTCTCTGGTTTCTTGGGCTCCAGTCATTTGGCCAAACTGCGATAATGTAACTCACACGCATGCGCGCCAGTTTTATGGTCACAGCACGGCTCTCTCAATGGATGGTATGTCAGATGGTAAAAAACGTTGCATAGTTTAGGCAGTAGTCTGGGACCCCTTTCACACCTGTGCGACCTAAAAGTTGTGCGATTTTGCCCCGATTTTGACTGGACTTGAAGCAATGCCTATGTCTTTGGACCTCAAAATGCATTAAAATCATCCCAAAGTAGTGCAGGGACTACTTTGAAGTCGTTGCGACTTGAAGTCGTACAGATATGAACGTTGTTCATTGAAAATTAATGGAGTACGACTTGTCATGCAAAGTTGCACAAGTGTGAAAGGGGTCTGGGGGAGAGAAGTGGGAAGCCCAACTACATAAAGCACACTAAACTGCACTGGCACAAGATAACAGGCAGCTATGGAACCGGGGTAACAGTAAATTCTTCACCCCATGGGAATGCAGCTGAGTAGGGGGACAGAGCAATGGGGGAGAGAGATGAAAAAAATATACAGGCTGGGACAAGAAGTATAGGAAGAAGTGTAGTGAAAGAAACAAAGTTTTAGAAATAAACTCCTGAGCAGAGATAACAGAGCCAGGGCTGGGAGGGAGGGGCCCACACAGGGAGGGGGATTAGTGAGGGACAACTGTCTCTTTCTCAGGAGATAAAAGCTGGCAGCAGAGAGAAGGGGAGAAATCAGCTTTTAGTTGCTAGAGGAAGATTTTTGTAAATGCCGTTCATCATGAATCCCCCTCTCTGTGTGGGCCCCCCCTATGTGCTCGGGCCCCCTACAAGAGGACCTGTGGTCCCCCCCCTATCAGCGGCCCTGCATGCAGTCCCAGATAGCCTAGGCCATCTTTCTGTAGAACAACAATTCTTTTTTCAGATCCTCAGAGAGTTCTTTGCCATGAGGTGCCATGTTGAACTTCCAGTGACTAGTATGAGAGAGTGAGAGCGATAACACCAAATTTAACACACCTGCTCCCCATTCACACCTGAGTCCTTGTAACACTAACGAGTCACATGACAACGAGGAGGGAAAATGGCTAATTGGGCCCAATTTGGAAATTTTCACTTAGGGCTGTATTCACTTTTGTTGCCAGTGGTTTAGACATTAATGACTGTGTGTTATTTTGAGGGGACAGCAAACGTATACTGTTATACAAGCTGTACACTCACTACTTTACATTGTAGCAAAGTGTAATTTCTTCAGTTTTGTCACATGAAAAGATACAATAAAATATTTACAAAAATGTGAGGGGTGTACTCACTTCTGTGAGATACTGAATATTTAACATACAGTTAGGCATTTTTAAAACAAACATTTTACACAAATATAATACGAGCAAAAAACATTCATTCTTTCAGTATATCCAGGGACAACTAGCAGCTTTAAAATTATAATATCTTTCCTCTGCCTTTTCTTTATATGTAAAATGGGAACTTTGCTCAAAAACTCAGGTCAGTAGAAACATTTGTTTATATAGTATGTAGCCTGTCTGCAGTCTACACAAAGAACAAAGTCATCAGGGGTCCTACTATATGTGTATTCTGCTTTTCACAACTGGCTGTCTAGAATCTAATTAGGAATTAAGCCGCCCATACATGGATGGAAATTCAGCCAGTTATAGCTATCATTGTGTTCTGCTGGTCGGGAAGGTTCCCCGGTGGCAGAATACCATGGAGCTGCCGGAGGGATTCCCCCATCAACACTGACTTTGGTGATGGGGAAATCAAGCAATTTTCTTTCCTTCCACCACGGATGGAAGGAAAAAAAAAAATCAAACCATCTATTGGCTGCATTAACCTCCCTGGCGGTATGATTATGTCTGGAATTACATACCAAAAGCGGTACAATTCTTTTCATGGAAATTTGGCGTTATGCATTATAGGCCTACAATTCTTAGTAATTACTGACTTAAACCTGACCAAAACAAGACTCTAGTAGACATCCCAGATGTGATAAATTTGAAACACAAACGCATGAATTATAATCGAATCAATAATATTATTTTATTATTTAATATATAATATATATAATAAAATTATATTATTGATTAGATTATAATTCATGCATTATATATTATATATAGATATGTGTGTGTGTGTGTGTGTATATATATATATATATATATATATATATATATATATATATACACACACATATATATATATATATATATATAATATATAACGCATGAATTATAATTGAATCAATAATATAATTTTATATATATATATATATATATATATATATATATATGTGTGTGTGTGTGTGTGCATATTATATATATATATATATATATATATATATATATGCATATATATATATATATATATATATATATATATATATATATATATATATGCATATATATATATATGTATATATATATATATATATATATATATATGCATATATATATATATATATATATATATATATATATGCATATATATATATATATATATGCATATATATATATATATATATATATATATATATATATATATAATATAATATAAAGTGTGTTTTGTGTAATGTTTTTTTTTTTTTTTTTTTGAATTTCCCTCCCTAGTTCCGCTCCCATGCAGCATTGCTGCTGCAGGGAACGGAACTAGGAAGTGATCGTACCGACGGAGGGACGGAGGAGCGGTGGGACTCTCGGCTGGCGGTCACAGCAATGAGAGATCATCGCTGGATCGCCAGGATAAGGTAAGAGAACACCGCTGCGCTCTCTGCAATCCACCCCGAGCGTGACTCGGGGTTACCGCTCCTGCAATGAAAAATCAACCCCGAGTCATGCTCGGGATTACCGCTAAGGCGGTTAAGGATGGGCAGGTCTTACTGAAACCGGTGCAAAGTATGCCTTATTCTAGCAGTCTGTAGTCAGTTTATTTAGTAATCACATGAGGATAATACAAATAATAAATAAACATAAATGGTTGCTTAGGGGTTGATTTACTAAAAGCAAAACGGCTGTACACTTTACAAAGAAATTTGTTCTTAGTTAAGGGAATATGGTAAAAATTCCCTTTGCAAAGAATACCCAAATACATGCATACAAGAAAAGTAAAAAACAGTAATTTTACTTGCACATGATTGAACGAAGGAATTCAACGGAACTTCACCCAAGCTAAAGGTAAATTCCCTTGCCAAGCAAGCAGCCTTTTTGCCTTTGGCAAATCAGCCCCACAGAATTAAACAGGTATGTGGCACAGATGTGCTCCTTGTTCTCAGTCCTGGTCTGTAGACATGTTGCTGTCTACACCGTGCAGTGATGATGTGCAAAGTACAGTTATCCATAAAAAAATTAATTCAAATTAATCGTAATATATGAGTGCACTTTGCACACTCCTCTTAGCCTTATTAAACAAGTCAGCTAAACTGTGTTTGACTTCTGAGAAAGGGAGCCAGAAAGAAATTGTGTAAATGAATCCCAGTTGTTGTGCTGCGTTGTCTAGTAAAAAGAATACTTAAGATGCAAAATGTACCTTTCGTATGAGTTAATTGCCTGCTCAAGCTTCTCCTTGTACTCTGAGAGATTCACAGCTTGGGGATTAATTAATGTGATAAGTTTCCTGTTTCCACTTACATGAGCCAAGGGGAATACCTGAAACAATTAACATACATTACCATTAAAAGACATGTAATTGTATTCACGGTTTACCCAACATATCATACACTGCATGTATAGGTATTTTTTTCAGTGAAATAAGTCTGTTTAATTTCAATGAGACAGATCCACAGAGCCCACAATTAAAATGCTATGTAAAATATTCAGTAAGATTTTACAGTCAGACAGCACTAATATCCAACTGGCCTCATGGTAAGTTTGTATATCTATAAAAAAATATACAAAGTATATTCCTCGCGCCAAGGAAATAAATGGAATAAAGGTACTGATGCCTATGTGCCTAAAGTTGAATATAAATGGATAGATATGCAGCTGCTGTACAATAAAGAAATGCTGAAAGATGAATGGTTTTATGGGAAGACCAAATACAGCGCTTGCTAATAGATGACTAATAGATAGCGTTTTCCGTGGTTAGCGTTATCTATGGTAAGTATCAAGCATTGTGTATCAAAATTTTTTTATAAATAAATAAATATATATATAAATAATCAAAACCTCCTAGTAGGTAATTAAATTGGTGCCAAGTAGTGTATATGTGACTGGTGAATAAAACCATATATATATATATATATATATATATATATATATAAGGCAAGTACAATCAACAATAATAAAAAATAAATAATACATGAATATGAATAATAAATAGTCCAGAATAAAAGGTGACTTTAGTGCTCAAGAATTTTTATATAAAGTCCTTAGTGAAGTTGAGTCTTCAAATGTAGTAGTATTAGGTATGAGGACGTCACCGGAAGTGATGAAACGCGTCAGTTTGGACCGCATAGCGTCATCACGTCACATTTAGGTGGAACGCAAGCCGGAAGCCAGCCCGCCACTCTGTGAGGAGGACGAGCAGCCCGCACCGCTACACCACCAGTGATGTTTTAACCTTATCCTATGCAATATTTACCCGATTTATGGGAAATAAACTTTTTCATACCTAATACTACTACACTATTTGGAGCCTTCTTTCTCCTTTCATACCACACATTGGTCGATTACCCCGGAGCCTAAAGGAGCCATCAGCAGCCCATAGGACCATCAAAGGGTGAAATCTACTGAGCACAGGGGGCTTTCTAAGCGCGAATGGTTCTAATGCCATATGGCATATAGGGCCCACTAGATCTGGCAAGTGATCCAATCTACTTACGTACGTACGATGATACGGCCAATCACGCCTGAGCACTTTGCACCTTCGAATTTGAAGACTCACCTTCAATAAGGACTTTATTTAAAAATTCTTGAGCACTAAAGTCACCTTTTATTCTGGACTATTTATTATTCATATTCATTTATTATTTATTTTTTATTATTGTTGATTGTACTTGCCTTATATATATATGGTTTTATTCACCAGTCACATATGCACTACCTGGCACCTATTTAATTACCTACTAGGAGGTTTTGATTATTTATATATATATTTATTTATAATTTTTTTTGGATACACAATGCTTGATTGACACTATATACTTACCATAGAGATTGGTACGGATAACGCTATCCATTAGTCATCTATTAGCAAGTGCCGTATTTGGTCTTCCCATAAGACCATTCATCTTTCAAGTTTGTATATCTAACTGTGTGGTGCAATGCTGGAAGACACATAAGCACACAACACATAGTTGTTCACATGTCTATAGTAATAGAGTACACTCATTTTAAATCTTAAATTGTATAACATCAAATATTAGTGTATAAAAGAGGACCCAGTTACACAAGAGGCACTCCTGCCAGCAATCAGGCAAATACATATATATTTTTTAATCCATGGTGGTGCAAAAACCTAAAAACAGAAAAACAATGAAATGAACAAAAAACATGCATGTGAAACACACACTAAAATGTGCACTTTAAAGTTTACTTTAGTCCACCCCCTGAAGGGGTAGGACCTCTCCCTGATCCCCTAGGGTGCAAGGCTCATGACAAGGACATAAGGTACGACTAGTCTGCCGAGCCAGAAGTCCCGGCAAACCCCGTTCCTCTAAATCAGCCAAAGCCGACCATCGAATACTAGCTCTCCCGAAGACAGATTCCCCCAGGGACAGAGGAGGAAACAGCCTGAGGGCCATGCATCCTCCCCCTGGATGTCAGGGCAAGCCCGGGGACTCACACCCTCCATCCTAGTGAAAAAAACACACACACAAAAGTGAAAGGGTGACAAACAGTGGAGAAAAATAAATAAATAAGTGCAATGACCGGTGCTGGAGGCCTGGAAAAAATTGCCCTGGAGGCGCAGTGCAGAAAAAGTGTTTGGAGCTGTGACCATGGGCTGGTTCACATGTGTTACTAAGAGCATCCCTAGGGTGACCACTCCCATGGGGCACATACACCGTGGACTCTCTGCCATCCCAGCCTATGGCCAGACAAGGTGGGTCCACTAAAATCAGGAGGAACTGGGACCATCCAGTTTTACTGGGGTAATTACTCCTGTGCCCCGACAGCCTGCGGGCGCCCTGGTTTCTGTTCCAGCCAGTACTAGCCTTTAGAGCCCCCATGACACCAGCAGGGATACCATATAGCTAGCCATTCCAGCTCCATTAAAATCAGAATGACAGCATAGCACCTCTACTGGTCACTGATAAGAACAGATACTACACTTGATCTTAGCCAAAAGGCAATCAAGAAAATATAGTTATTCTGCTTGTAATTTATTTCAAAATGCAGTTCTTTACAGGTTTAAACTACATGTGTGACCACAGGTATGCACCACAGGTATGCAATGTCTGCATTATAGTGACTTCCTAGCAGTTTGTCACCTCTCCCTACAGCAGTTGTCAATACACTGACATGATGAATGCTCTGAGGTCCTCATTTATGGGATTGGATTGTTCAAAAGTCCACTTAGTGGTCCTTCTTAGCCATCTGGTTCGAAAGCAATACGGTGGATTATGATTTAAGAAAATAACCCCCAAATTCACACAAACCTTGTGAATTTTAAATCCACAGGATTTGCTGTGAATCCATGGTCATGACAAACTCAAACAATACGCCTAGTCATAAACCAAGATCTCTATAAGCCTTATATGTATTGTAGAAGATAATGAAATGAAACAATATAATATTTAAAGAAACTTCTGTGAGGAAGTTTGTAGCTGTCTCTAGTGTTTATGAAAGTCAGTACACAACTTTAAGCCTTCAAGGATTTTTTCCATTCAGTTAAATTCTATGGATCTGCTTAATTATTGCAATTAGTGGAGCTTAGCAGAACATCTGATACATTTTACTAAACAACCTTGTACTAATTGCCTAATATGGGGGAAGTGTCAACAAATATAAATACATAAAGTCATAAAACTTCTTTATAAAAAAAAAAGGTGCAAACTGAACTCTTACAGACAGCACCACTGAACTAATGTACAGTGCTTCAACTTTCATCTTGTGCCTTTGTTTCCAAAAATCCCACATGACAACTCCACCTTCTTTTATAACTTACCCAAATCATCCCAGTATACTAGCTCAATAGCTACAGCTGTATGAAAATCTTTAAAGAGGAAGTAAAGCCAGTGATTTTTCTTGTTCCCCTGAAAGGTAAAGGCATAATGTGCTAGTATGCATCACAAATTAGCACACTATGTGGCGCTAACCTCCAAACAAAGCCCTCGTCGTCCCCACTGGAGGCCATATCCATCTTCAACCTCCTTCCTTTGGGGTCTGCAGACTCCGGCTTTGCTACTGGCCAAAGCCGCGTGATGTCACGGCACAGGGCTCTAAAGAAACGGCACGGGCGCCCGTTCCTTCAGAGCACATGCGCTGATGAGGTCATCGGCACACTGCACAGTAAATATCTCCTAAACGGTGCAAGTTTAGGAGATATTTACAGTACCTATAGGTAAGCCTTATTATAGGCTTACCGAGAGGAACAACTGACAGAGGGGGTTTAACAACTACTTTAATCACTGACTTAAGCCCCGTACACACGCAACGATTATCGGCCGACCGATCATCCGTCTTTTGTCCAGAGTTGTGTTTTGTTGGTTGGAATGTGCCTAGACTGCACACGAATTTTCTCGGCCAACAAAATTCTACTTCAGAAGTGATGTCATGTGTTGGTTTGCTTTCTTTGTGTTCTTTGTTCACTGAGCATGCCCAGACTTGCTCATCAGATTTTTCCCTGTCGAAATCTGTACTGACTGCACAAAAATCGGCCGTTATGTTGACGTCCAACAAAAATTTTATAGTCTGCACACCAGATTTTTTTCGACCGAAAAGTCGGAGTTGCTTGTCGGAAGCATCATACTAACAAGCCGAAAATTGGCAGATCGGACGTTGGACGAAAATTCCCTGCCAATTTTCGACGCCTGTGTACGGGGCTTTAGTCAGGGAGCTTTAATTTGAAACCCAGGATATGATCACAGCCATATGAAATCTAGATTACTAGAACACAAACAAAAGAAAGGATGCACCAGCCGTGTGCATTGCTATAAAAGTGATTTATTCAAAAGCAAAATACCAAAATATTCACAAAAGTAAGTAAAATTAGGCACAACAATAATCCAATAAACCAGTAATAAATCACTTTTATGGTAATGCTAGAGGCTGGTGCACCCTTTCTTTTTGTTTTTGTTCTAGTAACTCTGCTTAACCACTTAAGCCCCGGAGGATTTGGCTGCTCAAAGACGAGGGCCTATTTTGTGATTCGGCACTGCGTGAATTTAACGGACAATTGCGCGGTCGCGCAAAGCTGTACCCAAATGAAATTGACGTCCTTTTCTTCCCACAAATAGAGCTTTCTTTTGGTGGTATTTGATCACCTCTGCGATTTCTACTTTTTGCGCTATAAACAAAAAAAGAGCGACTATGTTGAAAAAATAACAATATTTTTTACATTTTTTTTTTATATGAAATTCCCCCAAAAAATGTAAAAATCAAAATTTTTTAACATTTTAGGCCAATTTGTTTTCAGCTACATATTTTTGGTGAAAAAAATTGCAATAAGCGTATTTTGATTGGTTTGCGCAAAAGTTATTGTGTTAACTATCTACGGGAAAGCTTTATGTCATTTTTATTGTTGTTTTTTTAACTAGTAATGGCGGCGAACTGCGATTTTTTTTGCGGGACTGCGACATTGCGGCGGACAGATCCGACCCTTGACTGACATTTTTTACACTTTTGGGGGTACAAGTGACATTACTACAGTAATCAGTGCTATAAATATGCACTATTTCTGTAAAAATGACACTGGCAGGGAAGGGGTTAACTTTATTGGTAAACAGTGGGTTAAATGTATCCCTAGGGGCGTGATTCTAACTGTGGGGAGCGTGGCTAGTGATGTAACCACAGAGACATACGATCCTACATAGCAGGATCGTACAGTCTCTGCAGTTACATCAGGGAGAATGACAGACGGCTTTGTTTACATTAGCCGCCTGCCTTTCTCCCTCTCCAGCGGGAGATCGCGAGTGGCCGGCGGACATCGGAGCCGCCGGTCACTCGCGCGGGGATGTTAGTGAATGAGCGGGGGCAGGAGCGTGCCCCCGGCGGCGTGCGCTCGCCCCCTAGAGGCTCGTGGGCGAGCGACGTACCCCTACTTTGCTTTGCCCAGTAGGGGCTGACCGCCACAGTAAATAGTCATGCGCCGGTCGGCAAGTGGTTAAGGATCTTCCTTTTCACACATACGGTCCGTTTGTCCGTTTTTCATTCATCCGTTGACGGATGAAAAATGGACATCAATGCATCTCTATGTAAAAACGGATGACAACGGATGATCATCCGTTAACATCCGTTTTCATCCACTTCCATCAATGTCCATTTTTTGGAACGGATGAATGCCCTATTTTTCATCCGTCACAAAAACGGATCGGACGAAAAACAGATGTAAACGGACAAACGGTCCCTTTTTGCATTGGTAGTGGATGTAAAGAAAACGGATGAAAAACGAATGAAAAACGGATGAAAAAACGGATGAAAAACTGATACTTTTTGTCGTAACTGAACTGATGAACTGGACGGACCATATGTGTGAAAGGGGCCTAATACATTACTGGGCCTTGATGGAGGATCAGATTTTGGGACAACATTGTAAGAGTCATATCTTTTATGATTGACTGTATCACAAATGTGGGACTAGTTGTGCTTACTGTTCTTTAGCTCTGATGGTTTTGTATAGTTTTATATGCAATATATATGCTCAGAAAAGTGGAGTATCTAACTAAGAGGGAGATAGGGGTCAATCACTGCAATCCCTGCTACTACACCACTGTTTATAAAAGTGTATGCCACTGCATATATGAAATCCGGACCGGTAGCTGTTATCATGTTTAAAGGACTATGAATAAAATAATCCAGGCAACTAGAAATATTAGAAGGAGGTCAATCCCTGTACTTCTCCCAATACAGGTTTCCTTTAAAAATAAACAGTCATGACATTAGAATTTTAGTTTGTTTTAATTAAGATTTGTAAGCTTATAAAAATTGATGTTTTCTGCCTAAATACCTATGTACGATATATATATATATATATATATATATATATATATATATACAGTATCTCACAAAAGTGAGTACACCCCTCACATTTTTGTAAATATTTCATTATATCCTTTCATGTGCCAGCACTGAAGAAATTACACTTTGCTACAATGTAAAGTAGTGAGTGTACAGCTTGTATAACAGTGTAAATTTGCTGTCTCCTCAAAATAACTCAATACACAGCCATTGTCTAAACCGCTGGCAACAAAAGTGAGTACACCCCTAAGTGAAAATGTCCTAATGGGGCCCAAATAGCCATTTTCCCTCCCTGGTGTCATTTGACTCGTTAGTCTTACAAGGTCTAAGGTGTGAATGGGGAGCAGGTGTGTTAAATCTGGTGTTAGCACTCTCACTCTCTCATACTGGTCTCTGGAAGTTCAACGTGGCACCTCATGGCAAAGAACTCTCTGAGGATCTGAAAAAAAAAATTGTTGCTCTACAGAAAGATGACCTAGGCTATAAGAATATTGCCAAGACCCTGAAACTGAGCTGCAGCACAGTGGTTAAGACCATACAGAGGTTTAACAGGACAGGTTCCACTCAGAACAGGCCTCACCATGGTCGACCAAAGAAGTTGAGTGCATGTGCTACGCGTCATATCCAGAGGTTGTCTTTGGGTAATATACATATGAGTGCTGCCAGCATTGCTGCAGAAGTTGGAGGGGTGGGGGGGTCAGCCTGTCAGTGTTCAAACCATACGCCGGACACACAAACTTGTCTTTATAGCTGTCATCCCAGAAGGAAGCCTCTTCTAAAGATGATGCACAAGAAAGCCCACAAACAGTTTGCTGAAGACAAGCAGACTAAGGACATCGATTACAGGAACCGTGTCCTGTGGTCTGATGAGACCAAGATAAACTTATTTGGTTCAGATGGTGTCAAGCGTGTGGCGGCAACCAGGTGAGGAGTACAAAGACAAGTGTGTCTTGCCTACAGTCAAGCATGGTGGTGGGAGTGTCATGGTCTGGGGCTGCATGAGTGCTGTCGGCACTGGGGAACTACAGTTCACTGAGGGAACCATGAATGCCAACATGTACTGTAACATACTGAAGCAGAGCATGATCCCCTCCCTTCGGAGACTGGGCCGCAGGGCAGTATTCCAACATGATAACGACCCCAAACACACCTCCAAGACGACCACTGCCTTGCTAAAAAAGCTGAGGGTAAAGGTAATGGACTGGCCAAGCATGTCTCCAGACCTAAACCCTACTGAGCATTTGTGGGGCATCCTTAAACGGAAGGTGGAGAAGCGCAAGTTCTCTAACATCCACCAGCTCTGTGATGTCGTCATGGAGGAGTGGAAGAGGATTCCAGTGGCAACCTGTGAAGCTCTGGTGAACTCCATGCCCAAGAGGGTTAAGGCAGTGCTGGAAAATAATGGCGGCCACACAATATTGACACTTTTGGCCCAATTTAGACATTTTTACTTAGGGGTGTACTCATTTTTGTTGCCAGTAGTTTAGACATTAATGGCTGTGTGTTGAGTTATTTTGAGGGGACAGCAAACTGTTGTGACTAACCTAAACACGATACATTGCTTTTAAAAAAAATTCAAGAAGTGTAGTAACTAGAATCCATAGAATCCTAGTGCAAAACCTAACTAGAATCTCACATCTCACACACAGCCTTTGTTGGGTTTTGTTCAGCCGTTGACTTGTCTACTTTTTATTGGACAAGTACCATTTCTTTTCCAATGCCTTCTAAACAGTAGGCTTAACCAGTGGATGATGTAACAGATGTGAGAGAAAGTGAAGTGTTTTGATAATCTATAAAAAGGTTGAGCACAAGATTGATAAATACAGTAAAGTAAGGCGGGGGTATCATCACCTCAGGGGTGCAGGGGAAGTTGTGCCCTCAGCAGCTGTTTATAGCTCTATTAAAATAATATTTCAAGTTGCTGGGTGATGTTTTCTTATTTTGCTGTTCATATACTGTACATAATGTGGATTTTGGCAGTTTTACAAAAACTGATTGAAAAATACCATGTGCGACAGTGTGAGTGAATTAACCAAATGCCGTGTCCAGCACCCAGCACATGGCTTCTTGTAAGGCAATGAGTATTCTAATGAGGAGTATAATGAATTAATCTCCTGAAACAGATCAAGTAATGCACTCTTGTTATCAGGCTATTGAGAGCACACACTGGCTTAATGGTAATGAGGGGCTGCCATAGCAACTTAACATGGATAAAGGGATGTAATATGGAGGGAGGGAAGATTATAGCTGCTGTAATGTTGGCAGGAAACATTGCAGCTGTAATGTTGGCAGGAAAAATAACTTCAGCAGTTGCAGCATAACATGTCTTACCAAAAATAACAACCATAATGATAAAAATCATCTTTGCTTATGAATAACCATAATATTACATAATGCTACAACTCTAAATAGTCAATAGGAAGTTTTAACTTAAAGTAAAGTGGCAAACTACATTCTACAAAATACTTAAGTTTTCTTTCCTTAACCTCCCTGGCGGTATGATTGTTTCCGATTTTAGGTGCTGAAAGCGGTACAATTATTTTGCTAGTAATTCTTAAGGACGAGCAGCCCAAACCAACTATTTACATATGATTTTTTTTTACTGACTGTGCGTTCTTCTTTATAACATCTCGAGTATGATAAAGCTTGAAACACTAAATCATAAATGATAATATAATAAATAACTATAAATAAGTTAAAGTATATATATATATATATATATATATGTATGTGTGTGTATACATGTATATATCTATCTATATATATATATATATATATATATACAAATAAGCAAGTACAGTAAAACTGCAGGAAAGGGCACTGGGGGGCAAACTAATGTCAATTTATTTTGTAATGTAATCGGGCAGAAGATCCGGCCGCCGTATGCTGCAGGGACACATCGTGGGATCCTGGGGACAAGGTATGTAACCTCTACCAGGATCCAGCGATGCTCCCTGGCGGTACCCCTAGTGTGGCTCGGGGTTACCGCTAATGGCACTGGAATTTCACCCCGAGCCACACTCGGAATACCGCTAAGGAGGTTAACATAACATAAAAACATTTCTACACATCATGCAGTATGTAAATACAACAAGCTCCATCTTCACCCAGCATACATCAGTGCAGTGTATTGGTGTGAACTGGGCCTATTAGAAATAATGCATTTCAGCTTGTCATTGTGTTGTGTCTGCGTTGGGCAATGCAGCCCAACATATGTGGTGTGAATAGGCCTATGTTGTATTATGGCCTCATGTACACTGGACATTATCAAAACACCAGTAGAAAGCTATAGCTGTAGAATGCGTTTGTCAGATTTTTTTGCAGTAGCGTTTTTCAGCATTTTTTAGCTTTCTTCAGCTGTAGCGTTTTTTAGCAAAAATATATTCCCACAAAAGCTTATGGCTCAAAAACGCTGATAAACGCCGAAAAGCCATGTTTTTCAGCTTTTTTTGGAATTTTTCAACATTTTCAAGTTTTTATCAGAGTTAGAACATATTTACAGCTGAAAAACGCCTCTTAAAACTCACTAGTTCTGGGGGTTTTTTCCAGCCAGAAAATGCCCCTTGCAAAAAACTGCTGATAGTAGCCTATGTGTGCATGGACACATAGGATAACATGCTAGGGAGTTTACTGGCTGCAGAAAAAACGTCTGACACCAAAAACAGCAGCTGTAAAAATGTCCAGTGTGCATGAGACCTAAATGTAGAGAATTGTAGATTAGCCTTTGGCAACAAAGCAGATAAACTACTTCAATTACTCTTCCAAACAACTGTTAACATATCAGCCAAACAGAAAATGCAAGGTGCATGGATATAGCATGCATCTGGTCAAAATTACGAGGTTTGTATACCAATGCTAGAAGCCTTGCCAACAAGATGGGAGAGCTGAAGCTGCTGATGTATGAGGAGGACTTTGATTTTGTGGGGATTACAGAGACTTGGTTCAACAGCTCTCATGGTTGGCTGGCGACCATTCAGGGGTATTCCCTTTACCGAGATAGAGAAGGTAAAAAAGGGGGAGGGGTATGTCTGTAAATTAAGAACAGTGTACAGGTAAATATGAGGGATGCTAT
This sequence comes from Pelophylax lessonae, assembly GCF_965119305.1. Taxonomy (NCBI): domain Eukaryota; kingdom Metazoa; phylum Chordata; class Amphibia; order Anura; family Ranidae; genus Pelophylax; species Pelophylax lessonae. The sequence continues at coordinate 454,631,409 of NC_138769.1, forward strand.
TAATAATGGAGCTATGGATGAGGTAGAATACCCATGGGTAGAACTTCAAAGGGAAGGCACTATGGGGAAAGTAATATTGGGCGTATGCTATAGGCCCCCCAACCAGAGGGAGGAGGGGGAGGCGGACCTCCTTTCACAGATTGGATTGGCAGCAAGGATGGGAAATGTCATTATAATGGGGGACTTTAACTATCCAGATATAGACTGGGCAGAAGGAACCGCGCATTCATCCAAGGCTCAGCAGTTCCTAAATGTTTTGCAGGACAATTTAATGGGTCAGATGGTAAACGCACCGACAAGAAACAATGCGGTACTAGACCTACTGATTACTAACAATACAGACCTGCTCACGGATATAGAAATACGGGGAAACTTAGGAAATAGTGACCATAGATCAATTAGTTTCGGTATTAATCATAGTAATAGGAAACACAAGGACACTGAATTTCAAAAGAGCCAATTTCCCAAAACTGCGCTCTTTGCTAGAAAATATCAAATGGGATAGAACCCTGGGAACAAAGAACATGGAGGAAAAATTAAAGTGCTTCAAGAGCATACTAAACAAAGGGATTGGTCAGTGCATTCCAAAGGGAAATACATTCAAAAGAGCAAAACTAAACCCTGGGTGGCTAAGCTCCAATATAAAAATGCATATTAATACTAAAGAAAAGGCCTTCAAAAAATACAAGGCTGAGGGGTCATTGGCAGCATTCAAGCATTACAAAGAGTGTAATAAGACATGTAAAGGCGAAATCAAGGCGGCTAAAACAGAACACGAGAGACATATAGCGGAAGACAGTAAAAAAAAACCCAAGAAATTCTTTAAGTATATAAATAGTAAGAAAGCAAGACCAGAACACACTGGCCCCATAAAATATGATGAAGGGAAGCTGGCCACAGAGGACAGAGAGAAGGCGAAAGTATTAAATATTGTGTCATATTTAACTAAATATGGTGTCAGCTGATTGCAATGAAGCCAACGTGGTCCCAATATTTAAAATAGGGCTGAGATATATCCCGGGTAACTATAGACCTGTCAGCCTAACATCTGTAGTCTGCAAGATTTTGGAGGGGATGTTAAGAGACTACATACAAGATTTTAGTAATGAAAACGGTATTATTAGTAGTAATCAGAAAGGATGCATGAAAAATCGTTCTTGCCAGACCAATCTATTAATCTTCTACGATGAAGTGAGTTGCCATCTAGATAAAGGAAGGCCTGTGGATGTGGTGTATCTGGACTTTGCAAAGGCATTTGACACAGTTCCCCACAAACGCTTACTGTACAAACTAAGGTACATAGGTATGGACCATAGGGTGAGTACCTGGATAGAGAACAGGCTCCAGGGGAGAGTCCAGAGGGTGGTGATAAATGGGGAGTACTCGGATTGGGCGGGTGTGGAAAGTGGGGTCCTGTCCTGGGACCAATCTTGTTTAATTTATTCATAAACGACCTAGAGGAGGGGATATCTAGCACAAGCTCGGTATTTGTGGATGATACTAAACTAAGCATGCCAATATCTTCTATGCAGAATGTGAAAACCTTAAAAGCAGACCTGAACAGAATAATGGGGTGGGCAACTACATGGCAGATGAGGTTTAATGTTGAAAAATGTAAAGTAATGCACTTGGGCGTCAGAAACACGAAAGCAACCTACTCACTAGAGGGGGAACCTCTGGGTGAATCTAAGATGGAAAAGGACCTGTGGGTACTAGTGGACAACAAGCTTGGCAGTGGCATGCAATGCCAAGCAGCTGCAAGCAAAGCCAACAAAATACTGGCATGTATAAAAAAAGGGGATTCACTCCAGAAATAAATAGATTATTCTCCCACTCTACAATACTCTGGTCCGGCCACATCTGGAGTATTCTGTCCAGTTCTGGGCACCGGTCCTCAGAAGGGATGTGCATGAGCTGGAGAGAGACCAGAGAAGGGCAAAAAAAATAATTAGGGGAATGGAGGACATCAGCTATGAGGAAAGACTACAAACACTGAACTTATTCTCTCTGGAGAAGAGACGCTTGAGGGGGGATATGATATCAATGTACAAATACTGTACTGGTGATGGCCCTTGCATAGGGAACAAACTATTCAGAAAAAAGGGAATACAATAAGACACATGGCCACTCACTAAAACTAGAAGAAAACAGTTTAACCTTAAAATACATAAAGGGTTCTTTACTGTCAGAACAGTAAGGAAGTGGAATTCTGTTCCACAAGCAGTGGTATAGCAGGGAGCATCGATTGTTTCAAAAACTATTAGATGGCCACCTTAAAGACCACAACATACAGGGGTATACAATGTACGGTTAACAGCAAACACACACACACATCATAGGTTGAACTGGATGGACTGATGTCTTTTTCAACCTCACAAACTATGTAACTATGTAAGGTTTTCAATCAGCTGGCAGACCTTTAGGACTCATGGTGCAGTAATCTGCGGCAATGTGCATTACACACGTTGGTGCAATATGATGCCATTCATTTTGAATAGCACCCAAATACACCTTGCAGGGGGGTGTACTTTGAAGCACAGCAGAACACACTAATGCTTATTGTGGTGGGGTTCACTGCAGAGAATGTTGCATGCTTGATTTTTGGTCCAATGTTGTGCTTTGGACAACCTATTGAAATAAATGGGCTTCCCAAACACAATGCATGTTAACATGCAACACAGTGCACACTAACACCCTTGCATTTACCACAACAAAACAGACCAGAATGGTGTGAATGGGCCTTTGGATTTGTATTGATCATGAAAGCACAATCAGTGTCTAGAACTGCAAAGCTAGCTACTGTATTGAGACAATATGGCTGTTCACATGTACATACTGTATATAATTACCAACTATATACAGAATTAAGATTTATTTTTCATGTTCAAAGGTTTTTATTGAGCGAAAACAGCAATTACAATATCAGTTAAGCTGTAAGGCTTTAATATGCAGGTAAAACAAAGCCTAAAAACATTGAAAATCCAATAGTGATAGAACACCGATTAGTATGGGAACTATGGTTTTTCAGTGCTTGATACACGAGGCAACAGGTATCATAGTATATAATCTCCAAATGTACAGAGCTAAAAAGTGAATCATAAAATGTACAGTAGAAATGACCTTAAGCAGTAATCAAACCATAAATTGAAAATGAAAATGACAAATTTACACTTGAATTCAGAATACAAGTGAATAAAATTATTTTATTCATGCTAATGTGCTTTACACAACAAACAGTATGTGACTGTGAATGCAAATGTGATGACTGACCACAATTGTGCAGGTCATACACAAAACAATCCGCTTTGGGTTGGCATTTTCAGTTAAAACTGGCAGTGAGGAGGTAACAAATCACCCTGTCACTGCCTGTCAAACAACTGCTATGATAGCCACACATCTTAAAGAACCCTTTCAGCCCCCTTCTTCCCTCAGAATCCCCTTAGGGCTGTTAAGTTCCATGCACCTTCAAATCCCAGCTCCCCTCCCCAACTTCATCCCACATAGATGATATAGATGCCAATCAGTTCTCAAAGTGACAGCAAAGCAGCAGCATTTTTTCCTTCCAGTGACACCACCAACGCAAAGACATTACCGTCGCAAGGACATTTTTTCCTTCCAGTGACACCACCAGCGCAAAGACATTACCGTCACAAGGACATTTTTTCCTTCCAGTGAAACCACCAACGCAAAGACATTACTGTCACAAGGACATGTTTTCCTTCCAGTGACACCACCAGCGCAAAGACATTACCATCACAAGGACATTTTTTCCTTCCAGTGACACCACCAACGCAAAGACATTACTGTCACAAGGACATTTTTTCCTTCCAGTGAAACCACCAACGCAAAGACATTACTGTCACAAGGACATGTTTTCCTTCAAGTGACACCACCAATGCAAAGACATTACCATCACAAGGACATTTTTTCCTTCCAGTGACACCACCAACGCAAAGACATTACCGTCACAAGGACATTTTTTCCTTCCAGTGACACCACCAATGCAAAGACATTACCATCACAAGGACATTTTTTTCCTTCCAGTGACACCCCCAATGCAGAGACACTTTTTCCTTTGTCATTGTTAGTCCCATATCTGTGCACAAATTTTAAATGCTTCAGTTTGCTGTGATGGTACTGCCACTGGTACTATTTAAGTTCATGTCACAAACATTATATACAGTACAAACATTATGCCATTATTAGCCCCGGAAGAGGGGTGGGGGTGGGGGGGAGGGACGCAGTATGCCATCCTCATCCTGGGCACTGGATGACCTTGTTCTGGCAATGCAGGTGGCTATAATTAATTACGTTTTTGGGGAAGAGTGGTAGTTGGTATTTAAAGGAGGAAGGCAAGATAGTCAGAATGCTAAGATGATATCGGTTGCAAGGGATTTCTTATATTACACTTACCTGTAGGTATATTACAAAGTGAAGAAAAGGAAGTTGAGAAGAGATTTTTTTTTTCTTTACTGCGCATAAATGTGAATTGGGAAAAAACATATTTACTTTTTATTTTATTTTATTTTTTCATTTTAATTTAATAACAAGAAAGTCACAATGCAGATGTTTCACATAGACAGTTTAGTATTGTGCAGGCAGTGCTAAATGTATTCAGTTTATTACTAAACAAATTCATATTTTTTTGCCCTTCTGATTCTGGAACTGGCATTTTCAGCATACAGCTATATTATTTTGAACAATTTAAAAGCTTTTTGTTGCTATTTGTTACCATTACATGCAATGATTATCACACAAAAATTGCTCTCATTACATAGTGACTGGGAGGTCTTTGTGTGTGCATCTAGCATTACTGATATGGGCCAGTAATACTAATATTCTATATAAATATTGTGCCGATATTACAAACAACAAGTGCACAGTAAATTCATTAAAAAAATATAATTATGGGAGATAAATAATCATCAAAGCTTGCAGCTGCTGTTTTTGATAAATTGTTTATAAAAAAAATGAACACCAGCATTGTGAACAGAACTATATTTGAGTTAAAGTGTCATTTTATAACGGTGGAAGAAAGAGATAAATGGAATTAGCTCTATGCTGCCCTGCAGTGGTGACAAATTAAGAGCACCCAACTCTGTATACTAGTACTCTGTAGCCAGAACAAATTTAACTTCTATCCATTTTTTTACGTACTCATTTTAAAATATAAATATTTTCCTACAATTGATGTACTGTTTTTTTTTTTTTTTTTTATTTTAACAATAAAATATCATATCTAGCAACACTGCAGGTTTTGGATTTCCCACAAAAGGACAATTAGGATTACGGACATAAAACAAATTATTCCGGATGGTTGCACTTCCAAAAATCCTCTTTATTGAAGATCATGTGACTGGTGGTTAACAGAAGGAGTCGGGGACAATGATGTAGATGCATATTGCGCAAATATTAGCGCTTAGTCATTACCTATTGGAACTAGCCACCACAATCACTTATATGAAAGTGGGGGGTGTCATGGCGCTCTTCCAATATCCCAAGGTGATACAAGGAATGTGGGTGGATGGGAGGGGGGGGGTTATGGGGCTGCGTGGGGGGTAACAAAGTTTGGTACTGTAGGGAAGCTATAGTCCGCGGCAGCCGGCTGAAGCGTGGAGAAGCCCTGAGAGATGCAAGAAAGGAGAGAGCGGCGCCAGCTTAGTATAGTACAAGTTTATTTAACACTGTTAAAATTGGTGACTCACTGTCCGAGGTTGGGTGAGACCGGTACACAAAGACTGTTAGGGTCATCCATCTTCCTCTTCCAGGATAGTGGTCATAGGAGAAGGTGGTGAGGTTCCAGAGGTATAGCCGAGCCGCTGTGGGGCTGCTAGTTGTCACTGGCCGCTGCGGAGCATGCACAACAGGGCTCCGGCTGCCGACTTCTGATCCCTGATGACATCACTTCCTGGCAGGAGAAAAATAGGGGTTGCACGCGTTCAGAGCATCCGTGCTCCTTCGCCTGACGAAGGAGCACGGATGCTCTGAACGCGTGCAACCCCTATTTTTCTCCTGCCAGGAAGTGATGTCATCAGGGATCAGAAGTCGGCAGCCGGAGCCCTGTTGTGCATGCTCCGCAGCGGCCAGTGACAACTAGCAGCCCCACAGCGGCTCGGCTATACCTCTGGAACCTCACCACCTTCTCCTATGACCACTATCCTGGAAGAGGAAGATGGATGACCCTAACAGTCTTTGTGTACCGGTCTCACCCAACCTCGGACAGTGAGTCACCAATTTTAACAGTGTTAAATAAACTTGTACTATACTAAGCTGGCGCCGCTCTCTCCTTTCTTACAATCACTTATATACAGCTCTAATGTGTCATTATTAGGTTACAGGTAAACAAACTAATTAAAAACAGTACTCAGCCATTATCAAAAAGAAAACCCGGTACATTCACTCACTAACACACTAGGACACACCTGTAAGAAGTCAGAATGAGTCTGAGTTTCTGTCCGAAATCAGCCATGTCTACATAATTCTTTCCCCAATAAAGAACATAGAGGAGCAGCTAAAATACTTAACCTAGGACACTAGTGAAGATAGTCACATGCTAATTATACTGTATGCTGTAGATACCAAGGTAATATTAATCCTCTTATGCCAAGGTAGAATCAATCCTCTTATCCCTCTATCCAACCTAATTTAGTGGGACAATCAAAATTTTCCTTTTGAAAAAGAATTGGTTTAATTTAAACATTGTCATTGCTGGCTGGATTAGGGTGGGGTTTGGGCAAATTTGGCTAGAGCACTTATTATTGTTTTTAGTTAAAGTCATATTTTATAGTACGTTTACATTTTTACAAGCTTGATTTACTTTAGTAAATGTATTGAATATTGCAGATTAGTTAATAAGGAGGGTGCTCAATGACACATTGGGGTTGATTTACTAAAACTGGACAGTACAAAATCTGGAGCAGCTCAGCAGGCCCGGACTGGGACAAAAAATAAGCCCGGGCATTTTAAACTGAGCAGCCCATTGTTTTTTTTTAAACCAACTTACAAATAATGACAATTACCGTTTTCTTGATGTCTTTTGTTATATTTAGCCTGCTTCAGTCACTGTAGATTATTAATCATTTGGAAATATGTAATTATATGATAATAAAATAATGAATGCAATATATATTTTTTATGATTTTTTTTTTACACTGTACCTTTAACTTTTTTTTTTCAACTTTATTGCTATTACAAGGGATGAACAACATCTCTTGTAATAGCATGACAAGTTCTCTTTATGGAGAGATCTGAGGTATATTAGACCCCAAATCTCTCCTCTGGTCTCCAATGCAGCAAATCAGACACAGATCAAACAAAGAACTGAAACAGGAAGTGACTAACTCCTCGTTGCTTTCTGTTTCTGACTCTCACTGTGTGCCTAGAACTGGATGCATCCTTACCGGGCTCTCCGATTGCATGGGAGAGCCCAGTAAAGGTGGCCAGAGGGGGGTGGGATCCCTTTCCGCTGCCTGTAGAAGTAATCCAATGGCTTGGTAGCCACCTGGATTACTTTTATCTTGTGCAGAATCACTGGTGCTAAAGAATGATATCTCGATCATTGCCATTTTTCTTTTTAATTTTGGTGTGGGGTTCCCCACCAGGATCCTCAGAGCACAAGCCACATATCATAAGTCGGATTAGTTAAGATGATGTTCCGACTTGGGTGCGACTTACATTCAAATCAATGGGCTGAAATCATGCCTAAGTTGGATCAAGATAGTGCAGGATCCTTTTCCAAAGTTGGACTGACACGAGTCGGACAAGTTAAGACGGCTCTCATAGGGAACCATGGATTTTGAAATGTCATGCTACTTGTGCTCTCCAAGTTGGAGTATATGTCGGACCAGTATGAACTGGCCCTTATTGCCAAAGCCTAATTGAACAAACTGAAGTTTGAAGATGATTGGCTACCATGCACAGCTGCATCAGATTTTGCACTCTTCAGTTTTTACTAAATCAACTCATGTGTCTTTCTTTTAAAGCCTGTCTCCAGGCAAATATCCCTTATTCCCCTTCCACCCTCCTCTTCTCTGCTAATTTGGCATGACATACAAATGCCCAAAATGCTCCAATCCCAAGTCTTCTGTTTTCATAAGGAGAGGTTGTTCATGTTACTGCCTGCGTGATATTCACACTTCCTATTGCTGTCCAGCGGTGGGGGTCCTCTCAGAATCCAGTAGAGGAGTGATGTCAATATGATGGGACTGTAGGGGTCCAGCCAGTGGCTGTACACCTGCAGCTCTGGATTAGATGCCCCCCACACTCTCAATTATTGCATCTTGCTTTACAAGGTAAGGAAAAAAAAAACATGCATAATCAGTTATACGGGAGAAGCATGGGGTTAATTTTTTGCCTGCAAATTGGCTTTATTAACTGAAAATCTATATCAGCCACGAAGTCTACTGTTTTTGTAAGATAGCCGACTCGCAAACTAATATTGTGAGAAGGAACAGAAAGCACAGTTATGTAGCACTGCAAAGCAGAACGCAAAGCCTGAATATTTATTCAGTATATAAATTATAAATAGAAACAAAAAAAAATTCATAACATAATTTTTGTCCAGCTGATTTATTTTATATCTAAAAAATTTAAAAGATTGTATATTTCCTTTAAATGTTGTAAAATTTTTCAAATGATGGTCATTATTTTGCACAAAAGTGCACTTACCTCATCAAACACTTTGGAAACGACATGCTTGTCAAGGACTGAAATATATTTAGAAGAGTGTGGAACAGTTGTTGGGGCCAAGGCGTCCATTATAGTGAGCCTTCTAGCAACCAGCCCATGTGTCCTCAGCCAGCGAGATGAAGAAATATCTAGGCCACTAAAATATAACATAATAATGTAACAATTCCTATCAATAATAATAATGACATAATGTAAAGTAATAAAAGTAAAGAAGTCTGAAGACTTACTTTTTAGGTTTTCTTTTAGGTTTTTTTTGCACGCTGTTGCTCTCTACAATGTTTAAATCTGTAAAGAAATAAAAACTATATTGTTTTATTTCAGCTACTGTCCGTGTCTAGCTGGTTAAAATCAGAGAAAAACAATTAAAAACATAGTGCATGTGACAGTTTTTCTTTATTATTTTAGATATTAATTGGTCATACATGTATGCCCCATTTAAAATAACTGCTTCTTTACAATTTATAATCAAATGTATTTCCACTTCTGAAGCCAAATTGGAAAAACACCTACTGTATGATTGTTGTATGTTCCTATTCACAAAGCATAACCTTAAAAATATTTACAAATCATTGCTTACCCCTTTTATTTTTTTGCTAAAATTGTTATTTAGCTCTTCTCTTTAATGTAATGTTTTTTTTTTTTTGTAGATTATTTATTTATTTATTTAGGTAGATAGTAAGGAAGTGCAAAATAACGATACAGTCATTATACCAGGACGATTGTTACAAATTGAAAACAGGCAAAAAAAAAAAAAACTGCCCCACGTTATATCTTCTCAGTAAACCCATATTAAATGTTACCAAAACTAAAGGTATGCACCATAGCCTCCCTGATGCCAACTAAATTTTTCATTGTGCATAATAGGAAAAGAGGGAGGAAAGGGGTGTAACAGTATAGAGAAAAATCTAGGAAGGGAAGAAAGAAAAAAGAGAGGTGTAAAGGATGGGGAATCAGGAAGGCAAGGGGAATGTAATAGGAGGACCAGAAACAGAAAGGGGGAATGGACAATATCTGGGCCCACAATGTTGACATGCAATGAAGGCATGGCACCAGTGGTGTATCATTCATGCGTGCAGGGTGTTCCCTGCACACGGGCCTGAGGGGGGGGGGGGGCGCTGTGACCCCCATACAGCACCCATGGTTTACAGTCGGGGTGATTTGTTCAGACCCCTGATATCTCACCAAAGCCCACCAGCAGGGCTGATAAAAAAAAAGAAATAAATCAATAAATATCAAAAAAATTAAATTGTAAAAAAAATGATAAAAATATATTATCATGTAAAAAACTACTGACACAATCCCCCTGCCCTAAAAAATATATAAATACATTGTAAAAAATATTTGAAAAATCAAATTGATAAAATTGTAAAAAATAGTGAAAATAAAAAATTCTGACAATCTCCACTGCTCTACTTACACCATCCACTGCCCTACTGACACCATCCACTGGCCCCCAAAAAGCATACTCCTCGTCTGCACATACTACCCACCTCCATACACTCCACACCCCTCTTCTGTACAAATTACCCACCGCCATACACTCCATACTCCTCTTCTGCACATACTACCCACCTCCATACACTCCATACTGAACTTCTGCACATACTACCCACCTCCATAAACTCCATACTCCTCGTCTGCACATACTACCCACCTCCATACACTCCACACCCCTCTTCTGTACATATTACCCACCTCCATACACTCCATACTCCTCTTCTGCACATACTACCCACCTCCATACACTCCATACTGATCTTCTGCACATACTACCCACCTCCATAAACTCCATACTCCTCGTCTGCACATACTACCCACCTCCATACACTCCACACCCCTCTTCTGTACATATTACCCACCTCCATACACTCCATACTCCTCTTCTGCACATACTACCCACCTCCATACACTCCATACTCCTCTTCTGCACATACTACCCACCTCTATAAACTCCATACTCCTCTTCTGTACATACTACCCACCTCCATACACTTCACACCCCTCTTCTGTCCATATTACCCACCTCCACACGCTCCATACTCCTCTTCTGCACATACTACCCACGTCCATACACTCCATACACCTTTTCTGCACATACTACCCACCTCCATACACTCCATACTCCTCTTTTGCATATAATACCCACCACCATACACTCCATATTCCTCTTCTGCACATACTACCCACCTCCATACACTCCATACTCCTCTTCTATACATATTACCCACCTCCATACACTCCATACTCCTCTTCTGCACATACTACCCACCTCCATACACTCCATACTCCTCTTCTGCATATACTACCCACCTCCATACACTCCACACCCCTCTTCTGTAAATATTACCCACCTCCATACACTCCATACTCTTCTTCTGCACATACTACCCACCTCCATACACTCTATATTCCTCTTCTGCACATACTATCCACCTCCATAAACTCCATGCTCCTCTTCTGCACATACTACCCACCTCCATACACTCCACACCCCTGTTCTGTACATATTACCCACCTCCATACACTCCATACTCCTCTTCTGCACATACTATTCACCTCCATACACTCCATACTCCTCTCTGCACATACTACCCACCTTCATACACTCCATACCCCTCTTCTGCACATACTACCCACCTCCATACACTCCATACTCCTCTTCTGCACATATTATCCACCTCCATACACGCCATACTCCTCTTCTGCACATACTACCCACCTCCATACACTCCATAATCCTCTCCTGCACATACTACCCACCACCATATACTCTATACTCCTCTTCTGCACATACTACCAACCTCCATACACTCCACACCCCTTTCCTGTACATACTACCCCCCTTCAAATTCCTCGCACTCCTCTCCTTCACATAATACCCACCACCATACAGTCTATATTCCTCTACTACATATACTACCCACAACCATACATTCCCATATTTCTCTTCTTCACATACTACCCACCTCCATACACTCCACACCACTCTCCTGTACATACTACCAACTTCCATACACTCCGCACTCCTCTCCTGCACATAATACCCACCTCCATACACTCCATACTCCTCTTCTGCACATAATACCCACCACCATACACTTCGCACCCCCTCTCTGCACATACTACCCACCACCATACACTCTTTACTCCTTTCCTGTACATACTACTCACCTCCATACGCTGCGCACTTCTCTCCTGCACATACTACCCACCACCGTACTTTCCGCACTGTACATTCCCTATTTAACATTACCACATTCTGCACTATGTAAGTCATCTCAGACTCTATTAAAACATACACCCTTTAGGCCACGTCCAATATTTAACGCAATTTAAGGCCCGGGACGCTTTTTTGTTTTTTTTTATCAATGCCTAGGACCCACTTTTTATCTTGCACACAGGCCCACTGATTTATTGATATGCCCCTGCATGGCACACCAACGTCACCAAATGACAAAATCTCCAAGTATTCTGAGGTAAAAATAAGGGTATTCCAGTAGAATATTAGAAGTAGAACTACTTCTTTTGGAAAGCATCTTCTTTCTCTTTAACAGTTGAATAAATATCCTCCATGTATGCATTGTTTTTGAGGGGGATAGAGAGTTTTGATTTCCCAAATTAACCCTGTCTGCACTGTGCTGGCAGTTCTTTAATATTTTGTGAGTACAGACAGTTCTGCACATCTAGTTTATGACTGATAAAGAAGATCTTCAGGCCTGGATAGTACATTGTATGCTAATAAACTTTAACCACTTGCCTACTGGGCACTTTCCCCCCCTTCCCATCCAGGCCAATTTTAAGTTCTCACGCTTTGAATGACAATTGCGCGGTCATGCTACACTGTACCCATATGAAATTTTTATCATTTTTTTCACACAAATAGAGCTTTCTTTTGGTGGTATTTAATCATCTCTGGGTTTTTTATTTTTTACAAAAAAAAAGAAAAAAGACAGAAAATTTTGAAAAAAAAAAGTGTTTTTCTTATTTTCTGCGAGTAAATTTTGAAAATAAATACATTTTTCTCCGTCACTGATGTGCGCTGATGAGGCGGCACTGATGGGCACTGATAGGCTGAACTGATGGGCACTGATGAGGTGGCACTTATGGGCACTGATGAGGTGGCACTTATGGGCACTGATGAGGTGGCACTTATGGGCACTGATGAGGTGGCACTGATGAGGAGGTACTAATATGCCGCACTGATGAGCACTGATAGGCGGCACTGATAGGCGGCACTGATGAGCACTGATAGGCGGCACTGATGAGCACTGATAGGTGGCACTGCTGGGCACTGAGAGGTGGTACTGCTGGGCACAGAGGTGGCACTGCTGGGCACTGAGAGGCAGCACTGACGGGCGGCACTGATGGGCACTGATAGGCGGCACTGATGGGCACTGGCGGGTGGCACTGATGGACACTGATGGGTGGCACTGATGGGTGGCACTGATGACCACTGATGGGCAGCACCATCAGTGCCCACACTCAGTGCCCATAGTGTTGCCAGTCAGTGCTCATCAGTGCCTAGATGATCAGGCACTGATGGGCACTGACTGGCAGCACTATGGGCACTGATTGTGGGCACTGATGGGGGGCACTGTGGGCACTGATGGTGGGCACATTGTTTTTTTTTTTACCTCTGTAGTAATCAGGGCACTGGTGATCGGTGCCCTGATTACATTCCACTGTGTCCCAGACGGCTGATCGGTTCTCCTCCTTCCTCACACTGCAGTCTCCGTGTGAGGGAGGAGCGCTGGCGATGAGAGATGATCTCATATGTTTACATATGAGATCATCTCTCATTGCATGGGCCGATCACGTGGTAAATGGCTGCTGTGATTGGCCATTTACCATGATCTGTGATTGGCTGTGTCCAAGGGACACGGCCAACACAGATTTTCCCCGATGCGCGCTCGCGGGAGCGCGTGGGGAGACTGTGTCTGGGAGGCCGTATAAAGAAAGCCTCCCGGAAATGTGAGTCCGCGCTGTAGCCGTCTATCGGCTATAGCGCGGATGGCAGGAGGTTAAAAAGTGTCCCTTACTTTGCCTATTATCTTTATATTCTAAAATATGCTGCCTATGGTGTCCTTTGTTTAAACATATCCAAAGAAACAACTAGAGAGGTATGAAATACATTTAAATGTTTTTAGGTATGCTGTGTGAATGGAAACATACAAACACATAACTCCCTACTTTTTGAAATGAGAATTAGGGACACCTATTAGCAAAAGTATGTAGGCATAGGACACACTTCCTGCAACACTCCACCTTAACTTCTCCATGCCTAAGCCTTTTTCTGACATTTGTTGGTTACAAGATAAAATTATTATTTCTTGCTAGAAAATTACTTAGAACCTCCAAATATTATTTTTATATATATATATATATATATATATATATATATATATATATATATATATATGTATTTTTTTTTTTTAGCAGAGACCCTAGAGAATAAAATGGTGATTGTTGCAATATTTTATGTCACACTGTATTTGCGCAGAATTAAAAAAAAACAGTAAAGTTAGCCCAATTTTTTTGTATAATGTGAAAGATGATGTTATATGGAGTAAATAGATGATACCTAACATGTCATGCTTTAAAATTGCACACACTCATGGAATGGTGACAAACTACGGTACTTTCCATAGGCCACGTTTTAAAAAAAAATTAACGGTTACCTGTTTAGAGATACAGAGGAGGTCTTGTGCTAGAATTATTGCTCTTGCTCTAACTACCATGGCGATACCTCACATGTGTGGTTTGAACACCGTGTACATATGTGGGCGCATCTTACATATGCCTTTGCTTCTGCGCGCGAGTACGGAGGGACTGGGCGCTTTCAATTTTAATTTTTTTTCTTTTCTTTATTTTATTTTTTTATTTTTAAGCCATCCCTTAACATTTTTTTTTTTTTTTTTAACTTTTATTGCTGTCACAAGGAATGTAACAATTTATGGAGGGATCTGGGGTCTAAAAGACAACAAATCCCTCCTCTGCACTTAAAAGCATTCAAAACGGCAAGTTTGGCTGTTTTGAATACTGAAATTTTTTAAAAAATCTGGTGCCTTTAGGGCTCTAGTAACAAGAAGTGGTGTCATGACATCGCTTCCGGGTTACTACACTGGAGACCTGATCAAAGCCAAATCCGGTCAGGTGGGAGACCCGGCCGAGCTGTGGAAGGCTTAGCCGCATCACTTGTTATTATAAGAAAGCCAACCATCAGCTCTAAACAAAGGTACTAGACCCACAGGTGCTTTTTTTACCACTACTATATGTTTATACTGGCTTTTTAAATTTACAAATGCAGCAATTCATAAATTGGATTAAACGTTTAGCACTGGTAAACACTTTTGAAAGCTAAAATTTTATATACAACTATCTAGATGAGACCAAAATGAGGGACAAAGGAGGAGGAAAGAGGGAGAGAGAAACCTTGTTCCAAGTCAGGGACAGTTTTTCGATATCAGGGACAGTTGGAAGTAGGGGGCGTTTATCAAATTTGACTGCTAATTTGGGTATTAGGAAAGTTCAGTTTTACAAGTAAATATTGCAGATGTCTGCATGTCACATGAGTGCAGAGGAGGGCAATCTCCTCTAGAAATCAATGCAGCAGTATTTCCAACTGAAGATTTGTCACGTGCTTATGTGATTACAAACTGATGATATGTTTATCAGCATGAAGAACGTATGCTGTAACTCACCACAGTACAAAACTCTGTACTGACATTGCAGTTTTTATTATGTCATGAAGCATGAATGGGCTTTTTTAATTAAACAGCAGTATAAGAGTAAATGGCAGTAATTGGTGTAACATCTTTACCTGGGGAAGTCAAATCATTTTAACGTTCAAGATTTTTATTGGTTTTCTTGACATAGTACATAGGACATAGTACATAGACATATAGTTAATAATATAAGGCACAATATACTTAAGGTAATACAGTTGTGCTCATACGTTTACATACCCTGGCAGAATTTATGATTCTTGGCCATTTTTCTGAGAATATGAATTATAACACAAAAACTTTTCTTTCACTCATGGTTAGTGTGTGGCTGAAGCCATTTATTATCAATCAACTGTGTTTACTCTTTTTAACTCATAATGACAACAGAAAATACCCAAATGGCCCTGATCAAAAGTTTACATACCCCAGTTCTTTATACCATGTATTGCCCACTTTAACATCAATGACAGCTGGAAGTCTTTTGAGGTATTTGTGGACGAGGCTGTTTATCTTTTCAGATGGTAAAGCAGCCCATTCTTCCTGGCAAAAAGCCTCCAGTTCCTGTAAATTATTGGGCTGTCTTGCATGAACTGCACGTTTGAGATCTCCCCAGAGGGGCTCAAGGATATTGAGGTCAGGAGACTGAGATGGCCACTCCAGAACCTTCAATTTATTCTGCTGTAGCCAATGACAGGTCGACTTGGCCTTGTGTTTAGGATCATTGTCATGCTGGAATGTCAAAGTATGTCCCATGTGCAGCTTCCGGGCTGATGAATGCAAAAAATGCCATCAATTCTGACCAAATTTCCTGTGCCTTTGTAGCTCCCACGTTCCCAAAACATCAGTGATCCACCTCCGTGTATCACAATGGGAATGGTGTACCTTTCATCATAGGCCTTGTTGACTCCTCTCCAAATGTAGCGTTTACGGTTGTGGCCAAAAAGCTCAATTTTGGTCTCATCACTCAAAATGACTTTGTGCCAGAAGGTTTGAGGCTGGTCTCTGTGCTGTTTGGCGTATTGTAAGCACGATACCTTGTGGCATTTGCTTAGTAGTGGCTTTCTTCTGGCGACTCAATCATGTAGCCCATCTTTCTTTAAGTGCCTCCTTATTGTGCATCTTGAAACAGCCACACCACATGTTTTCAGAGAGTCCTGTATTTCACCTTAAGATATTTGTGGGTTTTTCTTTGCATCCCGAACAATTTCCTGGCAGTTGTGGCTGAATTCCTATTTGGTCTACCTGACCGTGGTTTGGTTTCAATAGAACCCCTCATTTTCCACTTCTTGATTAGAGTTTGAACACTGCTGATTGGCATTCTCAATTCCTTGGATATCTTTTTAAATCCCTTTCCTGTTTTATACAGTTGAACTATCTTTTCCCGCAGATCCTTTGACAATTCTTTTGCTTTCCCCATGAGTCAGAATCCAGAAACGTCAGTGCAGCACTGGATGAAAGATGCAAGGGTCTGTCAGGAGTCCAGAAACTCATTGACCTTTTATACACACACACTAATTACAAGCAAACAGATCACAGGTGAGGATGGTTACCTTTAATAGCCATTCAAACCCCTTTGTGTCAACTTGTGTGCATGTTATCAGGCCAAAATCACCAAGGTATGTAACCTTTTGATCAGGGTAATTTAGGTAGTTTCTGTTGTCATGATTTAAAAAGAGTAAACGCAGTTGATTGATAATAAATGTCTTCAGCCAAAGACTAACCATGAGTGAAAGAAAAGTTTTTGTGTTATCATTCATATTCTCTGAAAAATTGCCATTAAATCATTCATTTTGCCAGGGTATGTAAACTTATGAGCACAACTGTAAATAAATAAAGGAGGAACATAAAAGTATAACTGACATTGAAATGTAACCCTAAAAAAAGAAAGTAGGGCTATAGCAGATTTGTTAACCAAATCAAAGAGTTAAACAAGATATTAAAAGGATCAGTACTGTATAGAGTATTAGTACTATAGTTTATCGTTTTTAACTTAGTATATTAAGTAACATTGGTATTAAATGCTAATCAACCGAATAACCGAATAGTGTTTTCAAAGATATTCAAAAATAAAGTAAATCAAAAAGATAAAGATAAGAAAGGAAGAAAGAAAGAAAGAACAAGAAAGAAAAAAGAAAAGAAAAAGCCAGCTAATTTTAAAAGGTTGATATAAGATGCTGCAAGTACAGACAAATACCTGTTCATCTTGCTAGTGCTGTGCTTCTAGGTCCTCTGCTCCTGGGCCACTTACATGGAAATCCCAAGCAGTTTTGCCAGTTATGCCCAATTCTCCTCCCAAACTACAAAGAACACCCCTCTTATGGTATGTTATGGAAATGAGAAGGGGGTGCTCTGTAATTATGGCAGGGCTGACAACACTGCTTGGGATCTTAGTGCAGTTAGCATTTAGGCTGATTTACCAAAGAAGTTAAATCTTCTCGCATTAAACTGGTTGTAAACGCCATTCATGAAAGTTGAACTAAGCACATATATCTGCAGTGTTTACTTATCTCTCTTCAAAGCTCTAAGTGTCGTTTCTCTCTGGAGCTTCATTCCTTTGTTATCAGCCTATCAGAGTCACTTTTGACAAGTTCTCCGACACATGAGATAACATAAGCTAACAATTTGTGTCGGGAGGGAGCTTACAGGGAGATTAGCAGGGAGGTTGTCTATTCAGAACACAACTCTGTGTGTTCCTTCGTTCCTCCGCCTGTGGAGGGGAGGGGGGGTCCCTTTCTTCCAAACAGCGCTCACACAGTGTAAGTGCAGTCTCCCCTCCGCCCTCTTCACTGTGCTGAGACAGATGAAGAAAGATTTTTAATATGATCTGCACTTCTGAAAGGGTATACAAAGGGGAAGACTGCACATATACAAGTAAAACTGATAGCAGGAGGATTTGTTTCATCTCTGTGTATTATCTGAGGCTGTTTACTTCACTACGTATATGTGAGGGTTTAAATTCTCTTTAAATTTTATGAATATGCACTTCCATTATCCAATTATGTAACAGAGTGTGCAGGTGTACTAATTTCATCTGCATATGCTGTGTAAAGATTCTGAATTTCTTGTTGTTTTGTCAGCTCAAATGGGAAGTTAGGTGCACACAGGATTTCTGGCAGATAAGCAGGTATTTTTCTTTACTTGTAGAGTATTAGAAAAGATGAAACAAGCATGTATTGAAGTGATGTACTGAGCTTTTTTATTTTACACAGACAAACACATTAAATAAAAGCTTTTCTGTTTTAGGGGTTGATTGGAACAATAGAATTTACCTTTTAGGACCGACATAGTTTTCTTGTCCTTAATGAGGAAAAGCTCTCTGGTTTCAGGAGGCCTATCCGGGTCTGCTGTACTCTCTGTCAGTGTCACACCGTGACTCAGAGCTCTCAGCACACTAGACTTCGTATGCTCTATAAGTGTTATCAAATGAGAAAAATACATTACATTAAAAATGATTTTTGACTGTATAGTAATTAAACCTCTGCTGTAATAAAACAAATCCATATCTGGTGAAAAAGTCATGTCACTTCGGAAAGTAAAAAAAAACACTATATGCACTCAGTGGCTAGAAAAATTTTAAGGGAGAGATTTACTCAGAATCTGGTTCAGCTTTGCATTGTAGCCAAAATATCTTCTAACTTCAGTTTGTTCAATTAAGCCTTGTCAATAAAAGCTGGAAGCTGATTGGTTTTTGTGCAGGGCTGCGCCAGATTTTGCATGCTCCAGTTTTAGTACATATCCTCCTGTTCAGGGCCTGTTCACAAATAAACGTGCATTGCCTTTCTATTGACACACATTTTTTGCACATTGATGTGTGTTTTAAGGCACACCTTTTTTTACGCAAATTTCAGAAAGCGGGGGAGAAAAATAGAGAGAGACATACATAAGAACATATTTGTTTTGTCTAGTGCAGTGTACTCCTGCAAATGCTCCAATACTAAAAGCAATACCTTCAGACTCGATTTACATATGCGCGGACCATTCCGATGCGATTTCGTTCAGCGGTTCAGGTGTGAATCCAATACAGACTATAATGTATAAGATTAGAAATTGCACCTGAACCGAACTGAAATCGCACTCTTTTTCAAATCGCTCTGTGCATATAAAGTGCATCCGGAAAGTATTCACAGCACTTCACTTTTTCTACATTTTGTTATGTTACAGCTTTATTCCAAAATTGAATAAATTATTTATTTTCTTCAACCTTTCCACAAACAATAACCCATGATAACAATGTGAAAGAAGTTAGTTTGAAATCTTTGCAAATTTATTAAAAATAAAAAATGAAGAAAATCACATGTACATAAGTATTCACAGCCTTTGCCATGACAGCTCATGTGTATCCTGTTTCCAGTGATCATCCTTGAGCTGTTTCTACAACTTGATTGGAGTCCACCTGTGGTAAATTCAGTTGATTGGACATGATTTGGAAAGGCACACACCTGTCTATATAAGGTCCCACAGTTAACAGTGCATTTCAGAGCGCAAACCAAGCCATAAAGTCTAAAAAATTGTGTGTAGACCTCCCAGACAGGAATGTATTGAGGCACAGATGGTACAGAAAATGTTATGCCGCATTGAAGGTCCCAAAGAGAACAGTGGTCTCCATCATCCGTAAATGGAAGAAGTTTGGAACCACCAGGATTCTTCCTAGAGCGAGCCGCCCTGCCAAACTGAGCAATCAGGGGAGAAGGGCCTTAGTCAGGTAGGTGACCAATAACCTAATGGTCACTCTGACAGAGCTCCAGCGTTTCCCTGTGGAGAGAGGAGAACCTTTTAGAAGGACAACCATCTCTGCAGCACTCCACCAATCAGGCCTGTATGGTAGAGTGGCCAGATGGCCACTCTTCAGTAAAAGGCACTTGATAGCCCGCCTGGAGTTTGCCAAAAGGCTTCTGAAGGACTCTCAGACCATGAGAAACAAAATTATCTGGTCTGATTAAACAAAGATTGAATTCTTTGGACTGAATGGCAAGCATTATGTCTGGAGGAAACCAGGCAACGCTCCTCTCCTGGCCAATACCATCCCTACAGTGAAGCATGGTGGTGGCAGCATCATGCAGTGGGGATGTTTTTCAGCAGAAGGACTGGGAGACAAGTCAGGATCATAGGAAAGATGAATGCAGCAATGTACAGAGACATTCTTGATGAAAACCTGCTCCAGAGCGCTCTGGAACTGAGAATGGGGCGAAGGTTCACCTTCCAACAGGACAATAAGCAAACAGCCAGGACCCTAAGCAAACAGCAAAGATAACAAAGGAGTGGCTACAGGACAACTCTGTGAATGTCCTTGGGTGCCCCAGCCAAAGCCCAGGTTTGAACCCAATGGAACATCTGTGAAGATATTGGAAAATGGCTGTGCACCGACGCTCCCCATCCAACCTGATGGAGATTTTGAGGTCCTGCAAAGAAGAATGGGAGAAACTGCCCAAAACAGGTGTGTAAAGCTTGTAGCATCATACTCAAAAAGAATTAAGGCTTTAATTGGTCCCAAAGGTGTTTCAACAAGGTATTAAGCAAAGGCTGTGAATACTTATGTACAGTACATGTAATTTTTTTCATTTTTTATTTTTAATAATAAATTGAATCCATTTTGGAATAAGGCTGTAACATAACAAAATGTGGAAAAAGTGAAGCACTGTGAATACTTCCCGGATACACTGTATGTGAACAGGCTGTAAAAATTCACTGAAATACACATGGAAACTGATGTGAAACTGATGTCTCTGCAAGTGAAATCTGTGCGGTTTTCCCATCAGTTTTTATGCATGTATGGTGTGAACGAGTCCTAAAAAAAACTGCCACGACACTAAAAATATCGATAATCGGTATCGGCAAGAAAAAAAATCGTTACTCTTACTCGGTCTTAAAAAAATTGGTATCAGTGCATCCCTATCTTCTACGCAATTGGAAGGGGTGGGCCCCTTCAGTGACGTCGGGAGGGGGGGCTGACTGTGGCTATAGCTGTGACCCCCCCCGGGTATTGTATTGTTTATATAAAATTATTAACCCCGAGTCCCAAGGCCTGGAGTGGGCTGGGAACTCGGGGACTACAAACCTCAGCAGTGTAACATCTATACAGCGCATCCAGTGATTGGGTGGGGCCCATATGCGAGGCTCCGTTCCTTCGTCCAGCGCATAGACAAACACCTGCTGGCCGGGGAGAAAGGTTGCAGGGGGCAAGACCCATTGTAACTACTGTATGTGCACCTACAGTGGTATATAATAAACCTGAATTATACACTGCTGTGGGTGCACATACAGTAGTTACAATTGGTCCCACCCCCCAGCCACCTTCCTCCCCAGCCAGCAATGTATACAGGGCGCCGACGCCGGCTATTTGTCTATGCATATCGGCTCCGCCCATCCCCGACATCAGTGCTTCAAATTGACAGCTCCAATCACTCTCATTGAGGCTTCCCCACAGCTTGCCCACCAATCCCTGGCTGTGCTGGATAGATGATACACTGCTGCATGTCCTGCTATAGGCTGCACTCATTTATGCTCCATCTGATGCCGCTATTTTTCCCTCGGCTCCTGTATGCTGCTAATCAAGATTTTAGGATAAGTGTGCTATATTTAACTAATTGGTGTCTTTGCAGTTTAACTAATTCATGAACCTTGCACTCTGTACAACGCATTCCTGAACTTCGCACTCTGTACAACACACTCCTGAACCTTGCACTCTGTACAATGCACTACTGAACCTTGTACCCTGTACAATGCACTCCTGAACCTTGCACCCTGGACAACGCACTCCTGAACCTTGCACCCTGTACAACGCACTATGGAGCCTTGCACTCTGTACAACGCATTCCTGAACCTTGCACTCTGTACAATGCATTCCTGAACCTTGCACTCTGTACAACGCATTCCTGAACCTTGTAGTCTGTACAACACACTCTTTATCCTTGCACTTTGTACGAAACGCACTTCTAAACTTTGCACCCTGTACAACTCATTCCTGAACCTTGCACTCTGTACAACGCATTCCTGAACATTTGCACACTTAGCGTAACGCACTCTTCCACAGTTAGTGCCAAACAATTTGTAATAGAAGCTTTTTATTCTGTGGGGGGGGGCTGTGTAATGTAAAGGGGTCCAGGGGTGTGGGAGGGGGGCTGTGTAATGTAAAGGGGTCCAGATAAGTGGTGGGGGCTATGTAATGGAAAAGGGGTCCTGAGGTGTGGGGGGGGTTGTGTAATGCAAAAGAAGTCCAGAGGTGCGGGGGGTGGCTGTGTAATGTAAAAGGGTCCAGGGGTGTGGGAGTGGGGCAGTGTAATGTAAAGGAGTCCAGAAGTGTGGAGGGGCCCTGTGTAATGTAAAGGGATCCAGAGGTGCGGGGGGGGGAGCTGTGTAATGTGAAGTGGTCCAGAGGTGTCGCCCCATCAAAATGCTCTAATTGGTGTTACAGTCATCTTTAATCCAGTGCCGAGCAAAGCTCCCTGGCGCTGATCTTTACGCCCCCTTCTGATTTCGGAAGGGGGCGTCGTGGGATCAAATTTACCTTTGGGCTGAAGCCCCTGGTCTTTTTCCTACCAAGCAACCCCCCTGGGCCCCTTCATTTCAAATAAATGAAGCAAAACAATTCCCATCTCTCCTTCCCTCTCTCGGTGAGTAGGGGCAAGTAGCTATTTATTTGGCTTAAACTTTGGCATGTTCATCCCAGACTAAGAGGCCAGTTTATGCAATGGATTGCTGTTGATATCATCCAAAAGTTTATTTTTTTCCCTTCATACTGCTATAAAGTTTATGTTCTTGCCATGATTCAGACCAGGAATGCACAGCTTTTTTATATTGTAGCCTCATGTATCAGTAAAAAATTTTTGGTTGATTTACTAAAAGCAAAAAGAATGTTCACTTTGCAATGGCAGTTGTACTCTGCAAGGTAATTATCATCAGAGCATAGTGAATGAGGTGAAGCTCTGCTGACTTCTATTGTCCAATTGAACAAGCAAAAATGCTTTTTTTAAATGTTCCTTGCATGTGATTACATATTCTGTGCAAAGGTAAGCTTCATCACATGCTCCATCACAAGCTCAGAGGAAAATGTCCTTGCGGAGTGACACTTCACTTTCAAAGTGAATTGTGTATTTGCCTTAAGTAAACCAACCCTTTTGAGTGAACGCCAATTCTCAGTTGTTTGGCACCCCTATTATGCATTTCTTAATAGACTCCAACTATTTGAGAACCATCCAAAAAAGTTGATTTTGACACTGAGGAAATAAACCAAGAAAGAGACTGTATACAAACCTAGAGGTTTGGTTCACAATATAATTTTACTCATTGAATATTTAGAAATCACGACACCATCTAATTTCTAAGATCATTTAGGAACGTAACAGCATTACCTGCATGTCTGATTTTCTTCCTGCAGCGTAGTCTAGGTGGACTTAAACTTCTTCTTTGTAATAATGGTGAGGACGTTTTGGATTCCCGAGCAGGTGGCAACATTGAAAAACTTTTCAGGCTTTGGGTTTCAAAAGGCCTACATAAAATAGGGAAAAAGGCAACGTAATAGATGACATTCTCATAATTCCCAACTGTCCCTGATTTCCAGGGACTGTCACAGATTTGGAGCAAAGTTCCTCTTTCATCCTCATTTGTCCCTCATTTTTGTCTTATCAATATAGTTGTATCTATAATGCACTTTTTATCCTTCAAATTGTGTTTCCCAGTGCTAAACCTTTGATCCAATTTCTAAATTGCAGCATTTGAAAATCTAAAAAACAGTATAAAGGAATAGTAGTGGTAAAAAAAAGCACTTGTAGGTTTCGCTAATCATTTATTTTTGTATAATTTTCCTTTAAGGGGTGTTTCAGGGGGTGTGTCCTATACCTACAAGCTTTTGCTAATACGTGTCCCTCATTCCCATCTCAAAAGCTTGGGAGGTATGCTTTCTGTTTGTGCACTACCTCAACAACAAGCAATTAGTTACATAGTTGGAAAAATATTATGGAGGACATGCACTAAAACTGGTGCACACAGAATCTGGTGCAGCTCTGCATAGCAACCAATCAGCTTCTAGGTTTTATTGTCAAAGATTTATCGAACAAGCTGAAGTTAGAAGTGGATTGGTAACTATGCACAGCTGCACCAGATTCGGTGTGCTCCAGTTTTAGTAAATCTCCCTCTCTGTGTCCTTAGTTCACCTTTCAAAAAAATAAAATAAAAATATCCTTACATGTTCAAAAACATAAGAAATGTTATAGCGCAACGTTTCTGAAATGCAATATAAAATTTGATATTTAGTCACCGCCAGACCAGCAGGAAATAGTGGATCTATTCCCAGATATATAAAATTGCAATTCTTTGCTGAAAGCGATCATAAGAAATTGATCTAACATCTGCCTGATACAAAGTGCAACCATTAGATACATAGCTGTTCTACATTCTAAAATCATCTACAGCTAATTTAGCTCAATGCCCCTTGTCTAAAACAGCTCTTCCTTTAATTAGATAATTACCAGTACCATACCGGCATCATTTTTTTTGCTTCTAATAAATGGCATAACAAATCACCATTGTACTGTAAGAGTCGGTTCACACTGAGGCGATCCGACTTCGGGGGGCGACCTGTGAAGTCGCATGCACCGCGACTTCGGCGCGACTTGCAGGGACTTCACATAATGGAAGTCTATGCAAGTCACTCCCAGGTCGCCCCAAAGTAGTACAGGACCCTTTTTCTAAGTCTGAGCGACTTGTGTCGCTCCTATTAGAACGGGTCCTGTACTACTCAATGGACCGCGACCGACCGCGACTTGTCAGGCTGACAAGTCGCCTGACAAGTCGCGCTAGTCTGAATGGGGTCTAAACCTTCTGCATGGTCAAGTTCAAAAACAGGCCTCTATTTTTAACTTCCTAGATTATATAGTATGCATATGCAAAAATGAATTACAACAAATAAATGGATTTAACATCTGATTTATTAGGAGTCTTTTTATGTGAGTTCATTCAATGTTTGCTGGCTTGTTTTACACACACAATAAGGCTTACATTTTAAAGCAATAAATAATACTAGAGTTTTAAAAAGCTACCAATTGTATTAGGGACTCTGCTGTTGAGCTAAACTTTTTAAAACATTTAAAAAACTGTTTTTAATACCTACCCTGGCTATTGGGTAATCCCACTATTCATGCATTTTATATTATAATATTATATTATGTGAGAACACCTCAAGGTTGGTAAGAACACCCAAAACTCAAAGTGGGAGTCAGAGTCAGAAATGATGGCAGAAAGGTCTCAATCTCTAAGAGATATTTAGGAAACCAGCAGGTGACATAGCCTACTAGACTTCACCTATTACTGAAAACAATTTTTTGGTGGACTACACCTTTAAAAAAACCATATTATTACATTCATTCTTCTTGATCCTGAGTCCATTTTTGTACACTAGGCCAGTGAAATTGTTAATCCTTTAAAGGGTTACCTTTCTAATCTAAGTTAGAATATTTATATTCTTTCTGTTATTTCACAATATTTTTCTCTTCAAAACATTAACCACTTGAGCTCCAGAAGGTTTTACCCCCTTCATGCGCTGCACTATTTTAACTGGCAATTGCGCAGCTATGAAACATTGTAAGCAAATTAAATTTGTATCATTTTTGTTCACACAAATAGAGATTAATTTTGATGCTATTTGTTAATCACTGGGTTTTATATTACTTGAGATATAAACGAAAAAAGGAGAAAATTTGAAAAAGAAAAATTCCGGTATTTTTTTATTTCTGTTATAAAATATATCTAATAAAAAAATCCAAGAATCTAACCTCTTCATAAATTTACACCAAAATGTAATCTGCTACATGTTTTTTGATAAACAAAATACCAATAGGTGTATAATAATTAATTTGTGTGAAAGTTATAGTATCTTTAAACTAGGGTTTATATACTTGAATTTATGCAGCTATGACACTATACTGGTATGGCGGTGTTTAGCAACATATAGTGGTGGGACTGTGATAGTGTGGTGGGCAATCTGATCAGTGCTAATACTGTACACTGTCACTGTACTAATGACCCTGGCTGGGAAGGGGTCAGGGGGGTACGTACAGGGGTCGCAATTGCGTCCCCGCCCCATTAACCAGGTGACCTGTGCGGCCCCCTGTACACCCGTATAGTAGGGGCGGCAGGGGTGGTATATAGAGGAATTATTATAAAGAAAAATTTTAAAGAAAAGCTGCGCTAAATTGAGGTGTTGAATATGAATCAAACTAACAATAAAAAACTGCAGGTGATATAATGATTGTTATCAACCAATGAACTTAAATAGTGAATGTACAAATTAATACATGATAAATGTCCCAATATGATAACGCTGAAGTGTTAAATGAATAGTATAAACAAATGTCCAAACAAACAGCAAAGATCCAGTGCAGGTTGCTGAGTGCAGGAAAAGGAATCCACCAACAATAATTGTGACTTCCTCCGCGGCGGTATGCGGTGGCGGAGCTTCCTTCCGATCATCTGCGAGCCCCGGCATCCGTCTCCGGCGACGTGACGCTCGCCGGGGGGTGGAACCAGCGGCAAATTCAAATGTAAAACACACCAAACACACTGATACCATTCAAAATAAAAAAAAATCACATTACATTGCCCCCCAGTGCCCTTTCCTGCAGTTTTACTGTACCTTTTATGAAAATATATATATATATATATACAGTATATATATATATATATATATATATATATATACACAGTATATATATATATATATATACATACATACATATATATATATATATATATATATATACACATGTATATATATATATATATATATATATACATAATTCTTGTTAATGAGCAGCCCAAACCAACTGTATACATTATATATATATATATATATATATATATATATATATATATATATATATATACGTATATGTATATATATATATAATATATGTATACATAATATATGTATACATATATATATATATATATATATATATAATAAATGTATACAGTTGGTTTGGGCTGCTCATTCACAAGCATTACATGCAAAATAATGGTACCGCTTTCAGCACCTAAAATCCAAAAGAATCATACCGCCAGGGAGGTTAAGGACACAGACCTCAAACTCCTTTCTCTGTCTTAAATGTGAAACATCAGAGGTCTGTTTAGACCCCTGATAGTTTACCAAAGCCCTCCAATAGGGCTCCTAAAAAAAAAAAAAATACTGACACCAGTGGTTCAGTGGTGGTAGAAGATCACACTTGCGATTGGGCCCTGGTGTTCTGCCACCATGGGGGAGCCTCGACTGGGGGTCAGGGGGGACGCTTCATAGTTTCTTTCACTGGAGCTCTGAAGGTACTTGTTATGCCTCTGGAAGGGGTTAACATCTAGGGGCAATCAAAGGGTTAACTGTGTGCCTAATAATGTATAATGTTTGTAATGTGTGCTGCTTTTACTTTACTATCTGTCTGTTTTTTTTCCTGCTTTGCGGGGGGGAAAAAACAGCTAGATCGCTGTTCACAATATATAGAGTTCTGTGTTTTTGTGTGTGATTGCCCACAGTCGATCAGCTGACTTTAGCCAAAATCATTTGTTGAAATCAGCTCCCAAATTTGCACATGCATGCGCATGTCCCAAACCTGGAAGAAAGGCCATGATGTACAGGTATGTCGCACGGCCTGAAGCTGCCATCAGCTCGCAGTAAAATTACTGTGGGCGGGCAACAAGCGGTTAAAGTAGATGTAAACCCTAACTGGATGACATTCAGTTTGCTAAAACACTGTGTATCAAAAACAATGGCTATATTTTTGCTGTATAAAATATTGCTTTTGTCTGTTTTTTTAACCTTTGTTGCATTTCCAACCTGTCTCCAACATGGCCTGCTTGTCAGTGCTCAGTACAGCTTTGCTGATGGTGACAACAATGCAGAATGCTGAGTTTAGTCACATTTGCATGCGTTTAGCGTGTCTAGCGAGATCCTGAATGCACAGAGTTCTGTTTATTCTAAATACAGCTAAGCTGCAAATACCTAAATCCAGGGAAATGCAGTGTGAATGGCACCTGTGAAAAATCATTACATTCAATTTATACAGTATGTGTTTAGAAATGTCCTCTACACACATATAAATGCAGGTTTGACAGTGTGAATTACGGTAGTCATACGGTTTCCATCTGAAGCGACGGTGTCAGTCTCCAACAGGAAAGCGATTGGTAGATAGCAACAAAGCGTTGTCATAATTGACTGAACAAAGAGTGACTATCATCATAGGTTCACTAAGTATTATTTTAATGAAGCTGTAGATGACTTTTCAGATTACACTAAAGTATATATGCGATTTCAGTGACATCTACTTTAAATTCACAAATATAAATATTGCATAAATATGAAGTTATGAATTTCTCTATCAAATAGTTATTCAGCTATACAGACTTTTTACCCTACTTAAAATATGTAAATGTCTCAGTTTTATTTATATTTTTTCACCTTTTTTTAACTTCCTGACATATATAAAGAAAGTTTTTCCGCCTTGATCTTATCTTTTCCTCTTACCTTTATCTCTACTCTGTCAGTTTTCATTTTTAGTTATACTTTTTCATAGACATCACATAGAACCTCAAAGTTAACAGCAGTAAGCAGCTAGAATTTTAAGGAGCAACAAGCAATAATTACTGTGAACTGACTTTTAGGGTCCATCCACTCCTGGTGCCCTGACATGCGTTTATCAATGCGTGTCAAAGCATATGCAATATACACAATATATAAATAGGGCTTTTTTTCAGCGGAAATACAGGGGAACACAGTTCCGGCAGCTCCAGAACTGAATGTATGTAATGGCAAGGGGTGCTGGGGTGTGCTACAGAGTCTTTGGATGCTGGCTGCTGGTCGACATCTGTGACGAAACGCGTCGGGCTCACGCCGTGCTGACATCACCGAATGTGCAGAGATCCCAGAAGGACGGGAGTAGAGTGTAGCCGGCCGGCATTTTATTCATGCTTGATGTTCTTATACTTCCTGACCAGGCCCTATTTTGCAATTTGACACTGCATTACTTTAACGGGCAATTGCGCGGTCGTACCCAAACTAAATTTACGTCCTTTTTTTTCCCACAAATAGAGCTTTCTTTTAGTGGTATATGATCACATGTGCAATTTTTATTTTTTGCGCTATAAACAAAAATGAGCGACAAGTTTGGAAAAAAAAAACAATATTTTTCACATTCTGCTATATGACATTCTTAAAAAAAAAAAAATGTTAAAATCAAATCTTTTTAGTATTTTAGTCCAATTTGTTTTCTGCTACATATTTTTGGTAAAAAAAATCGCAATAAACGTATTTTGATTGGTTTTGCGCAAAAGTTTTCGCGTCTACTAACTACAGGAAGGATTTATGTAATTTTTATTGTTTTTTTTTTTTTCACTAGCAATGGCAGTGATCTGCGATTTTTTGTGGGAATGCGACATTGCGGCGGACAGATCGGACCCCTAATTTACATTTTTGACACTTTTGGGGGGACCAGTGACATTACTACAGTAATCAGTGCTAAAAATATGCACTGTTACTGTAATAATGACACTGGCAGGGTAGAGGTTAATACTGGGGGTGCTCAAGGGGTTAAAGGTATGCCTAATGCTTACTGACTTGTGTATGTGTGTGTGGGGGGGGGGGGGGGTTAGAGATCTGTTCCTGCATGTCAGTGAGAATATCCGCCTGGAGACCTGGATAGGTGGATAAGTTTGCTCTGAATTTTAGAAATTAATTAAATAGCCTTTTTGGGGCTGTGGTGCTCATATACAGTGTAGTTTCACCTTAAAGCTCAACTACATCCAACACTTTTTATGTAGTTACAGCAGCCGTTTCTTTTTCTTTTGAAAAAGAATAAAGTCTTAAACCATATAAATATTGACCATAGAGTTGACCATTATAAACTCCTGCAGCAGTTTGGTGAGCATGTAAGTCACATTTCAATTATAGGAGCAAAAAGGGGGCACATATTACCTATGTGAATGATCCTTGGCTCCATTGTGGTACCAGTCTAACATCAAACATTCAACATGAAGTTTTTTGACCTTCTCCAGATTGGACCTCCCTTCATCAATCTCATTTATAAGGTGTTTTATGTCTTCACTCTGCATACCAAAATGGTTGTCAAGTAGAAGTAGGAATATTATGTTAGAACAAGCAATCAATCACAAAGCATGTATTAAAAGATATGTCTTTAACTATGGACAAAAAAAAAAGATATGTCTTTAAAGATGTATTAAGATGTATTTTCAATGTATTTTTAGAAATGCATTTTAAAAGAGATGTACATGTAATAATCTTCTGATATGGTTCGAAAGTCAATGTATGGTTCAAGAACCTTTCATATATCCTTTATAATTTGGTACATGGGGCAGCCATGATTACATATGCATGTGCAGCACCCTGATTTTTAGTACTACATCATTGTTTTGTTTTACTGTTCCTTTTCATAATGCAAGTCTATGATGTGCAGACAGAATGAAAACAAAATTGCCCCTTTTTTAATTCTGGATAATGCAGGGAAAGTTTAGAACTCCTGGCAGGTTTTTAATGTAGTCTGTCCCCTCTGTGGGGAGATTTACCCTCTCAATTTTTCCCGGTGACCGTTGTCACTGGACTAAAAGTGAGGGAAAGTTCAGAATTTTGGGTTGTCAAGGGGAATGGATAGAGACAAAATCCTCAATTGGGGGCACTTACTCCAGTGAGAGATGTCTAGAAAATTGGTTTTACCTTACTTTTCAGAGATTTCTTCTCCCCCTCCTGTTGTTTTCAAGACAGGAATTGAAGAAAAATCTCTTCAATGGGATTAAAAAAAAAAAAACTCAACAGGGGTTTTAACTATTTCCTATTCCTTAAAAAGCAAACACATCCTTTGGCTTTAGATACACAACGTACTGTAGGTTAGTTACAATAATAACCAAAATATGTACTATTGAAAGTACACTTTATTTCCCTTTTACAGCAATCAGTTGAGTTCATTTTCTCTTTACCTCAGCTAACATTTGGTGATCATATATAACCTGACACCATGCTTGGAATTACATTTGGGGAGTGGACATAGGAAAGGTAGAGTTCAGATCATTTGGCTGAAAGTTATTAGGTCGTCATATGCATAGACAGATTTTAAATTGTGTTCAGGTCCATTCCCCACCAACTGCTAATACCTGATATAAAGGAGTTAAATGAACACCCCTATGTGTACCTATTCAGCAAGGCAAAGTGCAGTGTGCAACCATGGTAACCAATTAACTCTGATTTCAGTATAATGAAAATCCATTTGGATGTATGGGTGACTGCACTTTGTACAATGCATTCGTCCTTCTCAATAAGCCCATATTACTCTTTACACTGCGTTAGTAAATAAGTCTAATATACTGCTGAGGTTCATTATAATTTTTGTTCATGTTTACAATGATGAAATCTCTGGTGCACAGTGACATTCTTGGGATAATTAATAATTTTCTTGTTTCTAACTTATTTCAGCCCATTGGTATTGACGTAGCTCTAGCTAAAAGACCAAATCTTTGCAAATTATACTGTTTGACCATTAGACTAGCCCCCAGGATGCTGAATCCTAGACAGTTTGCGGGTTATTTACTAAAACTGGAGAGTGCAAAATCTGGTGCAGCTCTGCAAAGAAACCAATCAGCTTCCAGGTTTTATTGTCAAAGCTCAATTGAGCAAGCTGAAGTTAGAGGCTGTTTAGCTACCATGCACAGCTGCATCAGATTCTGAGTGATTAAATTTTAGTAAATCTCCCCCGTTGTATAGGTAACCAACAGCAGTAAGTGGATGGGGACCACAGATATTCATATGTAATCAATATATGACCACTCATTCATTCAAAAGTAGTTACAGTCACCTAATACGCAATTACATTCAGCCATTATCAGCAATAATACTCAGACCTGCTCCTACAAATCAGGTCTCTGTCACATCATTTGGCCATGTTTCCTTAACATTCATTTCATGTTCATTACAGTCATATAGTGGTTGATGTATACATAAAAAAACTAACTCTGCACTCATTTTAATTCACATCTAATGCCCTGTCTGAAGTAGGAATCCATCAATGACATTGCTACAATTACCTATGTGCAATTTATATGCAGGAACCTACCACAAACGGTTGTGGAGCATCCGGATCTTTTAATTGACTCGTATAAGCGTGGAAACGGCCACTGGTCTTGCTGGAGAGCTCATGCAAGAAGCTATTAGCCTCGGTATCATCACAGTTAAATGAGATTGTATGGATAGGAATGAGTCTGAACAGGTTGATGTGTTCAAGAATTGTTTCTGTAGGCTAGAAATATAAAATGTAGACAATAAAGATATCAGAAGTTAGCATGTCTGTTATTTCATAATTCTTCATTAACCCCTGTTTAGTTAAAATTTTGAAACTTTAAACCTTTTTTTAACTACAGTGGATATAAAAAGTCTACACACCCCTGTTAAAATGTCAGGTTTCTGTAATGTAAAGAAATTAGACAAAGATAAATCGTTTCAGAACTTTTTCCATCTTTAATGTGGCCTATAAACTGTACAACTTAGTTAAACAACAAACTGTCTTTTAGGTGGAGGGAAGTAAAAATGGAAAAATGAAAACAATATGGTTGCATAAGTGCACACCCTTAAACCAACACTTTGATGAAGCTCCTTTTGATTTTTTTACAGCACTCAGTCTTTTTGGGTACGAGTCTATCAGCATGGCACAACTTGACTTGGCAAAATTTGACCACTCTTCTTTGCAAAAACACTCCAAATCTGTCAGATTGCGAAGGCATTTCCTGTGCACAGCCCTCTTCAGGTCAACCCACAGATTTTAAATCGGATTCAGGTCATGGCTCTGGCTGGGCCATTCAAAAATGTTATTCTTATTCTGGTGAAGCCATTCCTTGGTTGATTTGGATGTAGGCTTTGGTTCGTTGTGATGCTGAAAGATGAAGTTCCTCTTTGTGTTCAGCTTTTTAGCAGAAGCCTGAAAGTTTTGTGCCAATATTGAATGGTATTTGGAACTGTTCATAATTCCCTCTACCTTGACTAAGGCCCCTGTTCCAGGTGAAGAAAAACACCCCCAAAGTATGATGCTGCCACCACCATGCTTCACTGTGGTTATGTTGTTCTTTTGGTGATGTGCAGTGTTGTTTTTGTGCCAGACATATCTTTTGGAATTATGGCCAAAAAGTTCAACCTTGGTTTCATCACATCATAACACATTTTCCCACATGCTTTTAGGAGACTTCACATGTGTTTTTGCAAAATTTAGCCAGGCTTGAATGTTTTTCTTCATATGAAAAGGCTTCCATCTTGCCCAGTGTTGGGCATGTCCCTTAAAAAAAGTAATTAGTTATAGTCACTAGTTACTTCTCACAAAGTTACATCATTAAAAAAGTAACTAATTACCAGGGAAAGTAACTATTGCGTTAGGAATGCGTTGTACAGAGAGCAAGGTTTGGAATGCATTGTACGGGGTGCAAGGTTTAGGAATGCATTGTATGGGGTGCAAGGTTCAGGAATGCGTTGTACAGAGTGCAAGGTTCAGGAATGCGTTGTACGGGCAGCAAGGTTCAGGAATGCGTTGTATGGGGTGCAAGGTTCAGGAATGCGTTGCACGGAGTGCAAGGTTCAGGAATGTATTGTACGGGATACAGAACTTCTGTATTATTAATATTTTAGCCCGCTGGATGTGTATACAGTAAGCTTTGGCTACTTACAGAAGTAAAGCTGATCACACCCCTATGGAGGTAACCCAGGTATGTGATGATTTGTGATGACAGCTTGTCACCCATTCCTAGTAATGCAGACTCCCCTCTTCTATAGAAGTCCTATGGTAGATTGTCCTGTGTACTAGTCTAATCAATGTTCTCATGTGACCCCCCCCCCCATGACACACAGCCTCCAATGTGCACTGCTGACCATGGAATGATCGTTCACCACCCCCCACCCCCCTCTTACTGCGAAGAACCCCATAGACGGGGTGATGACCGCCATCCACAACAGGCTAGCTCTCTAGAAGTGGGCAGAGGCAGCGCTGCCAGCTTATGCCATGATGCCAGGACTGTGCACAGTTCCAACTGCTCTATGTAATACTCTATGTACCACGCTGAGTCAATCATGGCAAGCTGTGTATTCTATTAATGCATACAAAGCCTGCT
Organism: Pelophylax lessonae; assembly: GCF_965119305.1. Taxonomy (NCBI): domain Eukaryota; kingdom Metazoa; phylum Chordata; class Amphibia; order Anura; family Ranidae; genus Pelophylax; species Pelophylax lessonae. The sequence goes on from NC_138769.1 coordinate 454,665,953, forward strand.
CGGATTGGCAAAGGTTGTATAAGCCCACATCTCTGACTCAGCCAATCAGAGCAAGCTTTGTATGCATTAATAGAATACATCGCTTGCCGTGATTGGCTCAGCGCGGTACATAGAGTATTACAGCACAGGCATGTTCTGTAAGTACTGTATACACATCCAACGGGCTAAACTAGCTGAATAGTAATGACGCATTTTGCTGTTAGTAACAATAACGGCATTACTACCGGCGAAACAGTAATTTGTTTTATTACTAGTTACTGTAAAAAGTAACGCTGGTAGTAACACCATTTACTTATAACGCCATTATTCCCATCACTGGTCTTGCCACTCTACCCCATAGTCCAGACATATGAAGAATATGGGAGAATATGTCACATGTACCACACAGCCAGTACTTGTCAGATATTCCTGCAGCTCCTTTATTGTTGCTGCAGGCCTCTTGGCAGCCTCCCTGACCAGTTTTATTTTCATCTTTTCATCAATTTTGGAGGGACGTCCAGTTCTTGGTAATGTCACTGTTGTGCAATATTTTCTCCACTTGATGACTGTGTTCACTGTGTTCCATGGTATATCTAATGCCTTGAAAATTATTTTGTATCCTTCACCTGAATGATACCTTTTAACAATGAGATACCTCTGTTACTTTGGAAGCTCTCTGCGGACCATGGCTTTTGCTGTAGGATGCGACTAGAAAATGTCAGGAAAGACCTACTAGAACAGCTGAACTTTATTTGGGGTTAATCAGAGGCACTTTAAATGATGGCAGGTGTGACTCCTATTTAACAAGAGTTTGAATGTGATTGCTTAATTCTGAACACAGCTACATCCCCAGTTATAGGAGGGTGTGCACACTTATGCAACCACATTATTTTGATTTTCTATTTTTACCTCCCTTCTCTAAATGATTTTGGTTTGTTTATCAATTGAGTTGTACAGTTTATAGGTCACAATAAAGGTGGAAAAAGTTACATCACAGAAACCTGACATTTTAAAAGGGGTGTGTAGACTTTTTATATCTACTGTATATTGCACTATATTAACTACATGATTAGATATTTCCAAAACCTACTTTGTATCCTACAATTTTGGTAACTCATATTTATTAACTAAATGTTAGGAGAATAGCTCAAAGATTTTATTTACATAAGAGTGGTAGCAGCAGGTGGCAGTAATTGAGAAACTTTCTGTTAATATACACTACTCAAAAAGTTTACTTTGAAAACACATCAGATTTAAACGGGGAAAAATATCATGCTGAATATCTATACTGATATGGACTGGGTAATGTGTTAAGAACAAAAGGATGCCACATTGTTCTCTTCTACAGAAGGCTGAATTCAAAGTCACCCTGAAAATCAAAGTGAAAAAATGATGCAGCAGGCCAGTCCATTTTACTGAAATTTCATTGCAGCAACTCAAAATGGCAATTTGTATGGCCCCCACATGCTTGTATGCATGCCTGATATAACGTCAGGGAATGCTCCTACTGAGACAATGGATGGTGTCCTGGTGTATTTCCTGCCATATCTGGGCCAGGGCATCACCCGAGCTCCAGAAAAGACTGAGATGCAACCTGGCCTCTTCGGATGGACCAAAACATGTCCCAGAGGTGTTCTACTGGATTTAGGTCAGGCGAGCGTGGGGTCATTCAATGGTATCAATTCCTTCATCCTCCAAGAACTGGCTGCATACTCTCACCACATGAGGCTGGGCAATGTCATGCACCAGGAGGAACCTAGGACCCACTACACCAGCATAGGGTCTGATAATGGGTCCAAGGATTTCATCCCGATACCTAATGGCAGTCAGGGTGCCATTGTCTAGCTTGTAGAGTTCTTTGCGTCCCTCCATGGATGTTACAGGCAGCATACCATTCTCCATGGCTTCACCAGACCCTTTCACGTCTGTCACATGTGCTCAAGGTGAACCTGCTTTCATCTGCGAAAAGCACAGGGCGCCAGTGGCAGACCTGCCAATTCTGATGTTCAATGGCAAATGCCAATTGAGCTCCACAGTGCTGGGCAGTGAGCACAGGGCCCACTAGAGGACATCGGGCCCTTAGGCCACCTTTGTGAAGTCGGTTTTTGATTGTTTGGTGAGAGACATTCACACCGGTGGCCTGCTGGAGGTCATTTTGTAGGGCTCTGGCAGTGCTCATCTTGCTCCTCCTTGCACAAAGGAGCAGATACCGGTACTGATAATGGGTTAAGGACCTTCTACGGCCCTGTCCAGCTCTCCTAGAGTAACCGCTGTATCCTGGAATCTCCTCCATGCTCTTAAGACTGTGCTGGGAGACACAGCAAACCTTCTGGCAATGGCCCGTATTGATTTTCCATCCTGGAGGAATTGGACTGCCTGTGCAACCTCTAAAGGGTCCAGGCATTGCCTCAGGCTACCAGTAGTAGTGACACTGACACTAGCCAAATGCAAAACTAGTTCCTGTTTTGGAGGTTGTCTCATTGTTGCCCATTTAGTGCCCCAGTTGTTAATTTCATTAACACCAAAGCAAACTGATTAACAATCACCTTTGCTACTTAACTGAATAGATCAATATCCCAGGAGTTTACTTGACTTGATGTTATACTCTGAATAAAAAGTGTTCCTTTAATTTTTCTGAGCAGTGTATCTAGCTTCTGCACAGGTATACTTGATGTAGTTATAACCTTATAACCCTTATCATTCAATATTCAAAACAAAATGATTAGTCTTTGGCAGTGCTGCTTTAAGTTCACAGTATGTTGTGCCGTAAGACTTGGATGTTCAAGCTCTTGAATGGACGTATTATATTTCTCTTTATTCTCCCATTACCTGATCAGGACGTCCATCTGTAAGTAAATAAACTGCTTGGGTATTACTATCAGACAGAGCAAGCTTGAGAGCCTTCAGGGTATTTGTCGAGCTGCCAACCTTTTAAGACAAACAAAACTAAAATTAATATATACATTACTTTTGCAACAAAAATACAAAAAGTTTCGACTTTGCCAAAAGTTCAGTATGTAACACAAGATGTTGCACCACTCCAAGTGGAGTATGAGATCTTTTTCTGCTGTCACAGGAAGCCGGGTGCCAGCCTTAGGTCTGCGACCAGAAGTAAGCACATGACAAATAGACGACGACGGCACTTGCAGCTAAAAATCTTCACTTTATTCAGAATCTATTAAAAATCGAGGACACGACATACACACACATCTCCTAATGAACTCAGCAGATGCATTTCACACACCTGTGCTTAGTCATTGCTGAATGACTAAGCACAGGTGTGTGAAATACGTCTGCTGAGATCATTAGGAGATGTGTGTGTATGTCGTGTCCTCGATTTTTACTGGATTCTGAATAAAGTGAAGAGTTTTTAGCTGGAAGTGCCACCATCGTCTATTTGTCAAAAGTTCTGTATAGCACTCTTACTGACTATGCAGGGCCTATTGCTCTAAACCCCTATGTGGATCTCTGTTAGGTGAAATATTAGCTGAAAAGTGGTTTCAGAAGTTTTGAAACATCATTAACATGTATTAATTGTGTCTCTCACCAAGATAGGTCAACAATGTTTTTGCTTTTTGTTCTCCAAACCTTTTAAGGCCAATGCCTACTTTATATTGGAAATTTAAAAAAAAATTATAATAAGAATCTTAAAGCTGTTGAGCAGTAGTTTAATGTGGATACTCCCAGGTTTTGACAAATGGCTTACTATAAGGGGAACATTTTGGCATTAGGGTTTGATTTACTAGGTGAAGTGATATGAAGTGCATCTGTGTTGACTCCAAACAACCAACTGTGAAGAACAAGCTCTGTTGTCTTTCAGATTTACCTGCTTGGATGTTTAAAGTAAAGTCAGGTTTACTTCAAATATTTAAAAAAAACAGACTCAGCTCTCCTTTTATTCAGCACACTGTACACATTAATACTTGTGCTGCCACGTAGCTTTAACTGTCTAGCAGTTGTTTTTACATGTTATGTTATGCTATGTTATTGGTATCTTCCTTACACCCCTGCTGTTTCTGGCTAGTTGGTTGCTCCCACCTCCATTTTCCTGCTGTAACTCCCATTTTGTTTAGTGGTTATGAGGAGACTGCAGAGTGTGGAAGCTGTGTAACTTCATTGGAAATTTACCTATGGAAAAGCCTCTATGTTTATGCCTTTGCTAACTTGAAGCATAAAGAAGCATTGGAGAACACCTCTGGAGTCTTTATTCATTGAGTAAACTGTCTGTTAAAGCCATCATTCAACCTGCTGCACACACTTACAGACTGGGGGTCTACAAGAAGGTCACAGGTACAATCGATGCTGAGACAGAACAGTAAATTTCCATGAATCCATCACACAGTTATCTCTGCAGCTTCAGAAAGTAAATTTCCAAGAAGTACTTGAAGTAAATTTCCATGAAGAATCCATCACAGGTATCTCTGCAGCTTAAGAACAGTAAATTTCCATGGTAATATACAGCTTCAGAAAAGTAAATTTCCAAGAATCTGCAGCTTTAGAAACGTGAGTACCACACTTGCCTGTGTGTCACCAGAAGCATTACTCTGCATATGAAACCAGACACCTACCGAATGCTTCATTACTATTACAGCCTTCTGTACCAAGCTATCCAGTCTGAACTAGTTTTCAGCACTAGCCAACTATTGTAACAACAAATACCTCAGCCCAGCCTGCTTACTAACAGAAGTCACTACTTACAGAGCTGAGCTCTGGCAGATTTCTAACAAGACACCAAAACTACAGTACTTATTATGTCTGACAGAGATCTCACAGAATTACCTGCATTTAGTCAAGATAAAGCAGACTCCTTACTTCATTCTGCTCGTCCTGTCAGAGCCCCTCATCCATCCGTGAAGGCAAGGGAGGTTTATGAAGCAAGTAAGGAAGAAACATCTAGTAACCTGACTGCATTATGGGAAAAGACTTTAAGTTGTATAACAGCCACTAATGAAACTAGCAACAATTCTGAGCAATTGAACACTGCTCTCTCAAGGGTTAAGAAGGCATTTGAGAATTATAAAAGACTTTCTGAGAATATTATTCCCTATTGTCACATTCCAACATAGAGGAAGCTGCATTGGAATTAAAGGACTTTACTTCTAATGACCAGCAGAGGCATAGCATATATCTTGAAGCAAAGGCACAGATAGAAGGTAGATTGGCACAGCTACATGAAACTACATCCTGTAACTCTGCTTCTTCCAGACACTCAGGAAAATCTTCTAGGTCTGCCCGCTCATATCATAAATCTTCTTCTAAGTCATTGCGGTCCTGCTCTATAAGGTCAATACTGAGCGACCAAATACTCAAAGCTCGCCAAAAGGTTGCAGTAGCCCAGGTTCAAGCCGCCTGCTCTGAAAAAGAAGCAGCCATCAAGGCAGAAGCTAAATGCAAGGAAGCAGAAGCTAAATGCAAGGAAGCAGAAGCTAAATGCAAGGAAGCAGAAGCTAAACGCATTCAGGCAAGAATACAAGCAGAAACAGAGGCTCAGCTAGAAATTCTTCAGAAGAATAGAGAAAAGGAAGTAGCTTTAGCAGAGTTATCTGTCTTGGAACAAGCCCTATTGGAAGAAGAAGGAGCAGCTTGTACCAGCTTGGCTGCTTTTCAAGACCCTGTTGAAAGGACCCTACAGTTTGTCTTAACTCAGAACCACGACAATCCAGTCCCACCTACAGTTGGAGATTCTTCTCATAATCATCCAGCAAGTGGATCAGAAGGCAATGTGTCGCCAAAGCAAGCTGGTCAACTAGACACACCTACTAACAGACTACCGCACGTCACAAAATCAAGTGAATCAACCTACGCAGCTCATGTGCCACCACAACCCTATGTGCATAGAGATTACAAGGGCACAGCAGAAGACTACAGAATGAACTCTATACCCCCTTTGATACAGCTCTCTTTAACTTCAAATGCTCAGAGACCTTCAGACGACAGACCCTTACCTAGATTAAACCCATCTGCAACACCTTTCTCTCTACCTACCAGCCAACATCATATACCAACCATGGTCCAAGACGGCGCACCATCAGTACCCCCTGTGGCTATAAAAACTGAAAGCACTGACATTGCAGAGTTCAGCAAGTATATGATTCGACGAGAGTTGATTACAACTGGACTGTCTAGATTTGATGACCGCCCAGAGAACTACAGGAGTTGGAGATCTACATTTAAGGCGGTAACCAAGAACTTGGACATTGAACCTCAAGCAGAACTTGACTCACTTAGAAAGTGGTTGGGGCGTCAATCTTCAGAACAAGTCAAGAGACTTAAATCTGTCTACATTTATAACTTTAAAGCAGGCCTTGATGCTGCCTGGGAACGTCTAGAACAAGACTATGGGAGCCCCGAAGTCATTGAATCTGCCTTATTCCAGAGACTAAACGACTTTCCTAAAATCTCTGTTAAGGATCATAAGCTTAGAGAGTTAGGTGACCTCCTTCAAGAACTCGAAATTGCTAAGTTAGATCCTAGTTTACCAGGTCTTAGCTATTTAGACACTGCTCAGGGCGTAAATCCTATTGTAGCAAAGTTGCCTAGTTATCTTCAGGGAAAGTGCACTAGTGCAGTGGTTCTCAAATCCGGTCCTCGGGACCCACCAACAGGCCAGGTTTGCAAGATAACTAAATTACATCACAGGTGATCTCATTTGCTTCTCAGTGATTGCAGTATTCTAGTCTGCATCCCCCAAGGTAATACTTAAAATCTGGCCTGTTAGTGGGTCCCGAGGACCGGATTTGAGAACCACTGCACTAGTGTAGGATCAAAGTATAAGTATGAACATTATGTTTCCTTCCCTCCCTTTTCTTATTTCGCAGAGTTTGTGCGGAAGGTTGCAAGATCCAAGAATGACCCAAGCTTCTTCTATCCAGATACAACCACCATTCCTTTAAGTACTTCAAGGGGTATTGCCACCAACAGTAAATTCAAGGATTTAAGGCATCCTATTGCCGTGAGGAAGACCGCGATAGCATCCAACGTCTTAGCTACAGACATCAAAGCAAGCAATCTTAATCAACAGTGTCCTATTCAAAATGCGCCACACTTTCTCTCCAAATGTCGTGCATTTAAGGACAAGCCTATTGAAGAACGCAAGTCATTTCTCAAAGAGCATAATATCTGTTTTAAGTGTTGTGCATCCTCCGATCATTTAGCTAGAGACTGTAAGATCGCCATCAGATGTTCTCTCTGCAACAGTGCCAAACATGTGGACGCTCTTCATTCAGACCTGTTCATTACGAAACCTTCACCCGGCAGCAACCCCAAGACTACATCAGATGATGGCGGGGAGAGAACTGAGCAATATGCCGACCCCGTAACCACAAGATGTACAGAGGTATGTGGAGAAGGGCTTCATAGCAAGTCTTGTAGCAAGATATGTCTTGTTAAGGCCCGTACACACGTACCGATCGTCGGCATACAAACGTCGGTGGACGAAGGATCTGCCGATTGTACGCGTGTTAGTATGGTGCCTCCGACAGATGTCTGCGCACAATCCGCGGACAAAAGTCTTTCGTGCAAACATGAAAATATTTGTATGCCGACACCAGAACGGACGATTGTTCGCCTGTCAGTACACAATTCGGCCGACAGACCGCAGATTTGCAAGACTGGGCATGCTCAGAAAATAGAAAACACAGGGAAAGTTAACCATTACATGACATCACTTCTGCAGTCGGCGGACAAAATTCTTGTGCTGTCCTTGTGCTGTCTTTGCACTTTTCAGCAGACACCGACATCCCGGGGAGAAAAGAGGAACATTTGTAAGCCGACCATCGGTACGTGTGTACGGGGCTTAAGAGTTTTTCCTGAAGGATGTCCACAAAAATCCATAAAAATGTATGCCATACTCGATGATCAGAGCAATCGCTCATTGGACAGTACAGAATTCTTTGACCTATTCAACATTCAAGGAGAGACCTGGTCTTATACCTTGCAGACATGTGCAGGAAAGGTCAATACTTCTGGAAGAAGAGCCCATGGCTTCGTAGTTGCATCAGAATATGAGGACACAGAGTTTCCTCTTCCAACTCTAATCGAATGTGATCAGCTACCGAACAACAGAGAAGAAATCCCCACACCAGAGGTTGCACGTCATCACCCTCATTTGAGCCACATTGCTAACTACATTCCACCACTTAACAAGGATGTTAAGATTTTGATTCTACTAGGGAGAGACATTCCTAGAGTTCATAAAATAAGAGAGTTATGTAACGGTCCAGATGATGCTCCTCAGGCCCAGAAACTCGATCTTGGATGGGTGATAATAGGAGAAGTCTGCTTAGACCAATCTCACAAGCTCTTGGATGTAGCTTCCTACAAAACTAATGTTACCTGTCAATTGATGAAATGTCCATCGCACTATTATGTGAAGGAAAGACTTGATTTTAAGAACAAAGTTCCATATCAAGCACTCCAAAGCATTAACTGCAAGCTCACTTCTCAAAAGGACTTTGGTGATTCAGTGTACCAGACTACTTGTGATGACAACAAGATTGCCCCTTCAGTCGAAGACAAGGAGTTCATCAAGATTATGGATGAAGAGTTCTTCAAGGACAATTCCAACAGTTGGGTTGCTCCATTACCCTTCCGAGTACCAAGGCTTACTCTCCCTAACAATCGAGAACAAGCTTTAACCAGATTTGCTGCACTTAAGAAAACTCTCCGTAACAAACCTGAGAAGCAAGAGCACTTTCTAGCATTCATGCAGAAGATTTTAGTGCCAGCAGTTGTCCTCACACAAACCATTTGGTTCTCAGGACCCAAGTTTTTAATGGACCAGTCTTCTACAAACTCAGAAGAAGATATCGATTTCCACCTGGAGGATCCAGATACTGATCCGGAAATCCGGCCTGGAGTTCCAACATCTGCTCAAGAAGAAATTTGGAGGATGAAGATGACTCCACAGATATAGGGGATGGAGCTGATGAATGGATGCAGGCCAAGACTCTGGTTAAGCCTCCGGACCAGCTGGAACTCAGCGAGGCTGAACTTAAGGAGGAATTCACTCGTATCCTGACTGCAAACAACCCTCATGCCCCCCAGAACATTGTGAGGTACAGTTTTAAGGAACGGGCCTACAAACCCATTAGCATCGTGGACCAGCTGGCCGTACACTTCTCCCTGGATGGAAACATGTCACACAAAGACTCTGATGAAGCGCGGCGACAGGGGGCGAAGTTGGGATTCATTGAAGAGACTCAGACCAACGACTCCACAGAGCCGGGAGACAAAGTTACAGATGGGAAGTCTGACGCTCAGGCTAGTGAAGAATGGACAGAAGGTGAGGAAATACCACCCAGGAACAAGAAGGAGTGAAAACTGACCAACCAGTTCAATTATAGCGAGAGAGCGTCACAGAGCATTAACCAACCCCTGCGGGAGCGAGCTTCTCAGACAGAGCCACCTCCAAGGGCCACCTTCTCCGCCACTGCAAACCAGTGGAAATTCAACCCACCACACGCTTCACACATGGGCAGAGCATGGGAACGAATGATTGGGATGGCAAGGCGCATACTGGATTCTATGTTGCTTGATGTGAGTTCTTCACGTCTTACCCATGAAGTACTTACTACATTCCTTGCTGAGGTCGCAGCAATAATCAACTCAAGACCGCTGACAGCTGTATCCACAGACCCAGAATGTCCAACTGTTTTAACTCCAGCTGCATTATTGAGCCAGAAAATTGGACAGATCCCAGCGCCAAAGAGCATCTTTGATGAAAAGGACATATACAAACGTCAATGGAGATACGCTCAATACCTTGCAGATTGTTTCTGGGACAGATGGAGGAGGGAATACCTCACACTTCTCCAAGGATGTAAAAAGTGGCAAACCCAGAAGCCTAACTTAAAGGAAGGGGACCTGGTTCTTCTAAAAGATAAGCAAACCAATCGGATCCAGTGGCCAGTTGGAGTTATTACAAAGGCCATTGCTAGTGATGATGGAAAGGTCCGAAGTGTGGAAGTCAGGATTGTAAAGGACGGGAGCCCAAAAACCTTCCTGAGACCAGTCACTGAGACAGTCCTAACTATGCCTGCTTCCAAAAATTCTGATTCAGTGTTATGTGTAGGAGTCACTTAGACCTCTAGCATAGTTAGCTTAGAGGAGAGGGCTACATAGCATTCTACTGTATGCAATGTTAATTGTATGTTTATGGAAAATAATTGTGTAGTGGTATCTCACGATACCAGGCGGGGAGTGTGCTGCCACGCAGCTTTAACTGTCTAGCAGTTGTTTTTACATGTTATGTTATGCTATGTTATTGGTATCTTCCTTACACCCCTGCTGTTTCTGGCTAGTTGGTTGCTCCCACCTCCATTTTCCTGCTGTAACTCCCATTTTGTTTAGTGGTTATGAGGAGACTGCAGAGTGTGGAAGCTGTGTAACTTCAATGGAAATTTACCTATGGAAAAGCCTCTATGTTTATGCCTTTGCTAACTTGAAGCATAAAGAAGCATTGGAGAACACCTCTGGAGTCTTTATTCATTGAGTAAACTATCTGTTAAAGCCATCATTCAACCTGCTGCACACACTTACAGACTGGGGGTCTACAAGAAGGTCACAGGTACAATCGATGCTGAGACAGAACAATACTGAAGTACAATATAAGACCCAAGATGAAAAAAGCAGCACTATACAAAAATCATCTGCCATTAACTTATGACATTTTTTTCCTGAAAATGTCCTAACCATTTATTTTGTTCTGTAGATGTTAAACCTTGGCTTTATTACCAATAAGAAAAATTTGAAAAGAGTTCCTATGTTAGTATGTAAGATACTTGTAAAATTCTGATAATCTGCTGTCCTTCTGTAACTTTGAAAGCCTCAGAGAGAATACTAAGATATGATGGAGTACATTGGTTTAATATTCATAGCTTTTTGTTATTTTGCTTGTAGTATGCAGGTCAGGTAACTGGCGGCCTCTAAATATCAATGGATGAGCAAAGTGTTTTCTCTGTCATATTTTCAGAAAGATAATGTCCGCCTGACCAGTCTGCTTTCTATGTAGGGTTAAATGGACCACTGTTTCCAGCCTGCTAGAGAACACCTGTTTTGATGATTTTCTAAAACATTAAACATTGTTCCTTTGTATTTCAATATTAAATGCTTCTTTGGAGGATATACAAAAAAGATGAGGCCTGCACATCTAGGTATGTTGTTATGAAATTAAGTCTAAGGTTTATATACTCAACTCATGCAGAACTAGCACATAAAATACAGTAGTCTCTATATGTGCTACAAAAAACAAATCTCTAAAAAAAATTTTTAAAATTATGCATTAAAACATACAGAAAAAATTACTAGTAAAAGCCATGGTGTTGTATCAGTTCAACTGACCAGGCTTTGTATTGCTTGTTGCATGCATTTTGGGTATTTTATCATTCACATAATATTGTACATAGTATTATTAAATCAATGATTAAAGGGTCTTTTAGGATGTCTGGTGAATTGAGAGCCCATTTAGATGACAGAAAGAAATAGGGTTTTTACACTCACTGTAAAATCATTTCTTGGAATCTATTTCAGGATCCAGAAAGTCTTTCACAGTTGGGTTATACTGCCACTTACAGGAGGTTTGGACCCTGGTAAATGAAAAATATGGTAGGCCTACCCAGGATGACCCCTCCTCCTGCCAGCATGCATTGGTTAGCATGATTAGAAACACAGAGGGGTGGGACCAATGTCCCTCAATAGACTCCAAAAAAAAAAAAAGGATTTAATGATTAGTACTCTCATATATTGAGAGTCACAGGAAGTCTTTCACATTCGGGGCATCCAAAAGCAGCCAAAAAAAAAAACAAATGCCAGCAATGGTGAAACAGGATGGTAAATTGGTCCTTGAAACAGAAGAATGATCTGGTAGGGGCCATGGAGAGTCAGCCAGTATTTTTACCAGATCAGTGTACCATATACATATTTAGCAGTCAATAGCAATGAGGATTACTGGTACGCCCTCCAACTTGATCCTGAGTAGCAGATGAGAAAGACATTTCAGGGGAGGAAAGACATACAGTAGATGAGGATTTCCTGCCTTATGGAGTCACCATAGCATCTACCCACATTACAGAGGTTAGGACCAAAAGTAATACCCTATGGGTGCGAACAGAGAGAGGAATGTCTGTAATGTATTCAAATAGTTTCTGTATCACAGAGGGAACCAGATTCAGATCCTTCTGAGTCACAAGAGAATGAAGAGGAAGACTCACTATACCAAGTCTGAATCAAGAAGTGATACCACTGCCTGCACCAAAGCATCAGAGATGCAAGTTGTCCAAGTGTTAAGGTTAACAATGTTCATCTTCATGCAGAGGAAGGCTTTTCTAGGGATGGGAGATCTTGAGTGCCAGACCTTGCAGCCAGACTGGAAACCAGGCTTGGAAGGTATCGACAAGAAACTGGAGGTTTCTTACCATTCAGAGAGAGGGAGGACTTAGGCTTTTTCCACTGAGGAAGATGAATGCTCTTGCTGCCTGTAGCCTCCTAGATAAATGGTATCTAGAAACTAATTGAAGAGACATCCTTTGAAAAACATGCAGTACAAATGCTTCAAATACAAGAATGCCAAAGTCCAACACCTTAACCAAGGTGCCCACGCATGTGGGGAATCACACAACAGCAAAAAATGAGAGTTATTTGTCCAATCAATAGTGGATAGATCGCTTCACACAATCAACACAAGCTTTGCAGTTGACCAGAAGAGACTTTAAAACCAGATGCTCTGATTGTGGTAAGTTAAAATCAGTGTAGTTGGATACTCTATTCTCTAAGCCCAGAAAAATTTTATTGTAACATGCAACGGCTGTTCAACCATAATGTGTTGGACAAACAAAAGCTACCAAATAAATCAAAATTTTGGAAGCTGAGCAGACCAAAAACTGCTGTAAAACTATTGTGAGAGACTACAGCCATATCACTGAGCCACAAAGACCAGTTCTTGATTTATTAATGTATAGCATACAGTACACACAATTAAATGCATTCACTAGTGATCCTGCATGTTCATGTGCACATGCGATCTCCAGAATAAAGCTGCGTAGTCAATAGCTAGGAAGAAGGTGGATGGTGGAAAAATAAAAACTTCCGCTAGTAAGCCCAAGCAGTAATAAAAAGGAGGTTTTCCCCATTTGGCCAACTTGTAAAATACATAAAGTGTAAGCAAGGTTACAAACTAAAGGAGAAATTGTAACTTCTTTCCAAATGGCCATTCAGCTACAGTTGTTTCTGAAGCAAATATCCCCATTACCAAACAAAGTAAACCATAATACATCAAATGTCTTCTAGATACACATAGCAATGATTTAATATGCAAGGGACAAGAAAACTGCCCCAGCTCTGAACCAATAACAGCAAAAGGGCAACAGCAAAAAAACATGATGGTTGTGAGTAGGGTTTTCCTGTACTGGCCAACTTTTGTTTTGGTGCCAGTGTCCATTTTTTCTGTAGGTGACATTATATTCTGTCAATGTAAGAATTCCTGTGCCCTTCTGGTAAATTACTGAAAATGATAAAGCTTTATTTAAAAATGTCTTTAAGCATGTTAAAAAAAATATTTTTTGATATAATTACATTTTTACACAGTATCTGAAACAAAGTAGAGTTCATCTGTTTCCCTGTGTCTCTTTTCCTTACAGGGGAGGTCCAGAAGTTTCACCCCACTGTAGTACAAGTATTACAAGTTCTGAATGTGCAATTGAGACTATTCATAAAAAAATCTACATTACCTGCAATTCCTTAATCCAGTGAGAAGCTTCCTTCAGATGTTCTTCATTAACCTCTGCTAGCTTTGTTCTCCAAGCCTCTACTTTGGAATCAAACTTTACAAAGTTGAACATCTTTTTGTGTTTAAGTTGCTCCTGTTAGGAACAATTTACCAAGAATATAATTGTAAAATATGGAAGCGTTTTTAGCTATAGAGTAGGTAATTGATGTGAATTAAAAGGGTATATTTTTAAAGAAGAATTACAAATATGGATATTTTATCTATGGTTACATTGGTACACCTTGAACCAATGTAACTACTGTATGTATATACCGTATCTGGCCAATGCCCTCTGAACCTGGAAATCAATGAAGTAAACACTGCTACTCCAGTGAATCCTCAAATACTTCCAGGTCCTATGCAGAGTGGCTGGCCTGCTATATTATGAACACAGGAGGTTGGGCACTCTGTATGGGCACCAATAAGAGAATGCTTTGCATTTTCTGAATGAATGCAAAGCTTTCTCTGATTGAAGGTAGAGGCGGAGTGGTGATATTACAATCTCCACCTTGTCCAATCAGAGAATACTTTACATTATTTCATAAAAAGCAAAGCATTCTCTGAATGGCACCTGTGCTGAGCAGCCAACCTCCTGTGTTCAGACTACAACAGGCCAGTTGTATTCTCCAGCTATAGTATATACAAAGTTACATTGGTCCAAGCTGGACCAATGTAACTATGTAAAAATATACCATAGCTGGAATTCATCTTTAATACCTTGGCAGCAATTCAAAGCAAAAGTCTTAGACCACCAATTCCTACTGCCTGTCAATTACTAAATAAATTTTCCAGGTTTAATATACAAACTTTAAACACAGGCAAGTAAAGAAAAAAAAAGATTTTACATATAAAATGATCCTTTATTGTGCACAAAATCATATTTTAATATGCGAACCACTCCTGTGACATCAATCTGAACTATGGGTATAGGTCAATCAACTGTATCAGAAGGGTCTGCATCCTGAGTTTAGCTACAAGTATGGAGAGGTCAGGCCAAATTACTGACTTGAATATAGGCACATGAATGAGCCTACAAGTGTGGACATTTATACAAATGCCTCTATAAGTGTAGCCAATGTTACTGTTTATAAAGGGCATTCTTCGTTGAGTTTAGCCAATATACCGTTGTGAAGCTACCCAGCATTAGCAATGGGCTTGGGTGTGTTCGGATTGAGCCCACCAGGAAGCCGTCACCGCACACCACCAATCATAGGCAGTGAGGCATTTCCGACTGGCAGCTGCACATACACATGCTGCCTATGATTGGCGGTGTGCAGTGCCGACTTCCTGGCAGGCTCGATCTGAACACGCCCAAGCCCAACGCTACCCAGCATCTGTTTTTCTCCCATGTGCTTGTCTGTGATATTGATAGGCACTATGCTTTACCTGCATAAGCTGAAATATTTTTTCCTTCACCAAAAACAGCTTGTCCTTCATGGAATGGGAAGTGTCAATGAGAATATAGACTTGTTCCTCAAGTATAGTTCCAAACAGCTCTCTACTTCCTTTCTGAAGCCACTTTAGTCTAATAAAGAAAAATATGTAAAAACCCTTTGTGATAAAACAAAGTGGATTTACAGTGTACATCCTATAAGTATCTTTATATTGTTCCCTGACACCAAATGAGCCTACAGTCTAATGTCCCCTTCCTGATGAATCTCACACAAATACACACACAGATATGGCGCAGTCTTGATAGAAACTATTTCATTTACCAGTGCTGCTTTGCTTTCTTAGTGCAACTGCAGCACCCAGAGGAATTCCATGCAAAAATGGCATAACATATAAACCATGTCCCCGATGGGAAATTAATCTGAGGGAGTCACTGTCATGTAGGGCTGATATTCCGTTTTTTGATAGATGCTGAAGTGATAAACAACCTACGTTTTTTTTTTTTATTACTCATGAAAGGACAATGCACCTGCCACAGCCATTAAAAGTCTGATCCAACTTTTAGTGTGATATTTTTTCATTAAACAGAAGGAGTAGAATCATCCAAAGTTGGGCAGGAACACATAAACCTCCAAAGTGCAGACTTCTGGGAAAATCAGTAAGCCAATCACACAAAAAGGAAATGTCATATCTGGGAGTCGTGCTGTACATCATCTGTGTGCAGAACACCTCCAGGTAGCCATATTGCACTGAATTTTACAGAAAATGAGAACCCTGCATATTGAAAAGGAAAGGTAATTTTAATAATTACATTCTGACTTGTGTCACGATTGAATATGCTATATTATTTTTTTCCCATGAAAGTTGAGTTACCCTTTAAAGTGCTTGTAAACCCCAGGCATGACATATGAACAAAGCATATCCTTCTATAGTATGCTCTTGTCTCAATGTCTCAATCTGATTTCCGAAAGGCAAAAAGATGGTGCACTTTGAAGGTGCAGTTGCACTCTGCAAGTTGCAGTTGCCCCCGAGCTTAGTAAATGAGGTAAAGCTTCACTTTACAAAGAACAACCAATTGCATGCAAGGAAAAAAAAAACAGCATTTTTGCTTGCACATGATTGGACGATGGAAGCCAGCAGAGCTCTCTCTCAGTTACTAAGCTGTGAAGCAACTTCTCTTGCAGAGTGCAACTGCACTTTTAAAAGTGCATAGTAAATTTGACATCATTAGATCAACCCCTGAGTGTCATTTCTGTCTGCTGCTTCATTCATCTGCTATCAGCATGAATCGCTTCTGACAAGTTGTCCTGATGCCAAGAGAAAAAAGGTGACAGGGGAGGGACCTCCAGCTGATTCAGATATGTTCCTGTGTGCTGTGTGAAGGGGGTGTGTCTTTGTGTGAAGGGAATGTAACGTCAGCTCTCCACATCCTTTTTTATGAACTCTCAGACAAACTTTATAATTCAGCACTTTAAACAGATGTAGAGAAGAGAGGGCTACAGATAAACAGGTGCAACTTATGTAGTAGGATTTAATATCTGTGTATCACCTGAAGCCAGTCACTTCACTGGGTATATGTAAGGGTTTACAAGCACTCTAAAGTACTTTTTTCTGTTTGTTTTATAACAGTTTAGAAACAGCTTGTACTTGTTTAGATTGGAACGCTTTCAGTCAGCCAAGATCTGCTATCCATAAAACAGCTGAGAGTTAATTTAAACTGTTAGTAAATTAAGCCTGCGTTCACGCTAGTGTAGCACATATTTGTCACATATGCAGTGTCATTCATTGTTAATTGCTATCCAAATACATCAAACAACAAGCACCCTTTTGTGCAGGTGAGAACTGGTAACAAATGCAGAAAATGCACAGTTACAAAACACACAAAGCTAAAAAAGCTGCAAGCTGCAAAAAAGAAATGGGTTTTCCTACTTGCATAGCATGATGTGTAAAAAAGGTGTATATACGCAGCACCCGATGCTAAATGTGTGAATTGGGGATGTGTCAGGGCCTGCATTTGAACTTGGGACCTCTGCTGTGGCTGGAAATGCCTCTTCCCACTGATCTACCTGAGATGCTAGACAGTGCCATGTCTGATCCATTGGTCAACCCTGCCTTGTGCCTTGACTTCTGCTGAACCTTGAACTCTTTGCTCCTTCCAGGAACTTCTGGATTTAAGCCATGTCTCTGCACTTCCTGTTTGCCAGATTTTGCCTGATCCCAACCTGCAACTATCCGTTACTGACCTTTGGCTTGTTTACTGACTATGCTTCTGTTTGATCCTTACCTGCTATATCTGCTTTTGCACCCCGGCTTGCTCACTTTCTGGTGGGAAGATCCTGAGGACCATGACCTGGTAATAACACACAGCTAAGTCCATCTCCACCATCAGGAGCTCTGGTAAACACCTGTTAGTCAAATATTATGTGTACTTGCACGCTGTTATATTTAAATCAGTTCAAAAAATTGTATAAAATAGACAATAAAATGTTGAAATTTTTGTGGATCACTCACACCAAACACCCTCCTATAAATTGTGTGTACAGCATAAAAAACAAAACAAAATGGTGCCGCGCTCCTATGTGAAGATATAATGTGTTACTATCTCTTTAAGTAGTAATAATAAACACAAAAGAAAATAACACCATGTGAAAATGAATATATATACACATAACAAATTTATTCCTTTTTTTCTCCAGGAAAGCGGAACGTAGAGAGGGAAAACAGAGGAAAGGAAACAAGAACCTGGAGATATCTGTTAATTGGAACATCTTCATAGTGGTTACAGTCCCCAGTTTCAGTGGTGGATGGGTGGAAATGAGGAGGAAAAATGAAGGAGATGAGATAATAACTGGAGGTGTATATGCCATTAAAACATCCTTACAATCCCCCAAGAGGGGGAAAGGCGTATATATTGACTATTTGTTGGTCACAACCTTAAGGTGAGGCCATATCCGGTGGAGGAATTTCACAGATACGTGGTGTTGTTATTTTTGCACAAGTGGTGGCTTAAGGGTAAGGATCTCTACATACTGTTCACAAGTGGCTGGGAATCTGAATTTCATGCTACATATGAACTCCTCATGAAATGATTCATGTTTCTTATGAACTTGTTATGAGTTTTCTTTATCACATACAGTAAATATAATAATATAGTGCATTATAATAACAGGTTTTGTTACGTAAATATATTAATTTTAACATAGTGGTATTTTCTATTGTGTGTATTATTATAACTTAAAGAGAAAGTAACACATTATGACTTCATATAGGAGCACAGCGCCATTTTGTTTTTTTTTTTTTTATGCTGTACACCGGTTAGTGCTTAGACCCCACACCTCAGGTGAGCTTGCGTCATCCACCAGGATGACCTGCTTGTATACCTATCTCGCTGGTTGATGGAAGTTCCGCTACTGCTATAGCAACTGGTCTTTTTTTTTTTTTCACAATGTCTATACTGTAGCTACATAGGTGAAAAAAGGGATTGTTTTAAATAGCTTTAACTGCTTGTTCCAAATATGTTTATATAGAATTTATATATTATAATATTGTTTTCATAGTCTAGGCACAGGTTCATTTTAACCATAATAATAAACTACTGCGCTTGTAAGGGGTATTAATTCACATGTAAGCATAAAGCATTGTAATAAGCCTATATTGTATATATAGAAGTATTTTCAGTGGCATGAATTACAATTATGTTTTCCATTATCAAGAATGACAACATCTTACTGTTATTATTGCTATCTCTATATGCTGATTGTAGACAAAAAATGCAAACCGCCTGAATATGTTGGACAGTGTTGCCCTCCAGAGTATTTTCCTTGGTCCACCAAGCTCATAAGAGAAAGGGGTTGGCAAACTGTGCTTCTCAATAACCCCTGAGATATCAAACTGCAATCCAATGTCTATGGGAAATTTCAGCATACCAGTAGAACTAAGGAGTCAATTTCCTTCCTGCCCAAGTAATCTTTGCAGCATGACAGACACGTTTAAGCAGTACACTTTGGACCAACCGTTCTCAACCTTTCTGTTCCATTATAACCCTTAAAATAATTTTCTTGTCTCCAGGAACCACTTGTAAAATCAATTAATTGGGGGTCAGTGGTTAAAATGCCCCTTACCTTGGAGGCCAGTGGGAAGAATGCCCCCCTTTCTATGGTGGTTACAATTGCCAGCCTTACAGACAACTAAAAAGATCGTTAGTGTCATGCAATTAGTTTTGCCAAGACATGGTGGCTCTAGAACTATATATAAATCATAAAATGTGAGCAACTGTTCAAGTCCCCCTAGCCACCTCTGGTGATACCCTAAGGTCCCACGGGACCATAGTAAAGAATAACTGCTTTAGACTGTGCTCCATAAAATATAACAAAAGTCAAAACTTTTTTTTAATTTTGAAAATTAGGGATTAGAAAACCTGTCAAGTGTTTATTTTTTTTTTCCAACCTGTCAAGTGTTTATTGCTGTCTGTGCTATCCCCCATGATACGAAGATTCACCCTCCCTGTTTGTTCTGTTTCACCATGTAACCAGAACAGGAATAGAGGGGAAATCATCCAATGGGGACATTGTTTTATTGACCCTAGTGACAACTTTAGAGGGATTTCCTCACATTTTCTGTTGTGACTATGGCACAGGAATTGAAGGGAAATCCCCCAAATGGGACAAAAGATGGTAAAAAATAAATCTGACTGGGGTATAACCCTCTTTTACTCTATCCAAAATTAGAAAAAAACTTTTGCCTATAGTTCTACTTTATATTAAAAAAGAATAGCGCGCAAATGCAAAAGAAATAACTACCAAATCTGAAGACAATCCATAAATAAAAATGGGGGTTTGGTCCCACCATATGGCCATATCGTGCTCAAGCCCACTACTGCGTCAAAGTACCCCATTATCAGTGGGTCCTACACTATCCATGAAAAAGAGATGAATCCAGCCTTTCTAACCCTTGGAGATAATACTCCTTGCTGGGAAGGATGTGAAAATGCACTACAGGGGACTCCTCCTATATCCACTTGATGGTGGACACTGATTGAGTACAGGTGTGTGTGGGGGGGTGGGGAGGGTTGCTCAACCTCTATAGTCTGGTCAGACCGAATACATAATAAACAGGCAAAAAATTTGGGGGAGCATACCCATGTATTTCTAAAGCTGCTGCAGCTATGAACCAAAAGACATGTATATTAAAAAAGAATAGCGCGCAAATGCAAAAGAAATAACTACCAAATCTGAAGACTAGTTCTACTTTAAGAAAGGAGCAGATGTAAGAGCCCTGAAATGTTGCCTATTAGTGACTAACAATTGGCTCTATCTTACACATGTGATGTGTTGGAGATACCTAATCCCTGAGTAGGACATACTGGCCATACTATAAAGTCTGTGACCAGATTTATGGTGCCCTTACACTAGACGAAAAATCGTTCGAAAATCTGTAATTTGGACAGTTCGTTTGTTTTTCGGGCCAGTTAATGGGCATAAATCGATAATCGGTTGTAACAATATTTAGCCAAAAAAAACAAAGGAAAAGCTTGGAAAATGTCTGCCCAACGAACGATAAATTGAAAGCCTAATGTGTTTCTCGTCTGAACTATTTGCACTAGGCATATGTGACAAAACAAATGAAAAACTGATAATTCATGTCCTTTGAACGATTATCGATCAAAATTCGGTCGTTACATGATGGCAAAATAGTTTGCTCTCACGGATGATTGTTCCTTATTCGAAAATGAGTTTGAATGATTTTTCGTATAGTGTATGACCAGCATTAGTCAGGAGCAAGAATACATTGCACAAATTATAATCTAAGCTATTTAGAACTTCAAATTGATGGTTTTCTTACCCTTTTTTAATAGTTTTACATCAACACCGATGCAAGAAAAACTGGATTTTTGTCTTACCGTTAAATCCTTTTCTCTGAGGTTCACTGAGGGACAGACCATGGGCTTATGCTGCTCTCTATTCAGGAGTAGGACTAGGCGGATACCTTTTTGGTTATACCCCTGAGGCAGTCCCAGAGGGTATACCATCACTTCCTGCTATAGGACTTCAGTTTGTAACAAGCAGTGTCAGAACACATAATTCCACCCAACAGAGGGTCAGGTGCTGTGTCCGTCAGTGAACCTCATTGAAAAGGCTTTTACGGTAAGACAAAAATCCAGTTTTCTCTTTTGTTCACTGACGGACACAGCTCCATGTCTTCTAGACCATTGGGATGTCCCAAAGCAGTGTCAGCATGAGGGATGGGAAAAACACAGCAATACATAGAATTCCTAACAAGGCTAAACATAGCAAACCGGGTAAAAACAGGAGCTCAACCAGGAACAACTAGCACTCACCACCAGGAAAAAATTACACCATCAAGAAGCAGAAGCCCCTGCAACCGCAGCCTGCAAAACTTTGCGGCCAAACGCCACATCAGAACATGCAAGTATATCCACCTTATATAATTTTGTCAATGTGTGTACAGACGACCATGTAGCCGCCTTGCACACCTGAACGCCTGACACCTGATGACGGAAGGCTCAGGAGGCACTGAGCGCCGTCGTAGAATGTGCCTTAACAAGAAAAGGAGAAACCAGACCCTTAATAGAATAGGTCTGCACCACCATCTGCCTGATCAACTTGGAAATGGTTGAAGTAGAAGTGGCCTGCCCCTTACGAGGTCCATCAGTAAGAACAAACAAAGAATCAGATTTCTGAATCGGCTCAGTCACCGTCAGGTACACCCGAATCGCCCTGACCACATCCAAGGAATGTAAAGCAATTTCCTTAGCATGTTTCGGTTTAGGACATAAGGATGGTAACACAATATCTTTATTTAAATGAAACCCCAAGACAAACTTAGGAAGGAACGCCTGACAGGGTCGCAACACCACTTTGTCCCTATGAATCACCAGGTAAGGCGACCGACAGGACAACGCAGCCAACTCTGACACCCTACGTGCGGAAATAATAGCGACTAAAAAGGCCACTATGACAGAGTGAGCAGAGGAAGTTCTACAGTATTTTCAAAGGGAGGCTTTTAAAGCACGGACAGTACCAAATTGAGATTCCATCAGGGATAGCACTGGAGGAGCCAGATGGCGAACTCTCTGCTCAAAAGTGTGAACCAAGGACTTCGCCGCCAACGGCCTTTGGAAAAATATAGCCAAAGTGGAAATCTGGCCCTTGATGGTGCCCAGACCCAAACGTTGATATATACCCAGTTGTAGAAAATCCAACAGGCGAGACACAGCAAAGGAACGAAGAGAAACCCCCCCGAGACTCACACCAAGTAATGTACGCTTTCCAAACTCTATGATAAACCTTCCTAGAAGTAGATTTCCTAGCTTGTAACAGCGTAGGAATCACGGACTCCGACAACCCCCTGTCATTCAGCACCTGGCTTTCAATAGCCAAGCCATTAAAGCCAGCGACTGTAAAGCAAGATGAAAGATTGGTCCCTGAGATAGAAGATCTTCCCTGAGAGGATGTTTCCAAGGTACGTCTGCTACCAACCTTACCAGGCCTGCGTACCAAGACCGCCGAGGCCAGTCTAGAGCCACCAGAATGACTGGAATCCCTTCTACCTCGATTCTGTGTAGCAGTCTCGACAGAAGTTGTATAGGAGGAAAGGCATAAATCAGTTGATATTAACCCCAAGGAGCCACCAGGGCGTCTGTGTCGTCTGCCAGAGGATCCCGAGACCTTGACATGAACCTCTGCACCTTCCTGTTGAAACAAGAGGCCAACAGGTCCACATCGGGGGACCAGCACTGAAGGCATAATTAAAGAAACACCTCCGGGTGAAGAGACCATGTCGTGGCCAACCATGTGCGGAGCTAATAGTAGAGTCGCGCTAGCAGGCTAGACTGGGAAGACCGTAAGGATCTAGGATATCCAGTGCGTTGCCCAGTCCAGCTATTGATTGCAGTTCACACAGGAACAGTTTGATTGTAATTCACACAGGAACAGGTTGATTGTAGTACACACAGGAACAAAAATAATAAAGAAAAAAGTTAAAAAATGTATTTAAAAAGGAAAAAAATGCCAGGACCGCAGATCCCAGCAGAGAGCCAGGTCCTTACTCCTGACTAGGCAGAAAAAACTGAAGTCCTATAGTATGAAGTGATGGTATACCCCCTGGGACTGCCAAAACCAAAAAGGTTTCCGCCTAGTCCTACTCCTGAATAGAGAGCAGCATAAGCCCAATGGTCTAGAAGGCATGGAGCTGTGTCTGTCAGGGAACAAAAGAGAAAACTATTCTAAACAGCATATTATAAAAACCCATTCAGTTTCTAAAAAAAGCTTATACTTTCCCTTTGTTTTAATGTGTTGCATAGTGAAGTGTAATAACAATTTCCTAATCATTAAAAACACACACTTACACACCTGCTCTATCACATGTACACACACATGCTGTCAATAGATATAATTTAAGTCTATAAATACACACCTTCTCTATCACATGTACACACACATGCTGTCAATAGATATAATTTAAGTCTATAAATTAAAAAAATAGTAATAGAGATCTGTTATATCACCTTCTTTCCATCTTGTCTAGTGCAGTTTTAATTTTTTCTTCATACCATCTGTACTTCTCCTTACTGATATGCACATGCACCACAGAACCATCTTTCCAAAGTATATGGACAAACTGGTCACAGTACTTGGCATTTATCAGTTTCATGTTGTTTTCCTGTAGATTTGAATATAGAGGATTACTTACATAGACATACGTTATGTCCTATATTATATTGTCCACTATTATTTAATTTTTTACAGTATTATTTGCCTAAACTCACCTTTAAAGTACCCATTTCTAAGTGAACAAAGGGGTTGCTATTGCTAATTTATTTCTTAAAATTCAGAATTACTGATGCTGATTCCCTGGCTTTACAGAGTCTATAAAGAAAAATTGCAGCAGCTATACAGTTTAGGCACCTATAGGTACCTGCAAATGCATGCAGCAGCTTCAAATAGCCTGCAGAATCTCAAGCCATTCTTCTGAAGTGACTAGTGGTAAGCCCTGACACCCACCTTTTTAGTGTTTCCATAATGAAAATTCTGCAATGGTAGCTTCCATTTTCCTCTCAGAAAAGGTTTCCATTAATGGATGATGGTGGACCCTTTAGTGGGTAGTTCTAGCAACTGTACTATATTAACTGGTCCTGCTCTCCATATTGTGAAGGCCTATTCCTGCTGCAGCAAGGAAGTCTTTCCTTATGACATCCCGCCAGAATACACCAATCATCGCTTGCGGCCATTGGCTGCGAGTGCTGATCTGATGCCGGTCGGCTGCTAGTTTTCCAGCAAGCCCATTCAACAGAAGCCAAACGTTAGGCCGGCTTCTTTCAGACAGGCTGCTGTATACACTGGTGGAATGTCAGGCCTTTTTCTGTTGAACCGGCTGATACTGACCGATATTCGGCCCGTGTGTACAGGCCTTTAGAAAGAACCTCTTGCGAGGGCTAAATCAGGTGAACCTGAGAATCAAGGTACATAGATTCAACTATGGAGTCACCAGTGGATATAAGGGCCAGGTGTTAATGCAGCCTACTTGAATAAATTAAAGCTAAACTATTAACACTTACTGCATCTGTTTGCACAGACTCATCCTCTGGTTTGGTCTTAATATCCACAACACCATCACTATGGCGAAAGGCACAATCTGCTAGGGCATCATAAAAGAGGAGCTTCTGTGGCTTCAAGCCAAATTTTTTTAACCATTCTTCTGAGCTTACAATGTCCTCAGCAGCCTCTTCTGTTACAGGATAGTTGTTAGTATCTATATAAAACACAAAGAAATGATAGTCTGTGAAGAAAGGTTGCAATGCATCAAAACGAAAAAATACAATATGACAATACTATACTACTTGACTGGAATAATGTAATTGTTGCTGGAAACCCAATATTATATTACAAATTCATTTCCATAAAATTCTTCCTTTAGTTGCCTAATAACCATGTGATATTTGTCCAACTTTCTAAAATTAGGTTATTTAGACATAAAAATGTATACTGAAAAGGTAAATTAATTTTCTTTCTGAAATACCAAGTTACTAGATGCTTCCTTTTTTGTATTATGGTCACTATGGCAAAGCTATAGTTTTGGAATAATGATTGAAGAAATAACAAACCCAACCTGTGTGAATCTGTAAAATGTGTACAAAGCCCTTTGGAGACTGAGTGACCTCTACAGGTTGTCCAGTGTTAGATTACAACCTGTATCATGATGATAAAATTCTAGCCATACAATGGGTGAGGCTCAGTTCATACTAGCCTGACTCCAAAGTCGCGCGACTTTCTGTGCAACTTTGGAGTCCGACTTTGATACAACATTGATGTGACTTTCTACACTCTGTGGCATTGAAGTTGCATCAAAGTCCAAGCAAAGTAGTGTAGGAACCTTTTCCAAGATTAATCAGACTTGTGTAGTATCAGTTAAGACAGCTCTCATAGGGAAACATTGAATTTCACATGTCATCCGATCTGGGGTCTCACAAAGCGGATCCTATGTTGCATCAGTGTGAACCAAGCCTAAATGTGACTTTGTAACTCTAGCAGTGATTTTATTGTGTACTCTCATTGGGGGCATTGATAACGTGAATAATCTGTGTACCCAGTAAAGAAGATTTCTGTTGGACGTGCATGCTGGAAAATCAACAGCCGACTGGCTCTTGATCAGCGCTCTCACCCAATGGCTGAGAGTGCTGACTGGAGTGTTCGGATTTCTGTACTAACATCGCATTTTTAGTACAGCGGCCCTGACCAGAGTTAATGGTGTGTATCAGGCTTTAGGCCTTATTGACGCTGGCTTTTTTTTTTTCTTCCTCTAAATGTTAGCCTATGTGTCCATGCACATTATAGGCATTTACAGGCATTTAGAGGCAGGGGCATTTAGAGGCAGAAAAAAAACACTGACAGTGCATTCAGGAGCAGCAGCATTTTTTCAGAAAAGGTGCATTTAGTGCTTGAGCGTTAATTCATTTTAATGGCCAAATTAAATTATTTTTATGTCCAAATAAATTAATTAACTGCCAGGCGCTTGACAATGCCTGAATGCATTCACAAAAATCTGGCTTTAAGCACACTTTTTTGCTGCTTTTCTATTGCCATGGAAAAGGGGTTTAGGAGAACTGGGCAAACACTCAGTGTGCATGAGGCCTTACAGTGTTTAAACCGCTTAAAAAACAAAAAACCTGTTTAGAGTTTCACACTCTGAATCAAGCAAAATGTCATTCTTTTTTATAAATGGAAAACAATTGCTGGTGGGTTAAGTGCCTGGTCATATGACCTGTCAAAGTGATGTAACTGGCCTCTCTTCCTATTACTGAGTATTTTCTGTAGCATTATGTAGCGAACATTCTGATGTAAGCAATAGACTCCTATTTATAAATGAAATGCATAATGACGGCATGGTGTGGAGCAAAGTGGAGAGAGAAGAGTGTCAAGTGGAAAGAATACCGTGATTATATGGCCATCATCCCAAATTGTGCATACAAAACAAAAACATAGAGAAAAAAAGCGGGACTTTGAAAAAGGCCAAAAGGGGTTGTCTACGAATGAAGTACAATAGGTAGTAAAA
This sequence comes from Pelophylax lessonae, assembly GCF_965119305.1. Lineage (NCBI taxonomy): Eukaryota > Metazoa > Chordata > Amphibia > Anura > Ranidae > Pelophylax > Pelophylax lessonae. Next base: position 454,692,657 of record NC_138769.1, read on the forward strand.
ACAACATTTTATTGGTCCACAAATTAAAATTGAACATGTACATTAAAAGATAAAGTGCTCCATATCAAGTGTGATACAGAAATACCACGTAGATGACCATGGTTACAAATGGAGTGCAGTCTAGCGGTCCCCGGTATGCCGACGCGTTTCGCACTTGGGGCTTCCTCAGGGCCAAAGAGACCGAAGGCAAGACCAGCATTCCATATTAGTTAGAGGCGGGTGAAGCAATATCCCTGGGCAGGTGCTGGTGTCACTATAGTAATGTATCTCAAAGCAGTTGTATCCAGAACAATAAGAGGGAAATAAGACAATACTTCTCCACTGAGCCGGAAGGTGTCAGGTATCCTAATCACCAGTCAACTTAAGTAATAGTAATAATTATCCAGCCCTCCAATTCAGCCTTATAGCATGCCACTCAAGTGGAGGGAGGGGTGGCAAATAATAGGAATCATTAGTGTTTACTGGAAGCAATAGCCTGAAATAGGTAAAGATCCAATCCTGGTTCCCAAACACTCACAGTCATATACTATGTGCCTTTCCCTTTACAAGTGTGTCCCCTTCATATCGCCTGCTCCAATGTCAAGTGGAGAGAGAAGATAGTAATATCCACACCAGTCATAAAGACTGTGGCTTAGAGCAGGATAGCCATCACAGACAACACACAGCCACTATTAGATCATGCTACTGACAGTCAGAAGCCCCCAAAATAAAAGATTTAACAGAACGGCCCTGTTTGTCAGTGCCATCCAGCTGAATCTATCTTGCTGCTACTCCTTCACAATCTGTGCATTTTTTAGTGGTGAAATAGTGTACTATAGGGTTGATTTTCTTAAACTGAAGATTGTGCAATCTGGTGCAGCTGTGCATGGTAGCCAATCATCTTTTAACTTCAGCTTGTCCAATTATGCTTTGACAAAAAAAAAAAAAAGGAAGATGATTGGTTTCTATGCAGAGCTGCACCAGATTTTGCACTCTCCAATTTTAGTAAATCAAGCCCTATGTATTTATCTATACATTTAGTTTGTGTTTCCTAAAGCTGACCATACACTAATAGATTAATTTAGTTCAACCTGAGGGCTGCACAGATTGCTCAATACGAAAAACTTTTTTTTTTTTTAAATTCGAGTAAGAAAGGGTTATAACCCCTGTCATTTTTTTTTTGCAACCTGTATCCCGTTGGGGAGATTTACTTTCACTTCCTGTCCCATAAGCAAAACAGGAAGTGAGAGGAAATCCCCACAAATTAAGGTAATCCCCTGGTCCCCATCAGGTCACCAGAAATAAGGTCCCCATTGGAAGATTTCTTCTCTATTACTTTTCTGGGAACAACCCACAATTTGGGATTTTCTTTTACTTTTACTTTTGATGATAATGGTAAACAGACAAATTGAGAGGGGGGATCTGCCCAACAGGGCACAGACACCAATAAAAAAAACCTGACAGGTGTTCTAATTCTGCTCCACTATTTCCAAAACTAAAAAAAAATAAAAAAGTTTTGCCTTTAGTTATACAGTAAAACCTTGGATTGCGAGCATAATTCGTTCTGGAAACATGCTTGTAATCCAAAGCAGTCTTATATCAAAGCGAATTTCCCCATAAAAAATAATAGAAACTCAGATGATTCGTTCCACAAGTCCTTCAGTTTATAGTCTATATACAAAGATTATAGCAATGTGATAAATTGTGTAACCATAAAATGTCCATCCACAATATGCAGCCTTCCCAAGGGGATTAGAAGCAAAATCTAGCAGAGCTACAGAATATAAGAGAGATGAGAGTGTAGCAATATGGTTACATTTAATAAAGGTTCAACATTTAGCAACTCACATGGTTGATGATTAAAATAGGCACACCTAGGTATGCAGGCATCCGGGGTAAAGCTGTCCACAGAGACCATCTTCTGAACCACCAGCTTTCACCACTGTCAGTCTGCAATCATAACTGGGAAGAATAGCCTGCAGTAGAGTGATCTGAAAGTGAGGCTTTGAATCACTCGTGGAGTGCAGCGGGGAAGGGATAATGAAGATGGCTGTGCAGAGGGTGGTCTATGTGGACAGCTTTACCCAAGATGCCTGCATACTTAGATGTGCCTATTTTAATCATCAACCATGTGAGTTGCTAAATATTGAACCTTCATTAAATGTAACCATATTGCTACACTTTAGAGGCTCCTCTCCTTTTTTTATACATGACGCTACTTGTATATCAAGACATCGCTTGTATATCAAGTCAAAATTTATTTAAAAAATGTGCTTGTCTTGCAAAGCGCTCTCAAACCAAGTTACTCTCAAACCAAGGTTTTACTGTACTTTAAAATTGTATGACCAGCTTACGTCTGTTTGGCTAAAATCAAACTGCTAGCAACAGAGTTGTATAAAGTACTCGAAACCCATACTTGAGTAAAAGTACAAGTGCTCGATCAAAAAGTGACTTGAGTAGAAGTACTAAACTATTCAACATTTTTTGTACTTAAGTATTGCAAGTAGTTTTTTTAAAAAATTTGCTACTCAACTACTGAAAGTAAAAGTACCAGTAGTTTTGAAAAAAAAATTGCTACTCGAGTACTAAAAGTAAAAGTACAAGTACTGTGTTATGTAGTTATTAAAGAAAGAAGTCAAAAGTTTGAACATCATATTGTTTTTTATTTCAAATGCAGCTTTTATTTATACATACAGTAGCTTTTATTTTTGTATGCGCTGATAATACACATGTTTTGAGCTTCATGAAACCTGCCATCTACTGTTCTGGCAGTTGTAATTTTTATAATAGTAACGAGTAACTATGCAGCACACAAAAAAAAATATCGGAGTAGAAGTATTGAAATCATTGAAAAAATGTAGTGAAGTAAAAGTGGAAGTAGGAGAAAAAAATTCTACTCTAGGAAAGTACAGATACCGCCTTTCGGTACTTAAGTACAGTAGTGAAGTAGTTCTACTTAGTTACTATACATCTCTGGCTAGCAATACAGTGAGAAAGTTTGCCCTGTTGCTCTTGGGTCAGGTATAGGTGTATCCACACAATGACAAACTGTCTTTTTTCATCCTCACAGCCTGCAGTCCTGGCATTGTTTGTAAAGTTATGACCTCTGATCTTGTTAGTGTTACACTAATGCCATATACCAATAGAATTTGGTTTGAAAATTTCTGGAATATTCCTTTTTCTAATAGGTAATGGGGTCAAATTGACATTCGTTTTTAACAGCAGTAAAAATATCAAAGGAGCAGGATAGTAAATTTTCTCTAACATAAGAAATTCTAACCGTAAATAAGGTTTTTGTTTGGGGAAAATTCCATTGATTTCAAAGTACTCTGGAACAAAGTTTGTAAAGTCTTTGATGGCATTATCGAATGTACTGATGTGATTTTTCGTATGAACATTTATACAAAAATCTATTAGTGTATAGCAGCTTTAAGCTATCCAAGCAAATGAGATAGGAGGTGGCAGGACAAAACAAATGGACTAGGGTGGTAAGCAGTAATAGGTGTTAATTTAAATTAAATTGTGTTTCCAAAGAAAAATGTAACCCTCATATTTGATTGGAGTTCCTACATTTGCATCAGGAGGGGGCAGACCTAATCTCAACTTTGGCAAAAGCCAAGATCCCATAAAAAGGCCCAGGCCTGGGATTAAGGCAGATCCATAGGATTGATCTGAATCTTAATACAAGTACTTGCACGCACCACATCAGCACTGCCGTTATTCTAAAAAGTTTTAGGTCATATTACTGTAACTTTAAAGAACAAGTCATACTTACCTTCTTCTGAATGATACAATTTTTGTAAAATATCCTGCAATTGCTTTACCGTGTCCTTTGCTTCCTCCATCTCCTTCACAATCAACTCTTCATCTTTCTTGAGATCAAACTCTACAGAGACATTAGTTAATCTTAAATTTCAATCAAGTTAAAAAAAATATTTAGGATGAACATAGCAAAAAAACTACTACACGACAAAATCTAAAAATACTGTATATGCCAACAGATAAACTGTGGACTTAAATATACAGGCGGTCCCCGGGTTACGAACACAATAGGGACTGTAGGTTTGTTCTTAAGTCGAATTTGTTTGTAAGTCAGAACATGTGCTTTTTTAAGTGTAACTCCAGCCCAAAAAAATCATAAGGATACAGACAGCAGTACAAACCTCATTGTGGCTCTAACCCCACACCATACAGTACTGTACTAGCCAAAACTAAAAGGCTAAAAGAGACCCAGAAGGATAGTTACATTCAACATAGCTAGAAGTACAAGTACAATACAGTGGTCCTGCTCCCAATACAGAGTAATGTAATCTCACTAGTTTCCAGACAGTTCCACCAGCGTCTGCCTGTGCAGTGGGATGCTTCTGGGCAGTGTGGGGCAATCAGTACATGTAGTACATGCAGCGTGCAATGTGGCCGGCACTAAGATGGATGCTATCCAGCACAGGAGCGAGAAGAAGCCGGAAGAAGCCAGCAGTGACGTCACGCGGGCGCCGCCACCGTTCGTAAGTAGGAGTCGTTCGTCACGCCCCCGTTCGTAAGTAGGAGTCGTTCGTCACGGGGCCCCATTCGTAAGTAGGAGTCGTTCGCAACTCGGATGTTCGTAAGTCGGGGACTGCCTGTATGCTGAAAAGTACATTTTTCAGTTTACAGATTTACTGATTACAAAATGGAGCTTGTAACCAGTTAGAGATAAAGCTTTCTTCATGTTGCTTACAGCATTACAGTCCACAAATAATTGGTTGCTACAATCTCTAACTTTTATACAGGATAAGGTTAGCCATTGCTGATGGTCATGCGTGGGGTTTGCCGTCATTTCTGAGGCTAAAGCCCCGTACACACGATCAGATTATCGAACGATCTGTCGTACGTTTTTTGTGGCATGCTAGTTTGATGTGGAAAGTGAAGAGGTTATTTTCATACGAATTTTCCTGTACGACAGAATTCTACTTCAGAAGTAAAGTCATGTGTTGGATTGCTTTGTATGTGTTCTTTCGTCTCTGAGCATGCCTAGTCTTGCTCTTAAGATTTTTTCCGTCGAAATCTGTACTAATGAGACTAAAATCGGACTTTGTATTACGGACAACAAAAATTTTATAGCCTGCACATCAGGATTTTGTCAGCCGAAAAGTCGGAGTTGCCTGTCGAAAGCACCATACTAACAATCCGAAAATCGGCAGATCGGTCGTCGGACGAAATTTCCCTTCAGATTTTCTTATCGTGTGTACGGGCCTTAAGCAATCAAAGAATGGGACAAGGTGATGACCCTAGATTTTTGTGAGCAATTAATATTATAGGGGTGTCATACAGCACATGAACTTCATACAAAGATGAGTTATTCTTGGGGACTGGCCATGCAGCACTAATGGGCACACAGGCAGTAAGTAAGCTCATTATAAATTGTTCTGACACCTTTAGTAATGCAATGAAATCATAGAGCAGCACTGTTAGTACAGTCCGGCAGTAACTCCCTTTGGCCTTGTACATAGGCAAAAGACAAAGAAAAAGGACTTCCCTTCTACTTGTTGAAGAAAATGACATGCACTATACAGTTTTTTTTTATACATGCAAATTTAGTCAGCCTAATGTAAATCATGTCAAAGAGTATTGTCACTTTATAAACTTATGTAAATATATATTGACTTGGGGAAGGTCATGCATACAGTACGTATTTTAGTTTCAATATTTCTTTATTATTAAGAAGTTTTTATCATTCACAAAACATTATGCCTGGAAAAGTCATTGACAAACAATATAGACAAAAGAGGTACAGTCAAATACATAAGAAGAAAACAGAAAAACAAAAAAAAAAAAGGCTGAAAACACAGTCAAAATTCTTACACTATACATGGAAAAGTCAGCGTAATTTAATTTATATTTGGCTATACTAACAAGTAGGTAAGGCTTTGTCATACCACTCTGACCATGGCTTCCGAAGTGCAGTGGCTATAGTATATTTACCCATAGAGGAAGTAAAGAGTATTTTATAGGTGACATGTGTTTGAATCACCTTGGCCATTGGCCGTAATCTGGTACAGTCCCTTAAAAAAGTATTCATACCCTTTGAAATGTTCCACATTTTGTCATGTTACAACCAAAAACGTAAATGTATTTTATTGGGATTTTATGTGATAGACCAACACAAAGTGGCACATAATTGTCAAGTGAAGGGAAAATGATAAATGGTTTTCACATTCTTTTACAAATAAATATCTGAAAAATGTTACGTTAACAACAAAGTTTTTGAGTGATATTTAGCGTGGCTCCGCAGCTTTATTTTACCTAAAAGTGTCTCATAAGCAGAGGGAAACTGAAGTTCTCTGTGCTTCTTAATACATTGCTAAATGTGTAGGTTCAGTGTTGTTAATGACCTAGTGTGCCAAGTGCTGAAGAAAAAAACCTTCATTTCTATGGATGATACATGTCGATACATGCACTAGTTATCAAGTATTGCTGTATAAAAGCATTAAAGCATCAGAGTGGGGTTTTGAAGTGTATATTGGAAAAATTTGGTGTTAATCACCAAAAATCCTGCGCTAAAGGATAATAAATTAAAATATGTATAATAGTGATTGGTATAAAATTAATTAATTATTAGTGTATGTGAACAATAATATATATGTGGAAAAAAGTGGTTTCCAACAGTGAGCAGCAACGTAAAACGTAAAAACGTGAATGATAACTTGTAAGGGGGGTACGGCGCTCAACCAAATCACATACATAAATTAGATAAATATGCAGTATAAGTGCTAATTTAAATTAACCATACAAAGTGAAATTCCGTGCAAAAGGTGAAATAGTGCATATATATTAAACAAATAAAGTCTCTAGTGCAGAAAAGGCCAGCGAGAGATATCTTAATCTCAAGGCAGCTGGTGAGTATCCTGAAGCTTGATAGTAGAGATACACTTCACCTTCACCTTCACTCCTTCACCCAGTGAGTGCAAAAATGACTGCTTACCTGCTTTCTCTCTACATATCTTCGGTCCCAATGTTTTAAAAAACGGGAAATATACCTCATATAGAAAGGGAGAGTGACCCATTTAATCCACTATGTATATCTAAATACGGAAGGATATTTATGGATTATCATCCCATTTTGATTGGTGGAGAGAGATCACCGCTTATGTGAGCCCCTATAATCAAGGGGTCCGATATATCTGGTAAGTAGTCATTTTTGCACTCACTGGGTGAAGGAGTGAGGGTATAGGTGAAGTGTATCTCTACTATCAAGCTTCAGGATACTCACCAGCTGCCTTGAGATTAAGATTTCTCTCGCTGGCCTTTCCGAGCCGAAGTCGGAGGGGGGCAGAGCTGAGAGGCAGACCGATGACCCCTCAGTGTCAGTGGATCAGGGCACCAGGCTGGATAGGAAGGGAATCGCTGCGGAGCGGCTTCTAGAAGAACCCATCCTGGCCATTATCCTCCTGGCTCCTAGAGCCACTGAAAGCCGGCTTCTCCTCCTCTCCCTCCCGCAGGCATTCAGAGGCTGCAGAAGCCAGGAGGATAATAGAGGGGATCAGTTCTTCTATAAGCCACTCCTCCATGCCGCCCATCCTATCATGAAGTAGACAAATCTGACAGGGGAGCCGCAGGGGCCCCCTGAAGCATGGAGCTGGATCGCAATTTACTCCTGCGATCCCTATAGTTACGCCTACTGTTGTCTGTAACAGAATGCATGGCAGGTTAGGCTAAGTGGAATATGTGGTCTTCTGATTGTAACAAGGTGCTTGATGTGAAATGCTGAAGTGTGGAGTGCTAAGTGTAATGTAGTGCATAGTGCAATCTGCTGACTAAAAATGTGCATAGTACGAAGTGTCGAGCATCCTGTGGTGCAAAACACAGTGAGGGGGATTTACTAAAACTGGTGCACACAGAATCTGGTGCAGTGAAGCATAATAACCAATCATCTTCTAGGTTTTATTGTCAACTCTTAACTAAACAAGCTAAAGTAAGAAGGTTATTATGCTTAGCTGCACCAGATTATGTGTGCACCAGTTTTAGAAAAACTCCCCCTGTGTGCTTAAGCTACTGGGGTACGTTCTTAGATTTTTGATGTGTCTTTGGGGTGCATTCTGCAGTGTGCTTGGTGCATATAGGGTGCATTCTGTGGTGTGCATTTAGGCTTTTTGCTACAGTGTGTATATAGGGGGTATGCTCTGTAGCAGAGCACATGGTAGAGGTAGTCTTTAAGATAATCATTGTAAATTGTACCATCTGCTGAGTGTATTGAAGCACATGCAGTGCTGAGTGTAAAGTGGTGCATGGTGTATGCTGCATGTGTATGTGTTGGAGGTATATAGCATGAGGTATGCAGAGTGTATTGGGGTGCAGTGTGAGTTGGTTATTGGTACACTTCACTATAACAAACTTATAAAGAAATGTGCATTCCCTTACTAATTCCCTATTTAAAAACTGGTACATATTTGCTAATTGATAGAGAAAATAAATATGAAATACAGTAAAACCTTGGATTGGGAGTAACTTGGTTTCAGAGCATTTGCAAGACAAGCAAATTTTTTTTTAATAAATTTTGATTTGATAAACAAGAGATGTCTTGATATACAAGTAGCGTCACGTCACAACTGAGTATAAAAAAGAAGAGATGTGCCCCTATTTAATGAAGATACATTTAGCAACTTACATGGCTTATGATTAAAAGCTGTCCACATAGACCATCCTCTGCACCACCATCGCCATCAACGTTATCCCTTCCACACTGCGCTCCACGGGTGCTTCAAGCCTCAATTTCATATGACTCTACTCCAGAGTAGTCTTCCTGGTCACGATTGCAGACTGACAGCGGTAAAAGCCGGTGGTGAGTAGGATGGTCTATGTGGACGGCTTTACCCCGGATGCCTGCATTCTTAGATGTGACTTTTTTAATCATCAACCATGTGAGTTGCTAAATGTTGAACCTTCATTAAATGTAACCATATTGCTACACTTAGAGGCGCCTCTCTTCTCTTTTATACTCTGTGGCTCATGCTGGATTTTGCTTCTAATCCCCTTGTGGAGGTTGCCATTTGTGGGTGGACATTTTATGGTTACACAACCTATTACATTCCTATATTCTTTTTAAATGGACTATAAACTGAAGGACTTATGAATAAATGGTTGTGGAACAAATCATCTGAGTTTCCATTATTTCTTATGGGGAAATTTGCTTTAAAATAAGAGTGCTTTGGATTACAAGCATGTTTCCGGAACAAATTATGCTCGCAATTAAAGGTTTTACTGTATATTATTTCTGAGAAACATTGTTTTTACATTACATCACATTCTGTTATAGGCACACAGATAAAAAGTTTTCAAGTAAAAAAATAAGTGGCTATACCTGGGCAATCTTTATCAGTTGTTGCGTTTGATATTTCTGGATTCTTGTTATCTTGTCTTAACATTTCCTCTGAGCAAACATGGAACCTAGGAAAGAATGTAGATTTTCTTCTGATGTGTATACTCTACGTATGCCAACTTTTTAGGATCACTTGAAAAAATGTTCATAGACTTTTTGCCTGGGGTAGATATTACTCAATAGAAAGACAACTACTGTATGCTGCCAAATTTTATCAACATGCATACTATTATAGAAATAATTTAAGTGGAGCTATAGCTATCACACTTACATGTACACAACATAAATATGTTCGCATAATAACGCCATTATTATTAAATTGATTGCTGGGAGAGCAATATAAGTAAGCACAGTTTGTCTCCATTCTTAGACACTCCTTAGTTGATCCTCCCCTGTATTTGTTAGTCTATGCTCTTTTTGGACTTGCTAAGCTGCTTTTGAATTATTTTATTAACATTTTAAAATCATTGCATATTTTATTTATGCAGGGTGACAAGTTAGGTTGCAGATTTTACCTTCCAGAAGTTCGAAGACTTAACTCTCTCATCATCATCATGTGTTCCATTTTGTGAGGGTTATAGCAGACAACGTGAAGGGGACATGGACTGTTCTCAATACCAACTAGCAAACGGTGTATCTTTCCCACAGGAGCATCTCCAACACAGAAATAATACACAGAATCCACCTGCAGTTTGCCAAAAGAAATATCATTAGAGCCATTTCACTTTGACAAGAAAAGTTTTTTTTTTTAAAATAGTGATAATGCTAAGAATAAGACATCATAGCCTGACCATACAAATAGGCAGAATACTCAAGGCAGGGTAACTCCACTTTCAGGGGGGAAAGAATAGCAAACAAAAAAAAAATAATATAGCATATGCAATTGCTACACAGTCATATTGTAATTTGGTGTTATTAAAAACGTACCTTTCCTTTTCAATCTGCAGCACTGTCATTTTCAGTAAAATGTAATGCAATATGGCTACCTGGAGGAGTTCTGTATACAGATGATGTACAGTAAGCCCTCCATAAATGTTATTTCCTGCTTGTGTGATTGGCTCACTGATTTTCCCAGAAGTCTAAGATACAATTCAGATTCTGGACATCACCTGGATCAAAAATGTCATTTTTGGTGAGATACTCCCAAAGGTAAATCAGGCCTAAAGGGATGCAGACACTGCAGCTTTCCCCATTAAAATCCTGCAAGCGCAGCAGCTGATCGATAATTATAAAATCAATCCCCTAACCATTCATTTTGCACAGGGACAAACAACGAGCTATTTCTTCAGAATAACAAAAGATAGAAATATGTAACAATCTCTGCAATGTTACATAGATCATCCAGAGAGGATTTTTTTTTTGTTTTCAACAAAAGTAGAGTTACTCTTTAGGATAAAAATGTTATCTGTATAGGGTCAGATACTTTTTAAGGCTTTTAGCAGGTCCAGACTAATCTATGCATCATTCCTAACCCTGCAGTTTTCATGTTACCAGTCTCCAAGAACATATCTAGCCTAAGGCAACACTAGATACACACAATTACAAAAAGTATTGGGACGCCTGCCTTTAAACGCACATGAACTTTAATGGCATCCCAGTCTTAGTCAGGAGAGTTAAATATTGAGTTTGCCCACTCTTTGCAGTTAAAACAGCTTCAACTGTTCTGGGAAGGCTGTCCACAAGGTTTAGGAGTGTGTCCATGGGAATGTTTGACCATTCTTCCAGAAGCGCATTTGTGAGGTCAGGCACTGATGTGGACGAGAAGACTTGGCTTGTAGTCTCCGCTCTAAGTCATCCCAAAGGTGTTCTATTGGGTTGAGGTCAGCACTCTTTGCAGGCCAGTCACGTTCCTCCACCCCAAACTCGCTCATCCATGTCTTTAATGTCTTCATGGACCTTGCTTTGTGCACTGGTGCGTAGTCAAGTTGGAACAGGAAGGGACCATCCCCAAACTGTTCCCAAAAAGTTGGGAACGTGAGATTGTCCAAAATGTCTTGGTATGCCACCTTAAGAGTTCCCTTCAAATGATTTGGACCAGTGCACAAAGCAAGGTCTATAAACATATGGATGAGCGAGTTTGGAGTGAAGGAACTTGACTGGCCTGCACAGAGTCCTGACCTCAACCTGATAGAACATCTTTTAGATTAATTAGAGCGGAGACTGCAAGCCAGGCCTTCTCATCCAACATCAGTGCCTGACCTCACAAATGCGCTTCTGGAAGAATGGTCAAACATTCCCATAGACACACGCCTAAACCTTGTGGACAGCCTTCCCAAAAGAGTTGAAGCTGTTATAGCTGCAAAGGGTGGGCCAACTCAATATTGAACCCTATGGACTAAGACTGGGATGCCATTAAAGTTCATGCGTGGGTAAAGGCAGGTGTCGCTTTTAGTAACATATGTATGTATATGAGGAGCAAATAGTCATTTCAGAAAGAGCAAATTATATATAGATATGTTTATTATATCCTTATTAAATGGCAATGAGGTAAAGACCAATACTACCCAATTATATATATCGGCCCTTGGAGTAATGTAAGTGATATATAAACCTGGAGTAATAATAACAATATGTTAAAATTACATAACTTGGGGAAGTCAAATCAGACCTTGATGCTCTATTACAGAAGGAACAATTGGATCTGTCCATTCACAAAGCTAATGCTGCCCATTTCTAGAGGAAATGGAATGCCTACGCGGAACTCTTCTATACGCATCTCCCCCGTAGCCCAAATGACTCAGACAACACTCCCTTATTTGGGAGACCCCCCCCCCCCCCCCATGTATTGCTTGACTGGTTATATACTCCATGCATATGCGATTGACACATGATATGTTGAAGTGTTTTATGTCCTTAGCTTGCATATAAGGTTACTCTCCCTTATTTCTCCACTTTTGCTCACTCGGATTTCTCTTTCCCTCTTCTCTACCCCTCCCCCCCTTCTCCCTCCCCCCTCCATTACTCCCCCCTTTATGGCTCCTCTAACTCTATCACTACTCCTCAAGTGCCTTAATTGACGTATGCCCTAGTCCCCTTGTTCTGGGGGCATGTTTAACCACTTGCCGACTGCCTAACGCCGATCTACGTCGGCAGTCAGCCCCTCACAGGCAAAGTGACGTAGGGCTACGTCACTAGCTTGTGAGGGTCTAGGGAGCGAGCGCGCGCCCCGGAGGCGCGCTCCCGCTCCCGCGTGGTCACGGACCCCCCCCGCGCGTGTGACCAGCGGACCCGATGTCCGCCGGTCACTCGGCGATCGGCAGGGGAGAGGGAGAATGTCAGGCAGCTTGTGTATACAAGCCACCTGTCATTCTCCTCGCTGTAAAAACACTGATCACACGGATCTACTATGTAGATCCGTTGATCAGTGTCCTTACAGCTCAAGCCACAGCCAATCACAGTAGAAAGCACGCCCCTAGGGACACACACAGCCCCTCCCTCCCAAATAAAGTTAACCCCTTGACTACCAGTGTATTTTGACATAAATCTTTCCCTTTGTTAGTAAACGCTATAACTTTTGCGCAAACCAATCAAAATACGCTTTTTGCGATTTTTTTTTACCAAACATAGGTAGCATAAAACAAATTGGCCTAAAATGTTAAAAAATTTTGATTTTTACATTTTTTTTGGGGGGAATTTCATATAAAAAATGTGAAAAATATTGCTATTTTTGCAAAATTGACGCTCTTTTTTTGTTAATAGCGCGTGATCAAAAAATCGCACAGGTGATCAAATACCACCAAAAGAAAGCTCTGTTTGTGGGAAAAAAAGGACGCCAAATTTGTTTAGGTACAGCGTCGCACGACCGCGCAATTGTCCGTTAAAGTCACGCAGTGCCGAATCGCAAAATACCCCCTGGTCGGAATGGGGGTAAAATCTTCCAGGGCTTAAGTGGTTAACCTGACGTCCCCTATCCATAAGATGCCTTCTGCATCAAGAAAATAGCCCTCCACCCACCCAACCTCCCCTCCCACCTCCCCCCCTATGGTTTGATTTGTTCTTATTTTCGTAAATAGTGCTCCTGCAGGTAATGCACACTGTGGAACGCTTGTTATATCTAATGTTCTGAGTTCCCTGCATCTGCACGATGCTCTGAACCTTGTTGTAAAATTTTGAAATGCAAATAAAAACTTCTTTAAAAAAAAAAAAAAAATTACATAACTGCAGCAGTTAGCAATATCAGTTAGGCAGCCCAGGTGCAGCATAAAGCCTCCCATTGACAGTAGAAAATGTTTTATTGTTTTGCATACTCCTCTACGCTGTACTCAGGTTTATAACAGCACTGCTATAAATACAAGCATAGCAGCACACAGCCATTTATGTCAATGGGAGGCTGTACACTGCACCTGATCTGCCTGCGCAGAGGAAATATGCCAGAAATTACGATGAAAGGGCTCAGTCACCTTTGTGCAACAGCCCATAATCAGATTCAGCCCTGGTTCACACTGATGCAGGAAACGCAGTGATATCTGTGCGTTTCCCGCACCGCATAGCAATTGCATTGTGTTCATGTGATCTGCTGCAGGTGTCAGATAAAGGTTAACAATACCATAAAAGCAGTTAGCAAAACGCAATGCATTTGCCTGAACTGGATCGCTTGGCTATGAACACCAGCGCCCGCATGTTTTTCATGCGAATGCGGTGGGAATTAAACCATTCAAATAAATGGGCTTAAATCACATCACATAGAGTAGCATGTGATTTGCAAAAGAAACTGGTGTGATTCCTGTGCAAATCACATGAGATGTGACAGTGTGAACCGGGGGTGAAGTAGGATTTGTTAACCTCCCTGGCGGTATGATTCTGTCAGGAATTCTGTACCAAAAGCGGTACAATTCTTTTCATGGAAATTTGGTGTTATGTATTATAGGCCTACAATTCTTAGTAATTACTGACTTAAACCTGACCAAAAGAAGAGTCTAGTAGACATCCCAGATGTGATAAATTTGAAACACAAACGCGTGAATTATAATCAAATCAATAATATAATTTTATTATATAATATATAATATATATAATAAAATTATATTATTGATTAGATTATAATTCATGCGTTATATATTATATATATATGTGTGTGTGTATATATATATATATATATATATATATATATATATATATGTGTGTGTGTGTGTGTGTATATATATATATATATAACGCATGAATTATAATCGAATCAATAATAGGTGTGTGTGTATATAGGTATATATATATATACACACATATATATATATATATATACATATATACATATATATATATATATATATATGCATATATATATATAATATAAAATGTGTTGTGTTTTGTGCAACGTTTTTTTTTTTTCTTTTTAATTTCCCTCCCTAGTTCCGCTCCCATGCAGCATTGCTGCTGCAGGGAACGGAACTAGGAAGTCCTCCTACCGATAGACGAGCGGCGGAGATCTCGGCTGGCGGTCACAGCAATGAGAGCTCATCGCTGGATCGCCAGGATAAGGTAAGAGACGCTCCGCTGCGCTGTCTGCATAGCTCTGCCATTCACCCCGAGCGTGACTCGGGGATACCGATAATAGCAGAAAATTCCTACCCCGAGTCACGCTCGGGTTTACCGCTAGCGGGGTTAAACTATAACTAAAGGCAAAACTTTATTTTTAGGTTTGGATGGTTTGAGAGAGGGATTAGAACATTTGTTAATTTTTATTGCTGTCTGTGCCCCCATTAAGGAGATTTACCCTCTCTATTTGTCCTGTTTACCATTATTATTAAAAGTGAAAGTAAAGGAAAATTACAAATGTTGGGTTGTCCCCAGAAAAGTTATAGAGGGAAATCTTCCAATGGGGGATTTCCTTTATTTGCTGGGTTTCCTTTTCACTCTCTGTTGGCTATGAAACAGAAAGTAAAGGAAAATCTCTGCAATGGGACACAGATGACATAAAGAAAAAACTGACAGTGGGGTTATAACCCTCCCTTACTTATATCTAATATGAAAAAAAAAAAAGGTTTTGCCTATAGTTCTACTTTAAGTCTTAAAACTAATTTGGACTTAAGTCTTAAGTCTCAGGACTACTTTAAAGTGGTTGTAAACCCCTTTTATGAAATATATCTCTAGTGTTTACTTATCTCTCTCTAAAACTCTAGGTGCCGTGTATTTCTGCTGCTCCGTTCCTCTGTTATCAGCATACTAACTTCGGAGAAACTCTCCAACACACAAAATAAAATCAGCTGGAAATTTGAGTCGGGGAACGAACTTAAAGGTAAGATTAGCAGAGAGCTTGTCTATTCAGACTGCAGCTCTGCAAAATTCTTTGTTTCTCTGCCTTTGTGGGGGGGGGGTGCCTTTCCTCCAATCAGCTCACACACAGTTCATGCCCAGACTCCACACCCACTGCTGAATAAGGAAGAAAGATTTGTAACAGAATGTGCACTTTCTAAAGAGTGTAGAAAGGGAAAGAACGCAGATATTAATGTAAAACGTATGAAGGGAGATTTGTTTCATCTCTATGTATCATCTGAGGCTGTTCACTTCACTGGGTATAGGAGAGGGATTACAACCACTTTAAGTCTAAGACCCAACAGTTTGTTAAAAAAAAAAAAAAAATGAAGGAAACTATTCCAGGTCCTCACTGAGGAATCATCTCTACCTCCCATTTCAAACCCCATCAACATTTCTTGGTCAGTGTTAGATATTCATTGAGCTTGATATGAACTAAAAATATGCCTCCCGGAAGAGCAAGTTGCGAATAGATTTGCAATAAGGCATATAATGATTGCAAATCCAACTATCTAACAAAAGGACTGGATGAATAACCCAACCCTCAGTTGGGTCACAGTGAATTGCATCCTTGACTTATCAATAAATAATTCCTGCACTAGAGTTCATTCCTGTTGGCATATTGACTAGTAGGACCACTGGAGGTATTTACTGTCCACAACTGTTAAGCATTGCATAATACTTTCTGAGGCAGAACCATTAGGGTCATCCTGTGTAATCATTTGGTCAAAACCTCCCTTAAATCTTTGCCTGGGACAGGAATTAGGAACTTTTCTCTCCTCCAGTGTAAGACTTCTTTAACGATGGATCAAGGATGTGATTTAATGGGACTGAAGGGTGTGTCCCAAGGTTGGACAATGAGTGTAAAGGATTTAGAGACAGAATGAATGTGTGTCTAGCCTAATGAAGACCCCCTGTCCCCTCTTCTGTAAAAGTAAACTAAGGCCAGCCATACACAGAGCAAATTTATTTCTTGCATCCACAGGTTGCAGACAGTGTTGATGCGAGAATCCCTCTTGCTGAGCCATCTGTCTTTTTGCGGTGAGGGAAGACAGTGATTATTGCTAGCGACTATAGTAGGTTGGTTATACCCAAGTTGATCGATCAATCAACCTGGTATATTAAGCCTGCCCATACATGGTTGGAATCTCAGTAAGTTCAGCAGGAACCGGACGAGATTTGAGCCATGTATTGCCTGCCTAACCATTTAAGGTGAACTTGCAAACACATGAAAAATCCAGCTCTAAACATTTGAATATTCATATTTTTGTCTTTCATGCAGGTATTATTGCAATTTGGTAGGCTCAACATTTTATTACCATTTATCAATAAATACAACTCTTGAATTGTTTGTATGTATTCCTTTCACAACATATATACAGTAATTGCAGTGTCACTGAACACTTTTGTGAAATATGGTCAAAAGCTTTGCTATCAGGTAACAATTTAATATTGTTATGTGTGAGATCATATTTCAAATTACAAGGTCAGGGACCAAAAGAGTCAAACTGGTATTCTGATAGCCTACAACAGCCTGAAAGAAGGCACAACTTGATTTGGGCAGGTATATTGTTAGACTGTTATTATGTCTAATTGCTATACCTAATAAATTTCACAACTATCAGAACAATCCAGTACAAAACATGCAATTTACTTTACTATATAATTAACTGCTAAAAAATTGTTCATCAGTACATTTACAACCTGGTCATCAAGGGCTTCTGATAGAGCTTCCGCTGCACTATCTGCATTGACCACTGGGGAGTGCTGAAGATTCCAAATCCACTCTACAGCTTGCTGTATGGAATGCTGGGTGACATGAATAACTTTCTGATGCCACTTCACTGGCTCCTGAGAGACCCTACAAAACACACCACAACTAATTGATAAGTGCTTACAGAGGGCAAAGGATGATGCAAAGTCCTTAGCTTGTTACAGACATATCTCACAATTTCAGATTCCACCTTCATAGGCTTGGCTATTTAGGAGTGAATAAAGAACTTCACTAAACTCTATTTGCATCTATACTGGTAGCATGGCATGACCTAAATGCAATTTCAGAAAAAGAACAATATTTTCTGTGAATACATAAATAGGGATCTATTAAAAAAAATGTGCTGTGTGAATGTCTCAGCATTTGTTCAAAAGTCATACATAATACCCGTAATATTTGTAATGTGTGTGAGAACTCCACTGTTCATCTTAGGTCAGGGGTAGACAACCTTTTGAGTGTAATGTGCCAAAAAATGTTTACGTGAAATTGAGAAAATGTCTACCTTACAATCTCAATCAAGAAAAAGAAAGGGTATAGTGGTTTGCCATATCGAAAAGTGCAGTTGCCTCCATCCCTATATGTAAATATTTGGACAGAAAAGGAAGGTATGGGACTTTAATTGAGGTACAGCTGCACATGAAAATTATTAATAATTTATTGAAGAAATAAATATAATGTAAAAACACTGCAACATATAAGTCTACAGAGATGAGACACACAGTAGATACAGTAATGCATGATACATCCATAATAAATACAATATTTCTAGGACCAAAAATGGATCACTCAAGAATACAATGGATATGTTAAAACATGAATATACTGTGTGCTTACAATCTTTACATACATCATAATTAAATAAAATAAAACATCAATATTGAGTATTTTGTAGGCTTGACGCTTTTCATGGACCTCCGTCCATTCATCAGGAGCTTAGATATATGTCTATAAAATGAGAATATGGGTTGTATTAATATACTAATTTAGATAGTAAAATAATTTGGAAAATATGTAAAAAATGGACACTACCTTAGGCAGTATCATAATTCATGAGCAATCCAGTCTGGGAATGAGGGACCAAAGGATATCCAGGAGAAGCCTGACCCGGGGCTGAGGCGCGGAATATATCCAGCAAAGGGACAATGGGGGGGGAGAGGACCACAACCAGAATATGAGCAATTCAAGGAACTCCAGGTGTATCGCTTCAGAATGTGATGGTAAAGGCACATTGTAAGCCAAAAAAAGGTCTGTAAGTATATATAAAAATCAATAAATATACTGTAAAAAATAGTAGATGTACTGAGAGAGACAATCTCAGAAGCAAAATTATCAAAATTATTATATGCGTATACTAAATTGAATAGACCCAAAAATAGTGCCAGTGAAGAAGCCACCAAGGAGATACAAATTAGTATAGAGATAACTGGGACTTACTGGTGAAGCCCGTAATGAGGCAAACGAAAATGTGAGGGAAGTGAAAAAGGGGAAGGTGAAGAGTGAAAGAAGACAAAAAAAAGGGACACCTCTGATAGCAGGGAAGGGTACCTGTGAGAAAAAATGTGAAGATAGGTGTACCAAGGGAAAACCATAGTGACAAAGTATACTACTGGATGAGCATCAAATCAAGGTGATAGATAATCCAACCGTGAGAAGAGACACTCCCAACAAGGAAGAGGGAGTGCCAAGAGAATAGTGATAAGCTGTGAAATGAGATACGGTGCACTAGAGAAACAAATGTGACAGAATATGCTTACATGAGGACATGTAACAGAGTGATAAGTAGGATTATGAAGCTATATAAAGAGAGATGTCTAATTACCCAATATTAACAGCAAATAAAGAGTGCCAAAGAGAATGAGAGCTGGTCCAATCCAAGCCGTATGTCCGCATATGCCGGAGTAATACCATGCCAGCGCCATGCTGGCATCAGTCTAAATAGGCGGCCATGGAACCTCCCACATCCGGTCAGTTAGACCGGACATCAGTAGGAACGGCCCGCCACTGACGCAAAGGGAGATGGAAGTAACCCTGGCAACGGGACGCCAGATGGCCGTCACGCACCAGGTATACTAGGCATGGCACCGATGGGGGGCATGACGCCCCGCCCCCAAACCCGGATGCTGTCGCAGAGACAGGCACAGGGGGGAGGCGGCCGGCCAACTATTGCAGCCCCGGACCAGGAAGTCCGGATCGACTCAATCCGCCGAGCCAGAACTGGATGGTGAAGGGCTCAGGAAACAAATAGTTAACATGTGTATGATGGAATATACTGAAATGTTAATAATGAATGATGTAAAAGGTTCTATAAAAAATTATATGATCAAGATTGGATAAAGTAGTTATGGCAAACCCTAAAAAGTGGGTGTCTTCCACCCCATAATTGTACAAAGAAAAAGAAAGGGTATAGTGGTTTGCCATATCGAAAAGTGCAGTTGCCTCCATCCCTATATGTAAATATTTGGACAGAAAAGGAAGGTATGGGACTTTAATTGAGGTACAGCTGCACATGAAAATTATTAATAATTTATTAAAGAAAAAAATATAATGTAAAAACACTGCAACATATAAGTCTACAGAGATGAGACACACAGTAGATACAGTAATGCATGATACATCCATAATAAATACAATATTTCTAGGACCAAAAATGGATCACTCAAGAATACAATGGATATGTTAAAACATGAATATACTGTGTGCTTACAATCTTTACATACATCATAATTAAATAAAATAAAACATCAATATTGAGTATTTTGTAGGCTTGACGCTTTTCATGGACCTCCGTCCATTCATCAGGAGCTTAGATATACGTCTATAAAATGAGAATATGGGTTGTATTAATATACTAATTTAGATAGTAAAATAATTTGGAAAATATGTAAAAAATGGACACTACCTTAGGCAGTATCATAATTCATGAGCAATCCAGTCTGGGAATGAGGGACCAAAGGATATCCAGGAGAAGCCTGACCCGGGGCTGAGGCGCGGAATATATCCAGCAAAGGGACAATGGGGGGGAGAGGACCACAACCAGAATATGAGCAATTCAAGGAACTCCAGGTGTATCGCTTCAGAATGTGATGGTAAAGGCACATTGTAAGCCAAAAAAAGGTCTGTAAGTATATATAAAAATCAATAAATATACTGTAAAAAATAGTAGATGTACTGAGAGAGACAATCTCAGAAGCAAAATTATCAAAATTATTATATGCGTATACTAAATTGAATAGACCCAAAAATAGTGCCAGTGAAGAAGCCACCAAGGAGATACAAATTAGTATAGAGATAACTGGGACTTACTGGTGAAGCCCGTAATGAGGCAAACGAAAATGTGAGGGAAGTGAAAAAGGGGAAGGTGAAGAGTGAAAGAAGACGAAAAAAAAAAAAAAGGGACACCTCTGATAGGAAGGAAGGGTACCTGTGAGAAAAAATGTGAAGATAGGTGTACCAATGGATCACTCAAGAATACAATGGATATGTTAAAACATGAATATACTGTGTGCTTACAATCTTTACATACATCATAATTAAATAAAATAAAACATCAATATTGAGTATTTTGTAGGCTCGACTCGTTTCATGGACCTCCGTCCATTCATCAGGAGCTTAGATATATGTCTATAAAATGAGAATATGGGTTGTATTAATATACTAATTTAGATAGTAAAATAATTTGGAAAATATGTAAAAAATGGACACTACCTTAGGCAGTATCATAATTCATGAGCAATCCAGTCTGGGAATGAGGGACCAAAGGAGATCCAGGAGAAGCCTGACCCGGGGCTGAGGCGCAGAATATTACTCCGGCATATGCGGCCATACGGCTTGGATTGGACCAGCTCTCATTCTCTTTGGCACTCTTTACTTGCTGTTAATATTGGGTAATTAGACATCTCTCTTTATATAGCTTCATAATCCTACTTATCACTCTGTTACATGTCCTCATGTAAGCATATTCTGTCACATTTGTTTCTCTAGTGCACCGTATCTCATTTCACAGCTTATCACTATATTAATACAACCCATATTCTCATTTTATAGACATATATCTAAGCTCCTGATGAATGGACGGAGGTCCATGAAACGCGTCGAGCCTACAAAATACTCAATATTGATGTTTTATTTTATTTAATTATGATGTATGTAAAGATTGTAAGCACACAGTATATTCATGTTTTAACATATCCATTGTATTCTTGAGTGATCCATTTTTGGTCCTAGAAATATTGTATTTATTATGGATGTATCATGCATTACTGTATGTCTCATCTCTGTAGACTTATATGTTGCAGTGTTTTTACATTATATTTATTTATTCAATAAATTATTAATAATTTTCATGTGCAGCTGTACCTCAATTAAAGTCCCATACCTTCCTTTTCTATCCAAATCTCAATCAAGAAATAGAAAATTTAGTAAGTAAATAGCGATGTTAAAAGAACTGAAAATTTCCTATCAAATCAATGGACTCCTCGGATTTAAATCCAGCATTGGAATTAAGACCACTCGGTCAGGAAAAAATGTCAGAAAAGGTTCCTGCACCCCAGAGATGCAATCTCCGACACTCTCTTTGCTGATGTAATGGCCACAAGGAATGCTGATTTAGCGGATAAGTCCTTAACAGAAGCCTCCTGGTGTTGGCTCAACTTAGGTGGAGTCCGAAAGAAAGTTAAGCATGAGAGGAAGGTCCCACTTGAGAAACCTGTGGCCTCAGTCTGACTGCCCTCTTGAGGAATCGGTCCACCAGTGGATGATTTGCTTATGAAATGCTGGTGAAGGCTGAGAGGGCTGAGGTTTGAACTAGGGCTGAACGATAGTCGATGTGAAATCGACTATCGTTCTGCAGGCATGGGCGACATTCATATCGCCGAAGCCACGATATTCAGGCATTAGGCAGAGCGGGGAGAAGTCGGGACTCGGGGGGAGGAGGAGGACTTACAGTGACTGCGTCCGTCCCACACTTCCCTCCCAGCTCTGCCTCTAGTATCCAGCCGACCATTACTCCGCCCTGCTCCGCCCATTGTCTCTCCTGGCTGCATCTGGGGCGGGATCAGGCTGTAATGTTTTTCAATGGAGAGACAATGGGCGGAGCAGGGCGGAGTAATGGTCGGCTGTTGACTAAGAGGGAGGGCTGGAGTACGGGGCGGATTGCATGGCGGCGGAACAGTGTTTGCAGCAGGAGAGGGGGGAGACGTCCGGAGCATGGCGGAGGAGCACTGTGGGACAAAGGCTGCTACCGACAGCCCGCTTCCTCTACACTCTGGCTCCGACAGAAGGCTCGGGCGGGAGAAGTTCTAGGAGTGTGGTGGATCCCCTGGCAGAAAGCTGAGCTCTGCTAACTGATCCCTCCTCCGGAGACTGTCTGGAGAAATATCGCGATATATATCGTTAAAAACAAAATATCGCAATATACTTTTTTCCCCAATATCGTGCAGCCCTAGTTTGAACCCTGAGGGAGCTGACGCTCAGACCAAGATCCAGACCGGACTGCAGAAAATCCAGGATAACATGAACCTCGGGCTCATCGTATGATCTGCCTGAAGCTGATGCAAATTCCACAAACCTCACCCAGATTCTACTGTAGACCCTATTAGTGGTGGCTCTTCTAGCGCTCATCAGGGTGGACACAACTTCGGAGAAGCAGCCTAGTACCAAGAGCCTTTCCCTCTCAAGAACCAGACCCTCAGGTGGAGGCATGCTGTACACAGGTATAAAGATGTACCCTGCAGGAGAAGATCTGGTCTAAGTGGGAAGGCACAGGATCCTGGTAACTGAGCTGCAACAGTAGGGGAAACCAGAAGGCCAGAAGGGTCTTACTGCTACTATTTCTGCCTTCTCTGAGCAGAGTCCTAGAAAAAATCTCAAAATGAGTGGTACGGAGGGTATACATATGCTCTGTGGAACCTCCACTGGTCTATTCTGAAGGCTTGGGGGCATTAACCCCTTGTGTAGAATTTCTCCAGTTTGTGATTGCATGGGGAGGCGAAGAGCTCCACCTCCGGGCTCATCCCCTGTGTGAGGATCCACTTGAAGGGACCACTAGTTATTGTTCAGTGGAAAGCAGGACAGAAAGTCCGCCTTGGAATTCTGAACCCCCAGAACGTATACTGCAGAAATGTTGGAAAGGTTCCTCTGGGCCCACGACATATTCAGCTCTACCTCTTGAAGAAGGCTCAGACTGTGAGCCCCCCTTGCCTCTTTATGTAAGAGAATGCCCAGGTGTTGTTCAGCCTCAGAAGCACTGATGCAACTCTCATTAGGTGACGGAAGGCAAGCAGGGCGCAGAAGGCAGCACGAAGCTCCAGGAGGTTCGACACTACTCCCTGAAAGGGAAAGCTCCACTGGTCCCTTCTGAGAGGCAATTCACACCCCAGCCCCTGCAGCTGGCATTGGCTGTAATCGTAATTCAGCTGATGGGAGCAATTGAATGACAGTTAATCAGGTTCTTCCTCACTAGCCACCATAGAAGACTCCTCTTTATGGATGGTGAGAAGTGGATAAATAGATTTTTGTCACTCAACCTTCACTGCTAAAGGAACTCTTTCTAAAAGGGGCACATTCTCCATAGGGCCCATTGGTGCAGTGGAGACCATGGTACAGACGATCATCAGGCACTGGGATGCCCGGAGATGGGAGGACCACAGAGCCAAGGAGATCCTTCTCCAGATCACCGGTGTTTTCTCTGTCGGCAGGGTAATAGTGCCTCGGGCCATGTCGAACTGGATAGATTAGAGACTGTGTGAGACTCAGGAGGCTCTTCTCTTGATTTACCAGCCAACTGAAATCCTGGAGAACCTTAAGTGCTCTACGAATAGTCCCCCTGTCCTGGGACAGCAGGAGGAGGTCATCCAGGTAGTGGTGTAGGCGTATGCTCCTTTTCCTTATCAAGGTTTTGGAGAAAACACGAGGCAACGTTGAGAGCTCAAATGGCAGGCATGTAAACTGAAAGTGTCGTTGATCCACGGAAAACCGGAGAAATCTCTGGAAGGTGTCTGCAGAAGGCATGTGGAATTAGGCATCTTTCAAATCTATAGAAATGAGCCAGTCGCCCAGGTGAACTCCATGCTGTATGGAGAACAGGGTTTCCATTTTGAAAATTTATTTTACGATAAATCTGTTCAGATGTGTGAGGTCAATCACTGGTCTTCAAGACCCAGACTTTTTCTTGACCAGGAATAGGAGCAAATACATGCCCTGGAATCTCTTGAGCACCAGAACTAGTACCACAGCACCTTCTTTTTCTAGGGACTCGCTTCTTTTCGTTGGACCGTGGATGTTCTGTAGGAACAAATTTCAGCTGAGGGGAATTCTTGAAGGTCCACACATGCCCCGAGGAGACGGTCAAGGAATCCGATATCAAGGCCCAAACATGCTGGAAGTGGAGTAAACGAGCCCCCACTGGACATGTCTGGGCAGGCCCAATCTCAAAAGGGTTTTAAAGCCTCCTGCAGATGCTTTCTTGGTTGACTTTTGAAAGGAGGACTGGCCTCTCCTCCAGTCCTTTTAAATTCTTTCCTGGGCCTGTAAAAACATGCTTCTCATGAGCAATCCCAGCTCTGCCTCCCATATTGATATTTCCTCTGGTTAAGCAAGCGGCGGTCGTGGGGCCAGAACCCCCGACTTCCCCCTGTGGCCCGATCTATAGCACTGTCAAGCTTTGTAACAGAGAGCGAAAATCCCTCAAAGGGAATCTTGCACCAGGCCTGCTTAGAGGCAGGATCCGCCAACCAAGGCCGCAACCACAAGGCATGTTTGGCTGTCACAGACCAGAGCATAGTCTGAGCCAAAAACCGGAGAATATCAATCAAGGCCTCACCCAGAAACCCCGTTGTCAACTTCAGCTCCAGAACTGGCAAGGATATGATTGCCCCATCTGAGACACTATTGAATGAATTATCCAGCTCATTAACCCAGACCTCCATGACCTTCGACATGGCCACAAGAGCCAAGATCGGTTTACAGGCCGACTCAGCTGTCATCTAAATCCTCTTCAGATCCATATCGATCCATCTGTCTAGGCCTCTGATCTCCTCTGCTTTAAATGGATAGAATGAATTTGATAGCCTGCTCTGCTGGGATGTTTTTCTCTCCGTTTTTCTCCATTCATATTTGATACGGTCTTTAGGCTCTGGTAACAGCAGGAAGTTCCAATATTCTTTTTTAAGATGTTTGAAGTACTTCCTTTGCTTTGAGGGGGACTCCACCGGGACCCATTTCAAAGAATCTTTCACTGCCTGCATCAGAGGAGCAGCTAACGAAAAATTAAAACCACTGTAAATGTCATCATTGTTAATGTCTTTGCTGTCTGATGACCCTAGTAAAGGGTGACTAAGCTGAGATGGTTCCAGATCCTTGTGGCTGACTCTACAGTAGGCGGGGAACTTGATGACCTGCCAGCCACATACCGAGTTTGACCGGCATTCCAGTCTTTTAAAGATTCTTGCACCACTCGCTTGACCAGTGATATCATATGCTCAGCGTCGCCTTTCCTTTCACCTATTGCCTGGGCAAAGCATGTCTCACACAGCGACTTGCCCGCTGGGGGGGGGCTAAGATTCGCAAGCCTAGAAGACTAGGCTGGCAGTGAGCGGGGTGCCTGGAAGTGAATCTTGAGTTTTCTCTGTGATGTCTGAACCGTGAAGAAGACCTATGGCGTCTTGATCTCTAGGGGGACCTATGGCTATGAGACCTAGGAAGGTCCCTCTCCTCCCATGAAGAGATTTGACAATTGGACCTAGAAGGGCTATGCACCAACAAAAAAAAAGCATATTAACCACCAGAAGACCATAGGAGGAAAGAAGGAGACAAGCCAAGATCCCTAACTGCTGCACACGGGCTGACCGCAGCGAGGTGGAGATGCATCCATAGCTCAGCGCAGGCAGCAGTGGCGGCAGTGCCAAACACAGTCTTCTCCAGGCATCGATCGTTCTTGCTCCACCTTACTACACCGGTTCAAGTGGCCATCAACACCCTTACATCTGGACCCACCCACCTGGTATTGTATTGGCCTTTATTGACTAAAGGTTTTAACGCAATTGTGTGCAATAAACTGTACTGAGACTTTTCATTGGCCTTCATCATTTACATTTCTGTTGCCTGCCTATTTTAGTACCTCCATATACTAACTGTGACAGATACACTGGGTGGGCCCTACCATAGGGACAGTGCGAATCACAATAAGGCTTAGCGCTTGGGAAACCTTGCTGTTGTTTCTTGCTCCTAAGCTAGCCTATGTGTGTCCATTGACACACACAGTGTGGTTAGGCCCTCCTGACAGCATTTGATTGACAGTAGCAGGAGCCAATAGCTCCCGCTGTTGCCTGAATGTTCAGTGAGGAGAGAGAGAGCAGCACTGCACAGCTCTGGATCGAGATCTAGCTTGGGTAAGTAATTGGGGGGAGGAGCTGGGGGAGATCAGCAGAGAATGAATTACAGTGTTACTAAACCCACAACAGTAAAATCAGTGTGTATATGCAGTATACTTGTTATACTCACTGAGGAACCTAAGGGTTTAATCCTCTGCATTGTGAAAAAAGGCTGTTTAATCTTGTCTTCTCTGATCCTCCCCTTCTCCCACAGTCCTTAACCCATCTCCTTATAGCACTGAGCCTTGGGGGCAAGCTCAGTATGTGTGTTTTGCTAGATAGTTTTTTTCTTTTTTTTTTTCTTGGGAGTGCATGTGATCAGCACAGAGCCAATCAGCGATGTCCAGACAGAGGTTCAGGGGTCCTGCAGCCTCATAGGACAATCAGAGGAGAATGAAGCTTTAACCAGACACTGAAAGAAGTCACAAGACTGCTATATACTACTGATGAGAAAAGGTATTTAGCAGTTTATATTTACTAAAACTATTGCATTTCCATGCTCTGTGTACTGTGGGAGACCATATATAGTGAATGCAGGGGCCTGGGTTTAGTAACACTTTAACGTAAAAAACATTTAGCGTTTACAAATTTAAACTAGGTAAGGAACCATCACTTTTATGACCCCCTAGTATGTCCTGTCCAACTAAGTGTGTGATAAATGAAAACATTTTTCCAATTTAAGTTATCTAGGAGATCTTTTACATCTTTTTTTTTTTTTTTTTAACAAAATACATTTAAAATTTGGAAAACAGTTAAGGTATATTTGTAATCTCACTTACCAAATGAGGTTAAACTTGGAAATCTGTGCCACTTGTTCTCTGATAACAAGGCATATGGCATCACGGCATAAATCATACTGTACTTTAGAGATTGTATTAAGGTCTAGAATAATAACTATAGATTGTTCTTGGATCACACCAAACACCAGGCGGCTTGAGCTCTTTATCCAATCCAATCTCTGATTATATAATCCAATAACCTCTGCGAGAGATTCAACCTTCTGCACAACTTCTTCCTTCTTCGCAGTCAACTTTGTTTAGAGAAAAAAGAGGTCAGTTACAACATATAAAGAACTTGTTACAATATGATATCTCTGAATGAATAACGTAAAAAGGTGCATCAATTTAGCCCCCCCAAGTTTATGGCAGGATACATAAAGCTAAACTGTAGTATGTTGGCATTGCGGATCCTTTCCTGAAAATACTCGCTCTCTGGCTATAAAACTTTCTTTGCAACTATCTTTTCTATGGATGTAAGCATTTATCAGAGACAAATCTATAGTAATATATATAGTGATATGTAGCATATAAATATTGTGAGCACTTACATTGTATATTTTTCCATTGCTATTATATTGTCGGAAGAGTCCATTAGAATATCGTGAAGACACGGGGCGTCCTAGCTTATTAACATAGTCTGCACAAAAAGAAAGTTACAATGCAGTTAAGCAAGACTACAAAAAATAAGTATACATGCAAAATAATTGTGTCATATATAAAACACACTATACACTGATTTTGTAAAGACTAAACAATAGTAAAATAAGCTAAATATGTCAGAGTCCCTGAAAGGCAATCAAAATATGTGTTGCCTCCTATTATTCTGATAGGTCTTTGCTAATACTTAAAGCAATGGATGCTGGGAAATGCAGTTTAACTTCAGATTGCTACAAGACACATAAAGAAGAATTCCATACCTCCCAACATTTTTAGATGGGAACGAGGGACACCTATTAGCAAAAGTATGTAGGTATAGGACACACCCCCTGTCACACAGCACACCCTCCCACCCCACTCAAATAAATATTGGTCTAACCCACAAGTGCTTTATTTTAACCACTACTATTCCTTTATACTGGTTTTTGAAATTTACAAATGCAGCAATTTAAAAATTTGATGAAAGGTTTAGCCCTGGGAAACACTTTTTGAAGGATAAAAAGTGCATTTAAAAAAAAACTATATAGATCAGACCAAAATATGGGACAAATGAGGAGGAAAGAGGGACAGTTACTTTGTTCCAAATCAGGGACAGTCCCTGCAATTCAGGGACAATTGGGAGCTATGGAATTCCAGGATAACTTTAACTAATCTTAAAAATACTGCTTCGCGTCTCCTAACACCTATGCTTACTAACCTATGTAAAAAAGATGTATACACTTACCCAGAGATGTATAGTAACTAAGTAGAACTACTTCACTACTGTACTTAAGTACCGAAAGGCGGTATCTGTACTTTCCTAGAGTGGAATTTTTTTCTCCTACTTCCACTTTTACTTCACTACATTTTTTCAATGATTTCAATACTTCTACTCTGATATTTTTCTTTTGTGCTGCATAGTTACTCATTACAATTACAAAAATTACCACTGCCAGAACAGAATCAGCGCATACGAAAATAAATGCTACTGTATGTATAAATAAAAGCTGCATTTGAAATAATAAAAAACAATATGATGTTCAAACTTTTGGCTTCTTTCTTTAACCACTTGCCGTCTGCTCACGTTGAGCCTACTGCGGCAAAGTGGTTCGTTATCGTCTGGCGACGTAGACCTAGACGTCACCAGACACTTGTATTCAGTCACAGCGGGAGTCGGGCCAGGGGAGGAGCAGCGGCGATCGTCGCTGCTCTTCCCCGATCGTCGGGGAATTGAGTGTGGAGATCCGCCTGCTTGTGTAAACACAAGCGGGCGGATCTCCTAAGTGACAGGCAGGGTCAGATTGCAGGGTTCAGCATAGTTGAACCCTCGATCTGTCCTTGTGTCACACAGTCACCCTCCCCCACACACGTCAGTAAGCACCAGGCATACATTAACCCCTCCCTCTCCAATAAAATTAACCCCTTCCCTGCCAGTGTCATTTTTACAGTAACAGTGCATATATATATATATATAGCACTGATTACTGTAGAAATGTCACTGGTACCCCTAAAAGTGTCAAAAATGTCAGTCAAGGGTCCGATCTGTCCGCCGCAATGTCGCAGTCCCGCAAAAAAAAAAAACGCAGATCGCCGCCATTACGCGTTAAAAAAAAAACACCAAAAATGACAGAAATCTTTTCCTTAGTTAGTAAACGCAATAACTTTTGCGCAAACCAATCAAAATACGCTTATTGTGATTTTTTTTTACCAAACATAGGTAGCATAAAACAAATTGGCCAAAAATTTAAAAAAAATTGGATTTTTACATTTTTTGGGGGGGGGGGGAATTTCATATAAAAAAATGTTAAAAATATTGTTATTTTTTCAAAATAAACGCTCTTTTTTTGTTTATAGCGCAAAAAGTAAAAATCGCACAGGTGATCAAATACCACCAAAAGAAAGCTCTGTTTGTGGGAAAAAAAGGACGTACATTTCGTTTGGGTATGACGTTGCACGACCGCGCAATTGTCAGTTAAAGTGGCACAGTGCCGAATCGCAAAAAGTGGCCCAGACGTAAGACAGCAAAATCCTCCGGTGGTAAAGTGGTTAATAACTACATAACACAGTACTTGTACTTTTACTTTCAGTACTTGAGTAGCAATTTTTTTTTCAAAACTACTGGTGCTTTTAGTTTCAGTACTTGAGTACCAAAATTTAAAAAAAAAACTACTTGCAATACTTAAGTACAAAAAATGTTGAACACTTTAGTACTTTTACCCAAGTCACTTTTTGATCGAGCACTTCCACTTCTACTCAAGTCACTTTTTGATCGAGCACTTGTACTTTTACTCAAGTATGGGTTTCAAGTACTTTATACAACTCTGCACTTACCTATTTTCATGCTGCTCTGGTCCAGTCTTGGTGATCTGGCTCCCCTGTGTTAGCCAGCGCTGCTGAAGGGGAGAGGTGAAAGTGCCAACAACAGATGGGCCGCAGTAAGCCTACGGTCACCGCTCAGGCATCACTAGCAGTTGTCAAGCACTCTCTCCTCTCCCCTGTAGCCAGACACTGGCTGACCCAGGGGAGATTATGTGACTGAACTGGAGCATCCTGAAAATAAGTAAGTATATGCATCTTAATTACACAGGTTGGCAAGTATAGGTGTTGAGGGGGGGGGGGGATTAATTAGGGTTACCCAGAATTCTACTCTAACCCTGTTTTTACACAGCTAAGGCTGAGTTCACACTTATGAAAATTGTATGCAGGTTTCCCCGCATCCATTTTGCATGACAGGAGACTGTGACTGGCCACGGAGCGCACTGGAAAAGGGTCCTGTGCATCTTTGGCTCAGTTTCAAGTCCGAATTCAGGCAAAAATGTGGACCTGATTCGCACCTGAAATGGATAACAGGGACCCACCAGACCCCTGCTGTGAGCCACGACCAAAGCTAATGTGAACCCAGTCTAATACTGCTATGTTTACAGTAGGGATTTCTCAAAATGAAACCAATCTAACTCACTACTGTCAGGCTGCAGTCATTCCAATGTTGTTGCATACTGTTGCTATCAACAGCCAATGTACACTGTGCCAGAATGACTAACTCCCGTGCTAATGGGGCTGTGCTGTGGGGCAGAGCTGTGTAAATCTCTGGACCAAGTGGACAGAAATAGAGTAAAAATTCCTTGACAGGTGAAAAAGCTCTCATATACAAAGGGTCTTCAAAAAATGTCCACACTTTTTATATTTAATAGAGTTAAAAAAGTGCAGAAACTTTTTCAAGAACCCTTGTGTATATATCTTGTATTTACTGTACATGTTTGCTTAATATTCAGCTTTCAAATGCAGATCTTAATTGATAGTTCTGGTGGTAGCTTTAAAAAAATTTGAGCAGGTTTCAGCAGGATTTTTACCTAGCATCAATGCTGCCCAAATCTGGCCAAAAACCTGATACAGGCACTCACTGTCAGCTGCTGCTGGGTGAGCTCTAGACACAAGAAACCCTGCTTGCTGTCATGCATAATTTAATCATTGGCTGCTTTTCAGAGCTTGAAAAGAAGCTTAAGTATTTACAGAAAGAAATGTTATCACATGCTAAGGTTGCAGTGTAATGGTCAGCAGTGCACTTTTAGTTAAGACGCACAAAAACTGAAAAATCCCATTTCTAACTGTCAATCAGTATTGCCATAGATTAGTCTTTTTTTACACATCCAGCACATGCTGATGGATATTTCATCCAGTGGTAAGGAGAGAAATCTCCACAATGGAGAACCATAGCATCTCATCACAAACAGAACTTGTCCAGAAATACAGAGAGGGATGGCAAAAAGCTGCATCTCATGTAGCAGCTACAATCTTGGAAGCAGCCTTGACTCTGCGGCTTGGTTCACACTGACGTGACTTTGGATTTAACTTGTGATTCTCCAAATTTTGTGACATGTAAAATGCCGTTTTAGTCAATATGAGCTGTCTTAATTAGCACTAATGAAGTTGCTCCAACTTTAGAAAATAGAATTTTTGTAAGAACTTACCGTAAAATTATTTTCTCTGAGTCCTCTGAGTCACCGCCCACTCATACAATCTGCACGTCTGGGTATTGGCCTTCTCCACAGGAGTAAGCTAGGCAGAAGATTTTGTTAAATATTCACAAAACCTTTATATAGACACACTTACAGGGGGCTGTCCCTCTGGTCAATACCCCCAGCTAGCTTCATTCCCAATTCAGTTTGGTAGCAAGCACTATAGAGATCCATGAACCCCAAAAGAGGGGTGGGGGGGCGGAGACTGTCAGAGGACTCAGAGAAAATAATTTTACGGTAAGTTCTTACAAAAATTCTATTTTCTCTTACGTCCTCTGACAGTTTCTGCCCACTCATACAATCTGCACGTCTGGGACGTCCTAAAGCAGTGTAGATGTGAGGGGTGGGAAAATGTAACCGTCAAAAAAGGCAACGCACACCCAGGTCAGAGAAAATAATCTTTTCTGAACCAGAAAAGGAAACACTGGGCAACAAGAAAGCTCAACAGGAGCGAAAACCCAGGAAACAAAAAGGGAAACCCCAACAGGAGGAGACAGGCAACAAAACTACCCTGTCCCCTCTAAGGCACTGCCACACTTAAAACTTTGCGGCCAAAAGAGGCATCTGCTGATGCCAAGACATCAAGTTTGTAAAACGTTGTAAAGGTATGCACGGACGACCAGGTCGCCGCTTTGCACACCTGAGTCACCGACGCCTGATGGCGGAAGGCCCAAGACGCACTAATCGCTCGGGTAGAGTGCGCCGTGACAGGGAAAGGTGGAACCTGATCCCTAATTGAATAGGCCTGCACAATCGTCTGTCTGATCCATTTAGAAATGGTTGCCGCAGACGCAGCCGTACCCTTCCGAGGTCCCTCAGGAAGGACAAAAAAACAATCCGACTTTCTGAAGGATTCAGTAGACGACAGGTGTAAACCCTGATCGCCCGGACCACATCCAAGGAATGCAAGGCAAACACTTCGGATGCTTAGGCTCCACACACAGCGAAGGCAAGACAATGTCCTCATTGAGATGGAAGTCTGAAACCACCTTCGGAAGGAAGAACTGATGAGATCGTAAGACCACTTTATCCCTATGAACAACCAGATAGGGGGAGCTGCAAGACAGGGCCGCCAACTCCGATGCTCTGCGAGCAGATGTGATAGCCACCAGAAAGGCAACTTTCCGTGTCAGCACAGGCAGAGGAATCTACCAGATGTTCTCAAAGGGAGGCCGTTGCAAAACGGACAGAACCAAATTTAGGTCCCAAGGGGGCAAGGGTGCCCTCCTAGGGGAGCCAGATGCCGCACCCCTTGAATAAAAGTGCGGATCAAAGAATTTGACGCCAAGGGGCGCTGAAAGAGAATGGCCAGCGCAGACAACTGGCCCTTAATAGTGGTCAGCGCAAGACGCTGCTCCAGTCCACACCAGTTTGCAGGAAAGCCAACACCCTCACCACCGAAAAGGAGCGTGGATGGAACCCCTGCGACTCACACCAGGCGAAATAAGCCTTCCAGGTACGATAATAAATCTTACCCAAAGGAGGCCTTCCTGGCCTTGAGCAAGGTAGGAATGACCGCTGAAGAGAGACCTCTGTCTCTCAAGACCTGGCATTTAACAGCCACGCCATCAAAGCCAGCGACTGTAAAGCAGGATGGAAGATCCGCCCTTAGCGGGAGCCGCCAGGGAGGCTCGACGACCAGTTGCACGATGTCCGTGTAGCAAGACCGACGCAGCAAGTCTGGGGCCACCAGAATCACCAACCTCGGTTCCGAGACCAACCTGCGAAGGAATCTGGACAACAACTGAATCGGGGGAAAGGCATAAATCAGTCGATACTGATGCCAAGGCACCACCAACACGTCCGAGGCGTCCGCCAGAGGGTCGCGCGTTCGTGCCACGAACCTTCCCACCTTGTTGTTGAGACGAGACGCGAACAGATCCACATCCGGAGATCCCCACCGCGAACACAGCATTCGAAACACCTCTGGGTGGAGGGACCATTGCCCTTGGTCCAGGGTCTGGCGACTCAGATAGTCCGCCTGCCAGTTCTCCACACCTGGCATGTGAACTGCCGAAATCGCCGGGACTTGAATCTCGGCCCAAGACAGAATCTCGGCCACTTCCTTGGCCGCCCGGGCACTCCTGGTGTCCCCTTGGTGATTGATGTAAGCCACCGCAGTGGCGTTGTCCGTCTGGACACACACTGGGCAGCCCTGAAGTTGATCCGACCAACGGAGCAAACAGAGCCTGATTGCCCACAGTTCCAAGACATTTATCGGCAGGGAGGATTTCCCCACCGACCAGGTGCCCTGGGCACATAACTTGCCCAGAACTCCACCCCAGCCCGACAGGCTGGCGTCTGTGGTGACCACAGTCCACAGCAACGGGTGAAAGGACTTGCCTACGATCAGGGCCGGAGACTGGAGCCACCACAGGAGATCCGATCTCACTTGGGGGCTCAAGGAAATCCTCCTTTCCAAAGACTGAGGACGTCAGTCCCACCTGACCAGAATCTCCGCTTGAAGAGATCTCGTGTGAAACTGTGCAAATGGGATCGCCTCGAAGGCTGACACCATCAAGCCCAGGGACTGCATGCAGGTCCGAAGCGAGGAGAACTCGTTGTCCCTGAGGGACCTGACCTCGTCCTGCAGGATTTGGAGCTTGTCCTCCGGAAGAAAGACCTTCGCTTGGACGGAGTCCAGAATCATCCCCAGGTAAGGGAGACGAACAGAAGGGGACAAAGTCCACTTCTGAAAATTGATGGTCCACCCGAACTCCTGGAGCGTCTGAACCATGATTGACAGATTGAGCAACAGAGTGACACTGGAGCTCGACCTTAATAGGAGATCGTCCAGGTAACCAAGGATAGCAATCCCCTGTACCGTAACAAGGCTAGAACAGGAGCCAACACTTTGGTAAAAACCCTTGGAGCCCAAGCGAGGCCGAAAGGCAACGCCACGAACTGATAGTGCTCCTCTGCTATTGCGAATCGGAGATACCTCTGATGACCCTCGTAAATAGGGATTTGTAGATACGCATCCTTGAGGTAGATGGAAGCCAGGCAATCCCCTGGACTCAGGGACGCCACCACCAACCGGAGGGACTCCATTCAGAACTTCTGAACCCGCACAAAGCGGTTTAGAAACTTTAAGTCCAGAATCGGACGCACCTTGCCCTCCTTTCTGGGCACTGTGAACAGATTCGAGTAAAAACCCCGAAACCTGTCCCGCTGCGGAACCGTGACAACCACTCCTTGGGGCGAGGAGATCCTGAACCGCCCGACGGAGATCTCGGAAACGATCGGGGGTTAAATGAAGATTTGAGGGAAAGAATCTGTCTGCGGGGCGAGATCGAAACTCAATCTTGTACCCTGAATGAACGAGTTCTTGAACCCACTTGTCCTGGATCCTGGACAGCCAAGGTTTGGGAAAACGACGCAGACGTCCCCCCACCCCTGAAACGGGTGAGGGCGCCCCTTCAGGCTTTTGACTTGCGCGCCCAAGGCTTCTTCTGGCCACCAGAGGCCTTGAAGGACTTACCTTTGTCTTATGCCTTGAAGGCACGAAAGGACCCCTGGTTAAGTTTAAAGGAGGGACCCTGCTTGCCGCGGGATGATTTACCCCTGTTCACCTGGGGCAAAAGAGTGCTCTTGTCCCCAGTGAGCCCCTTGACCAGTTCATCCAGAGAGTCCCCAAAAAGACGACTCCCCGCATAAGGGATGTCAGACACCGTCTTCTTGGAAGACTGGTCAGCCGACCAGCTTTTTAACCACACGATGTGACGGATCGCAACCGCGACTGCCGAAAGTCGTGCGACTAAAGGGGCCTCATCCAAGGCCGCGTCACACAGGTACAGAACGGCCTGGCCCATTTGATCCACCATCTCCAGAGCAGTAGGAGAGGCGGAGTCAGCAATTAGAGTGCGCTTAAGCGTCTTGGCCCACTCCACAACAGCCTGAGAGACCATTACCGAAGCAAACACGGGTTTCAGCAAGGAACCCGCTACCAGATAGAAGTGGCGGGAGAGTGTTTCCACCCGCCTATCCGCCGGGTCTTTAAACACCGGAGAATCCTCTACGGGCATTAAAGTGGCTTTATTTAACCTGGACACAGTGTGGTCCACCTTAGGAGCCGCAGTCCAGCGAGAATCCACCGGATCCGCAAAGGGATAACGGTACTGAAATCTCTTGGGCACCACAGAATTATGTTTTATACAGCGCCATTGTTCATTCACGGTTTCGTAAATCTCTTCGGGACAAGAAAAAACCTGACCCGATTTTTGGGCTTTGCGGGTCCCAAAGGAAGACTGCTTACCCGACAGGTGGGGCTCATCATCCAAATGTAAAGTGTCCTTAATAGAGCTAATAAGTGCAGACACCACAGCGCGGTACCGTGCAGATCCTGAGGAGGAATCCTCCTCCTCCACATCCGACTGAGAGGACTGAGACCCCTCAGGGGGTACGTTGTCCGTGGCAACCAAATCCGGCTCTGAATCAGAAGACCGAGAGGGCATAGGCCTTTTCTTAGAAGCCCGGTCAGACATCAACAAATCCACTTTTGACGCTAAAGTCGCAAGTGCAGCAGTTAGTGAGACTATAGCAGAGGATTCAGGGGTACCTGAACCCTCCACCAGATCTGGGGGGAATTTGTTATCCCGGGACTCCATAATAGCAATCTCAATTTAAATGACGCTGGCCCTTTAAATCGGCGATTCCCGCAGTCCCCACCGCAAATGCACCGCAAATGGAAAGCAATCCCTGTGCTACAGGAAACTGCAAAAAATGAATGCTAGCAGGAATGCAGGCCAGGGAATACAGTAAAAGCCACCCACAGTGTGCTATACTGTACTTGCCCCACGCTGCTGAACGATCTGAAGGAAAGAAAGAGGAAGTGACCTCACGTCCCTAGAGGCAAAGACAGCTCTGAGCCACAAGAAAATGGTTGCCAATAGAAGTCTATGGGGAAAAGCTCTGGGAAAATGGCCGCTGTCCACAGAAGGACATCATGCCCACACTAAAGATGGTGCCTGATCGGTGCCAACAGAATGGTAGAAAATGGCTGCTGCCCTTACTATGAGGCCAAACAACAATAAGGTGAAACCACCCTTCTCCTGCGCTTGGTATCCAAGCCCCTCAACCACACTCCTCACGGGACTGACAAATGGCTTCTCAGATGGCTACGGTCTTGCTGCCCTTAACGGACTGGGGTCGTCCACCGGTACTACAAGCAAAAAGAACAAAGAAAGGGCGCACCGACCTAGCGCATTATCCTCAATAAAAGGCTTTATTTATGTAACATTAAAAAATGGCTACTCACAGACGTAGATAAACATAAGGCGTGTCAAGCTGATTTGCTCAATTGTCCGTGTTTAGTCCATATGATCGTCCATGACCGATGAGATGACTGACGCGTTTCGAGGCCTAGCCTCTTCCTCAGAGCCACTGTGTCATGACTGTCTCTTTGATTTAAGTAGTGAGGTAGTGGGGGGGGGGGAAATAGGGGGAGGGATGGAAGGCCGGGGGGATCCCCACTGAATAGGAGAGACCAGAGAGGGGGAGTAGGAGGCCGATCGGCCACTCGCCAACTTCATGGGACGAGTGGGGCACTGATAATAATGTAACTTGGAGCCGATCGGTCATGCTGTACCGATCACCGGCTCCGTGGAACGCACGCCGCTACCCGACTTCCGGGTTGTTGCGTCATGCGTTCCACCTGTCGTCACTTCCGCCGACGTCATTTCCTGTATCTCGGGAGTCGAGGTACTGTGTGCAGCGGGGCGGTCTGTCTCTCGGGCCACTCCCTCTATCTCTGCATTGGCCCAACAGACGCCATCAGCGCCCCTAATACATGACATCACATCCCACTTTGTTAACCCTCTGGGCGCTTCTGTAAATTCCTGAATTCGGAACTCCATTGTGCCAATATCTCTATTTAGAAAGCCTCCACCCTTCTATATACTTAATTAAAAACTATATTTAGGCCACTATATATCTTTGATGGAATCAAGAAGATTGCATTTATCCATGTGTATATTTTTGCTAAATTCAACTACTAATAATGATGTAGTCCTATTGTATACCCGTGTGGGCACACATGCACAACCACGTACAAGACCCACAAGGGGCATGCAGGCGCATGTACATACGCAGCCACACATGCACGCAGCAACTCCTCTATATAAAATGCATATGGGTTTGATGGGACCCCCGTCTGATTCAATCAAGGGTCTAAAGCTTGTAGATACAAACAAGTATCTCACACGTATATGAATATACCACACTATCTAAATAGATACTTAATACAGTCACAGTATAGAGAAAACAGTTAGAATCAATGTGAATTTAATAACCAAGGAGAATGTATAGGTGAACGAGTGGACCTTCTTGGAAAGTGACCCAAGGATGGACTGTTTAAGGAAAACATGTCCTCTCAACTAGGTGAACTAATCTCTTTGTTCACTAACAGTCGCAGGTTCATGACTAACCCAAGACTGTATGACTCATTGCAAACTGAATGGGACCATAATTTTAGATGTAGTTCTAGAACTTAGGAGCCGCATCCTTGAACGCAGCTCCGGAAATAGAAACCAGACAGATAAATAAAACAATTAAAAGAATTTGTCTAAAAATTATTGTTAAAAAATTAACAAAATTAACAAAAATATATATATCAAAAATATATATATCAAAAAGCAGAGATGAGATAGACCGAATAAAGGGTGATCATGGCACAGGCGAGCCATATAACACCTGTATCAGGCCTGTAAAGTGAGGAGTGCAAGAGGACAGGTGGGGCTATCGATTTGGTATGCCCCATTGATCCTATAGAATCCCATGGATCTCTATATCCTCATTTATGCCCCCTGGTGCTAGGGACCCCAGAGTGATTATCCAGTAGGACTCTCTTTTACAGAGTTTCTGGAATCTCACCCCGTCATCCTGATCTTTGCTGATGACTTCAATCCCGAACACCCTTAACCCTGTAGGGTCTCCATCATGGAACTGGCAGAAATGGCGAGGTACTGAGTAGTTGTTCCGGTCTCTCGGTCCTTCCTTAGTCTTTTTGTTGAGTATACTGCACTTGTGCTCCCCGAATCTTACTCTCAGGGGTCGTATAGTGCGTCCGATATAAAATAAACCACATGGGCACAATAGGGCATATATAAGATAGCTAGTGCCACAATTAATGAACTGTTTGATCCCGTGGCTTCGCCCATCTGTGCCAACTATTTCCTTTTTCCGATGCCACATGAAGGAGCAGGCTCCACAATTCTTGACCCCACACCTGAAGTTACCCTTCTGGTCAAAGGCTGAGAACCAGGGGATGGATGTTGATACCCCTTGAGAAACTTTGGGTTTACGGACCTTACTGGGGGCAATTTGGCTTCTTAGATCTTTTGGCTTCCTAAACACTATTTCCGGTCTCGGTGGCAGTACACTTCCCAAAACCGAATCCTGTTTAAGAATTTTCCAATTGCGCTGGATCACGCGTTGGATATTAAAGGCTTTGTTACTGTACACAGTGCTGAACCTGACTGACCCTGCACTCCCAGCCTTAGGAGGCTTCCTCTTGAAGATGTTAGTGTATTGGGGGTTATACGTTGAGGAGGAATGTTCGACAGGGATGTCGTTTTCATACATCAACAAGTATTTAGCATATGCTTCCTCAATATGTTCAATTTTGTAACCCTTTTCCTTAAATCTTTCTTTAAGGATAGCACCTTGTTCTTCATAGTCAGACCTTTTGGTGCAGGTCCTGTGCAACCGACAGAACTGCCCAAAAGGGATATTTCTTATCCATCTAGGATGGTGATTACTGGTTGCATGGAGGTAGGCATTGCCCCCACTTGGCTTGAAATGGGTTTTAGAGACAATGCTTCCATCAGAATCAGCACATAATTCTAGATCTAAAAAGACCAGACGGGTTTCATCCGTTACCTGAGTAAAAGAGATCCCGAAAGGGTTGTTTGCACAATGTAGTATAAAGCCTGCCAGATCCTCCTGTGTGCCATCCCAAATGATTAGTATATCGTCGATATACCTGGCATACAAGGCAGGATTAGCCTTGAAGGGGTTATTCTTCCAAATAAATAGGTCCTCCCAGTACCCCATAAAAAGGTTGGCGTAGCTGGGAGCAAACCTTGCCCCCATAGCTGTTCCTCTAATCTGCCTGTAGTATTCCCCCACATAGGAGAAATAGTTGTGGTTCAAAATATAATTGATACAGTCAACCAGAAACGTGGTTTGGAGGGGATGCAAATTACTGAGGCTCAGATAGTGTTCGACCGCCTTTAGTCCATGGATGTGTTCAATGGACGTGTACAATGAGGACACATCCAAGGACAGCCATTTATATTGAGGAGACCATTTAACCGGGGTCAAAATATCCAGCATATGACTTGAGTCTCTCACATAAGATGGGAGAGTCACCACCAAGTCTTGCAGGAAATGATCTATGTAACAGCCTAAGTTGCTAGTTAGGCTGTCAATAC
The DNA here is from genome assembly GCF_965119305.1 of Pelophylax lessonae. Taxonomy (NCBI): domain Eukaryota; kingdom Metazoa; phylum Chordata; class Amphibia; order Anura; family Ranidae; genus Pelophylax; species Pelophylax lessonae. Next base: position 454,733,245 of record NC_138769.1, read on the forward strand.
CAGCTATTATCGGCCTGCCAGGGGGGTTCTCAAGGTCCTTATGGACCTTGGGGATGTGATAAAAGTGTGGGGTTTTTGGATGTTGCTTTAATAGAAAGTGATATTCATTCTTTGTAATTACTTTATTCCCCAATGCTTTATCCAACAATGACTTTAATGATGTTGTATACTCCACTAGAGGGTCATTTTTTAGCTTCTCATACGTCCCTTGATCGTTCAGAAGTCTGTAGGCCTCTGCCAGGTATGTGGATCGATCCTGTATGACCAAGCCCCCTCCCTTGTCGGCCTGCCTAATGATAATCTCCTCATTATTCTTTAGTCTCTTGATTGTGTCCGTCATATTTTCACCCATTTCTAATCCCTTCACTTGATGTTTGTACTTTTTGGGCATCCTATTCTTATTCTGACAGACCTGTTTGATTTCCTCCAACACTACCTCAAAAAAAGTGGGTATATAATTGCCCTTTGCCCAATGAGGGAAAAAGCATGACTTGGGTTTAAAGGAGGTGTGTATCAGGGCCTTGTCCATTCCAATTAGTTCTTGATCTACTAAAAGATCGTCACAACACCCCTCCTCGTAAAGACTCTCGAGGATGGTTAGTGCGTCTTCTTCCCTACCATTATTGTGGGTCGGTTCATCCGGAATAGCAGGTCCTGAATCAGGATTCTTTTTGAGGGCATAGAATCTTTTGACTGTAAGCCCTCTAATGTATTTATTCAGATCGATGAATACCTCAAAGAGATTCGGATAGCTGGGAGGGGCAAAGTTGAGCCCTTTTCTAAGCAGATTTAACTCAGTTTCCGTAAACACCGTTCCAGAGAGATTGTAAATTTTGATAGTGGAGTATGTCCCACCTATCTCCGCCCTCTTTTTGGTCTTTTTTCCTCCTCTTTTTCCTCTCTTTCTCCTCTTTTCCTTGTGGGATACCTCTGGGGGAGGGAGTTGAGATGTTTCGAGGCCTTGGGGGTGAATCCCCCCACAGCCCCCTGCCCTAAAAAAATGAGGGGTTGGGGCTGTGTTCCTTCACTTTGGGCAGCGCTCCCAACCATATCTATAGTGCTGGTTAGTGTGGGGGCGGAATCCAGGGTTCTATCTTCCACCGTTTCACTGGAGGTGGGGTTACCGGCAGGCTCAACCCTAACATTTAAACTCCTCCTTATGGGGTCCATGCATGTATTTTTTATTATATTGGGTTTGGTACCTGCATTTGTTCCAAAATGTGATCTATCTTTCCTGGTGTTGTTACTATGGCTATTGTTCCTTGGGTTTCTTTTATTTTTATTGTTTCGATTCGAGAAGGGCTTTTTAGTTTTTCCCGACCTAGCCTCCCCTTCACTGGTGTATCCAGTTCTTGGGGAGTTGTTATGTTCAACCCACCTGGACCCCCTATTGTTCCTGGATAGTGAACGCGGGCCTGGGCCCTTCTTCCAGTTAAATTCCCGTCCCTCCTGATAGTCCTGCCTATCCCTTTCAAATTTACCTGATTTTTTGCTGATGAGCTCAGTCTCAAAGCTTACCACCTGTTCATTTACATTCCCATCCCATGTGTTAAAAGAAGCTATATCTACAAATTCAGCAAGCTGTTCTTGTATGTCTTTTACATCTGTACGAATTGTTTCTAAATATCTCTGTCTCTGCTTTATGATTGATTCCAACAACAGTTTGTTACACTCTCTCATTTTAGCTAACCATTCGGTTTGCAAGTCCTCGTCTAGCCAGAGGCACATTTTAGTGAGTCTTAAACCTCTTGGAATCCGATCGACCTCCAGGTACTTCTCCAAAAGTAAAATGTCCCACCACTGGGTCATCTCTTTTTCCAGGGTTCGTCTCAATCTATAAAAGAGGGACACCATGGTGTCTTCCCTATCCACAGTGTCTGTCTCATCTGTGCGGATGCTGTCTGCAGTGGTCCGCTGCTCATAGTGAGGAGTGTGGTTGAGGGGCTTGGATACCAAGCGCAGGAGAAGGGTGGTTTCACCTTATTGTTTTTTGGAGCTTTTACGAGTGGGGACTCCAGCAGCAGTGGTAGAACCAGCTCCTTTAAGTGACTAACTGTGCGTCACGAACCACATCCAGCAAAGGCGAAAATATGGTTTTATCCATTGAAGAGCGGGAACTTAGGAGACTTTCTCTGGCCAAAGGCTTCAGTAACAGTATTAATACATATGAGCAGCGGACCACTGCAGACAGCATCCGCACAGATGAGACAGACACTGTGGATAGGGAAGACACCATGGTGTCCCTCTTTTATAGATTGAGACGAACCCTGGAAAAAGAGATGACCCAGTGGTGGGACATTTTACTTTTGGAGAAGTACCTGGAGGTCGATCGGATTCCAAGAGGTTTAAGACTCACTAAAATGTGCCTCTGGCTAGACGAGGACTTGCAAACCGAATGGTTAGCTAAAATGAGAGAGTGTAACAAACTGTTGTTGGAATCAATCATAAAGCAGAGACAGAGATATTTAGAAACAATTCGTACAGATGTAAAAGACATACAAGAACAGCTTGCTGAATTTGTAGATATAGCTTCTTTTAACACATGGGATGGGAATGTAAATGAACAGGTGGTAAGCTTTGAGACTGAGCTCATCAGGTAAATTTGAAAGGGATAGGCAGGACTATCAGGAGGGACGGGAATTTAACTGGAAGAAGGGCCCAGGCCCGCGTTCACTATCCAGGAACAATAGGGGGTCCAGGTGGGTTGAACATAACAACTCCCCAAGAACTGGATACACCAGTCAAGGGGAGGCTAGGTCGGGAAAAGCTAAAAAGCCTTTCTCGAATCGAAACAATAAAAATAAAAGAAACCCAAGGAACAATAGCCATAGTAACAACACCAGGAAAGATAGATCACATTTTGGAACAAATGCAGGTACCAAACCCAATATAATAAAAAATACATGCATGGACCCCATAAGGAGGAGTTTAAACGGTAGGGTTGAGCCTGCCGGTAACCCCACCTCCAGTGAAACGGTGGAAGATAGAACCCTGGATTCCGCCCCCACACTAACCAGCACTATAGATATGGTTGGGAGCGCTGCCCAAAGCGAAGGAACACAGCCCCATCCCCTCATTTTTTTAGGGCAGGGGGCTGTGGGGGGATTCACCCCCACGGCCTCGAAACATCTCAACTCCCTCCCCCAGAGGTATCCCACAAGGAAAAGAGGAGAAAGAGAGGAAAAAGAGGAGGAAAAAAGACCAAAAAGAGGGCGGAGATAGGTGGGACATACTCCACTATCAAAATTTACAATCTCTCTGGAACGGTGTTTACGGAAACTGAGTTAAATCTGCTTAGAAAGGGGCTCAACTTTGCCCCTCCCAGCTATCCGAATCTCTTTGAGGTATTCATCGATCTGAATAAATACATTAGAGGGCTTACAGTCAAAAGATTCTATGCCCTCAAAAAGAATCCTGATTCAGGACCTGCTATTCCGGATGAACCGACCCACAATAATGGTAGGGAAGAAGACGCACTAACCATCCTCGAGAGTCTTTACGAGGAGGGGTGTTGTGACGATCTTTTAGTAGATCAAGAACTAATTGGAATGGACAAGGCCCTGATACACACCTCCTTTAAACCCAAGTCATGCTTTTTCCCTCATTGGGCAAAGGGCAATTATATACCCACTTTTTTTGAGGTAGTGTTGGAGGAAATCAAACAGGTCTGTCAGAATAAGAATAGGATACCCAAAAAGTACAAACATCAAGTGAAGGGATTAGAAATGGGTGAAAATATGACGGACACAATCAAGAGACTAAAGAATAATGAGGAGATTATCATTAGGCAGGCCGACAAGGGAGGGGGCTTGGTCATACAGGATCGATCCACATACCTGGCAGAGGCCTACAGACTTCTGAACGATCAAGGGACATATGAGAAGCTAAAAAATGACCCTCTAGTGGAGTATACAACATCATTAAAGTCATTGTTGGATAAAGCATTGGGGAATAAAGTAATTACAAAGAATGAATATCACTTTCTATTAAAGCAACATCCAAAAACCCCACACTTTTATCACATCCCCAAGGTCCATAAGGACCTTGAGAAGCCCCCTGGCAGGCCGATAATAGCTGGTATTGACAGCCTAACTAGCAACTTAGGCTGTTACATAGATCATTTCCTGCAAGACTTGGTGGTGACTCTCCCATCTTATGTGAGAGACTCAAGTCATATGCTGGATATTTTGACCCCGGTTAAATGGTCTCCTCAATATAAATGGCTGTCCTTGGATGTGTCCTCATTGTACACGTCCATTGAACACATCCATGGACTAAAGGCGGTCGAACACTATCTGAGCCTCAGTAATTTGCATCCCCTCCAAACCACGTTTCTGGTTGACTGTATCAATTATATTTTGAACCACAATTATTTCTCCTATGTGGGGGAATACTACAGGCAGATTAGAGGAACAGCTATGGGGGCAAGGTTTGCTCCCAGCTACGCCAACCTTTTTATGGGGTACTGGGAGGACCTATTTATTTGGAAGAATAACCCCTTCAAGGCTAATCTTGCCTTGTATGCCAGGTATATCGACGATATACTAATCATTTGGGATGGCACACAGGAGGATCTGGCAGGCTTTATACTACATTGTGCAAACAACCCTTTCGGGATCTCTTTTACTCAGGTAACGGATGAAACCCGTCTGGTCTTTTTAGATCTAGAATTATGTGCTGATTCTGATGGAAGCATTGTCTCTAAAACCCATTTCAAGCCAAGTGGGGGCAATGCCTACCTCCATGCAACCAGTAATCACCATCCTAGATGGATAAGAAATATCCCTTTTGGGCAGTTCTGTCGGTTGCACAGGACCTGCACAAAAAGGTCTGACTATGAAGAACAAGGTGCTATCCTTAAAGAAAGATTTAAGGAAAAGGGTTACAAAATTGAACATATTGAGGAAGCATATGCTAAATACTTGTTGATGTTACATAGTTACATAGTTACATAGTTAGTGAGGCTGAAAAAAGACACAAGTCCATCCAGTTCAACCTATGATGTGTGTGTGTGTTTGCTTTTAACCGTACATTGTATACCCCTGTATGTTGTGGTCTTTAAGGTGTCCATCCAATAGTTTTTTGAAACTATCAAGGCTCCCCGCTGATACGACTGCTTGCGGAAGAGAATTCCACATCCTTACCGCTCTTACAGTGAAGAACCCCTTACGCACTTTAAGGTTAAACCGCCTTTCCTCAAGTTTTAGTGAGTGGCCACGTGTCTTATTGTATTCCCTTACTCTGAATAGTTTGTTCCTTATGCTAGGGTCGCCAGTACAGTATTTGTACATTGATATCATATCCCCCCTCAATCGTCTCTTCTCCAGAGAGAATAAGTTCAGTGCTTGTAGTCTTTCCTCATAGCTGATGTCCTCCATTCCCCTAATTATTTTTGTTGCCCTTCTCTGGACTTTCTCCAGTTCCAGCACATCCTTCCTGAGGACCGGTGCCCAGAACTGGACAGCATACTCCAGATGTGGCCGGACCAGAGTTTTGTAGAGTGGAAGAATAATCTCTTTATTTCTGGAGTGAATCCCCTTTTTTATACAACCCAGTATTCTGTTGGCTTTGCTTGCAGCGGCTTGGCATTGCATGCCACTTCCAAGCCTGTTGTCTACCAGTACCCCCAAGTCCTTTTCCATCCTAGACTCACCCAGAGGTTCCCCCCCTAGTGAGTAGCTTGCTTTCTGGTTACTGGCCCCCAAGTGCATTACTTTACATTTTTCTACATTAAATCTCATCTGCCATGTAGTTGCCCACCCCGTTATTTTGTTCAGGTCTGCTTGCAAGATTTCCACATCCTGCATAGAAGATATTGCTATGCCTAATTTAGTATCATCTGCAAATACTGAGATTGTACTAGATATCCCCTCCTCTAGATCATTTATGAATAAATTAAACAGGATTGGTCCCAGGACAGAACCCTGGGGGACCCCACTTTCCACACCCGCCCAATCAGAGTACTCCCCATTAATCACCACCCTCTGGACTCTCCCCTGGAGCCAGTTCTCTATCCAGGTACTCACCTTATGATCCAAACCTACCTTCCTTAGTTTGCACAGTAAGCGTTTGTGGGGAACGGTGTCAAAGGCCTTTGCAAAGTCCAGATACACCACATCCACAGGCTTACCTTTATCTAAGTGGCAGCTCACTTCATCGTAGAAGGTTAATAGATTGGTTTGGCATGAACGATTTTTCATGAATCCATGCTGATTACTACTTATAATACCGTTTTCATTACTAAAGTCTTGTATGTGGTCCCTTATCATCCCCTCCAAAATTTTGCAGACTACTGATGTTAGGCTGACCGGCCTATAGTTACCCGGGATATATTTCGGCCCCTTTTTAAATATTGGTACCACGTTGGCTTTTTTCCAATCAGCTGGCACCATACCTGTCTGTAAACTATCCTTAAAGATCAAGAATAATGGTCTGGCAATCACCTGGCTGAGCTCATTAAGAACCCTTGGGTGCAAGCCATCCGGTCCCGGGGATTTATTTATGTTAAGTTTCTCTAGTTTAGCTCTAAGTCTATCCTCTGTTAGCCATGGCGGCACTTCCTGAGGTGTATTATTTAGTTCGGCCTTACAAGCTGGGTTCGTGTAGCCCCCCGATTCCTTTGTGAAGACTGAAGAAATAAATTATTTAACACTTCCGCCTTTTCTCTGTCCTCAGTGGCCATTTTTCCTTTATTATCTTTTATGGGGCCAATGTGTTCTGGCCTCGCTTTCTTACTGTTTATATACTTAAAGAACTTCTTGGGGTTCTTTTTACTCTCCTCCGCTATATGTCTCTCGTGTTCTATTTTAGCCGCCCTGATTTCATCTTTACATTTCTTATTACACTCTTTGTAGTGCTTAAATGCTGCCAATGACCCCTCAGTCTTGTATTTTTTGAAGGCCTTTTCTTTAGCTCTAATATACATTTTTATGTTGGAGTTTAGCCACCCAGGGTTTAGTTTTGCTCTTTTAAATTTATTTCCCTGTGGAATGCACTGGCCCACCCCCTTGTTAAGTATGCTCTTGAAGCACTCCCATTTTTCCTCCGTGTTCTTTGTTCCCAGGGTTCTATCCCATTTGATATTTTCTAGCAGCGAGTGCAGTTTAGGGAAATTGGCTCTTTTGAAATTCAGTGTCCTTATATTACCCTTGTGTTTCCTATTACTGTAATTAATACTGAAACCAATTGACCTATGGTCACTGTTCCCTAAGTTGTCCCGTATTTCTATATCCGTGAGCAGGTCTGTATTGTTGGTAATCAGTAGGTCAAGTACCGCATTGTTTCTTGTCGGTGCATTCACCATCTGACCCATGAAATTGTCCTGCAAAACATTTAGGAACTGTCGAGCCTTGGCTGAATGCGCGGTTCCTTCTGCCCAGTCTATATCAGGATAATTAAAGTCCCCCATTATAATGACATTTCCCATCCTTGCTGCCAATCCTATCTGTAACATGAGGTCCACCTCACCCTCCTCCCTCTGGTTTGGGGGCCTATAGCATACGCCCAATATTACCTTCCCCACCGTGCCTTCCCTTTGAAGCTCTACCCATAGGGATTCTGCTTCGTCCATAGCTCCATTATTAATATCATCCCTCATATTTACCTGTATACTGTTCTTAATATACAAACATATGAAAACGACATCTCTGTCAAACATTCCTCCTCAACGTATAACCCCCAATACACTAACATCTTCAAGAGGAAGCCTCCTAAGGCTGGGAGTGCAGGGTCAGTCAGGTTCAGCACTGTGTACAGTAACAAAGCCTTTGATATCCAACGCGTGATCCAGCGCAATTGGAAAATTCTTAAACAGGATCCGGTTTTGGGAAGTGTACTGCCACCGAGACCGGAAATAGTGTTTAGGAAGCCAAAAGATCTAAGAAGCCAAATTGCCCCCAGTAGGGTCCGTAAACCCAAAGTTTCTCAAGGGGTATCAACATCCATCCCCTGGTTCTCAGCCTTTGACCAGAAGGGTAACTTCAGGTGTGGGGTCAAGAATTGTGGAGCCTGCTCCTTCATGTGGCATCGGAAAAAGGAAATAGTTGGCACAGATGGGCGAAGCCACGGGATCAAACAGTTCATTAATTGTGGCACTAGCTATCTTATATATGCCCTATTGTGCCCATGTGGTTTATTTTATATCGGACGCACTATACGACCCCTGAGAGTAAGATTCGGGGAGCACAAGTGCAGTATACTCAACAAAAAGACTAAGGAAGGACCGAGAGACCGGAACAACTACTCGGTACCTCGCCATTTCTGCCAGTTCCATGATGGAGACCCTACAGGGTTAAGGGTGTTCGGGATTGAAGTCATCAGCAAAGATCAGGATGACGGGGTGAGATTCCAGAAACTCTGTAAAAGAGAGTCCTACTGGATAATCACTCTGGGGTCCCTAGCACCAGGGGGCATAAATGAGGATATAGAGATCCATGGGATTCTATAGGATCAATGGGGCATACCAAATCGATAGCCCCACCTGTCCTCTTGCACTCCTCACTTTACAGGCCTGATACAGGTGTTATATGGCTCGCCTGTGCCATGATCACCCTTTATTCGGTCTATCTCATCTCTGCTTTTTGATATATATATTTTTGATATATATATTTTTGTTAATTTTGTTAATTTTTTAACAATAATTTTTAGACAAATTCTTTTAATTGTTTTATTTATCTGTCTGGTTTCTATTTCCGGAGCTGCGTTCAAGGATGCGGCTCCTAAGTTCTAGAACTACATCTAAAATTATGGTCCCATTCAGTTTGCAATGAGTCATACAGTCTTGGGTTAGTCATGAACCTGCGACTGTTAGTGAACAAAGAGATTAGTTCACCTAGTTGAGAGGACATGTTTTCCTTAAACAGTCCATCCTTGGGTCACTTTCCAAGAAGGTCCACTCGTTCACCTACACATTCTCCTTGGTTATTAAATTCACATTGATTCTAACTGTTTTCTCTATACTGTGACTGTATTAAGTATCTATTTAGATAGTGTGGTATATTCATATACGTGTGAGATACTTGTTTTGTATCTACAAGCTTTAGACCCTTGATTGAATCAGACGGGGGTCCCATCAAACCCATATGCATTTTATATAGAGGAGTTGCTGCGTGCATGTGTGGCTGCGTATGTACATGCGCCTGCATGCCCCTTGTGGGTCTTGTACGTGGTTGTGCATGTGTGCCCACACGGGTATACAATAGGACTACATCATTATTAGTAGTTGAATTTATCAAAAATATACACATGGATAAATGCAATCTTCTTGATTCCATCAAAGATATATAGTGGCCTAAATATAGTTTTTAATTAAGTATATAGAAGGGTGGAGGCTTTCTAAATAGAGATATTGGCACAATGGAGTTCCGAATTCAGGAATTTACAGAAGCGCCCAGAGGGTTAACAAAGTGGGATGTGATGTCATGTATTAGGGGCGCTGATGGCGTCTGTTGGGCCAATGCAGAGATAGAGGGAGTGGCCCGAGAGACAGACCGCCCCGCTGCACACAGTACCTCGACTCCCGAGATACAGGAAATGACGTCGGCGGAAGTGACGACAGGTGGAACGCATGACGCAACAACCCGGAAGTCGGGTAGCGGCGTGCGTTCCACGGAGCCGGTGATCGGTACAGCATGACCGATCGGCTCCAAGTTACATTATTATCAGTGCCCCACTCGTCCCATGAAGTTGGCGAGTGGCCGATCGGCCTCCTACTCCCCCTCTCTGGTCTCTCCTATTCAGTGGGGATCCCCCCGGCCTTCCATCCCTCCCCCTATTCCCCCCCCCCCCAATATGATGGAATCGCCTGGGAGAACAGAGAGCAGAACATCATCATGTATAAACAAAAATCTAGCCTGGACTAGACACAATAGACAGCGAAGGTAATGGAAAATATTGTGGGGGAACTATTGATTATTGATTGATTATATTAGCTAACCGTTGCTGTCATTCTATGGAATGTTTATAATGATTTTAAGTGCACCCAGCAAGCATTTTTATCCATTTTTATCCATTTTTAGTATTTGTTTATGGTAGTATTTGTTTATGGTGGTTTTTATCCAGATTATTTTATTGTTGCACCGTTTTCCCTGTTGCACTGTTTTTATGCATATATATTTTAATTTCACGTATATATTCCAGCATTTGTATTGCACTTGCATGATCAATGTATGCCACTGTATATTACTAATGATGCCACAGAAGTGGGTGGGGTGGTGCTCCAGTCACTCCCCCCGGGGGAGGGACACTCCCACTTGGGGGTAGGGGCTGGGTCACTACCTCACTACTTAAATCAAAGAGACAGTCATGACACAGTGGCTCTGAGGAAGAGGCTAGGCCTCGAAACGCGTCAGTCATCTCATCGGTCATGGACGATCATATGGACTAAACACGGACAATTGAGCAAATCAGCTTGACACGCCTTATGTTTATCTACGTCTGTGAGTAGCCATTTTTTAATGTTACATAAATAAAGCCTTTTATTGAGGATAATGCGCTAGGTCGGTGCGCCCTTTCTTTGTTCTTTTTGCTATGAGGCCAAACAGCCTGCCCACACCTAAAATGGCGGCCGCGCGGTTTTGCGCCGATTGCGGCCCCCACACACCATGTACTGGCCCCCACATAGTACCATAAGCACCTCAGGGACATAGGGGACCCCCGCAACCCCCCATACAGTGGTGAAACCATGACAGCGCCCCCGCAGGGATCGGGGAGGGACACACAGGGACCGCACCAACAGACATGAGGGGGACATCACAGAACCCATACCGAACTGTCATCCCAAAAACAGAGGGCCCACATACACACCCCAGCAGACATGTTCAGAGACAGAGGGGTAGCATGGTACTCACCGATCCAGCGAAATGTGGGCACCGCTCTGCGACAGGAAGCCTCCCACCCTGAGTGGGGGTGCTGTCAGCCAAAGGGAACGCTAGCAACACGCGGGCGTACCGCTGTTGAGACATCCCAGCGAAGATAGCAACTTCGCAGGCTCGTCCCCGAGGTCAGGGACATAGTCGTTTGCAAGGCCTGGGCGTACCAATAACCTGCTAATGCTCGATGGCAGGCTGGGAGTCCGTAAGGCTCTAGAATAACCAGTGCGAGTCCCAGCTCTGCAAACGCTGTAGTCTTCTGAAGTCCGACTAACTAAACGCAGGAACAAATAAAAAGCTATCTTTTAAAAGAAAAAAATACTTGGTAAAGAGAAAACAGAAAAAGAAGAAAAAAGCTGAGACCGAAGCCACAGCTAGGGAAAGCCAGCCTACTCCTAAGCTAGGCAGCAGAAAACTGAATTTGGAATGAAGCTAGCTGGGGGTATTGACCAGAGGGACAGCCCCCTGTAGGTGTGTCTATACAAAGGTTTTGTGAATATTCTAACAAAATCTTCTGCCTAGCTTACTCCTGTGGAGAAGGCCAATACCCAGACGTGCAGATTGTATGAGTGGGCGGCGACTGTCAGAGGACGTAAGAGAAAAGGTTCCTGTACTACTTCAAAGTGACTTATATCATACTTGTGCCTTAACCCCTTGCCGACCACCCGCCGCAGTTTTACTGCAGCAGACTGGCTCGGCTGCGTGAAACAACGTAGTAGTATTACGTCAGTTGTGCACGTAACTAGGCAGCAGGGATGCTGATGCACTCCCGGGCACCCGTGATCGCTCCCCGCTGAGAGAGAAGAAGGTCAGCTGTTGTAAACACAGCTGACCGTTCTTATCTCTGAAATAATCACAGAGCACCTGTGATCCTTCTACTGTATATAGGATCACAGGTCTCTATGGTCATTTCACAAGCCCATCCCCCCACAGTTAGTAAACACTCCCCTAGGATCACATTTAACCCTTTGATCACCCACTAGGTTAACCCCTTCCCTGCCAGTGTCATTATTACAGTAAGAGTGCCTATTTTTAGCACTGATGATTACTGTAGTAATGTCACTGGTCTCACCAAAAGTGTCAAAAAGGTCAGTTAGGGGTCCAATCTGTCCGCCACAATGTTGCAGTCCCGCTAAAAGTCGCATATCGCCATCATTACTAGTAAAAAAAATAAATAAATAAAAATGACATAAATCTTTCCTGTAGTTAGTAGACGCAATAACTTTTGCACAAACCAATCAAAATACGCTTATTGCGATTTTTTTTTTACCAAAAATATGTAGCAGAATACAAATTAGCCTAAAAGGATGAAAAATTAGATTTTTAATTTTAATTTTTTTTGGTAATGTTATATAGCAGAATGTGAAAAATACAAAGAATTGGGGTTCCCCTAGGAGCAGGACTTTAAAGGCAAGAAGTACTCAAGTTTATAAACAGTATAAACAGTATAAATTTATTTAAAACATAGTCATAACATGGGAAAAATGTACATGGTAGAAAATATGATTAAAAACAACAAATTGTATACATGCGGCTAGGGAATTGCAACACTAGAAGAGCAAATGAAGGGCGTGAATTGTCCCATACATTGAACTAACGCATTTCGGATATAGCCTTTCTCAAAGGTCAGTATCAGTGTATCTCATTCCCTATGCTTGAGGGGGTGAATGTAGCCGCTTCTAAAAAGTTGTCGCACGACCAAAGAAAAGGAGGTGCAAATATAATTATAAAAACAACTACCAGGATCAAGAGGGTAGGGGAGGACTCCTCAAAAAATTATGGTGATCTGTCGGTGTTACATGGGATTCATGTGTGAAATGACACAGATTCCTGATAGGGGGTGTTTCTCCCAAAGGTTCCCTCGAGGATCCCGGATGGTCCCCGGGGGAGGGAGGAAAGGCACCGTAATCTAAATTTTAGCAATATTCTTGATGAGAAGGAGTTATCTTCTATAGGTATTGGAGAGTATCTCTCAAGGATACCTGTTTTTGAAATATCTGTAGTCTTCCCCGGGGACGGCAGGCGTGAATGTGAAAAATATTGAAAATTCCAGCTCTTTTTTTGTTCATAGCGAAAAAGCATTGTGCTTTACAGGCCATGCCCCATATATAAAATCCCTATCTGTCTTTATACTGCATCCACCAAGGGGATGGAGGTGTAATGCTTCTCAGCTGGTCCCTTCCAGTTTGTACCATCGTTACAAATTAGTTATTTCAGTTTTGAGACAACAGACCAGTCATGGATGAGGGTGGGCTGGGGGAGGTTGGGCTGTCTCCCTCTAACCTATTCCCCCATCCATCCATTAGCAGCCATGTGCTTCCAGTGTGGAGACACTAAAATAGGAGTGTTAGGACTGCAGATTTAGCAGGGTGCCGTGAAGTGGCTCTGCAGCTTCCACATGCGTTTGCAAATGTGTGTCAACTAAACCCCTGTTCTTTGTATCAAGAGACAGGTCTACTTGGTTGGTGACAGACTGGAGGGTGAGTACATCAGACTGGGGGCTTGCTGACTTTCATTCTTCTCTTATAATCCTTCAACTTAATTTTTTTCTTGATATAGGGATGGAGACGCCGGTCACTACCTGCTGGGGTCTCACTTAAAGTCCCACCTAGCCTATTGTGTTTAAGCAACCAGGGATGGAGACACCTTGCCTACAGCTTGGTGCCTCATATAAAGTCCCACCGTGCGATTTTCGTGCGTTTTTGGTGGATGCAGTCTGATTTGACCTTATTTTTCCGTATACAGGGATGGAAACCAACAGCATGACCTGCTTGTCTCACACAAAGTCCCAAATAGGAAATTAGGGATTGAACGGCATTGTGCTTTACAGGCCATGCCCCATATATAAAATCCCTATCTGTCTTTATACTGCATCGACCAAGGGGATGGAGGTGTAATGCTTCTCAGCTGGTCCCTTCCAGTTTGTACCATCGTTACAACTTAGTTATTTGAGTTTTGAGACAACAGACCAGTCATGGATGAGGGTGGGTTGGGGGAGGTTGGGCTGTCTCCCTCTCACATGTTCCCCCATCCATCCATTAGCAGCCATGTGCTTCCAGTGTGGAGACACTAAATTAGTGTTAGGACTGCAGATTTAACAGGGTGCCATGAAGTGGCTCTGCAGCTTCCACATGCGTTTGCAAATGTGTGTCAACTAAACCCCTGTTCTTTGTATCAAGAGACAGGTCTACTTGGTTGGTGACAGGCTGGAGGGTGAGTACATCAGACTGGGGGCTGGCTGACTTTCATGCACCTCTTATAATCCTTCAACCTCATTTTTTTTCAGACTTATACCCCTTCCCAGGAGGGCACATGACAGCCTAGCTGAATAATTGCACCCTGCTGATTAGCAGACAAGGTCTCCCCTATAGGTTACCTAGCACCTACCTAGGAGGGTGCTACATAGTTATTTGTTTTTTTATTTTTTAATAATCCTGCCAGATATTTTCCAGGTTTATTGCCCCATTTGTAACTTTCCTTGGCAACCCTGTAAAAGCATCATGTCTCTTCCTCCAGCAATCCTCTCAATTTATCTCTTTTTAATATTAATTATTTTTGCATCTCCGCGTCTAAATTCTTTTTGTGTATTTGTTCCAGCTCGTGTATCACTGATATTAGTCTATTTATGTGATTAGTTCTTTCCCTTTTTGAGATAAGTATTCCTCTAATATATGCTTTATGAGCTTCCCAGGTTGTTGCCAAGGAAACATCCGGGGTCTCATTTACTAGGATATACTGGTCCAACTCTTCCTCTATTTTTTTCCCCACTTCCTCATCCTGCAATAGTTCCTTATTTATCCTCCAGGGATTCCCCTTTTCCTGGGGGCTTGAGAGTTTTATTTCCATAATAATTGGGGCATGATCGGTGATGGTTATTAACAATATTGATGTACTGACCACTGCTTCTATCATCCTAAGTTCTATCATTATATAGTCCAATCTAGAGTACATCGAGTGTGTGGGGGAATAGAAGGAGTAATCCCTCTCTCCCGGATGTTGAATTCTCCAAGTGTCAACTAACTGACATCGGAAAAGCTTATTCTTTACCTTCCTCAGTTGAGAGCCTCCCACTTCCTGCGCACTCGATGTACAATCCAGAGATTGATCCATGCAGAAAATTAAATCTCCTGCTAGTAAAAGGTTACACTTTTTAAAGAGGGACAATTTGTCTAGTGCTTTCCTTAGATACTCTTTTGAATTTTTATTTGGGCAACGTATATTTGCCAGAGTACAATCCCTTCCTTCAAGTTGTCCCTTTAGGAAGATGTAGCGACCCACTGGGTCAACTGATCTCTCCTCCAGGGAGAACCTTACCTCTTTAGCCATACTAATTGCCACCCCCTTTGCTCTCTTAATAGGTGAATCTCCATAATACCAGGTCGGGTAATATTTTGAATATTTTTTCACATTTGTATCCTGTGCAATATGAGTCTCCTGTAAAAGACAATTTGGCAAAGTTACATTCTACGATTTTATATCTTTTAGTTGGCATGTTTAATCCTCTAACATTATATGATATTATTTTCAAACAGTTCATTTGATCTCTATAACTCCTCTCAGTTCCCATTGCTTGTTACCCCCCGTGTCTCCACTCAGATTAGGACTAGTGGGGGGTTCACTCCTCTCCACCGAGATCTGCAACCATCTCCAATAAAGGTATCGACATCAACAGGTATGACCACAAATTCTACATGTCTATTTTTTCCCATTCCCCTACCACCCCCCTTTACCCCATCCCCTGCCTCTCCTTCCCATATCCCCTCCACACACCCTCCAGCCACCCCCCCCCCTCAACTCCCCTCCCTCCCCCATCCCCCCTTGATGTTGCTCTGACCATCTCATGGTCTTAGAAATCTAGATACAGTATATTTAGAAATATTTCTAGAAATATTTAGTTTTTCTTTTTTGAGGCTAGACTCCATTGTTCTTCTCTAGTCATCTCCTCTGAGTCGCTATCGTCATTCCAGACAGGTATTTTTGGGATGGTAATGTCTAATTTTCCACAAAAATCTCGGGGTTTCCTCAGGAAACTTTAATCTTGCTGATCTCCATCTCTTTTTCTTATCAAACATGCTGGAAATACCCAGTTATACTTTATTCCTTGGTTTTGAAGGGATTCCACTAAAGGCCTCAACAGCCTCCTTCTCCTTAATGTGGTTTGAGATAGATCCGAGAAGATCTGTAGATTCGCACTTTCATAACTAATAGATGGTTTTCCTTTCAAGTTTGTCCGAAATCTGTGCCTTGTCAGAATAGCTCTGAAATTTTATGATGATGTCTCTGGGGGTTTCTGTTGATATATTTCTTGGTCTCCTAAGCCAATGTACTCTCTTTATCTTTGCCCTGTCCATTTCTCTTCCTTCCATGAGCAGATTAAAGATTTTTCTCATTTTATCAAATAAGTCTTCACCATGTTGTTCTGATAGACCACATATTTTCAAATTCTTCCTCCTGCTCCTATTCTCCTGGTCCTCCATTTTATTGGCGAGATCTCTACATTCTCTCCTTAATTCTTTCACATTGCCTTTTAGGTATTTTATTATATTTATGTAGTTATCTTGTCTTTTTTTCAGTTCTTCAACTCGCTGTAGTAGATGAGCCAGATCTGCATGAATTGTTATGTCTGTTTTCAGAGACTTTTCTAATGCCGTGAGCATTATAGTAATTTCTTTCTTTGCGAGCATTTGATCGCTCGGTGTATCTTTGATCTAGTCCAGCATCTGCTTCTGGTGTCTTTATCGACCTATTCTGTTTCCCAGAATCAAAGCCGTATGACATCCTATTTGCATCAGTTCTTGGTTCCGTCTGTGTTGATTGCGCTCCTTGCGATTTCTCAGGTAAAAGTTTTTCCGAGCTCTCTCCCTGGATCATACATTTTTTAATCATGTTAGGGTTGGCACTCACTCAGTGATTTTGGTGTCGCACCGCCTCTTGCTGATCTACCCCTCATGTTAACCTTTTAACCTATTAACCTTTTATATGTTTTTATTTAGTTTTCTTTTTAAGTATTTTTAAAATGCTTTTAGATGTTTCCCCCTGTTTAAAGAGCACTAACGGTGTACCAAAAGTCAAGCAGAAGGTAGGTAAGAGAGTCGCAGGAAAAGTTGCAGTGTAAAAGGTTACCAAAACAGTCCAGGAGCAGTCTGAAAAAAAAAAAAAAAAGGGTATCAATAGAGAAATGATCTAACCGCTCAGTAGAGGACCAGTGAATGACCAGATATTCAGGATCCAGCAGTGAGAAATAGGAGACCAGTAGATCAGTAGCTAGGGATCAATGAGTAGGCAAGGAGAGAGAGACATATTGACTATCTGCTTTCCCTTATAGTCTTAGGAATATCAATGTACACATTAAATGTATTAATGGGTCTCCTTAAGGTGTACTTCAAACCTGCATTCAGAATATTAATCTCTTTATCTGATACCTGTACATTGGTGAAATTATTTATACTCATTCGGTCTCCCTTCTCCTTTTTCTTTTGGATTTGATGTCCTGTCCTACAGCCTCTTGCTCCCCTCTCCTTAATGGTTTTAGTAATGGCTGTGGCCTTTCCCATTTGGTGTCATTTCTGAGCTATTATTAGATAAAGAGATTAATGTTCTGAATGCAGGTTTTAGGTGCACCTTAAGGAGACCCATTAATAAATCGAATGTGTATATCGATATTTAAATATTTAATGTAGGCAATCGAGTAGAAACTAGATCTATGGGTGTGGACAGCGGTTTAAAATTTATTTAATCCACCTTTGACCTCTAATCATCATTTAGAGGTATTTAAACAACTGGTCCTGAGAGATCTGGAAGGTTTAACACCAAAAAAAATCTGCCCTAGGTATATACAGAATAGAATTGAATTACTTGAGCAAAGAAATGATATAATACGCCCAGCAGATAAGGGAGGGGGTGTGGTAATGCTTGATAAGCATTTTTTTATCACAACCAACTTTCTGAGATGCTAGCAGATAATGAAACATACCTATGTAACACTTGATGAAGTCCCTACTAGTAGCTATCGTAAGGAGCTTAATAATTTAATAGAATATGGGTATGATATGAGAGTGATTAATAAAAAGGAAAAAAGATACCTTGTACCTAGTTTTAGCCGCATACCAACTATATATACTTTACCGAAGATCCATAAAGATTGTAAAAATCCACCAGTGAGACCGATTGTTAACGATATAGGTTCAGTCTCAGCGCCAGTTGGACAATATCTGGATAGGTTCCTACAGACTAGTGTTGTTAACACATAGGCTTACCTATGAGATACCAAAAACCTTTTACAGATGTTGTGAGATGTCTCGTTACCCAGTCATGATGAGATCTAATAAGTAACAGCTGATGTTTCATCATTATACACGATGATCCAACATGAGGATGCCTTGTAGGCCTTGAATTGGGCCTTTAGCAAACAGGATGATCTCCCTCATATGCAAAGGAAATTTCTAATGATGGCACTTGAGTTTTGCCTATCCCATATTTGCTTCTGTTATGACGGTAGGTTTTACACTCAAAAGAGGGGCATGGCAATGGGGGCTAAGTTTGCCCTGAGCCTCGCCAACCTGTTTGTGAGTGAGTGGGAGGATACATTTTTATTTAGTCAGAATAGAAGTGAACTTTTATTGTACAAAAAATTTATAGATGATCTGTTCTTCATATGGGCTGGACCAGAGGTAAGTTTGAAGGAATTTATTCAACAACTGAACAATAATCCAAATAATATCAAGTTGGATCCCCAGTGGAGTGGAGAACAGATCGACTTATTAGGTATGACTACTAGGTGTGACTATTATGAGACAGAATAATTTACTTACCACCAAGGTATATTTCAAACCCACCAATTGAAACAGTTATCTCCCAATATATAGTGGACATCATCCAGTATGGCTGAGGAACATTCCGAAGGGCCAATTCATGCGGGTCAGACGGAATTGCACCTCCAACACCGACTTTTTCTAACAATCCCAAATTATTAAAGATAGATTTGTTTAGAAGGGCCACAGAGCTGACCGTCTTGATGAGATGATCGAATCTGTAGGGCAAGTTTCTCAGGATGTATGCTTGAGAGACAGGACATATCCAAATTGCCATACACATGAATGGGAATTCATTAGCAATTTCCATGCTCAGTATAGAGAAGTAGATGATATCTTTTGTAAGTATTGGCCAGTCTTAAGTATGGATACCACTATGAAGAGCTCACTTCCTGAGAAACCTAATTTTATTTATAGGAGGGCACCTTCCTTTGGTGATATGGTTGTCAAGAAGATACTTGACCCACCAGGTAGGTTGAAAATGTTTTGGGACAGAGCAGACTTTTTTGCCTGCAGAAAATGTAAGGCATTTCAACAAGTGAACATGCACTTTAGAGGTCTCACTAGCTTTATATCAACGAGTAATGGCAGGGAATTCGAAATAAAGGAATTTACAGTATTTCCTGCAATTTTACACACGTAGTTTACGTTTTAGAATGTCCATGTGGGCTTATGTACATAGGTCGCACTAAAAGAACATTAGGTAAATGAGTAGCAGAGCACGATTATAACATTTCCATAGGATATAAAAATCACAGTGTATCTTCACATTTCAGACGTAAGCACAATAGAGACCCTCAGGATAAAAGTTCTGGGGATCGATAAAATGCACTTGCATTGGAGAGGTTCCAATATAGTTAGAGAGTTGTCCAAAACTGAAACCAGATGAATTTATCTGATAGCTACATTAAAGTGATTTTTGAGTATAAGCCTATATACCTTAAAGTAATGTTGGGATATTATGAATTGGGTTTTAAGTCATTGGATGTGGGATTTGGATCTCCTTGTATTGCATTCTTGTTAATTTATGAAGTAATGAGTTTTATGGAGCCTATTATTATTATTACATTTATTTTGTAATTTTAAATTGCATACAAAGTTAATGAATGTGGTGTGTATTGAGATGAGATCGAGCTTGTATAGCTGGTGTCCGCTCAGTGGAGTGTGGTTTACATCAGCTGTACAAACTGGATTCTTCCTTTACAGTATGCTGTGCAAAAAGGTTTCAATATAGGTATTGATCACAGGGTGTGTGGACTTTTGATCGTTTGACTGATCCCCACTGGTATCCTTAGCGCACAGCATACGATTCTTTTAATGCCAGATGGAGGGGGTTAATGCTCCTGGTCGTCTGAGTATAAGTAGGAGAGGCCAGGTCGTGTGGCAAAGCCCGCTGACGAAGACGTAATGACCAAATGCGTTTGGGGTGTGACCATGTGGCCTCTGTGAATATCAGTCACTTTGTATCTACCTGGGAATCACCTAACCCGAGTGTCAGCAGGGAGCGGTGAGAGATATTGAAAGGGCTGAACCATCTGTGTGATTCTTTTATGCTGTGAATGCTTTTATCATTGTGAGTGTCTTCTATGGGGGAATTTTTAGGCAATAAATAGTCATAACAAGATTACGCTATGTGCCTCATATTTCCTTTATCTATGAACATCAAAACAATCATCAGGGAGCTAAACTCACTTCAATGAACTTCAGAACAGAACAATTTCCCCCATGGTATCGAAAGAAAGAGGGGGAGGTGTTCTGTAGTCTTGAATAAGAATTATCACTATTTGTAGCATTATTCAGTTCCTAATGAGACAAAATACATATACGTAGATTATGTAGTATTTTGTCCCGTATCCCTAATTGCCCTAAAATACTAGCTGTGATGTCACACTGGGTGCCCCTCATCACACAGCTGCCTGACACCACAGCTAGCAAGAGATGGTGTTGCTTTGTAGCACCTGTCTCCTGCTCCCAGCACTTGCCTGAGGCTAGAACAGGCATGAAGAATGCATAGGGAGGTTAGGCTGACACACACAGCCCCCCTATGCATTCCTTGTGCAAGTGCTTACCTTGGGCAAGTGCTGAGAGCCAGAGGTAGGCGCTCGCTATCAAAGCAGCCATCTCCTTGCTAGTTGCAGTGTCAGACAGTCATGTGCCAAGGGGTGGGGGGGGGGGGTGGGGGGGTTCCCTGTCCAATATTGCAGCCAGTGTTTCTCAACCAGGATGTTTTGGCACCCTGGGGTGCTTTCTGGGTTCTCTCAGGTTATTGCAAGCATTGGACCTTGTTTCCCTTGGATCAGCATTATGAGTTGTCATGGTGTGGGTGGGCTGACCACCAGCACTAAAACAACCAATGACACTCCAGGGCCAGGACTCACTCATTCAATTGGTGATGGCAACAGGTTCGCCTACAATATGGCAACTTTTGACTCTGATCCAGGGCAGGTGGTATACAGGACCACTCCCAGCATTCAGGAGAAGACGGAAGTCTGCCTCCTGCAGAACTCTTCTACCTCCCACCATCTGCCTTGCTGCTAAAACCAAAAGGTAGAGCTCTGATGTGAAGAGGGGACTGTATAATGAGGGGGCTCTGTAATGGGGTACCTGTAGGACTTGGGGGCCCTGTACTAAGGGTACTGTGTGATTGAAGAGTTTTGCAATTGATAAGAGATGGAGGTTCTGTGACGGGTGCCTCTGATGTGATGGGGTGTTCTGATGTGATGAGGGGTTCTAATGTATGGGGGGCCACTGATGTGTAGGGGGCCTCTGATGTGAAGGGGTGACTCTGACATGAAGGGGATACGCTGATGTAATGGCAAAACCTTTGATGTGATGGGGAAACCTTTAATGTGAAGAGGGGGCTTCCGATGTGAAGTTAAAAGCTTTGACCATACTTTGTTTTTAATCAACACACTTCCTGTCCTAGACTGACAATGCTGCTTCTTCATAAATACAGTATGGTGAGTGAGGTTTGTCACCCTAGTACAGGAATTGTGTTACTGGCAGGAATACCAGTTAACCACTTGCCGACCGCCGCCCGACTATATACGGTCAGCCCCTCCCAGGCAAAGTGACGTACCGGTAGCGAATAGGGGGCGAGCACGCCCCCGCTCATACCCAAAGAAGCCGGCGCGTGTGACCGGCGGACCTGATGTCCGCCGGTCACTCGCGATCGTCGGGTAGAGAGGGAGAAAGGCAGGCGGCTAATGTAAACAAAGCCGCCTGTCACTCTCCCCTCTGTAAAAGCACAGATCACTCGGTCCTGCTATGTAGGACTGTTGATCTGTGCTGTTACACACACAGACACATCCAATGACAGTAAGAAACACGCCCCTAGAGATACACTTAACCCCTCCCTCTCCAATAAAGTTAACCCCTTCCCTCCCAGTGTCATTTTTACAGTAACAGTGCATATGTATAGCACTGATTACTGTAGTAATGTCACTGGTACCCCCAAAAGTGTCAAAAATGTCAGTCAAGGGTCCGATCTGTCCGCCGCAATGTCGCAGTACCACAAAAAAAATCGCAGATCGCCGCCATTACTCGTTAAAAAAAAAAAACAACAAAAATTAAAAAAATCTTTCCCTTAGTTAGTAAACGCAATAACTTTTGCGCAAACCAATCAAAATACGCTTATTGTGATTTTTTTTTTTAACCAAACATAGGTAGCAGAAAACAAATTGGCCAAAAATTTTTAAAAATCTTGATTTTTACATTTTTTGGGGGGGAATTTCATATAAAAAAATGTGAAAAATATTGTTATTTTTGCAAAATTGTTGCTCTTTTTTTGTTTATAGCGCATGATCAAAAAATCACACAGGTGATCAAATACCACCAAAAGAAAGCTCTGTTTGTGGGGAAAAAAGGACGTCAAATTCATTTTGGTACAGTGTCGCACGACCGCGCAATTGTCAGTTAAAGTCACACAGTGCCGAATCGTAAAGTACCCCCTGGTCAGGAAGGGGGTAAAATCTTCCGGGGCTTAAGTGGTTAAAAGAAATCATAAAGCCACCTCATCTAAGAGCTGGTAAACTGCAATGTTTTATATATTTGTTCTTGGAAGAATTCCTGATGTTCCATCGCAAACTCATTTTCAGTCACAAGGAAATGTAGCCGGGAGCGGACTACCATTATCTGACACTGCAGACTTATTTTCTGCTCTCTCAGACTGTCTCTATACTCCCCAATGTTGGTCTCAGGTTTCATGCATCATACTCTTGAGACTGGAAGAAATGCATCATGGGAACTGTAGTCTTCTACAAGGATATTATTGCACTGCTGAACTGTTTAACCACTTGCCGACCGCCGCAAGTAGATTTACTGCAGCGGTCAGCCCCTCACAGGCAAAGTGACGTTAATTAACGTCACTAGCCTGGGAGGGTCTGGGGAGCGAGCGCGCGCCGCCGGAGGCGCGCTCCCGCTCCCGCGCGGTCACGGACCCCCGCCCGCGCTTGTGACCGGCGGACCTGATGTCCGCCGGTCACTCGGCGTTCGTTGGGGGAGAGGGAGAAAGTCAGGCGGCTTGTGTAAACAAGCCACCTGTCATTCTCCTCGGTGTAAAAACACTGATCACACGGTTCTACTATGTAGAACCGTTGATCAGTGTCCTTACGCCTTAAGTCACAGCCAATTACAGTAAGAATCACGCCCCTAGGGACACACACAGCCCCTCCCTCTCAAATAAAGTTAACCCCTTCACTGCCAGTGTATTTTTACAGTAACAGTGCATATTTATAGCACTGATTACTGTAGAAATGTCACTGGTAACCCCAAAAGTGTCAAAAATGTCAGTCAAGGGTCCGATCTGTCCGCCCCAATGTCACAGTACCGCAAAAAAAAAATCGCAGATCGCCGCCATTACGCGTTAAAAAAAAAAACAACAAAAATGACAAAAATCTTTCCCTTTGTTAGTAAACGCGATAGCTTTTGCGCAAACCAATAAAAATACGCTTTTTGCGATTTTTTTTACCAAACATATGTAGCATAAAACAAATTGGCCGAAAATGTTAAAAAATTTTGATTTTTACATTTTTTTTGGGGAATTTCATATAAAAAAATGTGAAAAATATTGTTATTTTTGCAAAATTTACGCTCTTTTTTTGTTTATAGCGCAAAAAGTAAAAAGCGCACAGGTGATCAAATACCACCAAAAGAAAGCTCTGTTTGTGGGAAAAAAAGGACGTCAAATTTGTTTAGGTACAGCGTCGCAGGACCGCGCAATTGTCCGTTAAAGTCACGCAGTGCCGAATCGCAAAATACCCCCTGGTCATTTAGCAGCCAAATCCTCCGGGGCTTAAGTGGTTAAGAACTGTACTTCCCAACAAGCCCTATATCATTGCTCTCAAAGGGGACATGCTACTGGATCCTAGATTACCTCATCTCTCATTAGGATACAGGTATTATAGGCCGGCCAATGGTTCTCATTTAGTAAAAGCATTTTTTATAGCAATTTAGAGCTTTCTGACAGATTCAGTCACTTACTGTAAGATACTGTGTATATTTGGCGTATTTACTTGTTATTATAATTGGTTATTCACTGTTCTTTAGTGTTATTTCAACTGAGCCCTGGCTGTTTATCCAGGGCCTAGTTGATTAATACTCTTTTCAAGCCTTTTTCCTTGGGTAAAGCTAAACTAAGAAGTTAAAATCTATTTGCACTGTGTCAGTGTGTCATTTAAATGTATACACAACATGTCTGAACCTAGAGTGTCAAGAGGGCTGGACGGTTCACAGGGTCAAAGCGGCACAGAAGAACATACAATTACAAGCAACCCTCAAGGTGGCAGTGCTATAGAAAGAAAAACTATGACTAGGAAACAGTTTGTACAAAGTAGGTAAAGTACTCATTAGAAGAACTGATGGCTACAAGCGGAAAACAACTGAGTGGTGCTATGGCTCAATGTCAAAGTGCGAGATTCACCATGCCAATGTGATTGGGAAGAAGATCAAACTATACAGGTAAAAAATCAGGCACTTGACAGTGATGAACCAGCTCGCAAAAACCTTGCAACAAGTTTGTGAATAAAAAAGGAGGCAGGCATAAGGGTGATTTGGAGTGCATATAAGGTTTTATAGGGTTGTCATTCAATTGCTATAAGGAACTGTACCTGTTCTTTCATTGAAAACTGCCAAAACATTGTAGATACAGTAGCTGCATTAGACTAATCAGCACAATCCAAGCCTTAATTCTCTAAAATTGGTTTTCTTATCAATAGATCGACTTGTGTACAACCAGCCTGCCCATACATGGATCAACAGGCCAAATTTTGATCCATGCTTAGCTCTATCACTTCTGAAGTTATATTACACTAGTTAATACATATATTAATAGGGTGAGGGACATCCCTCTACATTCATTAACACAACAATAAAAAGTTTATTTGGTCATGTCCATAGTGGTTTCACAGAAGCTACTGAATACACTAATTGTAATGTGAATAGACATGTTTACAACCTTCCCTTTGCTGGAAACTGAGCTGTGCCAGGATCTTAGGCAATGTGAGCTTCTTCTTTTTGAGACCGAGGGACTTCAACCATACTGGCGATGAAACTTGAGTCTTTATATCCATTATTGATGCCATTTTTTTGACAGTTATTTCCAGACACCAGAAATTCTTTAACTAAACATCTAGAAATGAGTAAAGAGAATGAAAATGATGAAAATCTTGGAATTTACATTGGTATGCGCTCATATACAATACCAGCGGTCTGTTTCCCGCTAACAAATTGTCACATGTTTGCATAAGTTACCAAGTGCATGGTTTTTAAACAGCACCAGGATACAAGAATCACACTTTTCTTGAGACCTAAAGCGTAACTCCATTTTTGTTCAGAAAAAAAACATTCCCCTCTGGGTGATCTCTGTACATTGCAAGGAATTTAACAAACTTTGTTGCAGATTCCTACCTTTTGTTATTCTGAAGAAATCCCTGTTTATTCTTCTGTGCCTCTGTGCTGAGTGGGTCTAATGGGAGTGGTTTCATAATTATCAACCAGCTGTGCAGCTGCAGAGCACTAATGAGGAAAGCTGCTGGGCCTGCATCCCTTTAGATGTGTTTCTATTGGGAGTATCTCACCAGAAATTACATTTTTGTTGCATTGGATGCCAGAAATCTGACTTGTATGTTAGTGCAGACTTCTGGGAAAATTGGGGAGCCAAACACACAAGCAGGAAACAATGTTTCTGGTGTATTTAGTACACATTCTGTTTACAGAACACCTTCAGGTAGCCATATTGCATTGCATTTTCAGAAAACGACAGAGCTGCAGATTGAAAAGGAAAGGTAATTTTTAATAACATTCAATTACAATATAACTTGTGTCACAATTGCATACACTATATTATTTTTTCTTTATTTGCTATTTTTTTCCCCGTGAAAGTGAAGTTACCCTTTAACCGGTTGCCGACCGCCGCACGACTATATACTGCGGCGGTCAGCCCCGGCCAGGCAGAGTGACGTATCGGTACGTCACTCGCCTGTCACTGACTTGCGAGCCTATAGCGAGCGGGCGCGCGCCCGCCGAGGCGCGCGCCCGCCGCGGCTCGTTCACAGGCAAGTCAGTGCGTGTGACCGGCGGACTCGATGTCCGCCGGCCACACTACGATCGCTCCTGTGAAGGGAGAAAGACAGAGCAGCTTGTGTAAACAAGCTGCCTGTCAGTTCTCCCTGTGTAAAAGTAAAGATCTGACCGTTCTACTATGTAGAACGGTTGATCTTTGCTTTTACACCAATAGCAATGTCCCTACACAGTAGAAAGCACGCCCCTAGGACACACTTAACCCCTCCCTTCCCAATAAAGTTAACCCCTTCCCTGCCAGTGTCATTTTTGCAGTAACAGTGCATATGTATAGCACTGATTACTGCAGTAATGTCACTGGTAACCCCAAAAGTGTCAAAAATGTCAGTCAAGGGTCCGATCTGTCCGCCGCAATGTCGCAGTACCGAAAAAAAAATCGCAGATCGCCGCCATTACGCGTTAAAAAAAAAACACCAAAAATGACAAAAATCTTTCTCTTTGTTAGTAAACGCGATAACTTTTGCGCAAACCAATCAAAATACGCTTTTTGCGATTTTTTTTACCAAACATAGGTAGCATAAAACAAATTGGCCGAAAAATGTTAAAAAATTTTGATTTTTACTTTTTTTTTTGGGGAATTTCATATAAAAAAATGTGAAAAATATTGTTATTTTTGCAAAATTTACGCTCTTTTTTTGTTTATAGCGCGTGATCAAAAAATCGCACAGGTGATCAAATACCACCAAAAGAAAGCTCTGTTTGTGGGAAAAAAAGGACGCCAAATTCGTTTAGGTACAGCGTCGCACGACCGCGCAATTGTCCGTTAAAGTCACGCAGTAAAAAATCGCAAAAAAACCCCTGGTCCTTTAGCAGCCAAATCCTCCGGGGCTTAAGTGGTTAAAGAGATCAGGCCATTAATTCCAATCAAAATCTTTCCATATGATCATATGTGCATTCAATATATTTTATTTTTACCTGTAAAGGCCTCCTTGTGTAGATATCCAAAAGCCAGGAGACTGCTTCTGGGAATCGATATTTAAGATGTGATGCCAGCAGACTTAAAGCTGTCACTTAACCACTTAGGGACCGGAAGGTTTATCCCCTTAATGACCAGGCCATTTTTTGCGATATGACAAAGCGCTACTACAATTGTGTGGTCGTGCGATGCTGTACCCAAATAAAATTGATGTCTTTTTTTCCCCACAAATAGAGCTTTCTTTTGGGGGTATTTGATCACCTCTGTGGTTTTTATTTTTTGCGCTATAAACAAAAAAAGAGCGACAATTCTAAAAAAAAACAATATTGTTTATTTTCTGCTACAAAACACAGCCATTTAAAACAATTAAAAAATCAAATGTTTTCATCAATTTAGTCCAATATGTATTTTTCCAAATATTTCTGATTAAAAAAATCTCAATGGGTGTATATTGATTGGTTTGCGCAAAGGTTTTAGCGTCTACAAACTAGGGGAAAGATTTATGTCATTTTTATTTATTTATTTTTTTTACTAGTAATGGCAAACAGCGATTTTTAACGGGACTTCGACACTGTAGCAGAGAGATCAGACACCTAACTGACACTTTTGAGGGGACCAGTGTCATTACTACAGTAAAAATATGCACTGTTACTGTACTAATGGCACTGGCAGGGAAGGGGTTAACACCAGGGGTGATCAAAGGGTTAAGTGTGACCCTACAGGATGCTTTCTAACTGTGTGGGGGATGGACTCATTAGATGAACATAGAAATCTGTGTTCCTGAATAGCATGAACACAGGATCCCTGTGTTCATCTGTGACGCCGTTCTGTCTCTATGGGGGATAATCAGCACGCGCGCCCTCGTTAGCTATCACACAAAACGACGTACAGGTATATCGTTTTGCGTAATAGAGCAGACATGCCGCAGTAAAAGTGCGGCGGCTGGTCGGCAAGAGGTTAAATGACCCCCTATAGGAGTCTTTCTCAACCTTTTGAACATGTGGGCACTTTCAGGTCCCTGAGAACCCCTGCTAATAATTACTAAATCTACAGCTCACAGTACATTAGCATGGTGTTCAATGGGAAGAATGCTTCTTACATTTAAAATAAGTGGGAAGCGTGCTAACTTACAGGTAGCTACATACATTTTCTGTGAGAACAGGTACATATCTGAGAGGTAGAAATCGGTCATTGCTCAAGTAACCCTTAGCAATAGAGATGTGCATGATGGAAACATTTGCTTTATTTATTTAACACTACTTCCATGGTAGCTGCTGAAAGCGGATTCCCCTACGTTACCCATAGCAACGACTTGTAAATCCTTATTACTTTATGTCCTTGGCTCAGTCAGTAAACAGTCCAGGGGATTTGTTTTTTGTTGTTTTTATTGTAGAACTTGGGATGGGAGAAGGGATGAGTGGGATACTCCAACTGAATGAACTATGCACAACTTAAGGACTTCTAACTATATTGAGTGCGGCAAGGCCGCTGCTTCAACTTGCCACAGTAGTGAAGTACTGGATAAATGAAGTATATAGAGGATTACTCTTCAGGGCCCTCTTCTCTTGCTTACTGTGTGAGCTGACCTTCTGTCCTCTGACCTACAGGAGTGGTTCCCCTTCCTGGGTGGACCCCTTGGCAAGCCCCCTGGTACACACGGACACTGTTTTTCCCAGTTGACTTCTGCCAGCAGCTCCACCGTCAGCTTTCCAGGACTCTCAAGGTTCAGCTCCACACTTGGCTCACCAGGCCCACTGCCCGTGACCACTTTTCTCAGGCTGCAGGAGGAGAGACAGTCATCACCCTCCTCCTGGGACTCTGCTTCTCGCCAAAGGTGCCCTGTCACATGTACCCCTGGCTTTTATGATCAATCCCAGGATGCACTGCAATGGTGCCCTCCCACTGGGACTGCCACAAAAGCCCGTTTGCCACAGGCCAGGTTTCCTCCACTGTCCAACAGGCTCCCCTATTTGATACAGTGGGGACACTCCCTCAGACCAAGTGACTCACACCTGGATACATGTAACAGGCATAACTAACAGATCAGGCTCCCCTGATAGGCAGATGGAGCAAAACGATGCTTTGAACCTAGCACCTATCTAGGAGAGTGCTACATCTAGTTTCGTATAAAAGGTAATTCCACTTTCGTGGGGAAAAAAAAAACAAATAAAGAAAAAACAATATAGCATATACAATTGCGACACAAATCATATTGTAATTGAATGTTATTAAAAATTACCTTTCCTTTTCAATCTGCAGCCACTGTAATTTTCTGAAAAAGCAACATGGCTACCTGGAGCTGTTCTGTACACAGAATGTGTACTGACCACACCCCAGAAACATCATTTCCTGCTTGTGTGATTGGCCCACCAATTTTCCCAGAAGTCTGCACTAAGATACATGTCAGATTTCTGGCATCCCCTGCAACAAACATGTCATTTTTGGTGAGATACTCTCAATAGGAACATGTCTAAAGGGATGCAGGCCCAGCAGATTTCCTCATTAGTGTTCTGCAGCTGCACAGCTGACTGATAACTATGAAACCACTCCCATTAGACCCACTCAGCACAGAGGAACAAACAGGGATTTCTTCAGAATAACAAAATGTAGGAATCTGCAACAAATGTTGTTATAATCCTTGTAATGTACAGAGATCACCCAGAGAGGAATGTTTTTTTTCTCAACAAAAGTGGAGTTACGCTTTAGGTAAATCATTTCATTTCATCATAATCGTTTTGTTGGAATTATTTGTTTGTTCCATGTTAAGAAAGTATCATGTATTTTTTCCTTTGTGTGAAATACACACTAGGCATGACAGCACATCAATTCTAGCATGGTCAGTTTTCTGTGCTGGGAGAACAGTCTTCCTGTCCTCCAACAGACTTCTGCTGACATTCCCCTGCACAGCTATACACTGGAAAAACCAGTATCCTGCTGTTTCCCCACCCCCACCTCTCTAAGCCCCTTATGCAGCTGAGAAAATAGATTATGTGATCAGTTATAACAACAACAACAACAAGCAAAAAGTATTTATCATTTATTTTCTATATATACACAAATATTTTGCTTTTCATTTCTATTTTAACCTGAATGTGTTGTTTAACAAGGTGAGGGTTTACATATACTTTAAGTGAGTTACCTCATGATACTGCATACGCCTCTGTGTGAATTGGCATAGAGTTTGCTGACACCCTAATGTGCTTAGGTTAACGTGTGTTTTTGCTCTCTTACACATGTTGCGTTACGGTCAATTTATTTTGAGTGGGACCTGAATGCGCCAACAGCTTTCTTTTTATATAAATTCTCTTTGTTTAGTATTTGCAACACAAAGTAAACAAAAAAAAAAAAAAGCAAAAATTACATTTAGGCCCCTTTCACACTGTAGAGTCTGTCGGCGGACTCCGTTTTTCTCAGCGGGGGATCGATCCACCGATCCCCAGCTGAGCAGGCGGATGGCAGCTCTGTCTCCACCCTGTGTGCGGAGACACAGCTGTCAGGTCCCCGATCCGCTGGACAGATGGAAAATAGGGTTTCCATCCATTCGGATTTGACCGATCGGATTGGATGTCAGCAGACATGTCTCCATTGAAATGCGATGCCCCATAGAGATGCATGGGGCATCCGTTCAGATCCGCCAAAAAAACGGATCTGAACGATCCGCCTGTGTGAAAGGGGCCTTAAAGAGAAGTATGAGATTTTTTTTTTTTTTTAAATCATACTTACCTAGCTGGATGCAGCATCGCTCCGATGCTGCATCTGTCCCCCACCGGCTCTAACACTGAGAACGGAGCGGTCAAACATCGCCAATCACTCAGTTCTCAGAGCTCCCTGAGCAAAGGGCTGTTGACTGTCAGTCACTGACTTTCTGCTCTGCCCCCCCACGATTACTGGAGTGCCAGGCTGTAGAGGGGGCAGGAGAAGCCGGCTCAGGCTCTCAGCAGCACGCTGAGAGGCTGAGCCGGGTGTCGGTCAAGGCATGTGGGCTGATCCTGGCCATATGTTCGCAATCTTTCCCTAGCCTGGACCAGCTCTGTGACATCAGCCAACAGCGGGCTTCAATCCGCTGTCTGCTGAAAACAGGAACAGCACTGCTGTGATCCACAGAAGTACAGCCAAACGAGCCTTGACTGTACTTCTGCTTTAAAATAATACAATTCTAACAATAAACTTTAAGTACACCGTTTGCCTTGTCCTTTATTTCAACGACAAGAACGTTGTCAATTGCCAGGAGGATGATATGTCCTATCTTCTCTCTACCTGCAATGCCTCCCTACCAAGCAGGGAAAGAAATAACCTTGGGGAACCACCCATGCCACATTTTATCAAACAACACATAATAATGCACACAGCTTTCACATCTGAGTACTGTGGCATTCTATATTGCAAATGCATTTGTTTATACTGCATATGTGCAGTGGGGAGCAGGTAAGAAAGAAGCAGGCATGATGTGTTTCCCAGTGATGCTTCCCTCCTACAAAAACTGTTGGCTCCTGCTAACTGTCAGCAATCCAGAGTAAGATTGAGCTGCAAATGTATGCAGTAGCCATTGCTGCTGCTGGTGGAGCTGCGTGATGCTGGGTGTCACCAGGAACTCAGTAGCAGCCAATTTAAGCAAGGGAGACTTGGGATTCCTAAGATGTGAACAGAAGGATCACTGAAGAAAGCAATAGGTTGAAGTAGTGAGAGGGCACCCTCCACTACTTAAAGTGGTTTTAAATCTCAGACATTAAATCTGAACCAAGCACCTAAATCTATAGTGTTTACTTGCACCTCCCCAAAGCACTATGTGTCATTTCTCTCTGCTGTTCCGTTTCTCTGCAATCAGCATGAATCCCTTCTGACAAGTTTTCCTGACACCAAGAGAAAAAAAGGTGACAGAGGAGGGAGCTCCAGCTGATTGACAGCCTCAGCTGTGTTCCTGTGTGCTGTGTGAAGGAGGGGGTGTCCCTTCCCTCAAATCAGCTCTCAGAGCTCTTGTACAGTGTGCAACTGCAGCTCCCCGCCCCCTGCTTAGCGATTTCATGAAAAATCCCTTTCATCTCTGAGTTTGACAAGGCTATACAGGACAATTTGCTGCAAATAAACAGGTACTACTTATGTAGGATGATTTCTTTCATCTCTGGGAATCATCTGAGGCTAGTCATTTTACTGGGCGTAGATATGGTACCGTAGCCAGAACAGCTATCCTAACTCAAATTAAATATCTTAAATAAAAAATGTAAAAAATAAAAGAGATCTGACAAGAGACCTGTGGGTATGATAGGCCGCTGCCATTTTATTAAATAATAAGTAATACATATAGATTAAACCATTTAAATATATAGAAACATGTAGTTTAGCCATGCAGCTCAAACTACGACCAATTAAAACACACCCCTTTCTACCGTGAGAAAGGAAAAAACAAAAAGAAAACAAAAAGACCGCAAAAAAATACAAATAGGGCGGGAGGGTGGGATGTGAACTCTTCCTCTGTTCTCCGCTGACCGACTGAATGTAACGGTTCTGTCTTCTTTTTATAGTCAGTGACTTGTGCCAACTGGCCAATTTTCATAGAATTGTCCAATTACAGGTAGGTATTTAATTAATTCATTTTTTTTTTCTATTTTACAGGTTTTAACTGCTGTCTTGCCACGGCCCCATATACGGAGGGCGGGTACATTTCATGACCTGCCCTCCATTTTCAAGGGTTTACAACCAGTTTAAGCTCAGTAAAAAAAAAAATGCTGGAGAACCTCTTTAACCACTTGCCGACCGGCTGCCGCATATATATTGCAGCAAAGTGGCGCTACTGCGTAAAACAACATACCTGTACTTCATTTCATTTAATAGCCACTAGATGGCACCATTGCACCGCCGGAGGCAAGATTGCGCCGTGACTGGCTAGCAGGGATGTCAATCAACGGGTACAGTGGTCCCAATGTCCGCCGGCCACCCGTGATCATCCCCGGGAGAGGCAGAACGGCAATCTGCCTATGAAAACAAGGCAAATCGCCATTCTGCAAGGGGACAGGATGTAGATCTTCTGTTCCTGCTAAGTAGGAACCAGGATCTCTGTCTTCCCCCTATCAGTGCAACCCCGCACAGATAGTAAGCACCCCCTGGGAACACAATTAACCCTTTAATCACCCCTGATGTTAACCCCTTCCTGAAGGGTTAATCAGAAATTCCATATCTTCTCTTTGTTTTTGTCAGTGTCATTAGTGCAGTGACCAAAGTGTCAGTTAGATGTCCAATTTGTCCGCCGCAATGTCGCAGTCCTGCTAAAAATCACTGATCGCCACCATTACTAGTAAAAAAATAAAAATTAAATAACATTCCATAAAAATATTGCATTGCTTGTAGACACAATAACGTTTGCGCAAACCAATTAATATACGCTTATTGGGATTTTTTTGACCAAACATATGTAGCAGAATCCATATTGACCTAAATGATTAAAAAAAAACTTGATCTTTTAAATTTTTTTAATTGGCTGTGTTTTATAGCAGAACGTAAAAAATATTGTTTTTTGTTTTTTTCAAAACTGTCGCTTATTTTTTGTTCCATAGTGCAAAAAATAAAAACCGCAGAGGTGATCAAATTCCACCAAAAGAAAGCTCTATTTGTGGGGAAAAAAAGGACATCAATTGTATTTGGGTACAGTGCTGCACGACCGCGCAATTGTCAGTTAAAGTAACGCAGTACTGTATCGCAAAATATAACCTGGTCATTAAGGGGGTAAAACCTTCCAGTCTATAAGTGGTTGAAGAAGTCACAGGGCAAGTAATCATTAAGGGCCCATTCACACGTGCTGGTTTTCCTGTATTCACTCTGTGACTGTACTCACCGTCACTGGGAGTGAAAGACAGATACTTAATGGACACTGAGAATATGGTTCAGACTGCTTCAAATGGATTCTGTGTTTACACTTCTGATAATGTGTATTGTACTTTAATGTCAGAAGCAGACAGTCTGTCACTGGTGGTCTTTTCCTATTGTCTGTGTATTGAGGTGTGATGTGTATTCTGTTAAGCCTGTCTGTCCCATTGTTAATTGGTAATGAACTCATATTATTTCTGTCCAGATAGCTAGATAATTAGTTCAGATTAATTCTATTTCTGTGTACAATTTCATCTGCATATGATAATGTAATCAGGCAACCTCTGACCTGTGTGTGGTAATCTGATCAGGAGGGGGATGTCCATGCTGTATATAAACTGTGTGACTGTTCAATAAAGGAGATGGTTCTAGAACAAGCTAAGTTGTCGGCCAGCTTTGTATGGGAGCCGTTGGAATATCTGATATCTATGTTCAAGACTGAAGGAAGCTGTATACTGACACACATTCCAGGTGTATTGGTATTTAGGAATCCTCCCTGCTGTGTCATGGTATTCCAACAACAGGACTCCTCTGCTTACAGAATCCACTGATCGGCGCTGTCGCTGGTCGAAGCAAAACTTTTTAACAAGAAAGTTTGAGAGCACTTATGCTGGCCATACACTATATACTATATGAAAATTCATTTGAACTCATTTTCAAAAAATGAACACTCAGCCATGAGAGTAAACGATAGTGCCATCATGTAATGACCGATAAATCATTCAATGGACATAAATTAATCAATTTTTTTGTTAGTTTTTTTTTACATACCTAGTGCAAACAGTTTGGATGAGAAACACATTAACCTTTCAATTTATTGTTGGTTCGGGAGAAAATTTTCAAACTTGTCCTTCGTTTTTTTGGCTCAAAAACGTCACAACCGATTATCGATTTGTGCCCATTAACTGGTCGAAAAATGAAAGAACTGTCTAAATGACCAAGTTTTTGTATAGTGTATGGCCAGCATTAGTCCTTAGATCGACAGCTCTCGAACAGCAATGGCCATAGATACAGTATCTCACAAAAGTGAGTACACCTCTCACATTTTTGTAAATATTTTATCATAACTTTTCATGTGACAACACTGAAGAGCAAATGACACTTTGCTACAATGTAAAGTAGTGAGTGTACAGCTTGTATAACAGTGAAAATTTGCTGTCCCCTCAAAATAACTCAACACACAGCCATTAATGTCTAAAGCGCTGGCAACAAAAGCAAGTACACCCCTAAATGACAATGTCCAAATCGGGCCCAAGGTGTCAATATTTTGTGTGGCCACCATTAGTTTCCAGCATTGCCTTAACCCTTTTGGACATGGAGTTCATCAGAGTGTCACAGGTTGCCACTGGAGTCCTCTTCTACTCCTCCATGACGACATCACGGAGCTGGTGGATGTTAGAGATCTTGCACTCCTCCGCCTTCCATTTGAGAATGCCCCACAGATGGCCAATAGGGTTTAGGTCTAGAGACATGCTTGGCCAGTCCATCACCGTTACCCTCAGCTTCTTTAGCAAGGCAGTGGTCGTCTTGGAGGTGTGTTTGGGGTTGTTATCATGTTGGAATACTGCCCTGCGGCAAAGTCCCCAAAGGGAGGGGGATCATGCTCTGCTTCAGTATGTCACAGTACATGTTAGCATTCATGGTTCTCTCAATGAACTGTAGCTCCCCAGTGCCGGCAGCACTCATGCAGCCCCAAACTATGACACTCCCACCACCATGCTTGACTGTAGGCAAGACACACTTGTCCTTGTACTCTCACCTGGTTGTTGCCACACACGCTTGACATCATCTGAACCAAATAAGTTCATCTTGGTCTCCTCAGACCACAGGACATGGTTCCAGTAATCCATGTCCTTAGTCTGCTTGTCTTCAGCAAACTGTTTGTGGGCTTTCTTGTGCATCATCTTTAGAAGAGGCTTCCTTCTGGGACCACACCCATGCAGATTAATTTGATGCAGTGTGTGGCATATCGTCTGAGCACTGATAGGCTGACCCCCCACCCCTTCAAACTCTGCAGAAATGCTGGCAGCACTCATACGTCTATTTCCCAAAGACAACCTCTGGATGTGACACTTAGCACGTGCACTCATTCTTTGGTCGGCCACGGCGAGGCCTGTTCTGAGTAGAACCTGTCCTGTTAAACCGCTGTATTGTCTTGGCGACCATGCTGCAGCTCAGTTTCAGGGTTTTGGCAATCTTCTTATAGAATAGGCCATCTTTATGTAAAGCAACAATTCTTTTTTTTTCCAGATCCTCAGAGGGTTTGCCATCAGGTACCATGTTGAACTTGCAGTAAACCAGTATGAGAGTGAGAGCGATAACACCAAATTTCACACACCTGCTCCCCATTCACACCTAAGACCTTGTAACACTAATAAGTCACATGACACCAGAGAGGGAAAATGGCTAATTGTGCCCAATTTGGACATTTTCACTTAGGGGTGTACTCACTTTTGTTGCCAGCGGTTTCGACATTTATGTCTGTGTGCTGAGTTATTTTGAGGGGACAGCAAATATTCACTGTTATACAAGCTGTACACTCACTACTTTACATTGTAGCAAACTGTCATTTGCTCAGTGTTGTCACATGAAAAGATATAAAAAAAAAATATTTATAAAAATGTGAGGGGTGTACTCACTTTTGTGACATACTGTATATTCAGCAAAGAGACAGCCCAATCCAGCAAAAAGACATCCCAATCCAGCAAAGAGACAACCTCATATACAGTATTCAGCAAAGAGACATCCCTTTGGCTGCATCAGCTTACTCTGCGGCCACCCTGCTTTAGCAATTGATAGTTACAACAACTTGATCTCGTTGGTTGGGCCAGGGCGGCTGGGCTCCTTGGAATGCCTGGGCACTCTACATGTGTTTGGGCTGTCCCCTCCTGATGGCAGCCTTGATTAGACACAGCAGGATTCAATCAACAGGTCGGGCGGACCCGATGTCCCCTGGAAATCCAGGGATTGTTTGGAGTAGGGATAGACCGATTATCGGCAAGGCCGATATGCACTTTCCCCGATATATATCGGTATCGGCCCCCGCAACTGGCTGATATTGCCGATAATTTTGTGACATCATTCTGCCTTCTTAGGCTGCCTTCCTCGCCTTGGACAGCCTTGTCCGGCGTTGGGACTAGTCTCGCGGGAGTGTATCACAGCCATACACCCACCCACAGCAGC
This sequence comes from Pelophylax lessonae, assembly GCF_965119305.1. NCBI lineage: Eukaryota > Metazoa > Chordata > Amphibia > Anura > Ranidae > Pelophylax > Pelophylax lessonae. The sequence continues at coordinate 454,770,459 of NC_138769.1, forward strand.
CTGGTGCCAGCCAGCCACTCACATCCAATGGCCCTGTACCAGCCAGCCACAGACACTGTACCAGCGAGCCAGCCAGCCACCCACAGGCCCTGTACCAGCCAGCCACAGGCACTGTACCAGCCACCCACCCACAGGCCCTGTACCTGCCAGCCACATGCACTGTACCAGTCAGCCACCCACAGCCCCTGTGCCAGCCAGCCACCCACCACAGGGTGCCAGACAGCCAGCCACCCACAGACAGGGTGCCAGACAGCCAGCCACCCACAGGGCCTGTACCAGCCAGCCACAGGCACTGTACCAACCAGCTGCCTACAGGCCCTGTACCCGCCAGCCACCCACAGCCCCTGTGCCAGCCACTTACCCACCACAGGGTGCCAGACAGCCACCCACCACAGGGTGCCAGACAGCCAGCCATCCACCACAGGGTGCCAGTCAGCCACCCACCCACCCACCCACCCACCACAGGGTGCCAGACAGCCACCCACCCACCACAGGGTGCCAGACAGCCAGGCATTAGGCATTAAACAAAAATTAACATGTTCAGTACCAGATTTGTGTCAAAAATTTTCTTTATTTTTCAAAACTTTAAATGTACAAATATTGTGAAATATTGTGACCAAAATATCGGTATCGGCTCTGAAAAAAACACATCGGTCTATCCCTAGTATGGAGAGAGGCAGATCAGCGGTCTGCCTATGTAAACAAAGCAGATCGCCGTTCTGCTAGTAAGGAAGATGGAGATCTTTTGTTTCTGCTAGGCAGGAACACAGATATCTGTATTCCTAAAGTGCAACCATCCCCCACACAGTTAGAAAGCACTCCCAGGGAACACATTTATCCGTTGAAGTGAATGTGTATACTGCGCTAACCAACATACATAATAAAAAAGCTGTTAGCACAAAACAACTGACAAACAGGTTGATGTGAACAATAAATAGAAAAAAGTGCAGCGCTAAATCAGAGAGAACTGTGACAGCTCTCTATATACATATGAGTAATAAAATGCATATAAAACCAATACAATATTATCATATAGAAAACCAGAAAAAAAGTCCCAATAAAACGTATAAGGTGAAGACATCCAGGATGGTCAGGTGGATCATATAGGGGGTCATATAGGAATCGTAATACCATCACATGAGCCTTTTTGACCCTTATTCTATACAGTAATTTTGGGTCAACATCTTCTGGTGAGCGCATTATTCATTTGGGTGTTGGTGACGGGATATATTCACTATATGATCCACCTGACCATCCTGGATTTCTTCACCTTATACGTTTTATTGGGACTTTTTTTTCTGGTTTTCTATATGATTTACATACCATTGTATTGGTTTTATATGCACTTTATTACTCATATGTATATAGAGAGCTGTCACAGATCTCTGATTTAGCGCTGCACTTTTTTCTATTTATTGTTCACATTTATCCTTTGATTGCCCCTGATGTCAAACCCTTCCCTGCCAGTGTCATTTGTACCGTGACTGTGATTTTTTTTTTTTTAGCACTGATCACTGTATTAGTGTCACTGGTCCCCAAAAAGTTTCACTTAAGGCCCGTGCACACGTAGCGATTGTCGGCCGTAAATATTCGGCCGCCGAACGATCGGCCGATTGTCGGCTTGTTAGTATGATTCTTCCGACAAACGACAGCAAATTTTAGGCCGAACAGAATCTGGCGTGCAGACTTTAAAATTTTTGTTGGCCGTCACCAGAACGGCCGATTATTCGCCAGTCAGTACAGAATTCGGCCGACAAACAGCAGATTAGCAAGACTGGGCATGCTCAGAAAAGAAAAAACACGCGGAAAGTTAACCATCACATGACATCACTTCTGCAGTCGGCTGTTGTTGGCCGACAAAATTCGTGTGCAGTCTTTAGCACTTTTCAGCCGACAGGACAGCACCGGACAAAAGACGGCCGATCGTTCGGCCGACATTCGGTACGTGTCTACGGGGCTTTAAGGGCCATACACACTATAAGATTTTCTGAAGACTTTTTCCTTTGGATTTACCTTTTCTATGTAGTGCAATGGCCTGCCAGATTGCATACAAATTGAAAGTGTTTAGGTTTGACCTCATATTATATGGTTTTGATAAATCTAAAGGAAAAAGTCTTCAGAAAATCTTATAGTGTGTATGGCCCTTTAGTGTCAGATTTGTCTGCTGCAATGTCACAGTCCAGCTACAAATCGCTAATCGCCGCCATTACTAATAAAAAAAAAAAAAATCCATAAATCTATCCCCAAGTTTGTAACTTTTGCACAAGCCAATCAATACACACTTATTGGGATTTTTTTTTTTTTTTTTTACCAAAAACATGTAACAGAATACAAATTGGCCTAAATTGAAGAAGAAATTCGATTTTGTACACTTTTTAATTGGATAAAAATATTGTTTATTTTTATTTTTTTTCAAATTGTTGGTCTTTTTTTGTTTATAGCGCAAAAAAATAGAAACCGCAGAGGTGATCAAATACCACCGAAAGAAAGCTCTATTTGTGGGGGAAAAAAAGGGACATCAATTGTATTTGGGTACAGCGTTGCACGACCGCGCAATTGTCAGTTGAAGCAACGCAGTGCCGTATTGCAAAAAATGGCCTGGTTAGGAAGGGGGGTAAAGCTTCTGGAGCTGAAGTGGTTAATTGATCCCCATTATGAGACATGCTACTACAATTAAAGTATATACGTGTGTATCCATTCAGTCATATCCCACCCTATGGGCCTGATTCTCCAGCCACCATGTCTGATATGCTCCAAAGCCTTTAGAAATCAAAGTAATCAGAACTAATACATGATTACATGATAAATGAATAATAAATGATAAATACATATAAATAAATGATAAATAAATGATTGCAGCTAATCACAAATAAACACATACTGCTCCACATAACCCTGCATAAAACTGAGTGCAAACATAATGCAGCTCATATGTGAACTATTCCATGATCTCTATGACATTGCACTGACCTGTAGAGGGGTATGTAGTGATGAGCGGACCCCGGTGGTACACAATCTGATCATTACGTACACGGAGCGGACTCGTCCACTTGTTGACCGTGGAAACCATGGTTGCTAAGCTCTGACCAATCATAGAGCGGCTCACACTCCGGTATCGTGCAGGGAAGGTGAGGGGTGGAGCAAACAGGAGCTCCTGTTCTTCAGGACGACCTGATTGGCTCCCATTGAGGTGACGTCCACCGTACCTGCTGTGGCGCTGGGTGACGGGTGTCTCTATTGCAGAGGTCTGATCATAGTTGCGATCTTCGGATATAAGAGCTCAGCTCATCGCTTCCTCTTCTGATCCTTCCAGCAATCAGAGAAACTATTTTTTGGATTTAAAAAGTTTGATGTACTCTGAGCTCCTCAGCGCTCAGTGATTGGCTGGGTACGCCCACCGAAAACGCTTTTCCCACGTGGAAGTTTGTTCAAATATTTATTAAAAAAAAAAAAAAAAACAGCCAGCTTAGAATTATTCTAAAGATCTTAACCACTTAAGCCCCGGAAGATTTTACCCCCTTCCTGACCAGGGCCTATTTTGCGATTCGGCACTGCGTGACTTTAACGGACAATTGCGCGGCCGTGCGTCGCTGTTCCCAAATGAAATTGACATCCTTTTTTTCCCACAAACAGAGCTTTCTTTTGGTGGTATTTGATCACCTGTGCGATTTTTTGATCATGCGCTATAAACAAAAAAAGAGCGACAATTTTGCAAAAATAACAATATTTCTTTATATGAAATTCCCCCCCATAAAAAATGTAAAAATCTAAATTTTACATTTTAGGCTAATTTGTGTTCTGCTACATATGTTTGGTAAAAAAAAATCACAATAAGCGTATTTTGGTTATTGCGTTTACTAACTCAGGGAAAGATTTATGTCATTTTTCTTTTATTTTTTTCTTTTAACGAGTAATTTTTTTTTTGCGGGACTGCGACATTGCGGCGGACAGATCGGACCCCTGACTGATATTATTGACACTTTTGGGGGTACCAGTGACATTATTACAGTAATCAGTGCTATACATATGCACTGTTACTGTAAAAATGACACTGGCAGGGAAGGGGTTAACTTTATTGGAGAAGGAGGGGTTAAGTGTGTCCCTAGGGGCGTGCTTCTAACTGTTATGGGATGTGGCTGCTTGTGTAACTACAGAGATATACGATCCTAAATAGCAGGACCGTATGATCTCTGCACTTACACAGGGGAGAATGACAGGGGGCTTTGTTTACATTAGCCGCCTGCCTTTCTCCCTCTGTAACGGACGATCGCGAGTGACCGGCAGACATCGGGTCCGCTGGTCACACGCGCGGGGAAGTTAGGGAGTGAGCGGGGGCGGGAGCGCACCTCCGGCGGCGTGCGCTCACCCCCTAGAGCCTCGCAGGCTCGTGATGTACCCCTACATCACTTTGCCTGTGAGGGGCTGACCGCCGCCATAAATAGTCGTGCGGCAGTCGGCAAGTGGTTAAAGTGGTTGTAAACCCACTTTAAAGACTTTTACCTATAGATAAGCCTACATTAAGGCTTATCTATAGGCGCTATAAATATCTCCTAAACCTGTACTGTTTAGGAGATATTTACAGTGCATGCAACCGATTACGTCATCGGCGCATGCGCTCTGAAGGAACGGTCACCCGTGCCGTGGACGGCGGCTCCTTCGCGCATGCGCGGGAGTGATGTAATTGCGTCTCCAGCCAATCAGATGGCCAGAGGATGCGATTCAGGAAGCAGGACGGCCGACATGTCGGCACTGCGCGGGCTTTTTTTTAGGTAAGTACTTCATAATGAGCTAGTATGCGATGCATACTAGCTCATTATGCCTTTGTCTTTACAGGTTTTTTTTTCACATTTTTTTTCAGAGGGTTTACTTCCTCTTTAACCACTTAAAGCAGAGTTCTGGGCAAAAATTATTTTTTAGATAAAAATACCCCCGGCACACTCCGGGGATAAAAATACCCTGGAACACTCAGGGCTAGTGCATTAAAGCAACGATAGCCTCTTAACTGTCCCATTTCACTTACCTGTAAGAAGAAATACTTACCTTGAAAATGTCTTGTCCAGCGCCGCCATCTCAGGTGTGGGCAGCTGAAGCCGGAGCGTCTCTCTTCGTGTGCCTCTTCCTGGATGTCGGAGTCCCAGAATGCCCTGCCTCGTCACTTCCGGTGCAAGCGCGTCATCCCTGCACAGCTCATTGCGCATGCCCAGAAGCTGTTCAGCAGGGAATGACGCGCTTGCACCGGAAGTGACGAGTGACTCCGGTGCAGGCGCATTGACTCCTGGGATTGATGACGCTCATCTCCCAGGAGTCAATGCAAAGGAGGAAGGGACGTCGGGGGCCGTGTCCGCAGAGGGAGGAAGGTAAGTTTATTTTCATTAACCACTCTACAACCGCTCACAGTAATACTACTGCGGCAGAGTGGTTCGTTATCGTCCAGCCACGTAGTATTAACGTGACTGGACACTCCCCCTTCTGGGCGGCGCTTGCGCGCCGCCGGAGGCTCGCTCCCGCTGTTTTCATTCACAGCGGGAGTCGGGCCAGGGGAGGAGCAGCGGCGATCGCCGCTGCTCTTATCCGATCGTCGGGGATCGAGTCTGGAGATCAGCCCGCTGTGTGTAAACACAGCGGGCGGATCTCCATAGCGACAGGGAGTGACAGATCGGACTGTTCAGCATAGCTGGACATCCGATCTGTCCATGACTCACACAGTCACCTCCCCCCCTACACGTCAGTAAGCACCAGGCATACATTAACCCCTCCCTCTCCAATAAAATTAACCCCTTCCCTGCCAGTGTCATTTTTACAGTAACAGTGCATATTTATAGCACTGATTACTGCAGTAATGTCACTGGTACCCCCAAAAGTGTCAAAAATGTCAGTCAGGGGTCCGGTCTGTCCGCCGCAATGTCGCAGTCCCGCAAAAAAAATCGCAGATCGCCGCCATTACGCGTTAAAAAAAACCCACCAAAAATGACAGAAATCTTTCCCTTTGTTAGTAAACGCAATAACTTTTGCGCAAACCAATCAAAATACGCTTATTGCGATTTTTTTTTACCAAACATATGTAGCATAAAACAAATTGGCCAAAAATTTTTAAAAAAATTGGTTTTTACATCTTTTTTGGGGGGAATTTCATATAAAAAAATGTTAAAAATATTGTTATTTTTTCAAAATAAACGCTCTTTTTTTGTTTATAGCGCAAAAAGTAAAAATCGCACAGGTGATCAAATACCACCAAAAGAAAGCTCTGTTTGTGGGAAAAAAAGGACGTAAATTTCGTTTGGGTACGGCGTTGCACGACCGCGCAATTGTCAGTTGAAGTCGCACAGCGCCGAATCGCAAAAAGTGGCCTGGACGGAAGACAGCAAAATCCTCCGGTGGTAAAGTGGTTAAAAACAAGGTAAGTGAAACAAAAAAAAAATGTAATTATCCAATTCTTTTTCAGGTATTTTTGCTTTAACTGATGCAGTAAAGGTCATTTTTAGGGTGGAACTCCGCTTTAAGGACCAGGTCTAGTTCTGACACTTTTTTTTTAGCTTTTAGCAGAGACCTTAGATCAGGGTTTCTCAACCAGGGTTCCGTGTGTTCCTGAGGTTGCTATGGGTTCCTTGAGAAATGGGCAATTTCTGCCTCTCAGATACATTTCCAAGGACACCATTGTTCCTTTTAGCTATCTGTAAGGGGGTAATTCTTCCCAATGATGACAAGAGTAAGGAGCATTCTTCCCACCGACTGTCACACTAATGTGTCATGAGTTGTAGATTTTTAGCAGGGGTTCCCCGAGACCAGAAATTTATTTCAAGGGTTCCGCTGCGTTGAAAAGGTTTAGAAAGGCTGCTCTAGAGAATAAAATGGAGATCGTTGCAATACTTTATGTCACACCGTATTTGCGCAGCGTTCTTACAAACGCTGGGAAAAATTAATTTTTTAAATAAAAAAAAAAAACAATAAAGTTAGCCCAAATTTTTCCTACGATGTGAAAGATAATGTTACGCCAAGTAAATAGATACCCAACATGTTATGTTTCCAAATTATGCACGCTCATGGAATGGTGAAAAATGTTGGTACTTAAAAATCTCCATAGGCGACGCTTTAAACAGTTCTACGTGTTACCTGTTTAGAGTTACAGAGGAGGTGTGGTTTGAACACCGTTTACCTACGTGGGCATGACTTCTGTATGCGTTCGCTTCTGCATGCAAGCTCGGAGAGACGGAACGCTTCACATTTTCTTTTTCTTATTTATTTAACATTTTATTTTTACACTGTCCCTTTAAAAAAACATTCTTTGATCACCTTTATTCCTATTACAAGCAGGGGCATACCGAGAACATTTGGCACCCGGGGCGGATCCTATATCTGGTATCCCCCCCCCCAGGCGGGCCAGCCACGAACCGCACATCGACAAGTCATCAAGGGACGTCGCGTGTAGTGCCTCCGTGCACTGTGGCCCAGAAACCGAAAGAATCCTCCTCCCTCCGCTCCCCCCCCGATGGCCAGGCCCCTCCTCCTCCTCCTCCTCTGCAAAAACGGCCCGACTAACCTGAGGCGCCCGACACAAATACATGTAACCAGCAGTGGCACACTTACTATGTGCTACTACCAGTGGCGTCACTAGGGTTGGTGTCACCTGGTGCAGTAAACCATGGTGTCACCCCCCCCCCCCCCCCCAAAAAAATGATTTTCCTGTTTTCTGAAAGTGCGACAAAGATGCAGCATGTGGGACTTTTGGTGCGCTTTCAGAAAATGCAGAAAAAAAAAACATGCAACCTAATAGAAATCTATAGGACTGCAGCTATAACTGCAGGTAAAATGTAGGAAGACCCCCTTTACATTACACAGCCCCCATACCTCTGGACCCCTTCACATTACACAGCCCCTGTACCTTAGGACCCCTTTACATTACACAGCCCCCTTACCTCTGGACCCCTTTACATTACACAGCCCCCATACCTCTGGACCCCTTTACATTACACAGCCCCTGTACCTCTAGACTCCTTTACATTACACAGCCCCCATAACTCGGGACCTTTCACATTACACAGCCCCTATACCTCTGAACCCCTTCACATTACACAGCCCCCATACTTCTGGTCCCCTTCACATTGCACAGACCCCTACCTCTGGACCCCTTCACATTACACAGCCCCCATACTTCTGGATCCCTATACAATTTACAGCCGCTGCACCTCTGGACCCCTTTACATTATGCAGCCCCCCCCATCTCTGGACCCCTTTACATTACACAGTCCCCCACACCTATCGACCCCTTTACATTGCACAGCCCCCCCCCCCGACACCTCTGGACCCTTTTACATTACACAGTTCCCCCATAGGCCCCTTTACATTACACAGCCCCCCCCCCATGGAACCCTTTATATTACACAGCCCCCCCATGGGCCTCTTTACATTACACAGCCCCCATGGGCCCCTTTACATTACACAACCCCACCATGGGCCCCTTTACATTACAAAGCTAACCCCCCTCTCCCATGGACCCCTTTACATTTTACAGCCTCCCCCTGGAACCCTTTACATTACACAGCCCCTCCCAGCTTTCCCCTTCCTTCCTTATTAGGGCATGCAGGGTAGGAGACACAGGGGAGCGGAGCAGGAGACACTGAAGCAAAACGGGTGAGAACGGGAGCTAAATAAACAGCGGGAACTGCCGGAGTTAACTTTGCAAGTTAACAGCAGGTGATTGGTTGCTAGAGGGTCCTAGCAACCAATCACCTGCTCATTAACTTCGAAAGTTAACTCTGGCAGCGCCTGCTGTTTCTCTCTTTCCCGTTCTGCTTCAGTGCCTCCTGCTCCACTCTCCTGTGTTAGTGAGTGGCAGAGGCAGTCCGGCGGCCATCCCTGGGTGTCACTCCTCAGGCGGTGTCACCCTGGTGCTCCCTAAAACCCCCCAATGTGTGGCACCTGGGGCGGACGGCCCCCTGCCCCCCTGTTGGTACACCACTGATACCAGGAATATAAAATCCCTTGTAACAGAAATAAGCATGACAGGTCCTCTTTAATGTGAGCTCTGGGGTTAAAAAGACCTCAGATCTCACATGTATCCTTAATCACTTTACCACCGGAGGATTTTGCTGTCTTACGTCTGGGCCACTTTTTGCGATTCGGCACTGTGCGATTTTAACTAACAATTGCGCGGTCATGCAACGCCGTACCCAAACGAAACTTACGTCTTTTTTTTCCCACAAATAGAGCTTTCTTTTGGTGGTATTTGATTACCTGTCCGATTTTTACTTTTTGCGCTATAAACAAAAAAAGAGCGACAATTTTGAAAAAATAACAATATGTTTCACATTTGTTATATGAAATTCCCCCCCAAAAAAATGTAAAAATCAAAATTTTTTATCATTTTAGGCCAATTTGTTTTCTGCTACATATTTTTGGTAAAAAAAATCGCAATAAGCGTATTTTGATTGGTTTGCGCAAAAGTTATTGCGTTTTCTAACTAAGGGAAAGATTTCTGTCGTTTTTGGTGTTTTTTTTTTAACGAGTAATGGCGGCGATCTGCGTTTTTTTTGCAGGACTGCGACATTGCGGCGGACAGATCGGACCCTTGACTTACATTTTTGACACTTTTGGTGGTACCAGTGACATTACTACAGTTAACAGTGCTATAAATATGCACTGTTACTGTAAAAATGACACTGGCAGGGAAGGGGTTAATTTTTATTGGTGATCAAGGGGTTAATGTATGCCTGGTGCTTACTGACATGTGTGGGGGGAGGTGACTGTGTGACACAGGGACAGATCGCAGGTTCAGCTATGCTGAACCCTGCAATCTGACCCTGCCTGTCACTTAGGAGATCCGCCCGCTTTGTTTACACAAGCGAGCGGATCTCCACACTTGATTCCCCGACGATCGGGGAAGAGCGGCGGTGATTACCTCAAGATAGAATATCTCTCTGGAGGAGCTAATTTGTTGTGAATTAGGATCTGAATTCTCCCTCCTGTGGCCAACATCTGAATGCCTCTCCACATAACCCTCTGTTGGGTCTTCTCCTATGTTTGAATTGGTCTAAAATTGGATCCTATTTCTAATGTAAGCTTCTATTTGAATGATCTATAGTGCAAAGTGGTGTGAAAACAAATATCTCCTGAGGAAGCCTAAAACATGGCGAAACATGTTGGGACTGTCACCCCAGAAATATCATAAATTGACCAGTATGCTGGTCATTCTTGGGAATGCTATGATGGAGTAATTTTAATATGTATTGATGTCTTTATATGTCTATATATTTGTTTTCTTCATATTTTTTAATTAATTGATCATATTCTTCATATTTTTTAATTAATTGATCATTAAAAAACATTTGTAAGAATTGAGTTATTGGCACCCTAAAAATCCCAGCTCATGTTCGTAAGCTATTTTCTTGTGTTCCATGTTCAATTATTGGGATGCTGTTCCAATGAGCTTTCCTCTGAATCATTTTTTCTTGTTCAATTAATCTATTTATTAGTTTCCCAAAATGGTTGCTTTCAAAGCATACCGTGAACGATAACTGTAATTTGCTTGCCCTCTTAACCACTGCAGCCCCGGAAGATTTTACCCCCTTCCTGACCAGGCCCTTTTTTGCGATTCAGCACTGCGTTACTTTAACAGACAATTGCACAGTCTTGCGATGCTGCACCCAAACCCATCCTTTTTTTCCCCACAAATAGAGCTTTCTTTTGGTGGTATTTGATCACCTGTGCGATTTTTAATTTTTGCGCTATAAACAAAAAAAGAATGACAATTTTGAAAAAAAAAACAATATTTTTCACATTCTGCTATATAACATTCCCAAAAAATAAAAATAAAAAAATCATCATTTTAGGCCAATTTGTTTTCTGCTACATATTTTTGGTTAAAAAAAATCGCAATAAGCATATTTTGATTGGTTTGCGCAAAAGTTATTGCGTTTACTAACTACGGGAAAGATTTATGTCATTTTTATTGTTGTTTTTTTTTTTTTAAACTAGTAATGGCGGCGATCTGCAAATTTTTGCGGGACTGCGACATTGCGGCGGACAGATTGGACCCCTAACTGACATTTTTGACACTTTTGGGGGGACCAGTGACATTACTACAGTAATCAGTGCTAAAAATATTCACTGTTACTGTAATAATGACACTGGCAGGGAAGGGGTTAACCCTATGGGTGATCAATGGGTAAAATGTATGCCTCATGCTGACGTGTGTTGGTGTGGGGGGGTTCTGTGACAGAGGTCGCAGATTCAGCTATGCTGAATCCTGTGATCTCCTCCTGTCTGTCACTGAGAAGATCCGCCTGCTTTGTTTACATAAGCAGGCGGGTCTTCTCACAGTTTCCCCGACGATCGGGGAAGGGAGGTGGCAATCGCTGCCTCTCCTCCTCCAGCCCGACTCCCGCTGTGTCTAAACACAGCGGGAGCGAGCCTCCGGCGGCACATGTGCGCCACCGAAATCGCTAGGGGTCCAGCGATGTATGTCTACGTCGCTGGACCCAGGGGAGCCGTACTGCCGCAGTAGGATTACTGTGAGCAGTCCGCAAGTGGTTAATTAACCTCTTCAGCTCCAGAAAATTTACCCCCCTTCATGACCAGGCCATTTTTTTTAGATGCAGCACTGCGTTACTTACATTGATGAAGAAATTTGATTGTTTACATTTTTTTATTGTTTTTTTTTTCCCAAAATTGTCAGTCTTTTTTGTTTATAGCACAAAAATTACAAACCTTAGAGGTGATCAAATACCACCAAATGTCGCAGTCCTGCTTTAAGTCACTGATCGCTGCCATTACTAGCAAAAATAAATAAATAAAAATTCCTTAAAAATCTGTGCAAAATAATATGCATTGTCACTGTACTAATGACACTGGCAGGGGTTAACAGGGGCAGTCAGAGGGTTAAATGTGTTCCTTGGGAATGCTTTCCAAATGTGTGGGGGGTGCTTGTACTGTAAGAAGACAGAGATATGTGTTCCTGCTTATCAGAAACACAGAGATCTCTTTCTTCTCCTGTCACAGAATGGCGATCTGCCTTGTTTACCACCGTTTTGTCTGCCTCGGGAACAATCTTTCGGTCCTGGCGGACATTGGTTGCCCCGGACCGGCTGATTGGCACCCGCTGTGTCCAATCACAGTGGGAGCTGGTCGCCGGCAGTGTGCCCAGACCCAGGAAACAAAATCACATACAGGTACGTGATTTTACGCTGAAGGGCCGCCCAATGTCTATTGCTCTGTCAACCCATCAAATTGCAGGTGTCATAACTGATCACATGTGCAGCACCATAGCAAATGCCGATCAAACTTAGGCTAATGGCCCGTACACATGATCCAAAAACTTGACGAAAAATACCGCTTTCGAAGCGATGGTACAATAATCTGATAGTTAGTACACAGCTTTCGAGAGCCGATCACGACAGTTCATCCGATATTATCCGAACAGACAAGCAAGAAAATTTTTCTCGTATGATACCAGATCATACAATCTTTTTTTAAACAGTACAGTTGTCTTTCAAAAATACGATACAAATACACTTAAACACATTACACCACTTCTGAACTTTTATTCTGTCATACGTGAATTTTCAGATTGTGTGGATGGGCCATTAGGCAGCCCATACATTCATCATTTTTTAGCCTCATTTAGACTTCAAGTTGGAGACTTGCAATTGAGCCACAATTTTACCCCCCATTAACTGCTCCCACTCTTAAAGCAGAACTCCACCTAAAACTCCACCACTTTGCAGGTGCCCAATTCCTCAGGGGTCACTGGAGCCTTAATGGCCTTAGACACCCACAAGTGGTTTGCCCATGCTATTGAACCATTAGTGGAGTTCTCCAGGACTTCCCCTTTGATAGATGGTATTCGGCTGGGCATGTTGAAGGAAAGAGTGTTCTTTTACGCGGACGATATGTTGTTGTATCTTTCTGATCCACAGCCTAGGTCTTCTGCAATGTTAGACCTGGTCCAGCATTTCGGACAATAGTCAGGGTTCAAGGTCAATTGGACAAAATCCTGCATATTCCCCAAAGATTCAGACCTTTCCCTTCATTTACCTGATTCACCTGCGTGCCCACTGCAAATCTATTTTAAGTTGAAGTACCTGGGCATAGAGGTTCAACTGCCAATATCCAAGTTTTATTATAATAATGTATTATAATGTATCTCCTCCTTCAGCACTAAGACATCCCATTGAGTCACACTCCCTCTTATTTTGATGGGTCTTGTAAAATGATTTAAAATGTTTTTTTACCCACATTTTTATAAATCCTCGCTAAAGCTTCACTTTATATTTCAAAGCAAATATGTCAAGTCAAGACATTGACTCAATCCTCTCCCTTTTTTTGGTATCCTAATGCACCCAGAATCTCTTTGGAAACTTTACAGCTCCCTATCTCGAAAGGAGGTTTAGCACTCCCCAACCTCGGCTAATATTATTATGCAGCCCAGTTGGTCTACGTACACTAGTGGTTGTTTCCACAACTTAATAATACAGCTACTGCAGTGGAAGCCGCTATAGTCTCATTGTATGAAACCCTAGCAAATCTTATATACAGTATAGACTAGTGATCGGCCGATATCGGTTTTTCGTTGCCGATATCGATATTGATATTTTGGCCAATGCATATCGGTATCGGCCGATATTGGCCGATATTTTTGTACATTTAAAATTTTGCAAAATAAACACAAATTTCGACACAAATCTGTTACTGAACATGTAAAACTTTTATTATTAACATTTTTAATGTTAAGGGCTCGTTCTTCACATCTTAACTGCGTGACAACTGATAGGAAAACTTAAATTGCAGGGACATTTAGTTTCACATCATTCTGATTGTGCATTAATACATAATAAACTGCTGCAGTAGTGCACTCACTCACTGCAATAATTTTAAATCACTACTGCAGTGCAGTCAGTGCAAAACTGCTAGAAAAAAAAAAATAGAAAGCAGCTAGACAGTGGATTGGATTGGAGTCAGTGGACTACCTCTGCAGTAGGGCACTCACTGCAACTACTGCAGTCAGTGCAAAACTGCTAGAAAGAAAGCTAGACAACAGCAAGACATTGTATTGGAGTCAGTGGACTACCTCTGCAGTAGGGCAGTCACTGCAACTACTGCAATCAGTGCAAAACTGCTAGAAAAAAAACTAGGCAACAGCTAGACAGTGGATTGGATTTGAGTCAGTGGACTATCTCTGCAGTAGGGCACTCACTGCAACTACTGCAGTCAGTGCAAAACTGCTAGAAAAAAAGCTAGGCAACAGCTAGACAGTGGATTGGATTGGAGTCAGTGGACTACCTCTGCAGTAGGGCATTCACTGCAACTACTGCAGTCTGTGCAAAACTGCTAGAAAAAAAGCTAGGCAACAGCTAGACAGTGGATTGGAGTCAGTGGACTACCTCTGCAGTAGGGCGCTCACTGCAACTACTGCAGTCAGTGCAAAACTGCTAGAAAAAATGGTAGGCAACAGCTAGACAGTGGATTGGATTGGACAGTGGATTGGGCTTCTGTTTTGTCCAAATAATTCTGCCACTTCTTCATAAACATGCTCAGGAGGAGAGGAGGACAGAGGAGCAGAGAGAGAGAGAGGTATCTTCTAGCATGGGAAGCAAGTCTTTTGTAGCGTGCCTCATATTCTTTCCACCACTGAATAGGATCACTTCTTCTGTCAATTACTGGTTCCTTCAAATAGAAATTAAGTTCATCATCCAGGCTCAATATTGCAGCTTCAGAAGAAGTTGAATCCTCCGCATAAAGCCCCAATAAAACACTAAAAATTATTTGATTAATTCAACCACAATGAAGAAGATTCTCTTCTGTTCGTTGACGTATTATTGGACATTTTTCTGTTTTTGCAGCATGCTGCTCTTTCATATCATAAAAATACTGATCTGGACTTGTCTTTTCTGCAGGAACCTCCTGCACCTCCTGTTGAATATCTTCTGCCAGCCATATTTTTGCCTTTGCCAATACATCATCAGAAGAGAAAGCATGGTTCTTGTATCAAGGATTCAAAAGACTTGCAAGCACAACATTTTTAATCTGTTCATGATTCTCCAAACATATCAATCAAAGCTCTTTGACTTGTCAGACCATCATTTGAAAGTTGGAGAGTGTTGTGTGCCATGACACTGAGGTATGACATATCAGCAAGCCTCATTCCTTTCCGCAGGTTTGCTCCACTGTCTCAAAGTAGCACAAGCATCACTCAGTCTTTGTTGATTCCCCAGTCTTCAAGCATACCTAGAAACATTTCTCTACTTTACTCAGTGTGGGATCCTTGCATCACTTTTGTATTCCACACCAATTGCCTTTTTGTCCATCCGCTGTCAATGAAGAGGCATGTAAGAATCATTAGTGACTCGTCTGACTCTGTTTGTCCTGACCAGCAGTCAGTCGTGAATGAGAGTGAGTTGCCAGCATTCTCTGGTTGCAGCATAGCCTTTACTTTGTCAATGACCTTTTGGTGAATCTTTCCCAGCATTTCTGTTCGATAATACTTCTCACTCTTCAGTGTGTAGCTTGGCTCAAGTATGGACATCAACCACTTAAATCCTGAGTCAGACACTATTGTAAATGGCTGGTTATCAGTCACAATCATGTCTGTGATTATACTGTCCAGCAGTTGGGATCTTCCATCTGAATCTAGACAGTGACACCTGTTATTTTTCCTTAAACATATCTGTTAATGTTGCCTGGGATAGTGGAGGAGGTATTTCAAAATCACATTGATATTCATTTTGTTTTTTCTGTGCTGCATGATATAATTCAATATGAACTCTTAGATGGGCCAAAAGATTTGACATATTTTTTTTTTTTTTTTGCTGTTAATGATCCCATGCTTATATTGTTTGTGTATGTGTTGCACACTGCTGCGTTTCCTGGAGAAGGTTGAAACAAGAAATAGTCCCAGACCACACTTTTACTTTTTCTCTCCTCATCCATCTCCATTGCAATTTGAAAGGCACAAAAAAGTTAAAAAAATGGCTTGCTGGCACCCTGTTGTGGGTCAGTCGGTGGCTGACGCCTGGCAATGTGGGTGGCTTGCTTTCTGGCACCCTGTTGTGGGGTGGCTGGCTGCTGTCACCCTGTTGTGGGTCAGTGGCTGACGCCTGGCAGTGTGGGTGGCTGGCTGCTGGCACCTTGTTGTGGGTTGGTGGCTGACACCTGGCAGTGTGGGTGGCTTGCTTGCTGGCACCCTGTTGTGGGATGGCTGGCTGCTGTGTCACCCTGTTGTGGGTCGGTGGCTGACGCCTGGCAGTGTGGGTGGCTTGCTTGCTGGCATCCTGTTGTGGGGTGGCTGGCTGCTGTGTCACCCTGTTGGAGGTCGGTGACTGACACTAGGCAGTGTGGTTGGCTTGGGGTCACCCTGTTGTGGGTGGCTGGCTGGCTTGCTGGAACACTGTGGTGGGTGGCTGGCTTGGGGTCACCCTGTTGTGTGGGTGGCTGGCTTGGGGTCACCCTGTTGTTGGTGGCTGGCTTGCTTGAACACTGTGGTGGGTGGTTGGCTTGGTGTCACCCTGTTGTGGGTGGCTTGCTTGCTGGAACACTGTGGTGGGTGGCTGGCTTGCTGGAACACTGTGGTGGGTGGCTGGCTTGGTGTCACCCTGTTGTGGGTGGCTTGCTTGCTGGAACACTGTGGTGGGTGGCTGGCTTGCTGGAACACTGTGGTGGGTGGATGGCTGTCTTGGGGTCACCCTGTTGTGTGGGTGGCTGGCTTGGGGTCACCCTGTTGTGGGTGGCTGGCTTGGTGTCACTCACCCTGGCCTGTTGTGGGTGGCTGTCTTGCTGAAACACTGTGTGGTCTGTGGTGGCGGGCTTGGTTTCATCTGGGTGGCTGGTTTGCTTGCTGGAACCCTGTTGTGGGGTGGCTGGCTGGCTGCTGGCACCCTGTTGTGGGGTGGATGGCTGGTGGCTGAGGCCAGGGCCGGTGGGTGGATGACTGGCACAGTGAGCACCGTGACTGGACTGCAGCTGTGCACACGAGGCTGTCTGAGGCGTGGGAGGCATAAGTGTGCAGCTCGTGGTGAACTGGCATCACGTATGGGCCACGCAGGCGTGGGAGGCAGTCTTAGAAGGCAAAACATGTGCAGCGCAACATATGGAATGACGTAACAAAAATATTGTTAATATTCGTAACTCAGAGGCCGATTCCGATATATCGGGGAAAGTGCATATCGGCCCTTGATATATCGGCTTTGCCGATAATCGGTCGATCTCTAATATAGACCATACCTCAATATGACTAGGAGCACCACCACCCTAAAGACTTCCCTGCAGATCTATACTCACTGTCTAACCCTGATGGCTGAAGTAAATCACATCTCCTCCCCCAATCAGCCCCTTTGGTGTAATCCTAGTTAACCCAATTTCCTTGATCTGCCTGGTGGTCTGTTGTGGGCAAGACAGGGCTTGGTGTATTTACACCAACTATATCACTTTGCAACTGCAACTTCTTGCAGTTGCAACGGGAACTGAGAATTCCTGCTGGGTGTCATTTCAGGTATGTACAACTTAGACACATGGAAGAGGCACAGTTAGGGCTTTGGGATGTATGTCTCTGCAACTCCAAACTAGAACAGGCACTCCTCCAACCAAACCATACACGGCTGATTTTAATGTTCTACATGCTTCTTATAGATAGGCCATCGCTGCGGCTCCTTAGGGTACAGTCAAGGTGGTTGACAGATATTCCTGACCTCTCTCCAGAGAACTTTCAGGAGCTGTGTAACTCATACCCTGGCATGGTTATTTCGGTTAGGTACTTACATAGAACATACTATACGCCACCGCGTTTGTTTCATATGCACAAATGTGACACCCCTGCATGCCATAAATTCAGAGATGTATAGTAACGAAGTACAACTACTTAAGTACTGTACTTAAGTACCGAAATGCGGTATCTGTACTTTCCTAGAGTAGAATTTTTTTCTCCTACTTCTACTTTTACTTCACTACATTTTTTCGATGATTTCGATACTTCTACTCAAGTATTTTTTTTTTGTGCTGCATAGTTACTCGTTACTTTTAAAAAAATTACCACTGCCAGAACAGTAGATGGCAGGTTTCATGAAGTTCAAAAAAATGTGTATAATGTCATTTGTAAATCAGCGCATACGAAAATAAAGGCTGTGTATAATAAAAGCTGCTATACCAAATCTTTCCAATAAAAAGAAAATATGAAATAAACAAATAAATGGTGCTACAGCGCTTAAAGTGCATCAAGAAACTACTGACAAACACAGGTTAATCATTTGAATAAATCATTTGAAATAATAAAAAACAATATGATGTTCAAACTTTTGACTTCTTTCTTTAATAACTACATAACACAGTACTTGTACTTCTACTTTCAGTACTTGAGTAGAATTTTTTTTTCAAAACTACTGGTACTTTTTACTTTTAGTACTTAAGTAGCAAATTTTTTTAAAAAACTACTTGCAATACTTAAGTAAAAAAAATGTTGAATACTTTAGTACTTCTACTTAAGTAACTTTTTCTGCGAGCACTTCCACTTCTACTCAAGTCACTTTTTGATCGAGCACTTGTACTTTTACTCAAGTAGAAATTTCGAGTACTTTATACAAGTCTGCATAAATTTAATAAATAGACTGGGGATTTCCTGCACAGGTTTGGGCCTGTGGTAAGGTTAGACCATTTTGGTTGCCAGTTACTGCATTTGTTGCTGAGTGTTTTGATTTTCCTAACGTGTTTAGTCCTAAATGGTGTCTGCTGGGCATTTTTGAAGACTAACGACTCTTTCACACGCGCGGTCCGATCAGTTCCGCCTGTCAGTTTTTTAGGAGGATCTGATCGGATCCTCCATGCAGCTCTATGGGGCAGCGGATGTCAGCGGAGACACCTCCGCTGACACCCGCTGCCATCCGTATCCGATCCTGTCCGTGAAATCTGTACGGATGGAAACCCTATTTTTCCATCCGTTCAGGTATCGGATCGGATCGGATGAGAGCGGACAGGCGGTCCGCTCTCATCCGATCCCCCATAGAGAGCAGCGGGAGCTGTGACACCTCCCTCTCCGCACTGCAAGCGGAGACGGAGCTGTCATCCGCCGGCTCAGCGGGGATCGCGGATCAATGACTTCTAACACAGAAATGGCAATAGGAATAAAAATAACAGCTTTCACATAGTTCCCAGAATACGGGGTACATAAATTAAATAATACGTTGTACTCCAGTAAATGTATCCATAGATATTACCAGCATATCATAAGAAGAACCAGACCATGGAAAATAAGAGCAACAGCTCTAAAAATGTGTACAAAGAAAACAGTACAAATATGTTCATCTTAAACTTATATCAGGAAAAGGAATAACATAGCTGACTGGTTGTGTTAATTTTGTTGACTAAAATATTTTCATCGACTAAATTAACACTATTTTAGTCAATTAAAATATGACTAAAACTAAAACAATTCAGATGACTAATATATGACTAAAACTAAAATGCCATTTTAGTAATAAGGCTAAAATACGACTAAAACGACATTTTAGTCAATAGACTATGACTAAAACTAAATTGAAAATTGACATCAAAATTAACACTCCTCTGCTGGCCATTTCTAAATCGCAACACTATTCCATCCAGAGCCTGTAATAGTAGCACATTAAAGTTTAAACATGTATTGCACTAACGCATAAGCAAGGGGCACCTACTAAGCTGATGAAAGAGAAAAATTCAACAAAAAGGCATTTTTTTAAATTTTTTCTTAATATTTAATGATGGTAATATATTCAGGTAATATGTGCGAGGACAATACAGCTAATAGAGATTACAGTTTTTTGGGTTTTTTATATTTTAAAGTTGCACTTTGTCAAAAAGCAGTATTTGTGTTTGTATATGAAACTTGGTTTTATTTATAAAGACGTTATATATCACAATGGCTATATCTGTGTCTGTAGTGCATGTTCAAACCCTACCATAAATAATAACATATTATTTGATTTTTACTCCAGCAGTAAATAATTTGTTTGGAAATTCTAGAGAAATTTTTAAATAATGCATTAAAATTAACCTAAACCTATTTGATTTGTAGTTGACTAAAATGTATGAGATTTTAGGTGACTAAAATGTACCGTGTGAAAGAGCCCTTAGATATTCCTGCTAAGGCTAAACAAATACTTAGATCCTTATTATACTATACTAGGAAAACTATAGCCTTGCAGTGGATTCACTCTGAACCCTTACATATTGGCATGTGCAAAAAGCTGGTTAACCAGGACTTGCCTTTGTTCAAATCAACGTATGAGGCTAGAGGCCGGCCTGGGAAATTCTATAAATTCTGGGGATAGACCCACCTGCATAGTTTACTCCTACACTGAATTGTTTTTCTTTTAGTCATATTTTAGTCGACTAAAATCTCCAGTACATTTTAGTCACCTAAAATCTCATACATTTTAGTCAACTACAAATCAAATAGGTTTAGGTTAATTTTAATGCATTATTTAAAAATTTCTCTAGAATTTCCAAACAAATTATTTACTGCTGGAGTAAAAATCAAATAATATGTTATTATTTATGGTAGGGTTTGAACATGCACTACAGACACAGTTATAGCCATTGTGATATATAACGTCTTTATAAATAAAACCAAGTTTCATATACAAACACAAATACTGCTTTTTGACAAAGTGCAACTTTAAAATATAAAAAACCCAAAAAACTGTAATCTCTATTAGCTGTATTGTCCTCGCACATATTACCTGAATATATTACCATCATTAAATATTAAGAAAAAATTAAAAAAAATGCCTTTTTGTTGAATTTTTCTCTTTCATCAGCTTAGTAGGTGCCCCTTGCTTATGCGTTAGTGCAATACATGTTTAAACTTTAATGTGCTACTATTACAGGCTCTGGATGGAATAGTGTTGCGATTTAGAAATGGCCAGCAGAGGAGTGTTAATTTTGATGTCAATTTTCGATTTAGTTTTAGTCATAGTCTATTGACTAAAATGTCGTTTTAGTCGTATTTTAGCCTTATGACTAAAATGGCATTTTAGTTTTAGTCATATATTAGTCATCTGAATTGTTTTAGTTTTAGTCATATTTTAGTCGACTAAAATAGTGTTAATTTAGTCGATGAAAATATTTTAGTCAACAAAATTAACACTGGTGAAACACAACCAGTCAGCTATGTTATTCCTTTTCCTGATATAAGTTTTGGATGAACATATTTGTACTGTTTTCTTTGTACACATTTTTAGAGCTGTTGCTCTTATTTTCCATGGTCTGGTTCTTCTTATGATATGCTGGTAATATCTATGGATACATTTACTGGAGTACAACGTATTATTTAATTTATGTACCCCGTATTCTGGGAACTATGTGAAAGCTGTTATCTTTATTCATATTGCCATTTCTGTGTTAGAAGTCATATGTGAATATTCTTTTTCTTTTATGCAAATACTTCCAATAAAACCAAGTTTAAAAAAAAAACTGTTAGCTCCTAAAGTAAAAAATGATTGGAGTACTGTGGTGGACGTCAAGTGAAGCTGTACAAAGGATCAAGTCAAACTGTGCAGGAGGAACAAGTGAAGCTGTATATAGGGAGGACGTTGTCTCTGGTTTGTTTGTTACTGTCAAGTTGGGCATCCCATAATTCCTAACTCCTTAAAGTTATTATCTCCTCAATAAAACAACAAAACCAAAGCTCAAGGGCTGTTTTCTGCACCTGGATGCAAGTTGAAAAGGCTATGTGACTGGCTGTGCCGCAGTGGGGAACCTTGACATATTCAACTAATACAGGGGTAGTGCTACATAGGGTAACCCTCTGAAATGAATGGCCTGCTCTACATGGGACATGCGGAAAAAACACCCTCTGATGGTGCAAAGGATGCCTTAAGCCAGCCATAGACAGAGCGATTCCCCCATCAGCACAGTCAGTGTCTTATTTTCCCTCAAGACTTCAGTAGTGTGTTAGTTGAGGAAATTGGCCATTTTGCAGCCTTTACCAAGCTCTGGTCATGTCTCACTCCAATTCAGCGGGCAGCTTTATTACATGATGAAGGGTTGCTGATACTTTTCCAGTTGTTAATGTAGTTCCTTGAATATATTTGATCGTGATGGTCACTAGTTGTTCAGGAGAAAGGTCATTCAGCAAACTGGCACTGGTAAAGAAATATCTTAGAACCAAGATGACCCCTGAAAGAAGTGTTCTGTGCCTACTGATAGTGGAGAGCAAGGGTTCCTCAAGATGATACAGTTTGATGAGTTTAGTTAAAAATCTGCAGGATAATGCAGGAAGGAAGGACTTTTTGTAAATATTGTAGTGTGATGCATAACTGTGATGTATGACCTGCCAGTTTCAATTACTTCTGTAATGTGTACTCTTACAGCCAATAAAACTTAGAACTTTGGAACCTAAGTTATCTTTCCTTTTTTCTTTTTTTTTTTTTTAGAATAAATGTGGTTTATCTTTAATTTCGGTTCATTTTTTTATTTGCCATGTAATTTACTCTTTCTTACTGGACTGCCATGTAATTTACTCTTTCTTACTGGACACTCTTAACCACATACAGTATCTAGGATTTCCTCCAATTATAAGCAATTTCCCTATCTGGGTGAGAAAGGTAACAGCCCAGGATCCTAAAGTGGAACTAAACCTGACTTGAAGAAAACTGTTAGTAGGCAGCTCTTTATTGTAGAAGACAAATGCTAGGTCTCTTCTGCAAAAATACACACTTACTTGCCTTCTTGCAGTTTTCGATTGAATGTCAGCGTGCCTGACTGTGCCAGAGTGACTGACATGCGGGATGACGTCATCCTCCACCAGTCAATCAAGAGGCTGAAAACCCAGCACCCAAGTAGAAGATGACAGCAGCCAGCAAGGGATGAAATGTTGCATCGCTGGAATGTTGCGAAGTTTAGTGTCGTCTTAAAGCCACCCTAAACTGTGGTTATAAAAAATATATGCTATTGAAGTATATACTCTTAAAGTGGTTCTAAAGATACAAGGTTTTATTACCTTAATGCATTTTCTGCATTAGGGTAAAAAAAAAAAACCTTCTTCAAGCAACATCCCCAGCCCCCCTTATACTTACCTGAGCTTGATCTTGATCCAGTGCTGTGCACAAGGGCAGCAGCTCTCCTGCTGTTGTCAATCATAGCCAGTGAGGAGGGGGTGGGTCTAAGTCATGCTCTGTGTCAATGGACACACAGAGCTGGCTAAGGAGTGAGTGTGCACAAGTGCCCCCATAGCAAGCGGTTTGCCATGGGGGCAATCAGCAGGGGGGATGAGCCAGGAGTGCTGTCAGGGGACCCGAGAAGAGGAGGACCGGGGACATTTTTTTTCCATTTTTACCTTTAGACTCGCTTTAAGGCAAAGACATCCCTTCTATTACTATCAGCCTCCTCCAAATCTTCAAATTCTTTTATTTTTTTTCTTTATTGCTTTGATCTGACTTGTTAGAGGGGGGCTACATTTGTTCTTCATAGCCACCCTCTGGAGGTTCCAGAACTCACAAAGGACATTACAAGAGGGCAAAAAAAAAAAAAAAAAGTAAGAAAAGATTTAATGAAAAACAGATTACAGGGCCATTAAAGGGTAACCCCACTTTTGTGGGAAAAAAATTGAAATTAAATATAAATTGCATATACTGTATAATTGCTACAGGAGTCACATCGTAATTAAATGGTTTTAAAAATTATCTTTTCTTTTTCAACCTGCAGCCCTGTAATTTTTTGTAAAATGCAATATGGCTGCCTGTAGGAGATTGCCCCCAGAAATATCTGCAGTAAGATGCAAATCAGATTTTGAGCATCCCCTGCAATGAGAATGTAATTTTTGGTGGGATACTCCAGAAGGGAAATCACGTCTAAAGGGATGCAGACCCCGCCACTTTCCTCATTAAAGCCCTGCAGGTCCAGAGCTGTTTGATAATTATAAAACCACTCCCATACAGATTCACTCGGCATATGGACACAGACAAACACACAGTGGTTTCTTCAGAATGACAAAAGGTAGGAATTTACAACAAAGTTTGTTAACCACTTACCCACTGGGCACTCAAACCCCCTTATTAACCAGACCAACTTTCATCCTACTCAGTGCTTGAATGACAAATACTTAATCATGCAACACTGTACCCATATGAAATTTCATATTTTTGACACAAATAGAGATTTCTTTTGGTGGTATTTAATCATCATTGGGTTTTTTATTTTTTGTGCTATAAATGAAAAAAATCGAAAATATTGTAAAAAAAAAAAAAATGCATTTGTCTTCTTCGTTTTAAAAATTTTGCAAATTTAGTAATTTATCTTCATAAATTTTGGCCTAAAGTTATACTACATATCTTTGGTTAAAAAAAACAAAAACAAATAAGTATATATTATTTGGTCTTTGTGAAGGTTATAGAGTCTACAAGCTATGGTGCCAATGATTAAAAATTCATCACACCTGATGTACTGCCAGCTTATCTCATTTCTTGAAACACTAACAAGCCAGGAAAGTACAAATACCCCACAAATGACCCCTTTTTTTTTGGAAATTAGACATTCCAATGTATTTAGTAAGAGACACGGTGAGTTTTTTTTTTCACAAAATTGTCATATTACCAAGTTATTTCTCACACACTGTATAGGCATACTTGCAACTACACCCCAAAATACATTCTGCTATTCCTCGTGAGTATGGCAATACCACACATGTGAGACTTTTACACAGCCTGGCCACATACAGAACCTGTCAGGAAGCTAGTTCAGCTAATACTACTGTAGTTCTCTTACAGCAAAATGCTAATCCTTGTGCAGCTAATGCTCCTTCATGTGCACCAGCACACAGAGGAGCTCAGGCTAATGTCCAGCGTGCACTGACGCGTAAGTGCATCTCCGTGCGCCAAAATGCATCGGCGCGCACATATTCGTGCATTGGTTCCAAATGGCCTATTTAAAGGTGACCCTGATGAATGCTAGCTGCTGGATGTTCTTTCAGCTTCCCCTGATTCATGTTATTTGTGTTCTTCCATGTGCTGACTGATCTCCCGTTGCTCCTGTTGCTTACCTGGCCTGTCCTTGTCCTTAACCTCACTCTGTGGATCCTGACCTCAGCTTGCCTTTGACTATTCTCTGCCTGATCTCCTGGTTTCAACTTCAGCTTGCTACTGGACCTTGCTCTGCCTGCTTCCTTGATACCGACCCAGCCTGCCTCCTGTCTATCCTTCTTACCAACCCTGCCTGCCTTCTGTCTATCCTGCTGCCTTACCGTGTATGACCCCAGCTCACCTTGACTATGTCCCTGTCTGACTGTGACAGTCGCCTGCTATCAAGCTACCGGCACCCGTGCTTGGAAGTCACCTGCTATCAAGCTACCGGCACCCGTGCTTCTTTGAGCCTTGTTCCTCTGTTACCACCTCCAGAGGTGCTCAGACCAGAGCCGCAAGGGAGGCCCTCTTGTCAACTCTGCCTCAAACTAAGGTATGTGACAGAGGCCCAACATCCAAGTATTACCTCCAGACGTTCTAGGAGCATAAATTACACATATAATTTCCTGACAAGCTATCACACTTTTGAAGTCCTTGGAGCACCAGGACAACAGAAACACCCACAAAATTACCCCATTTTGGAAAGCAAACACCCCAACACATAATCAAGGAGGCATAATGAGTCTTTTAAACGTGTCATTTTTTCCACAAGTTTTTGGAAAATGTGGAAAGAAAATAAAAATGCATTTTTTTAACATAAAGTTGTCTATTTATAAGATATTTTTAACACATAACATGTACATAGCAAAAATGACACCCCAAAATACATTCTGCTGCTCCTCCTAAGTATGGCAATACCACATGCATGAGACTTTTACACAGTGTAGCCACATACAGAGGCCCAACCTTCAGGGAGCACCATCATTTCCTGACTACCCATTACACTTTTGTGAGGCACTGTAGGGCACTGATAAGCACTGTAGTGGAACCAATGTGGCATGGATAAGCACTGATGTTGTATGGATGTGGCACAGATGAGCACTGACGGGGTATTGATGTGGCACGGATGAGCACTGACGCGGCATGGATGTGGCACAGATGAGAGTTGATCTGGCATAAACGAGCACTGACGTGGCATGGATGTGGCATGGGTGAGCACTGATGTGGCATAGATGTGGCACAGATGAGCACTGATGTGGCACGGATGAGCACTGACGTGGCATGGATGTGGCACATTTGAGCACTGGCGTGGCATGGACGTGGCACAGAAGAGCACTGATGTGGTATGGATGAGCACTTATGTGGCATGGATGTGGCACAGATGAGCACTGACGTGGCATAGATGTGGCACAGATGAGCACTGATGTCGCATGGATAAGCACTGACGTGGCATGGATGAGCACAGATGAGCCAAGCATGGGCACTGAAGTGGCATGGATGAGCCAAGGATGAGCACTGAAGTGGCATAGGTGGGCACAGATGAGGCATGGGTGGACACAGATGAGGCATGGATGTGGCACAGAAGGGCCTGAATGAGGCATGATTGTGGCACGGATGGGTATGATTGAGGCACAGATGAGGCACAGATTGACATGATTGAGGCATGGATAGGCATGATTGAGGCATTGATGGGCATGATTGAGGCATGACTGAGGCACGTTTGAGGCATGAATGAGGCATGGAAGAGGCAGGTGTGATTAGTGCTGCGGTCTCTTTCCACTCCTTGCATGCTGTACTGATCGCTGTGTACAGTGTGCGAGGAGAGGAGAGAACCAGACATGCGCTGGTTTGTTGACAACTGATCGCTCCATCATTGGACGGAGCAATCACGTGGTAAAGGGCCGCTGTCATTGGCCCTTTACCACAATCCGTGAGCGCAGATACTTCCATATGCACACCCCAGGGAGTGCGTGGGAAGCGCGATTATGAGAGGACATTAATGAACGCAGAATAAGCCAACTGCGCTGTAGCTGTCATTTGGCTATGGCCTGGTCGGCAAGTGGTCAAAATCCCTGCAACGTACATAGATTACGAGGCCCGGACCGCCCATAGGGCACACCGGCGTCACTGGGCCACATGTCTGTGCGGGACCCAAAGCAGCTGCAGTAGCTGGGCTACTCCTTGAGCCTACGCTGCTCACCCGGCCTCTCCTCAGCCAGCCGGCCGCCTATTCGGTTCAGCTGTCAGGAAAACCACCCAGCTACCCCACGATCATGAATGGAAAGGAGCTGCAATGGATCCCATCGCTTGATGCCATCTGCTGCCTGCTAGACCAGAGAGAAAGTAAGTGCCTGTGCAGCCCCCCTGTGCTCCTGGATAGGAGGAGCGGCGAGGGCAGCTACATATAGAGGAATTGATCTTTCCATTTTCCGCACCCACTGAATGCCTGCAGGAGGGAGAGGAGGAGAAGTGGGCATTTGGCAGCTGCAGGAAAAATATGGAAAGATCAATTCCTCTATATGCAGCTGCCCCCGCCGCTCCTCCTATTCAACTTCTTTTGCGGACCCCCCCCACTCTTCAGCCCCCCAGCGCTCTCCAGCTCTAGTCCAGGCCTGATCTACAAGGATATGATACAAGGATATGTAGCAGGTTTTCCAGGCATGGGGCCTAAGGTGGGTCTGCCATTGTTACTGGAAACACTCCCAGCACATTTAAGCTGTAACTCCAGGTGTGAGAACTGAGACAATGACAATTCCGGCATCTTTGGTTTGTGTGTTTTATTATATTTTGGGTATGGGAGAAGGGGATGAGTGGGGTACTCCTCTGGCTCAACTAGGTACAATTTTGGCACTCTTCCAGCAAAAATGCTAGAAGTGCTGTCTTGATACCAGCCGGCGCTAGCCAACACTTCCTGGCGCTTGGATATACAATAACACTGAAAACTGTGCTGGAACCTCGACCTTGATCCAGAAGATCCAGGACTGTAGAACACTTGACTCCTGACACTGCTTTGCTCAAAAGTCACTGAATAGCTTCCTCCAGCCCTGCGCTGGCTTGAGGTAGCTCTTTGTAAATTCCTGTACTGCTGCAACTCTCAACTGGTACACTCCACAATGTACAATGACTCTTCAGGGCCCAAACTGCAGGTACCCCCTCCAATACTTCAGGGTCCTCAACCTAGGTACCCCCTCTAATACTTCAGGGTTCTCCGACCAGGCACCCCCTTTACAGCTAGCTGACTCTTGGATCCCAGAACCTTCCCCTCAGACAGTAGGTAGACCCCCAGGGGTAATCCTCAGTACTCACGACCTTTGTAGGCTTTCCTGGGACTGGACCCCTCTCTCTCTCCACTGGTTCTCGGCACACCAGATCCCCTTCAGCTCAACTCAGCACTCTCTGGATTCTCAGGCAACACCCAGAGACATCCGCTTCCTCTGACAGGAGGAGAGACAGCCGTACTCTCCCTTCTGGGACTCTGCTTCCCGCCAAAGACGCTGAGTTATGCACACCCTTCAAACTTATACCCACTCCCAGAATCCTCTGCAGAATTTGCTGTCTGGGGTAGTTACAAGCCTGAATGTGTCCCTGATTGGGTTTCCCCCACTGCCCTATGAGAAACCTCTCACTGAGCCAGTGGGGAGACTCCCCTCTCAGCAGACACACCTGGAAGCCCTGACAACCTGACCAAAAGAAATCATGGCCCTGCTGTTAAGCAGACAAGGTTTACTATATTTTACCTAGGCTCTTGTAACAGAAAGGCTGCCCAATATGTACTTAAAAAAGGAGTTAATAAACTGTCCAGCACAGAAGCATTAATATGTCCATACAATGTGCAACACAGCACCAAAGAGAATAAAATGTTTACAGCGCTCAGCATACATGACATTGTACTCCATGGGGGTGTCAGTAAACCTTGGTGGTCTATTCTCAACTGTATCTAATGATGTGGCAGCATCAGAAATATGGCTTTATGTTGTATATATTGAATATATACATATCTGTATGTGTGAATGAGCCATAATGCAAATTCAATGCATGTGAACATCACCAACTCAGAACATATTGAAGTTATGCATTTAGCAATACAGTTAGGAAACTAGCATTTGCAGAAGTTCAGTAATAGCAACCAACATATTTTATCAGTGTTAGTTTCCTTTCTCTTAGCTCCCCCCCCCCCCAACCCGTGTTCTTCACCCTCCCCCTGTGTTCTCCCCCCCCCCCCCCGTGTTCTCCACCCCATCAGTGCTTTTCTGCCCCCACGCTCTCCTCCCCCCATGCTCTCAGTGCTGTCCGCCCCACTTCCGTGCTCTCTGCCACCCCTGGGCTCTTTTTTGGCCTCCCTCATCCCCCACAGCTCCACTAGGTTGCCCCCTCCTTTCTCCTGCCAGCTGCTGCGGAGGATCTGTGAGGATTGATAGTGGGGAAGGGGACGGTATCATGGGCTGTTCAGTCTAAAATACCCCTGCCTATATTTTGTCCCAGTCCAGGTCTGGATCACACAGCGGGGAATGTTATTTTCTCAACAAAAGTGGAGCTACTCTTTACGTAGTGGATGTGTATGGATTATTTTTGGAAAATAAGGATATTGTTTAATGTCACTTTAACCACTTAAAGCGGAGTTCCGCCTCCCCCTCCAGAAATTAAAAGTCAGCAGCTACACATACTGTAGCTGCTGACTTTTAATATTAGGACACTTACCTGTCCTGGAGTCCAGCAATGTCGGCACCGCGGCCGATGTTTCCATCGGCTGTCTGGTGCTGCAGCCGCTATTTCTGGTAAGGGAACCCGGCAGTGAAGCCTTGTGGCTTCACGGGAGGGTTCCTACTGTACATGCGCGAAGCGCGCTGCGCATTCGGTTTGGCCTGGCGGCGGAGGAAGGAGGAGGGGGCCAAACTTCGAGGGACGGCGCAGAGGCGCCGTCTCCCGGAAGTGGGGAAGGGTACCTGTCAAGGACAGGAAGGTTTTACTCCCTTAATGACCAGGCCATTTTTGCAATACGTCACAGCATTGCTTTAACTGACAATTGTGCTGTCGTGCGAAGCTAAACCCAAATGAAATGAATGCCCCTATTCCCAAAAATAGAGCTTTCTTTTTTTGGTATTGATCACCTCTGCAATTTTTATTTTTTGCGCTATAAACAAAAAAAGAGCGACAATTCTGAAAAAAAAAACAATATTTTTTACTTTCTGTTATAAAAGATTCCCAATAAAAATTTTTTAAAAAATCAAATTTTTTCATCAATTTACGCCAATATGTATTCCGCCACATATTTTTGGTAAAAAAAATCCCAATAAATGCATTTTGATTGGTTTGCGCAAAAGTTTTCACATCAACAAACTAGGGGATAGATTTTTGTAATTTTTATTTCTTTTTTTATTAGTAATGGCTGCGATCAGTGATTTTTAGCAGGACTGATCCCTGTGTTCATTTGGGACAGAACGGTGGTCTGCCTTGTTTCCTCTAGCAAACCGCCATTCTGTCTCCATGGGGAGCGATCGCGGTTGGCTAGAGGATATCACGTCTGCCGGACCCGCTGATTGGTTCCCCCACTGTCTAATACACGAACGACAAACAGGTAAATTTTGCGTAATAGAGCCGACCTGCCGCTGTAAAACTACGGCAGCTGGTCGGCAAGTGGTTAAAGAGTGCAGATGCTGGAAATGTTAAATGTTCCACTCTAAAAACAGGTGTAACATGCATTATGTCCATAAAGGTCAACTGAGCCTTTAACCCTTATTACAAAAATACACCTACTGCTGTTAACTACAGCACTTAACTTGTTTATGTGTTCATTCTTTTTGGAACGCTGTGCCTGATTTCAAATTCCCTGGTGAAATTCCCCCCTCTCTGGACCTTGTTTCTGGGTAATTCCATCCTCTTACAGCAGGGGTCGGGAACTTTTTTGGCTGAGAGACCCATGAACACCACATATTTTCAAATGTAATTCCGTGAGAGCAATACACTATATTTCAGGGGTCAGGAACATTCATATTAATGGGCCGCAGCTATACAGTGAGTAGATGGAGCTGTGTGAAAGTGCCTGGAGTCCGGACGGGAAGAGAGCAGAGCAGGCAGGTATGCAATGAGGCCGGAGTGGTGAAGTGCCTGCAGACCTGCGAGTGATGGAGGTGAGTATAGGCCCTGAGAAAATGGCGGCCGGCTGCTGAAGGCCTCAGAAGTGGATGTGAGAGGCAGCTCCCGCGGGTCCCCGGGTGTCAGAGGGGAAGGAGATTGTGTCTGTCGGGGTACAGGGAGCGGATGGCAGGTCTCCTTACCGGGCGGTGATTGCCAAGGCCCTCAGATGCACAGCACACGAGCCGGCGGCGATACCGCGAGTAGGCCGCGGGGTCCGTAGAGCGGCAATCCAGTCACCCAGAGACGAACTGAGGGTAGCGGTGGGTAGCCCACAAAGGGTACAGTTGATGGGTGCAGAAATCTACTTGGCACAGCTACGCAGATGGCACTGGATTGAGTGGTAGACGCGGTGGAGCTCTGGGACTACGCGTCCAGCGCGGCTCACGTCGGGGCACACCCCCCTTTATTAAAGATTTGTCTGCAAGCCAGATGCAACCATCAAAAGAGCCACGTCTGGCTCGCGAGCCATAGGTTCCTGACCCCTGTCTTACAGGGACCCATTGAGTAAGGCTGGTCATATACGGTGCATATTACTTTCTTGCAACCACATTGATAAGTCTCGTTACATCCAATGAATCCCATGGCCCTGGTGCAAAGCCACTCCCTTGCTCCTCTCTCCAGCTGCTGATTGACAGTTTGTGCTGTCACTACTGTACTGTGTATTTAAATAGCACATGAAGTGCACTTCACTACCTGGAAGCACAGGTAAAACAGCGCTGAGGACCTAAAGCCAGCGGCAGTGAGCAGGGAGGGAAAGTACGTGTAAGAGCACACATATTAGGAAAAAATGTACTGGGGAACATTGCACTGCTTAAAATTACCCAGGGTTTGTTACCACTATAAAAGAGTGAATCTTGGGTGAAGTTCTGCTTTTCCACCTCCTCCCGTACTCCTCTCCCATATTTGGAATGTCTTGTTTTGGGGGGAGAGGGAGCAGATTTTAACAGGTACTTGCTCCCACTTCCAGTTGGATTGCTGTGGCGATCCGAGTGGAAGTTCACCACCCCCCCCTTCCCCCGCAGCCTCTTCGAACATGTCACAGGTCCCAGGAGATTTCAGCACCATTCACAAAGCGCAATGTGGCTTGTGCATGCCCAGTGGGCAGCCGGCTGTGAAGCCACAGGGAGTCATAGTCAGCTGCCCACAGTTAAGATGCCGACACCTGCACCCAAAGACCTGCAAAGAGCTGGGTTTGACATCACTGGATCCTGGGACAGGTAAGTGTGTTTTTTAAAAGTCAACAGCTACAGTATGCACGTCTTGTACCCAGTCCTTTGCTTCTTTTCAGATGCTGGTATATCTCATAAGAAATTGTTGGTCCGGTGCGACCTCATCACCAGATAAAATGATGAGGGGTTTTGTAGAGGCCTACAGAGTCAAATAGTTTGATGTTCATTTTATATTGATATGAATAGGGACATGGGTTTTTTTCTTAGGGTATTTTTCTTCAGAGGACCTGTTCTTTGAGGAACATGTCCCAGTGGTCCATACCCTGTCACAGATCCATGTAAATTATGGCTTGGCTATATGATCTCATAATGGATTACTTATGGGCTTTAGGCTACTGTCTAATAACATCCTGTATTATGTAACCCATATTGTATGCTGAGATGGTCTGAAAAAAATTATTGTACTGTTTCGTACTTATCTGTTCTTTTGAAAACTTCAATAAAAAATTATTGAAAAGAGAGGGAAAGTAAAAGAAAATCCAAAATAGAGGGGATATCTTCCAATGGGGATACATGTTCTGGTGATCTGGAGGACTCCAAGAAATTACCTTACAGCGATTGTAAAACTCAGGGAAAAAAAACCCCAAAAAACCCAAAAAAACCCAGTAAGACGAAGGCATACTGTAAGGAGCTAGTGTGCATCGCATACTAGCTCATTATGAAATACTTACCTTAGAACGAAGACCTCCAGTGGCGCCTACACGCCACTTAGCTGACATCTTCCCCGGTGTTTCTTCCGGGTTTGCGGGCTCCGATGACTTCACTCCTGCGCATGCATGCGGGAGCCGCTGTTTATGGCGCAGGCTCTGTAGGTAAGTCGGACCCTCAGAGCACATGCGCTGATGGCGTCATCGGCTGCATGCACTCTGAATGTCTCCTAAACTGTGGAAGTTTAGGAGATATTCACAGTACCTAGAGGTTAACCTTATTAAAGGCTTACCTGTAGGTACAAGTAAAAAATAAGACTTTCCTGGTGCCTCCATGGCAGCATACCAATGATAGAGCTCCGCCTCGACTCCTCCCTCAGTGCATAGCATAAAAGACAAGAAGGTCCCTTCCCCCAGCATTCTCCTTTTTTAACTCATACCTCTGGAACTGGTGAAGAGTTAGCAGTATGTCCCTACCTCTGCCTTACTTAGTTTGGCAACTTCCGCTGGGTTCAGCCTCTCCCAGACGCAGTCCCTGCTCTTGAGTCGCTCATAGCACTAATAAGGCAGGGAACCCCCTCTGTGGATCTTTTGGGGTCAAAAGCAGAGTTTCCTCATAGGAACGCAGTCTGCAGTTTCTGAAAAATTATGGATGAGTCTTGACTTCAACAGCCGGGTCAGTGTTCCCCTTTATTTTATCTGTTTCATTTATATATTTCACTGGTTTCTTTAAAGCCCCATACACACACGCAGATCGTCGTCATACAAATGTTCGTCTTTTCTCCCCGGGATGTCGGTGTCTGTTGAAAAGTGCAAAGACAGCACAAGGACAGCACAAGAATTTTGTCCGCAGACTTCAGCTGACTGCAGAAGTGATGTCATGTAATGGTTAACTTTCCCTGTGTTTTTTATTTTCTGAGCATGCCCAGTCTTGCAAATCTGCGGTCTGTCGGCTGATTTCTGTACTGACAGGCAAACAATTGTCCGTTCTGGTGTCTGCAGACAAAAATTTTCATGTTTGCAAGAAAGACTCTTGTCCGCAGATTGTGTGCAGACATCTGTCGGAGGCACCATACTAACACGCATACAATCGGCAGATCTTTCGTCCGCCGACGTTTGTATGACGACGATCTGCGTGTGTGTACGGGCCTTTAGGCTACTGTATGTGTTATCAATGTAATGTCTTATTTTCCATTTCTCCCCTTTTTTTCAGGTTACTGTCGCTAGATGATGTTATTAGTTAGGCATATTTTGTTTTTTTTTGTTTTTTCTTCCTTATATTCTGGTAGTAATGCGTTTTTTTAGGGGTTTGTCCTTTTTCCCAAAAAGTTACCTCTTAAGCTGGATACACACTGTGCAACTTTTGTTGTCAGATTTCCTTTAGATTTGCCTTTTCGGTGTGGTGCAGGGGCCTGCCTGATTGCATGCAGGTTGGGGGGTTTAGGTTTGGCCTCATGTTATATGGTTTTGGTAGGCCTGGAGGAAAAAATCTAAAGAAAATTGTATAGTGTGTTAGTCGCCGGCCATGTTTGTTGGGGGAAAGCAGTGCTCGCTTTCCCTAAAGCAATCAAAGTAAACTATGAGCAGCAGTTTTGTCCATTAGGCTCCCCCTTTCCCTAATTAAAGATATATATGAGGAGGCATCTTGCTCATATGAGTGGGATCTGCCTCTATGAGAAGACCTTCAAGTGCTCCTTTCCCTGCCCTTAGGTAAAGCAAATTTTTATTTAAAATCTGTACAAGTATATCTCTGGGTATAGTTGTGCAGCTATGTGTGTATGTGTGTGTATGTATGTATATATATATATATATATATATATATATATATATATATATATATATATATGTATGTATGCGTGTATGTATGGGTATCTGTCTCGTATAGGTCTGACAGTTTTATTCCCTCTCTCTTTTCTTTTTCTTCATCCCTATTGTCTTTTAAAAAAAAAAAAATGGGGATTTTTTCTCTTTCTCTCTCCCTCTCTCTCTTTTTCCCTTAGCTGACCCTGCTGCTTGTAAGTCATCATGAGTCGCTCATCTCGTGCACAAGATCCTCACAATTCTGATAGGTATGGGAACAACTTTACGTGAGTATTTAAAAAAAAAAAAAAAAGAAGAGAGCATATGTCTTTGAGTGATGGGAATTTCCCTCTCTCACCAGCCCTGCCCATTCCAAAAGGTCGGAGAGATCTTCGAGACATCGAGATGACGAGAGTCCATATAGATCCCGATCCTCACAACATAGATCTGGAAGATCAAGATCAAGGAGGCGGGACTATTCCCCATCTCCCCCTCATCATACTTCCAGAAAGATGTGTTGGGCTTGTGGCGCAAACCCCCTCCCGGATAAATTAGTCTGCAAGGACTGCTTGAGAGATTATGCGGCCAATCAGGAGCAAGAAAGCAAACAAGTAGTAGACTTGATCAAACAGACAGTTAAGGATTCGATTTCAGAACTAACATCGGCTCCGGCCCAATCTGTGTCCGAATCTTCTGCTCATGTTCCAGATACCGAAAGGCCAGGTCCCTCCGCAACTATTACTCCTGTGCATCCGGCAGAGCATCCAGCCAGGGAGTCAGACTCTGACGGATCTTCAGATGAGGGGGATCCATCTGGGTTCCAATATTCCTTGGTTCAGCCCTTCATTCAGGCGGTCAAAGAAGCTATTGCCTGGGAGGAAGTGGAAGATCCCACTCCTCAAAAATCCAAATCCTACTTTCTATTTCTTAAAAGGAAACAGATCTATTTCCCTTTAATGGGAGAAATTAAGGAGGTCATTGATAATGAATGGCGGAAAACGGATAAGAAATTTTCGGTGGGACGTATGAACAAGCTATACCCTTTGGCTGAACAGGATATGCATTCCTTAGCCTCGATGCCAGTTGTAGATGCAGCAGTGGTCCGCCTGGCAAAGAACGTTACATTACCTATTGGAGGACTCTACTTCCTTCAAGGATCCTTTAGACAGAAGGATTGACTCGGACCTACGAAAATCTTATCTGGCAGCAGGTGCAGCTTGCAGACCAGCAATTGCCCTCACCTCGGTTTCCACCACTATTAGGTCTTGGACAGGAAACATCGAGACTGCCTTACGTCAGGACGTCCCAAAGGAGGACATAATCAAAGCCCTGGAAGAGCTTAAGGTTTCGGCAGATTTTGTGGGAGAAGCGGCAATTGATACCATCCGCTGCTCAGCCAGAGCTATGCTCCATTCTGTGATGGCAAAAAGAGCTTTATGGCTTAAACCATGGATAGCCGATCTTGCATCCAAACAGAACTGGTGCAAGATTCCATTTGACGGGAAAAATTTGTTTGGGGAACAACTAAATACAGCCATCTCGAGAGTGTCGGACGGAAAATCGGGCATGCTTCCACAAGACAGAAGGGCTCGCAAGTCAAGGCCATTTACAGCAAGATTCCGTCCATCTAATATGCGGGATTACAGACAGCCAAAACAGGTCAGAGAGAGCAGGAGACCCTGGAGAGGCACTCAAGCTTCCTTCCGGAATTCCAGAAAAAATAAAGTCCTTACCGATCCCCAAGAGGCGCCAAAACCTTTTTGACGCCAACTTAGCCTTATCCCTCCCAGTGGAGGCCAGGCTAAAACAATTTTTTCCAATCTGGGCAAGCCGCTGCCAGGATCCTTGGGTTCTATCGACTATTCGTTGTTGCCATTTTTGGAGTTTTTTGGGTCATCCTCCTCAAGATTCGTTCCAACAGACAACGTGGCCGACCTCCCATCAAAAGGCACAAGCACTGTCTCATTTCCTGACATCTCTCCAGCTTCAGAAAGCGGCAGTTCCTGTTCCCTCGGAAGAGCGCTTCAAGGGATTCTATTCTACCCTTTTTCTGGTCCCAAAGAAAACAGGAGGTTGGAGACCTGTTATAGACCTAAAGAAGCTAAATCGACACATTCTTCTCAAAAAGTTCAAAATGGAGTCCCTGCAAACAATTATCCATGCCTTCCAGCTAGGGGACTGGATGATCTCTATAGATCTGCAGGATGCGTATTTGCATGTCCCAATTCTCCCCTCTTTCCAAAAATACCTGAGAGTCGCAGTGGGACAATTGCACCTCCAATTCCAAGCCCTTCCCTTCGGCTTGTCCACCTCTCCGCGAGTTTTCACAAAGATACTGATCTCATCCTTGGCTCCACTTCGAGAAAGAGGTCTAAGAGTCTACCACTATTTAGACGATATCTTGCTTCTGGCCTCCAACCCAAACCAGCTCATAGTCCACAAGGAAATGTTAATGCAGGAATTAACGGAAATGGGATGGTTGATAAACCCACAGAAGAGCCAGTTAATACCTACTCAAGAGATGATTTATCTGGGCGCCTTATTCAACACGAAACAAAGTTCAGTTTCGTTGCCTCCTCAGAAGAGGGAAGCCATTATTCAGAAAATGATCCGAGTTCGGCGGTGTTCTTTCCTGACAGCATCTCAATGCATGAGTCTAATAGGCACTATGTCGGCCTGCATCCCTTTAGTCCCCTTGGCATCTGAGGCATTTCCAAGTAGCCTTTCTGGCACAGTGGAAGAGACTACATCTTTCCCAAAAGATCAGTCTGTCAGCGTCAACAATCCGAAGCCTACACTGGTGGACAGACGCAACAAATCTTTCCAAATCGCATCACCTCGGCTCTCCCTCATGGATCATAATTAAGTCCGATGCCAGCGGACAGGGCTGGGGAGCCCATTGCGGGGAGACAAGGGTACAGGGAAGGTGGCCTTTCCTTACCAACGGGATTGTGTCCAATATCCTAGAAATCAGAGCGGCTTTCCAAGCACTGTTAGCCTTGACATCCATCATCAAAGGTCAGAGAGTGTTACTGCGTCTGGACAACAGAGCAGCAGTGTCTTATCTTCAGAGACAAGGGGGCACACACAGCAGATCCCTTCTCAGGGAAGTGGAGCCAATACTCTTATGGGCAGAGAAGAATCTCCTTGGCCTGAAAGCTGTGTATCTTCCAGGCACTTTGAATATGGAAGCAGATATGCTGTCCAGGAACTTCACGGACAGCAACGAGTGGTCTCTACACCCCCACATCTTCCAGCAGATAGTCAATTTCTGGGACTATCCTCAGGTAGATTTGTTTGCCTCTCCGAGCGACAACAAGTTGACCCGTTTCTTCTCCCGCTTTCCTCACCCATCGGCCGAAGCAGTGGATGCTCTGGTATGCCCATGGGTCTTCAAGACGGCTTATGCCTTTCCACCTCGCCCACTGATTGCGAGTTTTCTCTCAAGACTTCTGAAGGAAGAAGTCCAAGTCTTGGCAATACTACCCTATTGGCCGAAGAGACCAAGGTTCCCTCCTAGCCATGTATCTCAGCCTGGAACCGCCGACGAGGATCCCCTCCTTTCCTCACCTGTTATCCCAAGGCAGGATGTTTCACCCAAATCCCCACAACCTTCAGGTTTGGAAGCTGAAAGGCAGAGGTTTTAAACCTTAGGCTGCTCCGCAGAGGTAATCTCTACCCTTCTAGGAGCGAGAAAGCCTTCCACAAACGCAGTTTACAATAAAATCTGGAACAAGTTTCAAACCTTTGCTTTTGGAAAAGGATTCAACCCGATCTCTTCTTCTATGATTGACGTCCTTTTTACAGACGGGTCTAGATTTGGGTCTTGGTCTGAGCTCCTTAAAGGTTCAGGTAGCAGCAATATCGGCCGCATCCAATAGAAGATGGGCAGAAGACCCCTTAGTAGTGACCTTTCTGAGAGGAGTATTAAAAATCCGCCCTCCGGCCAGGCGCTCCTTTCCAAAATGGGATCTTTCATTCGTTTTGGAGGTCCTCTCAGATCAGCCGTTTGCCCCAGTAGAGCAAATTTCACTTTGGAATCTTACATTAAAAACGGTCTTCCTCTTAGCCATAACATCTGGAAAGAGAATTTCGGAACTCCACTAGGAATTGGTGAGGAACACATTTCCTTTTTCCCGGATAGGGTGGAACTCCGTCCAATTCATGGCTTTGTCCCCAAAGTGGCGTCATCAGCTTTTCTAAGAGAACCCTGGGCATTGCCAGTTTTTACTGACATGGATTCCGATACTTGCCACGAATTAGACATCGCCAGAGTGCTGAAAGCCTACTTGGCTGCCACCGAATCTTTTAGGATATCGGAAAGACTATTCATCATCCCTCATGGGGAAAAATAGAGGGAAAGATGCCACTAGCAGAACTCTAGTCTCCTGGGTAGTGAAACTAATCAAAAAAACGTACATATCCAAGAAGTTGGTGCCTCCAACACAGGTGAAGGCTCATTCCACGAGGGCTGTAGCAGCATCTTGGGCAGCTAGGGCCAATGTCTCCTTGGAGACGGTATGCAGGGCAGCATCCTGGTCTTCTCGCCATACTTTCATCAGGCATTACAGAATTGATCCAGGATCTCTTACAACTGTAAACTTTGGAAGGAGAGCACTAAGCTCGGCCATGTCCTCTGTTTGAATAAAATTTTTTTTTCTTTTTGTGTGCATTATCCCACCCATGTCAGCTATTTATTTATCATTGGTATGCTGCCATGGAGGCACCAGAAAAACGGAAAAATGTATCATACTTACCGTAATTTTCCTTTCCTGGTGCCTATCCATGGCAGCATACGCTCCCACCTTCGGTATTCTAAATTACAGGAGAATGCTGGGGGAGGGGGCCTTCTTGTCTTTTATGCTATGCACTAGTCCTGAGGGAGGAGTCGAGGCGGAGCTCTATCAT
Source organism: Pelophylax lessonae (assembly GCF_965119305.1). Classification (NCBI taxonomy): domain Eukaryota; kingdom Metazoa; phylum Chordata; class Amphibia; order Anura; family Ranidae; genus Pelophylax; species Pelophylax lessonae. Next base: position 454,810,032 of record NC_138769.1, read on the forward strand.
TGGTATGCTGCCATGGATAGGCACCAGGAAAGGAAAATTACGGTAAGTATGATACAATTTTCCGTTTTACTTCCACTTTAATTTGCAGGGATTTCCTCTCACTTCCTGTTTGACTATTTGACTATGGGACAGAAAGTGAAAGGAAATCCCTGCAATGGGATACAGATGGCTAAAAAAAAATCTGACAGGGGTAACAACCCTCCCTTGCTCTATCCAAAACGTTTTTCCTACAGTTCTACTTTAAGTAGCAAAATGACACCCCAAGCGCAGCATGCGGTTTAACATGTTTTTCACGCACTTCCGTGCTGCTCAGGTGTACATGCAGCCTAGCGGCTTTGGGAAACAAAGTTAAATTGTTGGGTTTAGTTCTCCTTTAAGTTAACGATCCAGTAGCTTGATGAAATAATTATTTTGATGTTCTGATGGAGTCAAGCAATTATCAGTTGTTTTAACAACCATTTTGATGGCTTTCAACCAATTTTAGTGTGATTAAATCAGTGATAAAAGATAACAAATGGGTTGGAAAGTAGAATTATATCCAAGTTGGTCATTTGATTTAGGCAGCACTCTCAATTCTGAAATAGTCTTTTTGGTTTTGGTTTTCCTTAGGCTGCCCATGCACTATATAGTATAATTAGATCATAGAATCCTTTTAAATTTACCAAAACTATGTAACACAAGGACAAATTGAAACAATCCATGCAAACCGTATCCACTTAGATGGATCCTTGTAAGGCTGGCTATACATTATACAATTTTCTTATTCAATTTCCTTTAGATTTACCTTCCACTATGTAGTGAAAGGGCCTGCCTGATTACATATGAATTGAAAGTGTTTAGGTTGGATCTATTATTATTTGGTTTTGGTAAATCTAAAGGAAAACTATAGAAGAAAATTGTATAATGTATGGCCAGCCTAATGCCTCGTACACACGCATCGATTATTGCCCGGGAATTTTCGGCCAACGTCCGATCAGCCAATTTTCGGCTTGTTAGTATGATGCTTCCGACAACCGACTCCGACTTTTCGGCCGAAAAAAATCTGGTGTGCATGCTATAAAATTTTTGTTGGCCATCAACAGAACGGCCGATTTTCCATCAGTCAGTACAGATTTCGGCAGACAAAAATCTGATGAGCAAGACTGGGCATGCTCAGAGAAGAAAAAATACACGGAAAGTAAACCAGCACATGACATCACTTCTGAAGTAGATTTTTGTTGACCGGGAAAGTTCGTGTGCAGTCTAGGCACATTCCAACCAACAAAACAAGACTCTGGACAAAAGTCGGATGATCGGTTGGCCGATAATCGTTGCGTGTGTACGAGACATTAATCTAGGTTCACACTATTGCGGGTGCAGGAATGTGTGTAATTCGCTCGCATTCCTGCATCTGCAGGCACCCAGGGCCAAAACATGCTGTTCTTTAGCAGATGCGCAGGGGAGCCATTAATTCTTCTTGGCATCCCCATAATTTTGGAAATGCAGCACGTTTTCTGGTGTACAAAACCGCATAGTGGCCTGTGTGTGCGTTTTGGAAAAGGGATCGGGACCTTTTCCCTGCATTTCCTGCAGGTAGAGCAGCCTATTCAAATGAATAAGATGCTGTGCCTGTGCAAATGCGGCACACACCAATCACATCAGTGTGAACCTAGGCTTTCACATATCTTAAGCTGGATACACACGATACAACTTTTGTTATTTGATTTCCTTTAGATTTACCTTCAACTATGTAGTGCAAGGGCCTGCCTGGTTGCATACAAATTGAAAGTGTTTAGGTTTGACCTCATATTTTATGGTTTTGGTCAGAGGCGTAACTAGAACCTTCAGGGCCCCGATGCAAGAAACCATGAAGGGCCCCCCAGACCCCTGGCCGGGGCCCTTCCCTTCAAGCCCGGGGCTCTTCCCACTAATCCTGGGGCTCTTTAATCTCATTGCATGGCCTTTTATTATGGTCCCGCATCAGGATCCTTTCACAAGTTCTGCAGTGGGCCCCCTTCCTGCAATCTTGGGGCCTCCCCACAGTGGTGAAATGCCAGGGCCCGGTCGCAAGTGTGACCTTTGAGATCCTAGAAGTTCACCCACTGGTTTGCTACCGGGCCCCCTGGAGCATGGGGCCCGGTAGCGATTGCAACCCCTGCAACCCCTGTAGTTACGCCCCTGGTTTTGGTAAATCTAAAGGAAAAAATCTATTGAAAATTGTAGAGTGTGTATCCAGCTTTAGGGTAGATCTATGCTGCAATCATTTTAGACATTGGATCCAATATTCACATGAAAACTGATACATGTATGGCCATGCAATATCATATCTCTACCCATCTACATATAGCGCATTCCCGTAGGAGCCGCTGGTGAATAGGGATCCCCCACCCTGCACAGCCAGGCACACCAAATTTCCACAGGCTCACTTGAGACAGGAAAGAGTCCAGCAACTTTGTTTTATATTTTATTTAGAGGTATTGAACTTGGATGGGGATAGGGGTATTATGGGATGCCCACTTGACTTTAGCAAACTCTCTTCAGGGACACTTAACTCATACACTCTCTATATACACTCCTTCTCCTCCAGCACATCACTTGCTTGCAGAATAACTCAGACAGCGGGAACACTGTTTAAGGGATCAGGCAAGGCTCTCAGTCAAATCCAGCAAAAGCCCTTTACAGGCAGGGACTGCAAGCCCCTTTGGTGTGTAGAAAAGTCCAGTGTCTAGCTACATTACTGTGGCTACTAATCCCAGCACCACCTCTTCAGGCACTGCCAGCCCACTTGGCTGCAGCTGCCCCTTTCTCTAGCCCTCCTGGCTACTTTCCACAGTACTCCCAGATTGCCGGCTGTCTTCTCCCTGTAGATCTCCCAGACATGCTAGTGTAACGCTCCTGCGTTTCTTATATGGTGTGGATTTTCAGCTGCAGAAATAGTTCCACGTCAGTTGTCATGTAAGAGATATGCTGAGATACCATTCCCAACCTCAATGACTCATCATGTGTGGAAGGTCTTATTTCAGCCAGTAAATACACACAATTAGCAAGCTGGTTCCTAGAGTGACTTTATATATGTGGTAACACAATGATGAAGGTTTGAGGGATAGGTTGAGTGGAGGTGGTAGGTGATAGACACTTGAAGGTGAGACAGTAGCAGATGGATGCAGGAAGGTTTAACAATGTTGTATGATAGCAGATGATAGAATAGCAGGTGGACATACAAAAGAGATCAACCCAGTGCAGAAAAGTAGCAGTAGTCTCAAGAGCTAGCAATCTAGTTTATGCAGATGTGATAAACAGTCTCTACTATGCAGAGCTAGATAGTGTAAGCTTAGTATAAGTTTATAGAGAATTCCCCTGCGGGGTACTTAGCACTATTAGCGATACAGCCGAAGGGTGGTTTAGGAGAGGCGGATGATCCAGTAGCGGGATACAGGGATCAGCGCAGCGAGGTTCCGTCAGCGAAGTAAGCTTGCAAGCATGGAAGCTTCAAGCAAGGTTAGCATCCAGATAAGGGTGTTTGAACGAACACATGTGAGTGAGAGCCGACGCCTTAAATAGCCATCTAGTCCGGCGCTGAGTGATGACAGCTCCAGTCTTAAAGGTGTATGCGCACCTTTCCAAAAGTAAATGGTAGGGCGCATACACTTGTGGAAAGTGTAATTTAGGGTACCAAAGGTACCGGAACATTACAGCTAGCTGGCTCCAGCTGTCCTCACTCTTGCTCCCGTGTCTCTTGACAGGACTCCTCCATTTGTCGTGAGAGGATCCCTCCAGCACCCGAACGCCAGGCTCAGACCAGACCAGAGGGGCTACCTCATGGGCTTCCCACAGCTTCCTCAGCACTCCATCACCAGCTTCCACTGGAACTCCACACGGTCTGACTCTGAGTATTTTGGAGGGACCTACCTCCTTCCAGCCCATTTTGCTGGGTATTGGATGGGGTCCTTCTCAAGACTCCAGGCAGCTTCTCTTAACCTCCGTTCCATTCTTCTGGAAACTTCTCCAAGGATCCAGCAAGTAGGGGGAGGTACCAGAAGTGCTGCCTGATGAGTAATCCATCAGCCTTCCTGGATCACTCACCCAGATCCAGATAAACACAGACTTGGCTGCTAGCCAAGCCTAACAATTTACAATCTGATTATACAATCTACTAATTGAAGACAGAATTGTGGATTCCTAGCATTTGGTTGAGGTTGTTAAAGTTAGAAATAATGTCATCATTCCTGTGCAGAATGTACAGCTGGCAATACACACTATACAGGCTCTCCTTTGCTCACTTTTTCATGCATTGTAATTCTAATTGATTTTATGCTAACGACAGGCACTGCTTCTCCTCTAAAACGCAAGCCACTTGCATACCGCTTTTCAGAAGTATTTGACAGGCAATATCTTGCCCATTCACCATCCTTTTTAACCCCCTAAATGCCACTCCAATGCAATTCCATGCAGTTCAGCCCCATGAATGGGTCATGCCCCCCAACTGCTCCCCCATTAGCAGCAGAGGCAGTGTCTGTTAAAGTACACATTCCAGACCCATGGCAGGATTTATATCCCTTGTTACATTTGGTGGGCATTCCCCCCCCCCCTCCAACATGTGCAATTCAAATTAATAGAGCCGCTCTGCCACCGCCCACAACAACCCTGTGGCAGTAGTGAGGCATTTAGAGGGTTAAAATAGGAGGCACAATATCACCTCCTCACCACTTGTCAAACGCCTCTGAAAAGCAATCCAGGCTCAGCAGTCACTGACGCTAGTGTGATCAAGCCTGAAAGCGACATGAGGTATAATTCTTGCTGTGGCATGTGTACACCCCCATCTGCTGCCACTGCAGCTAAAAGGGGGAGCAGACGGTGGTGGTAAAACTGTGGCTTAGCTGCTGGGTTTTACCACCCCTCAACTGCCACTGTGAATAAACCCTGAAACATAAACTCACAAAGTTGAAAAATGAGATTGCATTATGTGGTCAACTTAGGAGGAGGTATATCTAAATCAGTTGTAACAGAGTGGCGAAAAAGAGTATTATTACTACTACTGATCACACACTAATCTGATTGCAAAAAATACTAGACCACTTCACATTTGCCCCCATTCGTTCCCACTTTAGCGTTTTTTTGCTTGTTTCCCTACGCCTGATTATGCCCAACGTGCAAATCCTATTCTTTCTAATGGTGCCTGTTCACACTTGTACATGCAGTTGCCCTGTACTCTATGCCCCATGCTCAGAAAAGTACATGAGCTTTTGTTTTAGAGCAGGGGTGTTGAACTCAATTTCATTGCGGGCCACATCAGCATTATGGTTGCCCTCAAAGGGCCAGTTATATCTGTAGGATTAGATGTCCAGAGCACCCCATGCCCCCTTACACCCTTTCATGAGATGTCAAGAACCCCCCCCCCCACCATCAGAAGTCAAGAGTCACCCACCCTTCCTTACATCACAATGCACCCCCTTACCTTGTGCTGCTTCCAGGAAAAAGATGCAGGTGGATCTGGGAAGAATTAAAATACAGGGTCTGGAGGAGAAACAGAGGAGGGTTGGAGTCAGCTTCCAGTCTGCTGAATGCTGAGATCGGGGGAGGGGCAGAGACAAGGTGGTGTTGCGGCTGTACAGAGAGGTGCAGGATCTGTAGGAGGAGCCCTGCCCTCCTCTCTGCTGCAGGCTGCTGAGAAAGGGAGTGGGTAAAGACAAGCCTTTCTGCAGCTGCACAGAGAAGTGCTGGCTCTGACAAAGGAGTTCTGTCCTCTCTGCTGCTACAGTAACTACAGAGACAAGGTGGGGGCAGAGACAAGGGGGGTGCTGCAGGAGAGGTGCAAGAGCCACATGAAATGGCCTGGGGGTCCGCATTTGGCCCGCGGGCCTTGTGTTTGACACCTGTGTTTTAGAGTATTCAGGCATTTTTGGCCACATAGACTTCTATAAAGTGCCTGTAAACATGTGATGCATGCATTTTTAGAACTGCTCTCCCCCGCCCAGCCGAGGAAACAAAAGCCTGAGGCTGGTTTTGCACAGCTCCGATGGCAGCCACAGAGTGCACTGGTAAAGGGGCCCCTTTGACTCAGTTTCGGGTGCGAATTCAGGCAAAAATTCAGACCTGATTTGCACCTGAAACGGTGAACAGGGACACACCAGACCCCAGGCACGAACCCGCGGCCACATTAGCGTGAATCCAGTCTGAAGCTTGATACATATGCAAAAATCCTTCTACAACTCCTGTAATATATCTGAAAAATGCCTCAAAATCACCAGGAATGTGCGCTGCTTGGGTGCAAATGCAAGCCTAAAACTGCATACAGAAATGCGCAAGAAAAAAAAAAAAAACCAGCCTCAAAATTGCATACCTATGGTATGCTATGCTCAAAGGTGATTCCAGAAAAACATCTTGTATGTATTTAGCCATTATTCTATTCAATTGTTTATTTTCTGAAGCACTAGTCTGAAGTATTTGATGATGTCGTAGATTGCCTGACAACACTAATAAAACATTGTTGCAAATGCATTGTGGCTGTGAGCAGCTGTAATTATGGATTACTCAGATAATATCAGTAAATAGATCATGTTTTCATACCGTTGTTTGGAAACTTCAGTGTGTTGACACGTGTACCTGCTATGCCTTGTGACTCATAGGAATGCAAAGATTATCAAGTTTTTTCAGTATGACAGTAGAAAGAGCTTTGGGTGTGCTGTCACTTGAAAAAAAAAGAGTTACATCTGCCACAGCCAAATGTCTGCCATTATGTACAGGCATAGCTCTGACATTTCCATTCCTTACTTTCCTTTTGGCCCACAAGGCTGCATTCACACCTCGACATTTTGAACGGCGGGAAGATTTGGCGCGATTCTGCCCACGATTTCAAAGCGCTGAGGTGTGAATGACAGATTGCAATATGCATATTTGAATGGCACCTAAAATCGCAGTGCGGTTTTGCCACAATTGTCGAACGATAAATCGCGCTGCAATCGCGGTAACCCGCATCATGTAAAGCTTGTCTCCCAAAAAAAAAGTTCAGGACCTACTTTTGGGCAACATGCTTAACGTGATGTGGGTTGCCGTGATTGCAGAGCGCTTTATTGCGCAACAATCGTGGCAGAACCACACCGCGATTTTTTGTGCCATTCAAATGAATGGCATCACAAATGTGCGTCCTGCGATTTGTCATTCACACCTCAACGGTTTGAAATCTGCCCGCAATTTAAAACACAGAGGTGTGAATGCAGCCTAACTGTCATTGAGGCCTTTTTGGCCAATAGGAATCTGTGAGAGTCAGGAGGAGCAGACAAGATCTGTCACTGCTTTGCCTGCTCAGAGTACTGACATTTGACCATAGCAGATTTTTTCTTTAGAAAACAGTCACAGCCTAAAGCTGGCCATACATTATACCATATTCCTTTTCAATTTGCATTAGAGTTACCTTCAACTGTGTAGTGCAAGGGCCTGCCTGATTGCATACAAATTGAAAGTGTTTATGTTTGACCTCATATTTTATTGTTTTGGTAAATCTAAGGTACATGTGTGAAGCAGAAGGCCCGCGGGCCAAACCTGGTCTGCCAGACCATCTCATGTGGCCCTCGCACCTCTCTTGCACCTGCGGCACCCTCCTCATCTCCGTCCCCCACCTTATCTCAGCAGTCAGCAGCAAAGAGGAGGCCAGATCCTACACTTCCCCATGCAGCTGTGGAGAGACTCTTCTCTGCCATCACCCTGTCTCAGCAGTCAGCAGCAAAGAGGAGGCCAGATCCTACACTTCCCCATGCAGCTGTGGAGAGACTCTTCTCTGCCATCACCCTGTCTCAGCAGTCAGCAGCAGGGAGGAGGACAGAACTCCTTAAGCAGATCCTGTGCCTCTCTGTGCAGCCATAGTACCCCCCCCCCCCATTTCCACCTTCTCATTATTCAGCAGACACAGGCAGCTGACTTAAAGTGGAGTTCCACCCTAAAATCATACTTACCTCCATCTTCTTGCTCCGGGTCACCTGAAAAACAAATGGATAATCGCAATTTTTTTTTTTTTTTTACTTACCTCGTTTAGAAGAAAATATACTTACCTAACTTCCTCTTCCTCCCCTCGGTGGCCACGGCGATTTGTCACTTCCTGGCTTGCGATGACTCCTGGGAGCTGAACATCATCGCTCCCAGGAATCAATGCGCCTGCACCGGCCCCGACGTCTGTTCCGGTGCAGGCGCTGTCATACCTTGCTAAACAGCTTCTGGGCATGCCCAGAAGCTGTGCAGGGATGACGCTGCGGCACCGGAAGTGACGGCGGGGCTGGTGCAGTGCATCGTGGGACCGAAGAAGACAGAAGAGGACGCAGAAGAGGATCGCGCTGGCTTCAAGCTGCCCACACCTGAGATGGCAGCGCTGGACAATACATTTTCAAGGTAAGTATTTCTTCTAAAAGGTAAGTGCAACCCAGGACAGATCAGAGGCTAGCGATTGTGGAATGCACTAGCCCTGACTGTCCCGGGGGTATTTTTATTAAAAAAAAACTTTCCCAGGGTGGAACTCCGCTTTAAGCCCTCCTCTGGTCCTCCTCCAGAGCATGCACTTTCTGCTTCCCAGCTCCGCCCTCAGCATCTTCTTGTCAGCAGCACATGTAAAATGAGGGACAGTGGGGGATTTTTGTCTTCTGATGGTGGGGTGGCCCTTAACATTTGATGTAAGTGGAGGTGGGGTACTCTGGACATCTAGTCTTACAGATACAACTTTGAGGGCAACCATAATGCTGATGAAATTGAGTTTGACACCCCTAATCTAAGGAAAATTTGTACAAGAAAATTGTACAATGTATGGCCAGCATAAGTAGAAAATACTTTTCCTCACCAGTATGATGCAGAGAGGAACACCAGCTCTCTTTATAGAAGCAGTAGTCTGTCCGCAGAGGTCCAACATGTTCCTTGCTTCACCAGAGCTAGAGCTCTCCAATCAGCTTGGACCATGAGCTTTGCTGAATGGAGAGCTATAGGCCTCACTCAGCAGAGGTGTGTGGAATCTCTGCAGAGAGACTGCTGCTTCCCCGCAGAGCAATGGTTCTTCTTTGCAGTTGACTGGGAACATGCTTTTTTACTCAGAGTGCTAAAAAAAAAAAAAAGATTTTGCTCACCACCTCTTGAAAAGTGATGGCAAATCCTCTTCCAGTCTGGGAGAGTGCAAGCATACATAATAGTTGATGATCTAATGCAGCCTTTTAAGACTAGAGTCAGTGTTGTAAATAAAAACAATGACAGAAAAACTCCACAGAAGTATAGCAGAGTTTATAGAGCAATAATATTAATGGTCAAAGCACTTATTTTCCCGTAAGTGATTGGAATAATACTGTTTTAAAGTGGTTTCAGTTCAAACTCTCTCAATCAACATTAACTATTTTTTATCCTTTTGCTGTTAGCATTAAAGTAGACTATAAAGCAGTGATGGCGAAGCGTGGCACCCCAGATGTTCTGGAACTACATTTCCCATGATGCTCAACTACACTGCAGAGTGCATGAGCATCATGGGAAATGTAGTTCCAAAACATCTGGGGTGCCAAGCTTTGCCATCACTGCTATAAAGTAAACTATAGGCAAAACATTTTTTTTTTCCATTTTTGGATAGAGCAAGGGAGGGTTATAACCCCTGTCAGATTTTCTTTCGCCATCTGTGTCCCATTGCAGAGATTTCCCCTTAGTTCCTATCACACAGCCAAACAGGAAGTGAGGGGAAATACCTGCAAATTAGGGGCAATTCCTTGGGAACCCCCAGGTTACCAGAACTAGTGTCCCCATTGGAAGATTTTCTTCTCTATTACTATTATTCTGGGGACAACCCAAAGTTTGGGATTTTCTTTTACTTTCACTTTCAAGGATAATGGTAAACAGGAAAAATAGAGAAGGTGAATCTCCATAATGGGGACACAGACAACAATAATATGTGTCAGGTGTTTTAATCACTCTGCACTATCCAAAACTCAAAAAAAAAAGTTTTTCCTTTAGTTATGCTTAAAGTGATTGTTAATGTTTGCTATTGGGGCACTTGTGTGTGCTCGCTCCTGAGCACCGCTCTGTCAGTCCATTGACACAGAGCTTCGCAAACTCCCTCCCACTGGCTGTGATTGACAGCAGCAGGAGCCAATGGCTCCTACTGATGTCTCTGAGCAAATTAGGAGAAAGAAAATTGCTGCTCTTCTGCACAGCACTGAATCGAGGTTGGGCTCAGGTAAGTGTACCAGGGGCTTGGGTGGGAGCTGCATACAGAGTTTTGTTTTTTTTGATTCTGTAAGGCTCCATGTACACGGGACGCTGAAAAAGGCCGTTTAGGAGCAGTTGGGCGTTTTTTTCACAAGCCCCTGAACGCAGCTTCATGTTATCTTATCTGTCCATGTACACAGGGTCGTTTACAGTCATTTGCAGGCAGTTGCGTTCAGGGATGTTTTTTAGAACGCAATTATTTGTGTTCGAACGTTTGTTTCCTGGCGTTTCAAACGCAAAAACGCGACCGAACGCGTCCGAACGCGACCGTACGCGATGACCCGCGTTTAGCGTTCGCATTTTTCCATTTTAAAGGGGAATACATCTTTTGACCTCTAGGAACGGTTGTAAACGCAAATGCCCGCAAACGCCTGCTAAACGCGGGTACAAAACGTGACCGAACGGACATTTCAAACGTCCTAAAAATTCCAGCATTCAAAGGGACTTTTAACAACGTCCCGTGTACATGGAGCCTTACACTTATGTAGAGACTGGATTAAGGTAAAAAAAACTTTGTACCTTTAGCAGGGATCCTCAAACTACGGCCCTCCAGCTGTTGCAGAACTACACATCCCATGAGACATTGTAAAACTCTGACATTCACAGACATGACTAGGCATGATGGGAATTGTAGTTCCTGAACAACTGGAGGGCCATAGTCTGAAGACCCCTGCTTTAGAGCCATTTTAAGACCAACCTTGCCAAAGTGAAATATACTGACATGACACCAAAAATGTACTAACAGAATCAATTTTTTGCTGACATGACACCAAAACTTTACTAGAGCCAATGTATTATTTACATGACACATACAATTTACTGACAAATTAAAGACACATTTTTTTACAGACAGTTTAAAAATGAGCCAAAATCACAGTTTTCAGTGCAAATATCAATATTTAGACTACAAACACGTAGCTAGTGCAATGTGTTTAGGCTATAACAAAAGGCAAAAAAAACATTATTCTCCATTTACTTGAAGGTCAGGTTAATATAACTTAGCAATGTTGTCACCTGTAATTCCACTTCAATTTAAGTTCCATAGCCACCACAGAAAGTGAGGGGAAGTCTGAGGCGCCAGGTTCACCAGAATAGAGCTTCTGGATTTGATCGTACTTTTGGTGATAATGGTAAACAGGCCAAATAGAGGATGAATCTTCCCACCTGGAGTACACAGACATCAATAAACAACTGACATTTCTGTTTTCAGCTGTCAAACAGACAGAAATGCATTCTGCCTTTAAAACCACTTTAGTAAAAAAAAAAAAAAATAGGAAGGTATAACATATTTACTTGTTTTAAAGCTTTTTTTATTTTTTATTTCTTCAGTTGCTTCCTGATTTCTGACCTAGGCCAAGATGATATCATACATCCCAAGAATCTTAATGGCCATTTTATTTTCTTTAATCTGGAGGAGGGGTTTTCTCAGCTATGCACACCCTCCAGTCTGCTTGCCGGAACTAAGGGCAGATGGATTCCAGGAAGTCAATGTTACATCCACCCTTACTCAAGAGACTAGAAACACTAGAAGGGTGTTTATCAAAGTGGTTTCTCAACAAAATAAAACATGGGGACATGAACGGGTGAGGGTCCATTCACACTAGCGGGACTTGTCAGGCGACTTGGTCGCCTGACAAGTCGCGGTGGGTCGCCTGCCATTGAATAGTACAGGACCCGTTCTAATAGGAGCGACACAAGTCGCTCCGACTTAGAAAAAGGGTCCTGTACTACTTTGGGGCGACCTGGAGGCGACTTGCATTGACTTCAATGATATGAAGTCCGTGCAAGTCGCGCCGATGTCGCGGTGACTTCACAGGTCGTCCCACCAAATGGTATTTTCGAATGGTAATAATGCAATTACTTTGATTATTTTCAATGATGAGGTGCTACTTCTGGCCTCCTTACGATCTTTTCTTCAGACTTCTGGTCACCGTGTTCTGAACATTCTCCCAAAGTTTGGCTGGTCCACCTTAATTTGACTGGTAGCCAATGGCAGTGGGTGGATTTGAGACCTGCTATTGGGCTGAATAGTGGCTATGGATTTGACCACTGCTCTGCACTGTCAATTAACAGTCAGGCTGGGTTTACAGGCAAACTTGGGTGTTTGTGTTCACTGGTTCAGGTCCAATTCAGGTGCAAATTTATCCAAATTTGGAAGCATAATATTGTGCAAAATGTCTTGGTATGCTGACACCTTAAGAGTTCCCTTCATTGGAACTAAGGGGCCAACCCCTGAAAATCAACCCCACAGCATAACCTCCCCTCCACCAAATGATTTGGACCATTGCACAAAGCAAGGTCCATAACGACATGGATTAGCGAGTTTGGATTGGAAGAACTTAACTGGCCTGCACAGAGTTCTTATCTGAACCTGATAGAACACCTTTGGGATGAATTAGAGCGCAGGCTGCGAGCCAGTCCTTCTCGTCCACATCATTACCTGACCTCTCAAATGCACTTCTGGAAGAACGGTCAAACATTCCCATAGACACACTCTTAAATCTTGCGGACAGCCTTCCCAGAAGAGTTTAAGCCGTTATTGCTGCAAAGGGAGGGCCAACTCAATAATGAACCCTATAGACTAAGACTGGGATGCTATTAAAGTTAATGCGGGTGTAAAGGCAGGCATCCCAATACTTTTGGTAATATAGTATATGTGAACCTAGCCTAAGGCGGACCTGATGGGGATGTAGTCTCTCAGTTCCCCAACGCTGTTGCATTTTGAATGACAATTGCGCGGTCATGCAACACTGTACCTAAACCAAATGTATGTAACTTTTTTCCCACAAATAGAGCTTTCTTTTGGTGGTATTTGATCACCACAAGTTTTTTTCTTTTTTGCTAAACAAATAAAAAAAGACCGAAAAGTTTGAAAAAAAAAAAACGTTTTTTGTTTATGTTATAAAATGTTGTAAATAGATACGTTTTTTCCTGCACTGATGAGGCCACACTGATGGGGTGGCACTAATATGCGGCACTGATGGGCACTGATATGTGGCACTGATAGGTAGCACTGATATGCAGCATTAGTGGGCACTAATAGGCGGCACTGCTGGGCAGCATTGATGGGCACTTATAGGCGGCACTGATGTGCACTGATAGGCCGCACTGATGGGCACTAATAGGCGGCACTGGTGGGCATTAATGGGCACTGGTGGGTGGCACTGATAGATGGCAATGATGGGCACTGGTGGGCAGCACTGATGGGAAGGGCAATGGCGGGCAGCACTGATGGGGAGGGCACTGGCAGGCTCCCTGATTTCCATCCCTGGTGGCCATGGTGGACATCCCTGGGGTCATGGGTGAACATCCCTGGGGTCATGGGTGGGCATCCCTGATGGTTCTAGTGGCACCCCCCCAAGGGTCTGCACTGGTAATCAATGATCTGATTACCAGTCCAGACCCCCCCTGTCAAGAGAGCCCCAGATCGTCTCCCCTCTACTCGTGCCTGTCAGGCACAAACTAAGCAAAGCTGATCAATGGCTCTTCCTGTGTACTATGTGACCAGCTGTGATTGGACACAGCTGGTCACATGGTAAAGAGCCTACGTCAGTAGGCTCTTTACCGAGATCGGAGATGTGGTCAGAGTGACACACCTCAGCACTGATCGCCGCTCTGTGCGCCCCCCCGGGGGGCGCGCAGAGTGCATTATCCTGCTGCAGTCATATGACGTCCGGTCAGGATAATGTAACCACCTTCCCGCCATCATTTGCCTATAGGGCGGGCGGGAAGTGGTTAAAGTTGCAGCGACTTCAAAGTAGTTCATGCACTACTTTGGTCCAAAGTTCATGCAACTTGAGGGCCATATACTTCAATGTTAACAGAAGTTGAATGAAAGTCGTACCTGAATGTTATACAATGCAACAGTTGTCTATTATAACTGGTGAAAGTTGTTTTCAAGTTGCACCAATCCAAAGTTGCATCAAAGTTGCACTCCAAAGTTGGTGCAACTTTCGAGTTGTACAAGTGTGAAGGGAGCCTTAATATATGATGTTAAAAACAGATTGTTATGCACTCACAAGCGTCCCAGAGTGGTAGGCATTGAAACAGCTGTCTAAAGCCGAAAGTCCAGTCCTGGCAGGAGCTGCTGTGATCTTATGAGTGCTACAGGAGCCAATACAGGAATCTAGAAAGCTGCCCAGAGAGTCGCTGCGGGAAACTCAAAGAAGCTGTCAAAGGAGCTGTGAAGTGCTAGGACGCAGTGACCAAGTGTACAGTCTGCCCTAAAAGTTAATGGCTGTACGTGGCCATACTGTTGTAAATGGCGATGGCTATCATTGTATAGTAAAATAAAATCCCCAGAAAAGTAATAAAGGGGAAATCTTCCAATGGGGACACTAGTTCTGGTGACCTGGGGGGGGGGGGGCCAAAGAATTCCCATAAAGTGGCCCTTCTTTCTATTTATTTTTCTGCTCTTGCTTAGTTAACTTTGAAAAGTAAATACTTAAATTGGTGCCAGTAAATACCTTATTTGCCTTACCTCCACTTTCTGTGCTTGTAATCTGCCTAGTGACATGGTGTAGTGCATTTGCATTTTGCGCTGACTCCCGGGACTGAATTGTCTGGTATCCCAGAAGTCTTTTTTTTTTTTCTTCTTGCTAGCAGTGTAGGAGTGGAGAAGGGCCATAGGAAAGGTGATAAGTTCTGAGGAGGGCTGGAGAGGGGCAGGTGAGGGCAGAGATGTGCAGGGATCCATTCATCTGTGCCTTTTCAAGCCCTTTATGTGAAGCTTTAAAGCGCTGCACTTACTGTGCATGTGCAACCGGGAGACCTTTTACTACACATCTGCAAGTTCTCACTGGGCCGGCGAGGTGAAGCGTCACGGACTATTGCCGAAATACTGCGGCCAGGACTTCATTTGCCCGGAGTAAACATGGCCCCTCACAAAAGTAGTGTGGGGTATGAAAACGATGCAGTTTTAAAATAACACTAAATCCTAATTAACCACTTGCTTACTGGGCACTTATACCCCCTTCGTGTCCAGGCCGATTTTCAGCTTTCAACGCTGTCGCACTTTGAATGACAATTGCACAGTCATACAACACTGTCCTCATATAACATTTTTATAATTGTTTCATATAAATAGAGCTTACTTTTGGTGGCATTTAATCACCAAATATAATCTAAAAAGTGCTGCGCAGTGTGCTAAAAGGTGTACATGAAATGTTGAACTAAGTGGGGGAAGGGCCAGGCGAGTGTCGGTGATCGGAGGCTTACCACAGCGGCTAAAACGCTGCATCGGATCGTACAGAAACAGGTGCATGCTCGGCCATCCGTCATCCCATGCCATTTGAACATACTCTGCATGAATAGAGTGGGGCACTCTAGTACCCATAGCATAGGAGTGGAATTAATTATTTTAATAAAGTCCTTTTCATCAGATGTTATTTGCACTATGGATGTCTGTTTTTTCGTCCAAAATGAGAGAACAGTTGCTGTTATACACCTAATATTGGGAGTCTGGTTCGAACAAGGAACAAAGGAGATTGTACATCACAACCCTGTGAGGATATATCTGCATATTTGGAACAAGCTTAATTGCAAGGTCA
Organism: Pelophylax lessonae; assembly: GCF_965119305.1. Lineage (NCBI taxonomy): Eukaryota > Metazoa > Chordata > Amphibia > Anura > Ranidae > Pelophylax > Pelophylax lessonae. Next base: position 454,825,781 of record NC_138769.1, read on the forward strand.
CATTCAGTGAGGTGAGCGCCCACTCTTTGGGGGGTCACGAGAGTGGAGGTGATGCACCAGACAAGCCACTATTTTATTTTTTGTATCACAAACCATCACTGGTGATTGGGACTGTCTGATTATTCATTTTTGGAAAGGACTCTTCACATTTGATTCCATATATGCTTCAGTGATTTAGCACGTAATCGCATGAAGTTGCATTGTTTGATTTACTATTGTCCCATCTATGTTTTATTATTTACGTTTATTTATTCATTTATTTATCTATATTTCACTTAGTTCACAATTTTTGGAAGGAACCCTTCACAATTGTTTTCATATATGTTTTAGCGATTAAGCACTTATCGCACGAACTTGCATTGTTTGACATATTTTTGTCCCATCTAGGATTTATTAATTTTTAATTTATTTATATATCTCACTCAGTTCACTATTTCATGTACACCTTTTAGCACACAGCGCAGCACTTTTTAAATTAGATTTATTTCGTTTTTCACACTCAGTGATTAGTTAGTGATTAGTGCAAGCTGCATTTTGTTAGGCACAGCTGCTCACAGGATCCCCTATTGTATTGTAGTCTAATCACCTCATCACCTGATAGTAGTACTATGGACGCCTTTGCATTTTTGGAAAATAGAGATTTGTTTCCATATATGCTTCAGTGATTTAGCACCTAATCGCATGAAGTTTTATTGTTTGTTTCACTATTTAGTTGTATAATTGTATTTATATAATATTCATATATCTCACTTAGTTCAATATTTCATGTACACCTTTTAGCACACTGCGCAGCACTTTTTAGATTATATTTAGTTTTTCACACTCAGTGATTAGGGAGTGATTAGTGCAAGCTGCGGTCTTTTAGGCATAGTTGCTCACAGGCTCCTCTATGGCAGTGGTCCTCAATCCTTGCCTACAGGGCCCACTAACAGGCCAGGTTTGCAAGATAACTGAAATACATCCCAGGTGATATAATTTGATGCTCAGTGATTGCAGTACTCTAGTCTGCATCTCCCCAAGGTAATACTTAAAATCTGGCCTGTTAGTGGGCCCTGAGGACCACTGCTCTATGGTATTTAATCACCACTGGGGTTTTTATTTTTTTGCTAAATAAACAAAAAAAGACTGTTTTAAATTAAAATCGATTTAGAATTTAATAAAACATGTTTTTCATATGTTGTACAATTTTGAAAACAGGTCATTTTTCTTCTTCACTGATGAGGTGGCACTAACAGGCTGCACTGATGAACACTGATGAGGTGGCACAGGTGGGCACTGATCAGGAGGCACTAGTGAGGCTGCACTGATGGGTGGCACTGATAGGCAGCACTGACAGGTGACACTAATAAGGCAGTGAGGGGCACTGATAGGTGGCACTGATTAGCAGTACTGATGGGAACTGATAGATGGCATTGGTGGGCACTGATTAGCAGCACTGGAGGGCACTAAGGGGACCTATATCCCTCTAACAGAATCTGTTTAATGGCTTTCTTCTATTCTTCACCCTGACAGAGTGAAGAAGAAAAAAAAAAGCCAATAATTGGCTTCTGTTTACTTCCGTGATCAGCTGTCATTGGTTGACAGCTGATCACATAGTAAAGGGCCCATTGTAATTTGCCCTTTACCTCAATCAGTAATCAGCCAAGTCCCAATGACTCAGCGATCACAGAGCGCATCAGCAGCGTGAGAACGGGAGGACATACATGATCACCCTTCCGGCATTTTAGGCTGTAGCTATCTTTCGGCTATAGCACGAGCACCAAGTGGTTAAGCTTTAAAATGTTTAAATTACATTCTGTTGTCCCACCCTGTTGATAGATGCCCCCCACGGCCAGTTGGGGGCGGTTTGAGGTGCCTGGGGGGACGCCGGCTGGGGGCGGTTTGATGGAGGCTGATGCCCCCCTCCCCCTGCGGCGTGCTTCGGCTTGGGGCTCCCCTGGGATATGTATTGCACCCTCTGGGACCTGCAGACGTCTGAAGTTGACCGTGACACGTAACTCCCTGCAGGCCGCCCTCTTATTTCTTCCACTGAACGATGGTTTTTGCACTATGTTGTGTTGATACACTCTACCCCTTTCACACTATGTTATGTCCCACTTTGCACTTTTATGCCCCTTGGGATGTGGCCCTGTTCTGCTGCTACCCTTACTCTGTATTTTTGTTGTTGCTGTCTCATATTTTTGTTCGTACTCAGGTACACTAAATAAAGATTCATTAAAAAAAAAATTACATTCTGTTGTATTTTTTTTCATTCTGCGTGTTTAACCGCTTTACCACCGCCCACAGTAATATTACTGCGGCAGAGTGGCTCGTTATCGTCTGACGACGTAGTACTACGTCATCAGACACTCCCCCTTCTGGGCGGCGCATGCGCGCCGCCGGAGGCTCGCTCCCGCTGTTTTCATTCACAGCGGGAGTCGGGCCAGGGGAGGAGCAGCGGCGATCGCCGCTGCTCTGCCGGGGATCTAGTGTGGAGATCCGCCCGCCTGTGTAAACACAAGCGGACGGATCTCCTAAGTGACAGGGAGTGACAGATCGGACTGTTCAGCATAGCTGGACATCCGATCTGTCCATGACTCACTCAGTCACCTCCCCCCCCTACACGTCAGTAAGCACCAGGCATACATTAACCCCTCCCTCTCCAATAAAATTAACCCCTTCCCTGCCAGTGTCATTTTTACAGTAACAGTGCATATATATAGCACTGATTACTGCAGTAATGTCACTGGTACCCCCAAAAGTGTCAAAAATGTCAGTCAAGGGTCCGATCTGTCCGCCGCAATGTCGCAGTCCCGCAAAACAAATCGCAGATCGCCGCCATTACGCGTTAAAAAAAAAAAACACCAAAAATGACATAAATCTTTCCCTTTGTTAGTAAACGCAATAACTTTTGCGCAAACCAATCAAAATACGCTTATTGCGATTTTTTTACCAAACATAGGTAGCAGAAAACAAATTGGCCAAAAATTTTTTAAAAAATTGGTTTTTACATCTTTTTTGGGGGGAATTTCATATAAAAAAAATGTTAAAAATATTGTTATTTTTTCAAAATAAATGCTCTTTTTTTGTTTATAGCGTAAAAAGTAGAAATCGCACAGGTGATCAAATACCACCAAAAGAAAGCTCTGTTTGTGGGAAAAAAAGGACATAAATTTCGTTTGGGTACGGCGTTGCACGACCGCGCAATTGTCAGTTGAAGTCGCACAGCGCCGAATCGCAAAAAGTGGCCTGGACGGAAGACAGCAAAATCCTCAGGTGGTAAAGTGGTTAACTGCATGTCCTCTTTCATTTGCAGGGATTTTCTCTCACTTCCTGTTTGGCTATGGGACACAGATTGCGGAAAGAATTCTGACAGGGGTTATAACCCTCCCTTACTTTATCCAAAATGAAAACTAAAGTTTTGACCATAATTCTCCTTAAAAGTAGAATTATAGGCAACACTTTAATTTCATTTTGGATAGAGCAAGGAATGGTTATATATAACCCCTGTAAGATTTATTTTTGCCATCTGTGTCCCATTAGGGAGATTTCCCTTCATTTCCTGTCCCAAAGCCAAACAGGAAGTGAGAGGGAACCTCTGCAAATTAAGGGAAATCCTTGGGGACTCCCAGGTCGCCAGAACTAGTGTCCCCATTGGAAGATTTCCTCTTTTCTGGGGACAACCCAAAATTGGGGATTTCTTTTAATGGTAAGCAGGACAAATAAGGAGGGTGAATCTCTCTAAGTGGCACAAAAATCAATAAGAAACTGACATGTGCTCCAATAGCTCTCCACTCTATTCTACCGTAGTTATACTTTAACGTTTTTCATGCACCCTCCCCCACAAAACAAAAACAACTCTGGCTTGAGCTGCCATGGTATCCATTGCTCTTACTGTGTGCACCTGACAAGCCCTGTATGTGTCATCCGGCGCGTGCCCCGAACATGTGTGCAAGCCATGAATGTTCACATAGATATGCAGCAACTCACTCACTGACATGTGTGCAGCGTCCAGCGCTATCCGCCAGATGTCGCTGTGGACGACTCGCTGCACGCAGAGGCGGCGCTGCCTGTCACAGGAAGCGGATGTTTGCGGCTACAGCGTTACTGGTGTGAGGAAATGAAAACACAGGTAGACGCTCTGGCCCCTAAATATCTACTGCTCTGGTGGAGTCCGTCTGAGGTGAGAGCAGTTGGAAGAGAGTGAAGGGCTGCCGGAGTTGTGGACAGACGGTACTGAGAAGATAGCTACGCTGAGTTGAAGGAGTGCGGTAACAGAGGCGGGCTGGCGGAGTACATTCACATGCTGTGTTCCTGAGAGAGCAGTTCACCTGTCTGTACACTTTACCATGGCCAGGACAGCTAACCTGCTGCAGCACCAACCCTGCCAATGCTGTGCCCGCCGGAGCGCCTGTTCTGGAATTTACAGCCTCCTCCTGACCCTGGTCACCCTGCACAGCGCACGTAGCCACACCGAGGGTGAGTAAGAACTGAGCTCTGCTCCTAGGCTATGGGTGTACATGGGGACACTACACTCACTCTACAAGGAGTGGCATGGGGGTACTTGGGGCCAACCAGACAGTTCCTTAGGACCGAGGACAGGGGACCAGCCAGTTCCTTAGGACCGAGGACAGGGGACCAGACAGTTCCTTAGGACCGAGGACAGGGGACCAGCCAGTTCCTTAGGACAGGGGACCAGCCAGTTCCTGAGGACAGGGGACCAGCCAGTTCCTGAGGACAGGGGACCAGCCAGTTCCTGAGGACAGGGGACCAGCCAGTTCCTTAGGACAGGGGACCAGCCAGTTCCTGAGGACAGGGGACCAACGAGTTCCTTAGGACCGAGGACAGGGGACCAACGAGTTCCTTAGGACCGAGGACAGGGGACCAACGAGTTCCTTAGGACCGAGGACAGGGGACCAACGAGTTCCTTAGGACCGAGGACAGGGGACCAACGAGTTCCTTAGGACCGAGGACAGGGGACCAACGAGTTCCTTAGGACCGAGGACAGGGGACCAACGAGTTCCTTAGGACCGAGGACAGGGGACCAACGAGTTCCTTAGGACCGAGGACAGGGGACCAACGAGTTCCTTAGGACCGAGGACAGGGGACCAACGAGTTCCTTAGGACCGAGGACAGGGGACCAACGAGTTCCTTAGGACCGAGGACAGGGGACCAACGAGTTCCTTAGGACCGAGGACAGGGGACCAACGAGTTCCTTAGGACCGAGGACAGGGGACCAACGAGTTCCTTAGGACCGAGGACAGGGGACCAACGAGTTCCTTAGGACCGAGGACAGGGGACCAACGAGTTCCTTAGGACCGAGGACAGGGGACCAACGAGTTCCTTAGGACCGAGGACAGGGGACCAACGAGTTCCTTAGGACCGAGGACAGGGGACCAACGAGTTCCTTAGGACCGAGGACAGGGGACCAACGAGTTCCTTAGGACCGAGGACAGGGGACCAACGAGTTCCTTAGGACCGAGGACAGGGGACCAACGAGTTCCTTAGGACCGAGGACAGGGGACCAACGAGTTCCTTAGGACCGAGGACAGGGGACCAACGAGTTCCTTAGGACCGAGGACAGGGGACCAACGAGTTCCTTAGGACCGAGGACAGGGGACCAACGAGTTCCTTAGGACCGAGGACAGGGGACCAACGAGTTCCTTAGGACCGAGGACAGGGGACCAACGAGTTCCTTAGGACCGAGGACAGGGGACCAACGAGTTCCTTAGGACCGAGGACAGGGGACCAACGAGTTCCTTAGGACCGAGGACAGGGGACCAACGAGTTCCTTAGGACCGAGGACAGGGGACCAACGAGTTCCTTAGGACCGAGGACAGGGGACCAACGAGTTCCTTAGGACCGAGGACAGGGGACCAACGAGTTCCTTAGGACCGAGGACAGGGGACCAACGAGTTCCTTAGGACCGAGGACAGGGGACCAACGAGTTCCTTAGGACAGGGGATCGGCCAGCGGACCAACGAGTTCCTTAGGACAGGGGATCGGCCAGCCGGCTCCTTAGGACCCAGGTGAAATGGGGCGGGCCGGCTATCTCCTTAGGGCCCAGGGGAAAGGGGACGGGCCGGCTATCTCCTTAGGGCCCAGGGGAAAGGGGACGGGCCGGGTATCTCCTTAGGGCCCAGGGGAAAGGGGGAGGGCACGATAGAGGCAGTGTGTACTTCACTCATAATATGAAGCAAAGTCCTGTTAACTGACGTAAATATTGTGAATCTCCGCCCGCCCGCTTTTGGCTCCCAAGGAAGTGACAGGCAAGTGACGTACCGATGCGTCACTCTGCCTGGCCGGGGCTGACCGCCGCAGTATATAGTCGGTCGGCAACCGGTTAAGGTCAGGAGACTGTGGTGGCCACTCCAGAACCATCACCTTTTTCTGCTGTAACCACTGGAGGGTCAGCTTGGCCTATAGTGCTTATGGTCATTATCTTGATGGAAAGTCCAAGAGCATCCCCTGCGCAGCTTTCGTGCAGAAGAATTCAAACTGTCTGCCAATATTTTCTGATAGCATTCTGCTTCATCTTGCCATCAATATTTAAAAGATTTTCTGTGCCTTTTAGAGCTCACACATACACCAAAAACAATCAGTGAGCCACCACCATGCTTCACAGTGGGGCTGGTATTGTTGCTATAGGCCTTGTTGACCCCTCTCTAAACCTAGCACTTATGATTGTGGCCATAAAGCTCTATTTGATCTCATCACTCCAGATTAGTGTGCCAGAAGCTGTGAGGCATGCCAAGGTGTTGTAGGGCATATTGTAACATGGCTTTTTTGTGACATTGGTGCAGTAAATACAGATACAGATAAAGACTTCTTTCTGGCAACTCGACCATGTAGCTCATTTTTTTTTCCCAAGTATTGTAATATTGTGATTCTTGTAACAACCACACCATCTTTTCCCACAGCAGCCTGTATTTCTCCTGAGGTTACCTGTGGGTTTTTCTTTGTTTCCCGAACAGTTCTTATGGCAGTTGTGGCTGTCTTTCTTGGTCTACCTGACATTGATCTGGTATCGAGATCCTCAAATTTTCCACTTCTTAATAAGTGATTGAACAATACTGACTGGCATATTCAAGGCTTTGGATATCTTTTTTTTTTTTTTCTCATATCCTTTTCCATCTTTATAAAGTTTTATTACCTTGTTATACAGGTCTTTTGATAGTTCTTTTTTGCTCCCCATGGCTGTTTCTAGCCTGCTCAGTGAATTCACGCGAGAGCTAACCAACTTGTAGACTATTTATACACACACTAATTGCAAGTTAAAAAGCTGCAGATGTGGGAAATTTAACCTTCCAATTGCCATTTTAACCTGTGTGTCTGTACAAAGGCCAAACATTCCAGGGTATGTAAACTTTTGATCAGGGCCTTTTGGGTGATTTGTTTAATAATTTAAAAAGGAGCCAAACCTGGGATAATACATGGCTTCATATGATCCCTAACCTTTAAAGACAGGTGTGTTGTTTTTTTTTTTTTTTTTCATGATCAGTCATATTTTTAATATCAATGTCAGAATTTCACGCTTTCTGCCAGGGTATGCAAACATTTGAGCACAACAGTAACTATATCTTCCTATCTATTTACTATGCCAATGCTGACTGAGAAGAGTGAAGTTCCACTTTAAATTGTAGGCAAAACTTGTAACCCTACTTCAGAAAATGAAGAGCTCAAAATAAAATGTTATATGTGGTGTGTTTTTTTTTTTTATTTTTTTTATTCTTTTATTGTTATCACAAGGAATGTAAACATCCCTTGTGACAGTAATAGGCAGTGACAGGTACTGTTTATAGAGGGGTCTGTAAGACCCCAAACCCCTCCTCTGCACTTAAAAGCATTCAAAACGCCAAGCATTTGGCATTTGACTTGGTATTACTCTTGGCAAGCAGAGCTTAGAAGGGACGAATAAGTAGCACAGGGAATCAGTCAGGTTTTATGCATTGCAAGGAACATGCTGATAGCAGGAGAAAGCAGAGAAATGTCCTCGTTGGTGTTCTGTTTATCTCTAAGTGCAGTGTGAGGACCTGTAAGTCAAAAGTAAAACTGCAGCAGAGAAAGCTCAGGTCCTCTTTTGCTAGACAGGGCAGTGCTGTGTTTAGTAGAGTTGTGTAGATCTCAGAACTGAATGAACAGAAATACAAATCCTTTTTTTCACCAGGTAAAGCAGCTCTCGTATATGCATTTCATGTGTATATTTATTCTCTTGAAGTTCAGATTAAGGTGTCATGTGCACGGGAGTTTATAGGCATTAAAGTGATTGTAAAGTCTCTCTTTTGTTGCCCCCACAACAAGCCGCTTGCTATGGGGGCACCTGAGCTCAGTCACAGCTCCCTGTGTCCATTCAGACATGGTGCCCCTCTCTCTCTCTCTCCTCATTGGCTCAATGACTTTGACAGCAGCGGGAGCCAATGATGCTCAGCTGCTGTCTCAGCAAATGAGGAGGAGAGTCTCGGGCAGCCAAGACTATCCTACAAAACCACTGAGGAGAGATGAGGCTCAGGTAATTATGAGGGGGGCTGCTGCACCCAGAAGGTTTTTTTTTATTCTAATGCAGGGGTTCCCAAACTTTTCAGACCGCGACCCCCAATATTAGATTGCTGACGACCCGCGACCCCTCCCCCCTCCCCCTCGTATGTAAGATTTGCGATTTGGTTACATACTGACAGAGCTAAAACAAAAAGGAACACAATCTCTAAGCCAGGCTATTTTATTAACAAATTATGGACAAAAACAAATACATCCATAACTGTGAAATGCTTACAGACAGAATACGAACAAGCTGCCGACCAGAAATGAAGTATTTTAAGTTGTTTCCACTGTTGATAGGAAAATGCGAGTGATGGCAGCGGCGCCTCTATCCATGTCATATAGTGCGCGCTCCACTCCGCACAAACACTTGGATATGCGCTTCATAAAAGCTAACATTTATCTGGTTAACGTTAGAGTGAGCGGCCTCTTTCTTTAAACAAATTTGTTTAGGCTTTACAATAAATATTGTTTATGGACTAATTAATGCCACAATAATTTGTTTATTTTATTGGCTAATTGTATTTTTCATTTTTGTTTTGCACTGAATACCATTGAATATTTTCATTGAATGCATTAAATATTTGCCGTGCACCGCTATGCCAGAAAAACGTTAAGAGCCACCTATTTTTTTTATAATAAAGGGTTTCTATTTCCTATTTACGCGAAATCTACAGACGCAAACAGACAAAGTGTAATAAAATAAAGACCTAAATGTGTATTTCGGACTTTTTTTTTCACCACAGTCTGAAAGAAGGCATGTTATTGAAGACAAATATCCAAAAATCTCAAAATTGACCAGTAAAAAAAAAATACAATGTTTTTGCCTGCCGTGTCTCGCATTAACTCGCATTAAAAATAATAAAAAAAAAGTTTCTGTAAATCATCTCGCGACCCCCCGCTCCCCACTCCGCGACCCCCACTTTGGGAACCACTGTTCTAATGCATAGAATTCATTAAGATAAAAAAAACTTCTGCCTTTACAGTCACTTTAAACATGCCTAGTGTATAACCTGTTTTGATTGGCTGTATGCTCTAGTATTTGTGTAAACACTGATGCGTCTTTGCATCTGCATTTACCTGCACATGCTTGTGCATTTTTCCCATGTACATGTAACCCTAAGCTTGTTCTTTGGCCTATTGCAGCATATGGCTTCCAAACAGGCTGACTACCAAGATAATAACTTATGAAACCGAAACATGGTCTCCAGTTGCTGTTTATGTTGGTATCCGCTTTCAGGCTGCGAGACTTTATTTCTTTTTTTTTTTTTTTTTTGTTTACAAACTTTTATTCAGGGTGTAAAAAAGACAGTACAAAGAATCCATATGTATTATCAAAGGTGCATTACATACCATATTAGCATAATGACACTATAAAGACTATCAACAAGGAACTTAAACATACGTGGCTGAGTTATTGACATGGTACTTATCAATATCAAGGTTCACATTTGTATCACTCAAGGTGCCATTCTAAAAACATCTGATTACATATTGTTATATTAGACATCATAAAAATAATAAATATGTAAAAAAGGTAATATCAGTTTTAGCTTGATTTTTGTGGTGTTTTTTTTTTTTTTTTTTTTTTTTTTTTTTCTTGCATGTGTGAAACCCTAAGCTTGTACTTGTAATTTTTTTTGTATGTATTGTAGCATTGCTAAAAGTAAAATCTGTAGGTCCACTGCTGGTCCCTTTTGGTGTCTGATTGCAATAGGGCATGAATATTAGTAAAGAAGGTTCGGGCTATGTATAAGGAAAGTTTTAAAGATTACTGCAAGTAGGCAGGTGCCTTCAAAGCAATTCTGTGGTCAAAATATAAAATTTATATGCCTATTTCCACATTTTATTTCAGTTATTTTTTAGACTTTTTAATCTAAACAATCTTGAAGTTTGGAAACATACATTGTGAATAATTCCAGATACTGTATGTTTCTTGAATACAGTGCTACGTATTCGCTATATATACCCTGTGAGTAGACACTGCTGTGCACATTTCACAGCTCCTGCCTTCTGAACTACAGCAGTGCTCAAATGAGGTGTTTTAGGATGTCAGTTTTGTAATTCCTAGAAATTAAAAGTAAACTAAAGAAATGAGCAGAGGAGAAGCTGCAAAGCATGCAGGGAATTCAGGAAGTTGTGTAAAGATATGACTAGCAGACAGGCAGCACTCACAACATGAGAGATTATTGAAGTAAACTTACATTGCATTGTCAAATAACTATTTGTTCTACTATTGCTGTTCCCATGTTCTACAAAGAAAGTCTATGCTGTGACTATAGATCTTCTTGAACTAGTTGAGCTCTATGGACATATTACGCCCAGAGAGTGAAGGATTAAGCACAAGCTGATGGTTGCAGTAGCCGCCATCAGCTTGTCCCTGCTTTCTTCAGCTGTCTCCTGGCAAAGTAAAAGTGATTCAGGCAGCTGTATACAGTGCAGGTGGTGTGGACGCAGAGTGGGAGAAGATTGAGGATCTTCCGTTCCTCGATCTCCTCTGCAGTGCATGAAGAATTAATAATTTAATCACTTGCAGTTTTGGAACTGTCACTCCCTGGATAAAGGGCCATACACACTATAAGATTTTCTGAAGACTTTTTCCTTCAGATTTACCTTTTCTATGTAGTGCAAGGGCCTGCCTGATTGCATACAAATTGAAAGTGTTTAGGTTTGACCTCATATTATTATATGGTTTTGGTAAATCTAAAGGAAAAAGTCTTCAGAAAATCTTAGTGTGTATGGCCCATAATACAGGGAACTAAGCACGGTTAATTCTAACTGGTGAACAATAAAGTCTTTAACGCAAGATTTTCGGTTACCATCCTTTTTCTTAAGATCGTGGATGCACATAACTTTAGGATTTGATATGTTTGTTATCTTAAACAAATGAATTTGTCCATTTATTTAAAGCGGTTGTAAACCCTAAAAAAAAAAAAACCTGCAAGTATATAGGCATAATGAGCCTTTGAACGAAGCCCCGACACGGACCCCCGGACATCGCTGCGGGCGCTGCCATGATCCCTCACCGTCTCTTCTGGGTTCGGCGGCTCCGGCGCGGTGATTGCCCGGAAGAGACGGCTCCGACGCGGTGATTGGCCGGAGCCGCGATGACGTCACTCTCGCGCATGCGCGCGGGAGTGATTTTCCGGCAAGCTCCCGGCAAACTAATTGAAGGTTCCCCTGGACCTTCAGAGCGCATGCGCCGCTCACGCTGTAAATATCTCCTAAACCATGCCGGTTTAGGAGATATTATTTGTACCTACAGGTAAGCCTTATTATAGGCTTACCTGTAGGTAAAAGTGTCAAAAAGTGGGATACTACCGCTTTAATTGTCTTTTCTCTAAAAGCAAGCCAGCACTTCTCTTGTTTTTCCCACCTATATCATTTAAATAATCCAAAAAAGTGCAGTGCTATGATAAATCACTCCTAATAAATGTAATATATATACATTAATTTCATGTTGTGTGTGTTTGTGTATAGCATAAAAGTGCAAACAAACAGATGTGTGTCCAACAGTGTAAGACCCCATTCAGACTAGCGTGACTTGTCAGCCTGACAAGTCACGGTCGGTCGCTCGCCGTTGAGTAGTACAGGACCCGTTCTAATATGAGCGACAGAAGTCGCTCCGACTTAGAAAAAGGATCCTGTACTACTTTGGGGCGACTTGCATAGACTTCCAATATAAGTCCCTGCAAGTCGCAGTGCACAGCGTGCACTGCGACTTCACAGGTCGCCCCTCGAAGGCGGATTGCCTCAGTGTGAACCGGCTCTTAATCCAATCTACAACTGTGTATAAAAAATATTCTGCTCACCTCCTACAGATGGACTGGAGTTTTATAGGAGGTCTTCAGCCCACAAAGGGTTAAATTCCTCAGCTTACTCTGTCACACCATCATGGACCAGGCATAGGAGAAAAAACTGGCCTAGTGCTCACTGTACTCCTTATTAAAAATCGCCCCAGGCACGATTTAAATGCACTTAAAATATAAAAAAAAAAAAAAATCTCAATTGGGTCAGTAGTATTACAAGAATATACAACTACAAATGCAAAAAAGTTGGGATGCTGTTGTAAAATGTAAATAAAAACAGAATGCAATGATTGGCAAATCTCATAAATCCATATTTTATTTATAATCGAAAACCTATAAAATGTTTAAACTGAGGAAATGTACCATTTTTTTTTTAGGAGGCGGGGGGGTTAAGAGTGCAGCAACAGGTCTCAAAAATAAATGTTGGGACAGGGCCATGTTTAACTCAGAGTAGCGTCCCCTCTTCTGTTAACAATACTCTGTAGTACTGGGGACTGAGAAGACCAGTTGCTGGAGTTTTGGAGGAGGAATGTTGTCCCATTCATCCTCATATGGGCTTTCAGCTGCTCACAGTCCTGGGTCGTTTTTGTCAAATTCTTTTGTTTCAAGATGCAGCAAATATTTTCAAATGTTGAGAGGTCTGGACTGCAGGCAGGCCAGTTAAGCACCCGGACTCTATTTGGAAGCCATGCTGTTGTCATAGATGCAGTATGCTGTTTAGCATTGTCCTGTTGAAATATGCAAGGTTGTCCCTGAAAGATGTTTTTTTTGGATGGGAAAATGCTGCTCTAAAACCTGGATATCTTTCAGCATTGATCGTGCCTTTCCAGATGTGCAAGCTTCCATTCCATGCACACTAATGCACCCCCATACCCTCAGAGATGCAGGCTTTTAAACTTGAGCACTGAAGATTCCTCTCCGAGGGAGGACGCAATGCCCATGGTCGCCAAAAAATGTTCAATTTTGATTTGTCTGACCAAAGAACAGCTTTCCACTTTACAGCAGATGGTTTTAAATGAACTTTGGCCCAGGGAAGATGGCAGTGTGTTTCTTCATCATGTTCAGATATGTTGTCTTCTTCTTTGCACTATCGAGCTGTAGCTTGCATTTTTGGATGGCACGATGAACTGTGTTCTGACATTTGATTTTTGGAAGTAATCCTAAGCCCATGTGGTGATGTCCATCACATAATCATACCCGTTATTATTGCAGTGCCGTCTGAGTGACTGAAAATCAGACATCTAATATTGTGTTTTGCCCTTGCCCCTTGTGCACAGAGATTTCTACAGATTTTCAGAATCTTTTGATGAAATTATGTACTGTTGATGATATTTTATAATTTATTTTACGCATTGTCCTACTGGGACTTAGCTGGGGGATACACGTTTAATTTGTTTTTTTTGCATATTTATGCTATATACAACATAGGATTAAATTTTTTGGTATCGGTTTAATTGACGCAACCCCTTCTTTTATATTTGACCAAAAAAATTAGGTATTGTTTGTGTGTCTGAACTTAGTGTTACTAAACCCACAATAGTAAAATCTGTCTTTAGACTGTCTAATCTGTTTTTAAAAAAGAACACAGTGGGTGGGATGTCACATCTTGATGGATGATTTTTTTTTCTTTGGAGGGTACATGTGATCAGCACAGGGCCAATCAGCACTGTCCATACATGTTCAGACAGAGAATTAAGGGTCTTGAAGCCTCATATAACAATTGTGGGAGAAATGAAAACTCCTCCTACAATTTACCAGCACTCACTAATACAAGTCACAAGATTGCTCTAATTGCTAAATACACCTGATGAGAAAAGGTAATTATCAGTTTATATTTACTACAATGATTGCGTTTCTAGGTTCTGTGTACTGTAGGAGACCAGATATAGTGAATGCAGCATCTGGGTTTATTTTTAGTAACCCTTTAAATTTGTTTTATTTTTATTCCTATAAAAATGTCAGATAAATGCGCAAATATCGCGTTACATTGCAACTGCGCTTTTTTTTTTTTTTTTTTTCCTATAGGGCCTCCGCTTTCAGAAATTATATAATGTTATGGGGGTTTTGGATAACGTTTTAGCCAAAAATGAAGACTTTTACATGTGTGCAAAAATGAAAACAGTTGTTCTAGAGCAAAAGTGGTTAACCGCTTAAGCCCCGGAGGATTTGGCTGCTCAAAGACCAGGGCCTATTTTGCGATTTGGCACTGCGCGACTTTAACGGACAATTGCACGGTCTTGCAATGCTGTACCAAAATGAAATTGATGTCCTTTTTTCCCACAAACAGGGCTTTCTTTCGGTGGTATTTGATCACCTGTGCGATTTTTACTTTTTGCGCTATAAACAAAAAAAGAGCGACAATTTTGAAAAAATAACTATTTTTCACTTTTTTTTTTTTTTTATATTCCCCCCCAAAAAAATTTAAAAATCAAAATGTTTTTAACATTTTAGGCCAATTTGCTTTCCGCTACATATTTTTGGTGAAAAAAAATCGCAATAAGCATTTTTGATTGGTTTGCGCAAAAGTTATTGCGTTTACTAACTAAGGGATATATTTTGTCATTTTTATTATTTTTTTAACTAGTAATGGCGGTGATATGCGATTTTTTTTTTTTTTTTTTTTTTTTTTTTTTTTTTTTTTGCGCGGGACTGCAACTTTGCGGCAGACAGATCGGACCCTTGACTGACACTTTTGGGGGGACCAGTGACATCACTACAGTGATCAGTGCTATACATATGCACTGTTACTGTAAAATGACACTGGCAGGGAAGGGGTTAACTTAGAGAGCAAGGGGTTGTGTGTGTCCCTAGGGGCGTGCTTCTAACTGTAAAGGGGTGTGGCTTTTGATGTAACCACAGAGACATATGATCCTACATAGCACCTACATAGCAGGATAAGCTTTGTTTATATCAGCCGACTGCCTTTCTCCCTCTCCAGCGGGAGATCGCAAGTGACCGGCGGACATCGGAACCGCCGGTCACTCGCGCGGGGATGCCCTTGAGCGGGAGCGCTCCTCCGGCAGCGCGCTCGCACCCTATTGGCTCGCAGGTGAGTGACGTGCCCATACGTCATTTTGCCTGCACGGGACTGACCGCCGCAGTATATGTACTTGTGGCAGTCGGCAAATGGTTAAAGTGTCACTAAACCCACATCATAAAAAAACAAACAAATGTTGTATTACATGCTGTTCATACACGGTCACTGAGGTTTGTTATCTGTGTTCTGCAAAAAACTGAAAGAGCAGCAGGATCAACATCTCCACCTTCTGTCCATGTCCCAATTCAGCTAAAGGATTTTGCATTTGTGGTAGCAACTTTGCACATGCTCAGTTTTCAGTGAGTTTCTATGCTGAGCATTTGCTCCCCATCGCATCTGAGCAGCCCATGTCCCTATAGAGACACACGTGGACGTATACACAGTGGTAAATGACAGCCCACTCACTCCCCCCTCCATTCCCACTAACCAGCAAAACACAATGGGGTATGATATTACTTGTAGATTAGTGGAGGCTTCATCTCCCTCTTCTAAGACACAGGCTGGAGGGGTGTGACGCACACTGTGACTGGCAGAAATCCACCCACACCATATTATTTCCACAAAAATAATTAAAGATTTTATTTCAGATATTTTATTTCAATAACAAGATAAAACAGATTATTGATCATAATTATTTTTTACTCCTTATGTATTCCAAAGGCTTTTTTTTTCTTCTTCTTCTTTTTTTTTTACATGTGACCAGTAGAAGAGGACTAGAAGCTCATCCTGATTATGTTTCCCTGCAAACAGGCTGGGAGAGAGCTGGGCCATGTGAGAACTGTATATTGATTAGGAAAAACTTGTGTTTTTTTTTTTTTATTTATAATAAAATAATTGTCAGTGCCATCCTACACAAACAGAAAAAGAAGGAACCATGTAAATTAAACCGTGTGTGTGTGTTTAGTATCACTTTCAACACACCTAATAATCTGAACCTCTTAGGTGTGTAAACTTCTGGTGAGACCCTAGTCTCAGGCAATTGGTAACTCCTAACTGTAATGTCAGAGAAAGGTATGCATAACATGCATTTGGAGCTTAGTTTTTCTATAAACCTTACATGTTTTGCTAGCCAGATAATTGCAGTTTTCTAAGGGCTTGTATTGTCAGTCCAATACTTTTAACTTAAGGGCTCTTTCACACGGGCGGTCCGATCAGATCCGCCTGTCAGTTTTTTAGGCAGATCTGATCGGATGCCCCATTCAGCCCTATGAAGCAGCGAAATGTCAGCGGTGACATGTCCGCTGCCATCCGCATCCGATCCTGTCCGTGAAATCCGGAAGGATGGAAACCCTATTTTCCATCCGTCCTGGGGATCGGATCGGATGAGAGCGGACAGGCGGTCCGCTCTCATCCGATTCCCCATAGAGAGCAGCGGGGGCTCTGACCCCTCTCTCTCCGCACTGCAAGCGGTGACGGAGCGGTCATCCGCCGGCTCAGCGGGGATCGCGGATCGATCCCCGCTGAGCAGCACGGATCCGCCTACGGAGGCGGACCGTGTGAAAGAGCCCTTAGTGTCAGGAATTTTAATAGTAATTCACTTGTATTTCATCTAAAGTACACAAATGGTGTTTTCTTTAAAGCTGAAGTTTAATCTGCCTATATTGTGCATTCCCTGGTTCTTCCTTTCCTCCCTCATTAAAACTTTGAAATAAAACTTTTTTCTATTTTCAGTACATACTGTATTTTAAACTTGGTGACCTCATCGCTGGGTCTCTGTGCTTTACTCTGCAATGCAGGCAGATCATGGCTAGTGGGAGGGGTTGGCAGGGTGCTGTGCATCAGGCCTGACTACAGCAAAAATAAAATACTTTGGGTACAGGTCAGTTTGTATACTTAACATAGAGTTTGGCCTTTTAAACTGGACATTCTGATTACACAACGTCCCTTAAATGAACCTACCCCCCCTCCCCTTTTTTCCCCCAAACCTATGTAGTGGAAGCCTTACCTAAGACAATTGATTTTATTTGCATGCGATCAGGTGGGCTTTTGTACATATATGGTAGATGTTGTATATTGTAGAATGCACTACAAACAGAATGCAAGGTGTTTGACCAGCTTAAAGGTTTACCTGGGCAGAACTGAGATTTATATCGCAGAGGTATCCTGCCCTTCTCAGCTGTTCTATTTAGGATTTATGGACACCGTTTTAGATTTCTTGGCAAAGGCCTTAGGATGAGTTTTAGACCTTTCTTGTAATGGGGACATGGTGTAGTATACTGCATATATTTTCTTTAGTGTTAAAGAATGGGAGGAATACCGCTTCTATCATCCTTTTTGTTTCTAGGCGTATCACCCTCTGCTCACTACCTATCCCAGGGATTCCATAGATCAGTGTTCCCCAACCCCTGGGCCGCGGACCGGTACCGATCCGTGGATCAAACGGTACCGGGCCACCCGAGGAACTTTAAACTATTTTACTGTGGCGGCCGGGGCAGAATTCTGCGCCTGAGCCCGCCCATTGTGTGACAATAGCGAATGAAGGAGATATTAATTGTGCCTACAGGTAAGCCTTATTATAGGCTTACCTGTAGTTAAAAGTGAAAAAAAGCGGGATACTACCGCTTTAAAAAGAA
Source organism: Pelophylax lessonae (assembly GCF_965119305.1). Taxonomy (NCBI): domain Eukaryota; kingdom Metazoa; phylum Chordata; class Amphibia; order Anura; family Ranidae; genus Pelophylax; species Pelophylax lessonae. The sequence continues at coordinate 454,843,714 of NC_138769.1, forward strand.
GAAAAATTGCCTTTAGTTATACTTTATGGAATGATTTATGAAGAAAAGGTTAAAGACTCTTAAGGATAACTTTTTTATATATCTATTTAGAATGTACACATACTAAGCATTCAGTCACAAATGTACATTTACATTGCAAGCCTGAAACCTTTAATACAGTGCTAGGGTTTGATCATAAAATGTTTAGCAAGATAAGGCCTTCTAAATTGCTACTATGCTTGTCGAGTGTCTTGGTGTGATGTGGACTTTTCCCCTTCCAATGTGACTGTGAATGATATGCCCAGTCTTCATGTGAGCTATAAACACTGCTTTCCAAGAACTCGTGTAACTAGAGCTTGTGTTGCTGTATGTTAACTTCTATAACATCTTCAAAGCTCATTGGAAAACTACACGGACCGTGTATACTATTGTATGCTTATATGCTGTATCCTGCGAAAGATGAATGGTGTACCTGCGCATTAGTCCATAAGCATTGGGTTTACAGCTATATTTTTTGCCGTGACTTTGTTGCCGCAATTTTGATGCGAGTTTGACTGTACTTGAATGTCTTTGGCCTTAAAACGCTTCAAAATCGTGCCAAAGTAGTGCAGGAACTACTTTGAAGTCGGTGCGACTTCCAAGTTGCAGAGATATGAATGGTACTCATTGGAAATAATGGAGAATGACTTATCATGCGATTTTGCAGTCCCAAATCGCATGACAAGTCGCACAAGTGTGAAAAGGGCCTAAGTGGTTTTGTTTTTGCAATCCTTGAATATTTGAAAGCATGCAATTTGACAAATCTGAGAAGATTATATAAAATATACAGTACACTGCCGAAGTGCACTGCAATCTGGAAATGTGTCATGCTTGAGGTGCCATTCACTGTTAATGGCACTTCAAAAACCTCTAAAAAAAAAAAAAAAAGCCTCTTTGCCATGTTTTCTCACTGTAAAAATGAGCATATGTGTGATGGCTGGCCACGCACTACAGTATTGTTGTTGGGGGTTACAGTTTCAGACATAGGGACACCTGGACAGTTTGGTGCCGCGCCTTTGTCCACCAGCATGAAAGAAAGAAGTACAGTATATGTGTTACATGTATTTTCATGCCATTTATTTTGAAGCCTAAGAAAGATGGTTATCAGAGAATAAACAGTCTTGAATTCAGTAATCTGCAAGTCAGAATGGAGCAAAAGTGAAGCAGCCAGTGGGGTTTCATCATCATGGTATAAACCAAACCTGATGGTTTCGATTTTATCAGTGTATTATTAAATGGAACTACCCATTTTATTCCAAAGCAGCTAGTTTTATCAAACCATCATGACCTCGCCACTAACCTCTTCCTGTGTATAGGAATGATGGTAAAAATAACCTTCTTAGACGGAATACCTGCGTTTATTGCTTGCATTTCACTGGTATTAGTGAAGCGGTTTGGTGTACGTACTGTTTTGAATTTTTTGAACTGCATCTTGTGGGTCAACCTTTTAGCTGTGTTGCTATGCTTTTGAATTCAGTACAAGCTTCATATCCTATTCTGCTGTATGTGACCTAATTTTTCCCCCACACAAATCAGTGTAACCACAGAAAAAAAATTCAAACTCAAACTGCCTTTTTTTGGTTGGTTGTGTCAGATGAACATTTTTATTATTTTTTTGCATATCCAGTCTTGAAATTGAACAATCGTACAACATAAAAACCAAAGAAATTCCAAGCTTAATATACCGACCAGGCTGCTAATAATCCAAATTTTCCTGTCTAACAATATGCGTGTAAACTGGGTTTAGTTTGAACAGGCCCATGCTGGAACACATGGGACAAACCATGGGGGTTCTACCTCATGCCCTGAGTTAAATTTAAATTCTTTTCATGTTGGTAGCAGTTGCCACTTTCTGAAGTAAGCTCTTACACGGACTTATATTCCAGCCCCTAAATTGAGCTCCTTCACAGACCTGCAACATGGTATGTGTGACTAAGGGTCCATGTACACAGGACGCTGGAAATGGCCGTTTAGGAGCAGTTGGGCGTTTTTTTTCAGAAGCCCCTGAACGCAACTCCATGTTATCTTATCTGTCCATGTATACATAGTCATTTGCAGGCAGTTGCGTTCAGGGACTTTTTTTTAGAACGCAATTATTTGCGTTCGAACATGTGTTTCCTGGCGTTAGAAACGCGGCCGAACGTGACTAAACCTGACTGAACGTGATGAACCTACGTTCAGCCACGTTATACGTTTTTTTTCTTCCATTCAAAATCAATGGTTCCCTATTCGACTTGCGGCTCGACCTGCACTGTGAGAATCTTGAGGGGGAACTCCACGCCAAAAATGGGGAAAAAAACTGCGTGGGGGTCCCCCCCCCCAGGTTCCAAACCAGGCCCTTCGGGTCCGGTATGGAATTTGAGGGTAGCCCCACGCCGAAAAAAAACGGCGTGGGGTCCCCCCCCCCAAAATCCATACCAGACCCTTATCCGAGCATGCAGGCCAGGAAAGGGGAGGGGGACGAGGCACGAGGGGGCGGGGCCTCCCGATGACTTCATCGGGCCACGCCCCTAATGGCTATATAATAAGCTGCAGAGACCGGAGACCGGCATAATTACCGGAGACGTAGTCGGAGGAGGACCGGAGGAAGAAGAGCCGACAGCCAAAGAGCAGAAGACCCCGGAGAGGAGAAGACAAGAGCCGGATGAATATTTTTAATAAACTTTCCAAAACGTCTCCGGTCGTTATTTCCATACACTGCCTTTTATGTGGTGAATGAGTAGGGGTACAGTGTACCCCATACCCATTCACACAGGGAGGGGGTCCGGGATCTGGGGGGCCCCCTTGTTAAAGGGGGCTTCCAGATTCCGATGAGCCCCCTGCCCGCAGACCCCCACAACCACCGGCCAGGGTTGTGGGGATGAGGCCCTTGTCCTCATCAACATGGGGGCAAGGTTCTTTGAGGTGGGGGGTGCAGAGCTCCCCCTGCCCCAAAGCACCAACACCCCCCCCCATGTTGAGGGCATGTGGCCTGGTGTGGTCCAGGGGGGGTGGGGCCGCTCGCTCGTCCCCCTCCCCTTTCCTGGCCTGCCGGGCTGCATGCTCGGATAAGGGCCTGGTTTGGAACTTGGGGGGGACCCCGACGCAGTTTTTTTCCCATTTTTGGCATGGAGTTCCCCCTCAAGATTCTCACAATGCAGGTCGCACCGCAAGTCGGATCCGACTTGCGGTGTGACTTCCATTCAAATCAATAGGCTCCCATAGGGAACCATTGATTTTGAATGGAGGCAGAGAAACGCTGCTAAAAGCAACGTGGCCAAACGTGCAAAAACGCAAATGGAAAAAGCTACTGAAAGCACGTTTAAAAGCTGCTTTTTCCCGGCGTCAGAAATGGCTTTGCAGGACGTTTTTTCTAACGTCCTGTGTACATGGAGCCTAAATCAGAATTTTCTGCCACTATGCCTGGTTCATTCCAAAGGCTATTGCCACTTCTGGAATCAGAAGATACTAACTGTAAACACTCTTCTGTCTTTCCACGTCCTTCAGACACTACAACCAGAGCTGCCTGGTGTTTCTGCCATTTGCAGAAAGCAAGGGGATTGCTGACTTTGTACAGAAGGCTGTAGAAGATTTTTCACAGGCAGAATTTCATGAAGTTGCTTTTCACCTTTTTGCCACATCCTAGCTACTATGGACTCATTGGATAAAGCAGTGTGGTCTAGTCTCTGCATAGATACTCCTAGTGCTGCTCATCCCCCACATATTCTTCCAAACAAAAAAGATTGCTATTTCTTGAAAGTTTTTCCCTATTCTTGATCACTTCAATTGGCCCTTATATAATAATTAGCCAGAACCACAACTATTTAGAGATAAAGTAGGGGTTTCTAGGCTAGTTTGGGAGAAGGAAGACCAGAGAACCAATACGTTAAAATTTGAAACATTTATTAAATGTATTAAAATATTTAGACATACAGGGGGATGTATAATGGCACATATAACACATCCCTCATATGCAAGACATATATTATTAAAAACCACAGCACAGAAATATCTCCCTATTACGGGAGCAATACATGCTTCCAGCTGATGTTGGTGCAGGAAGTCTTTGGTGATATTCGGTTTGTGGGTCCCAATGAGCTGGCAGGGATACAGTGGATTGTTTTCTTCATGATTCAGCAATAGTCATCTTAGCCCCTAACAAGATAAAAAAAATCAGACATTTTAAGCATTTAGGTAGACCAGGTACATGGACATTAGGAGTGCTATATGTGGAGTCACAGGCACTGACTGTCCTGTTTTTCTATGGATCAGAGCAAAAATATCGTTCCAAAAGCTACGGATCCTAGGGTATTCCCACCAAAAATGGCATATAAGGGCAATATTCATTATGCCCTTATGACTTTAGGAAACAAGTGTGCCATGATTCAGTGTCTCTATCCTCGCCCGGATCAGTATCCCAGTCTATCATGTAAGAGAATTTAGGAAGGGAGCCCAGTAGAAGCCTGTAAATAAGGGAGATACCCCCCCTTCTCCCTGCTGATCTGCATCCTGCGTACACCCATTTTTCATTTGGGGTCACTTGATAGTGATCCAGCTTAAGTGGCCAAAGGGAAAATGTGAGATTAAAAAAAAAACGCCCTGACTGAGGCATTTCAAGGACTTCCTCACAATGATGGAGTGTAAAAGGTCCTTTATGGGTAATAAACTGTCCAATTCTGTAAAGTCTCTGTCTTGTCAAGCCACCACTTAAATGCCACAACATCTTGCCCTGGAGGGAAATCCGGGTTATTATACAAATGAGCGAACTGGTTGAAAGGGGATACTAAGGTACTGTTGGAGTGGAACTTATCCCACAGCTGCACCGAGTGGGAGAGAGTAGGTGCGAATATGGGAGGTCTACGTTTTTGTATGGCACCACAAAAGGTAGTCTAGCATAAAGCCTGGAGTCGCCATTCTCTCTATGTACACCCAGTCTGGTTTGGCATATCGAGAATATACTACTGACAGTTTGTGTGAGATGAGCCTGGTAGTATCTAAACAAGTCAGGCAACCCCCAGCCCACCCTGAGTCTTAGTGTCGGTTCACACTGATCCGACTTGGACCGCGACTTGTCAGCCTGACAAGTCGCGGTCCGTCACGCTCCCATTGTGTAGTATAGGAGCGACACAAGTCACTCTGACTTAGAAAAAGGGTCCTGTACTACTTCGGGGCGACCTGGAGGCGACTTGCATAGACATTCATTTTATGAAGTCTGTGCAAGTCGCGCCAAAGTCACGCTGCACTCAACTTCACAGGTCGCCCCCTAAGTCGGAGCTTAGTCTAAGTCCAGATTAGTTTGCATATTGCAGTGCGAACTGTCAATTCGGACAGGAATTGGATCGGATTGCATAGGTGTGAACAACCATGCGATCCGATTCTGGTGCAGACCAAAAAAAGGGTCCTGCACGACTTTGGTCTGAATGTCATGCGTATCAGCCATACAATCTGTATGGCTGAATTTGCATCGCACAGACATCGCATGTGATTTGCAGTGCGGTGTGAATCGCATGCGATGTCTGACCTCGCTATAGTGTGAACCGGCACTGAAAGTGAAAATGATCACTTTTAAATTATGATTGGTTTCTTTTCTCTTTCTAGTAGGTACTGCATAATTTTATTCACATTCTAGCTGCTGTGTCCAAATCTTATCACTAAATATGTGGAGCAGATTTCTAATGTTCCATGTACTTCTCCTGTAATCAATTGGTTAGAAACTGTGTATATGTATTGATTTTGCTGCTAAGAAAAACTTTTCCATTCAGGGCTGCATGAGCTAAAGCTGATCACTGAGCTCCACATTTTAGTATCTGTTTGCTGATAATCATGTGATCCTTCAAAAAATCTTTAACAAAACAACTGGGTAGAGTGATTTCATTGTGAAAGTGTGTGGTAGATGGTAGGAATATTTTGAGGTTCACTTCAGTCTTCTCTATAAAAAGCAGTGTGTGAGAATTGTTTGAAAACTAAAAGCTGAATCAAAATGTAAGCTTGACTGCTTGGTAAACTTTTTTTTGTCTGATTCTTGGTAGAATTTATGAAAGATTTATGTTGAAACAAGAGTGTGTGTGTTTGTATAACTGTCAGTTTTTTTTTTTTAATTTTTTTCTGTTAATGTGGTTTGTGTCCGTTAGGGATATTCACTCTAATTAATTGCTCTGGTCACCAATATCACTGGGAATAAAAATGACCCCCTATTCTATCCCAAATGGAGAAAAAATTTAAAAAGTGGTTGTAAACACCTGAAAAGAAAAATGAATACATAAGCACCTAGTGTGATTTTTATCTGTCTGCTCTGTCATTCCTCTATTATCTGCATAAGTCACTGCTGATAGTCTGATATCAAGCAATCCAAGGCGACATCTCAGCACCCACCCCAACCACACAGTAGGCAATTGACCGTCTCAGTTGTGCATGTTTCCCTATGAAACTGTGTAGAGGGATAGGTGTGTCCTTTTCTCTCCACTATGGTCTCCGATTCCACTCTGCTCCCTTTTCTATGTTGCATAGTGTGTGACAAAAATTCCCTGCCCCCTCTCTTCTGGAAGGAGATATGCTGTGTAAACTCTGAACTTTAAAGGACTGTAGAGAAGAGATTGTTGCAGATAAACATGTACAACTTGTTTTCTCTGTGTATCACCGGAGGCTAGTCACTTCAGTTGGTATATGTAAGGGTTGACACCTCTTTTAATTCAGTCTTCTACAGCATGAAAAAATCAATAATTATGTTGAGGTTTTAATTAAAACTATCATTTTAATATAACTAAAATCATCATATGTAGATTTATCTGAAAAAACAAACTAAACTAAACTGTAAATGCATGTGTAGCAGGTCAACCGAAAACGCTCCGCTACTGAAAAACTGAGAACAAAAAACATTGCTGCAAAATTAGATTTTTATGTGGCTAGCCTAAAAGTCCAACTCTGCTGTTAAATGCTTGTCAGGTCCAGGGGTTGCAGAAGAGGCTGTAGCAGACTGATTGCACTGAGCCTGCCACAGCTGTGTTTCCGGAGTGTAATACAGCCTCTTCTGCAACCTCCTAAACTTAGAGTCCTTTCACACGGGCGTTCCGCCTGGACCTGTCGGAAACCCCGTTCTCTTCTATGGGGAGATCGAATGAAAACGGACCGCCTGTCTCAGGGGCCATTGAAATTAATGTGATTTTGCTTGTTGGGCATTTTGAGAATGCAGAGATTAGCTTTTTACGAGCTGAAATACACTCAGGTGTGAACAGGGCCTAAGACAGAGGTTTTGACCTAAGGGCTCTTTCACACGGGCGATCTGATCCTCCTGTCAGGTTTTTTAGGCGGATCTGATCGGATCCTCCATGCAGCTCTATGGGGCAGCGGGTGTCAGCGGAGAAGCGGAGACGGAGCTGTCACCCGCCCGGCTCAGCGGGGATCGTGGATCGATCCCCGCTGAGCAACACGGATCCGCCTACGGAGCGGACCGTGTGAAAGAGCCCTAAAAGAAAACAAAATGATACATTGTAAAACATTGTGTTTATAATTATCTTGCAGCCTTAACAATGTTAATAAAAATTTTGCCGGAAGCTTTTTTTTTTTTTTAAACAGCTGTGAGTGAACAAAAACGGCTATGTAACAATCCAGGACATGCTGTTTTAACATTGTGAAGGGGGGGGGGGGGGGTCTGTGGACCAGACTTCTAAAAAGGCCCTGACTGATTTTTCCCTTTTTTAAGGAGATTATCTGTTAGGAGCTACCCTGGATGACCTAAAAGGTCTCGCATGGGAAGAGTATCTATCTTTCTTCTGCAGGCTACTAAGGGCAAGGAACCTTGTCATAGATGTGGGCCCTCCTCGGCTCATGAGAAGTTTTTTCGTCACTCTGGGTCGAATGACGAGGGCTCGAAGCCCTTCAGGGCCTCCTCTGGAGGATCCAAACGAGCCTGGTCTGGCAAGCTGAGAGTGGGCTTCTCCAGACAAGGCTCCTTCAGCATGAAGGTGTGCTCTCACCCGTATCGGGGGGTGGGGGGCTGTCTTTGCTGGTTTCTGGACCCGTGGCTTTCCCTGGTACAAGACAAGTGGATCAACAAAGTCATTCAGTCCGGCTAGAAGATCGAGTTTCGCTCTTGTCCCTCAGCAAGGTTCTTTCCTTCCAACATTTTAATGTGGATAAGTGTAATGTATTGCACTTGGGGGGGAAAAAAACATAAACACAAAATACGTGAAGGGGGTGAACCTTTCTTGGTAGAAAGGCTAAGCAATAGCATGCAATGTCAAGCTGCAGCTGCCAAAGCCGGCAGAACCGTAGAATGCATTAGGAAGGGGATATATTCCAGAGATAAAACTATAATCCTACCACTTTATAAAACTCTGGTCCGACCACATCTGGAGTATTATGTCCAGTTCTGGTCTCCAATCCTCGGAAAGGATGTGCTGGAACTGGAAAGAGTCCAAAGAAGGGCAACTAAGCTAATTAGGGGAATTGGAGGACCTAAATTATGAGGAGCGTTTACAACAACTGGATTTATTCTCCCTAGAGAGGAGACGCCTGAGAGGTGACATGATAGCGATTTACAAATACCTTAACAGTGATCTCTGCATAGAAAAAAATCTATTCAGTCGTAAGGAGTGTAAGAGGACACGAGGCCATACAATGCGATTAGAGGAGAAGCGATTCAACCTTAGGCTACGTAAGGGGTATTTTACAGTAAGGGTTATAAGAGTGTGGCACTCTCTTTCACAATTGGGGACTGTCAGTCAGCAGCTCTCTGCTCTGCCCCCCTCCTCCACTCACTGGAGCGCTGAGCTGTGGAGGGGCGGGGAGCGGCTGGCTCAGACTCAGCAGCTCGTTGAGAAGCTGAGCCGGGTGTCGGCACAGGGATCTGGCGGACCCGACTTCGGGGTCGTGATGACGCGGTGCCTTAGTCAACTTCTGTGACGTCAGCAGAGCGGACTTCAGCCTGCTCTCTACTGAAAAGGGGTCACAGGAGTGCAAAATGAACTGCACTCCTGTGACCCATAGGAGATGTACAACCAAACTATTTTTTTTTTTTGTTCCCCTCCTGTTTTCACCTGATGATCTGGCCAATAACACACCTGTATTTGAGTACCTACACTCTGGATGAAGGAGAACGGGGGGCACCTATGGACAGCAGCATTGTCAGTCTGGGAGGGAAGGAAGTGTTAAATGTATGAACACATTTAAATACATCAACATTGAAGCCAAACTCCAGCTCACAATTTATAGTGAACAGCACTTTTGGGTTGTAAGTTCCCCGGTCAGGGTTAAATGGTGTCTGAAAACCAATTCATCTGAAAAAGAGCATGTATTATAAAAAAACTACAGACTTACTGGCTGGGTTTAGGAAATAAAAAAATGAAACGAATACAGCCTTGGACAGTGTCACCCTTTAATTTCCTGTGACACTGTCCAATAGACAAGACGTTATGAGAAATCTACTAGGGATGCACCGAAATTTCGGCCACTGAAATTATCGGCCGAAAATGAGCCTATCTCATTTCGGCCGTTAATGGGTTAACAGTGCCGAAAATAATGGCCGCCGTGGGGAAGGAGGAGAGCGCAGGGCAGGTTTTAAAAGTCCCGCCTCTGGCCGGCCGTCCGCCTCTCAATGGCGTCCCTACTATGATCTCTGCATTAATGAATGGACATACCAGGTGGGGGGGTGGGGCGAGCGGCCGCTATAGATAGAACTATGTGATCCTTCCTGTCAGCTCAGCGCGACTATATGTGAATGAGAAGTGACCTGACACCGGGCGGGGGGAGCGGCCGCTATTAGCTGTAACTATGTGAGAGCTTCACTTCACTGTCAGGCATGTATCTCCGCTGACAGGGAGGTGAAGCGCTCACATAGTTACAGCTAATAGCGGCCGCTCGCCCCGCCCCCCGCCCGGGGTCAGGTCAGTTCTGCTCTCATTCACACATAGTCGCGCTGAGCTGACATGGATGGATCACATAGTTATATCTATAGCGGCCGCTCGCCCCGCCCTCCCGCCCGGTATGTCACTTCATTCAACACAGATCGTAGTAGTGACATCACCGGGAGGCGGTGCCGCCGGCCAGAGGCGGGACTTTTGAATGAAGGACACCCGAGGAGGGACGCTGAGCCAGAGGGGGGATGGGGGGGGGGGAGCTGAGGCAGCTTACCAATGATGTAGATCAAAGGAGCAAGAGTTCAAAACACTAATACGTGTAAAATCGCTTACTCACCCAGCGCTAAAATACACTATAAGAACAATTGAATAAAAACCGTGAAGGTGAAAGCTGCTGCTATACAAGGGGAAAACTGAAATAAGGTGCAACAAATGCAGCTTGCATAAACTAATTTGTGACACTAGCAGCGCTAAAAAATATTTTTTAGCGCTGCTAGTGTCACAAATTGGTTTATGCAAGCTGCATTTGTTGCACCTTATTTCAGCTTACCAATGATATTTGTATTATGAAGTATGAGGGGTTAATGTATTGTCACTGATGTATTAGTGACCGACCAGTGGCAGGTAATTAAACCCTTTGTGCTGCATTAGTGCGACCAGTATCAGTGTTAATTAACACTGGTTGCACTGACACTGGTTGCACTAATGCAGCACAAATGGGTTAATTGCCACTGGTCGCTCACTAATAGATGAGTGACCATCAGTGACAATACATTAACCCCCTCATGCTGCATAATACAAATACCATTGGTAATTAAATTAACCTCTTGCCAACCCATCACAGTACATATACTGTGACAGGGTGGCAGCGACAGGTGTACGTCGCTGCCTGTTTTTGGTGTATGCCCCTGTTCTATCTATTTTAAATTTTTTTTGGGGAAAAAGTCATTTTCGGTTTCGGTTTTCGGCCAAGGGCATCCTGCATTTTCGGTTTCGGCCCAAAATTTTCATTTCGGTGCATCCCTAAAATCTACCAAATAAAGATACACAACGTTAAAAGGCTCTAATCCTTCCCCGATACTATAAAAGTAAATGTTGGCTAGAGTTGTGATTTAAGTTTTCATAAACTTCTGCTTAATGGAGTAGAGAAGGTGTTTTTTTTTTTTTTGTCTCAGACGTTTTTATAACCAAGCATAAGACTTTATGCAAGCTAGTACTTTGGCCATTGTGCATCAAATTATAGCATTTTGAGGCACCTGGGAGGCACAGGTGCAGCATCCAGCCCCCCCGCTAGCAGCCTTGCAAAATCTGACAGGCTGAAATACCAGGCCGTTGGATGCTCCTCTGATTGGTTGGTAAACCACAAATTCTATTCTACTGTGCGATTAGGCTGGGTTCACACTGGGGCGGCTTCAAAGTCGCCCGACTCCGAAGCCGCCCCGTGCAGCGCAACTTCAGCGGGGCTTGCAAACTACTTCTCTAATAGAAGTCAATGCAAGTTGCCTCCAAAGTAGTGCAGGAACCTTTTTCTAAGTACGAGCGACTTGAGTTGCTCCAGTTACAACGGTTCCATTGCACTGAATGGATCGCGACTTGTCAGGCGGCTAAGTTGCCTGACAAGTTGCTCCAGTGTGAATCTGGATTTTTAACCAAAATGAACAGCTGCAGGTACCACAATTTACAACATTGTGTGATCTAAGAAGAAAGTGCTGCGCTATGATTTGTGGCATAAAGTGACTTTTATGCTAACTGGATAAACAAATGAATTGTAGTATATAAATCACACGTGTGTATACATATTTAAAATGTCAAACACATATAGTGCAAATATATAAAAACAGTGAAACCAAAAATCCATAAAGTGAGTTTGTCATTAAACAAAAAAGTCCATAAAGGTGATGGCCACAGGTGTTTTTAACTAGAATATTGATAGGACAAACCTTGAAGGTCCATTCAAGAGATCACCATGGTGTACATATCCACCACCTACACAGAGGGTTAAATGCGCTTACCAAAATTTGTGGACTCCAATGCTACCAGCACCGAGTCAAGCAGGCATCAGGAGAATAATCCAGCAATTCAGCCATCCTATAAGCAAAGAATATCTCCACATAGTGTAAAACCATTCATATAACATAACATTCATAAAAAAAGGAATGAAACACATCCAATAGGAAAAAACAGGCATTTCATCAAATATTCCAATAAGCTTAATTGTAGATGTAGTATGGAACTCAATGATATGGATGAGCCTCAACTGGACACGTTTCGTCTTAGAAGACCTCATCTGGGGTGTGAGCCCTCATCTTTCATTGCATTTTATATAGAGAAAATTTAAAACTAATTGGCATACCTGTGAATAAGTCCAGGATGGCGTTCGGCGTGCATCTCGCTCATCGGTTTGATTCAAACAACTGCGCAGGCGCTTCTCCAAACCTTGATCTCATAACGGATCTAGGAGCCACACATGCATTACTGCATCTACCGGAAACATAGAATTAAGAGCCTGACATGACGCTTCCGACCCATAAGTGGGCATCATGCGTTCCTAGCCTCTATTAAGGGTTGATGACATACCATAGGACAATAGGCGTTCCAGGGCTTGGAGCCCTAAATGGAAGTGTCACATGGTACGGCATCAAGCCACTGCATAGTTCTGCCTGTGATGGATTTTGACAGACTGTTGGCAGCAGGGCTTAATGCTGCAACTGTGCCTCCTGGGTGCCTGAAAATGCCACGATTTGATGCTCAAAGAGCTAGTGTGCATGCATCCTAAATATATGCTGGAATCTAGAGAACTTGAGCTCCATCTTTTTCACATCTTTTTTTTGTTTTGATTAGTTTTGGTCTAATGTCTGTTAATCAAGGAGCTTATGAATGTCAAGTACATTTTTATTGAGTCAAATAATTAAGTTTTATGTTATTTGTGTTTGAAAGCTCTGCTAATATTATTTTTTGTTTTTTTGTTGAGTAAAGAGAAAATTGCTCTTGCACGGATACCAATATCCAGTTCACACCAGAAAGCAGTGTAGAAAACCCATGTTCTGTGTGCATTTCTTGCCCTGCAGTTTCAATATGCACTTGGTGTCAATGTTAAGTTAATGACACCCTAAACCCAGGTCACAAACCCAATGCATGGTATAGAATTACCATGCAGTGCGGTTGCAGTGAGTTTACAAAAGTAGTGAATGCAATACTTTTGTATTGTGTAAATTAATTTTATTCAAAATGAATGGGCTGAAATTACACCGCACAAAACTGCATGTGAATTGCACAGGATCGCACAGCACGTTCTGTGCATTTCCTGATGTGAACTGGCCCTAATAGAACAGTAACTGCAGTTTTATTTATAAAGCTAAACATTTGACATGATCTGTAATAATCATACCTGTGTATTTTGTTTAGAATTCTGGACACTCATTTACACAGTATTTTCTGATCTGTTTGGTCTGTTAACTGATTTCTGAACAGTGTCACAGACACTGGACATGCACATTCAGCTTAACTGATGGCAGTGATTTCATACGTGGCAGGTGAGCCGCCTTCTAACAGGGAGCTGTGTTCAGGTTGCAGTTAAGATGTCATTACTCACTAGTAAGGGCATCCACCTCTGCCCTTTTAGTCAGTGCTTCTGGCAGGCATACAAAATAGTCACAGCTAAAGTGAGCATACATTTTCTTAATGCAGCAATTCATTCCTTGTATTTTCCCTTTCTAAGATTTACTCCAGTGTATTTCTGGCACATTTCCTTTAGAGTAGGTTAGTGGCTTAACCCTTCTGTCATAGTTCAGTAGGATAGAAAAAAATAAAAAGCACATGCTAAACAAATTGTTTTACTCAAAGGGTTACAACTTTGTTTTATTATGAGCTAGCACAATACCATTTGTTACTAGAACAAGTCATATTCTGGATGTATCACTATAGTTGATCACTTAAGCTGAAAATTAAAGAAATAAAAATGTGAAAAAAAACAACAAATGCAGCCATCACATCTATATGCTGGAAAGCTGCAATATTTTGTTTTGAGATTTAGATGCACTTTAAGCAATACACACTTAGACAACTCCCTGCCCCGCCCATCTATGACTGGATAATTATGGAACAGCAACAGGCTTCATTAGGCAATCTCTTTGCTCTCTACTCCTAGGGATGGAATGGATATTTTTAATAAACATGTTTTTGTAGATATTAGCAGAAAGTGATTGTTGGCCAGTACTGCATGCATCTGTGAACATATTACCAACACCGTGCCTAAACCCCTACTTTGGAATTAAAAGAAAATGACTTGCTTTTGGGCCCCTTCCACACTGCAAGGGTTAAATCTAGGGTAGAAGAATAAGCCCCAATACTTGCCTTACTCCTTGACCTGGCAGGATTTCAGCATGTTGTGCAACCGGTCCTCCAAAGCCACTTTGTTATGTAAAGTTTTGCATACAATGCAATATCAGCAGTCCTGTATTGTACAGTATTTAGGGATGGCGAAGGGAGGAGAGTACTAAATGTCTGCTGGAACAACGAGTAAGGAAAATATTGTAGCCAATTCCTACGAGGATTCTAATGGAGTTGCAGGTGCTGTGTACATGAGAAAGCGAAATGGGGAGAGGAAGGCGTCAAGCCGCCACTGGTGCAGTAGGATTTTAATAAGGCTCCAATCACACTTGTGTAACTTGTAATGTAACTTTGGACATCAAGTCGTTCCCCATGTTTTCCAATGATAGCCATTCATATATGCGTGACTTAGTGGTTGTAAAGTCAGAAGGTTTTTTATCTTTATGCATTCTATACATTAAGATAAAAAGCCTTCTGTACGCAGCTACTTTCCTGAGCCCCCCTCTCTATCCAGCGATGTGCACCACTGACTCGGCCGTAAGGTGGCTCTCCCTCCTGATTGACAGCAGCAGGAGCCAATGGTGCCACTGCTGTATTTCAGCCAATCAGGAGAGAGAAGAGGCGGGGCTGAACTTCAGCTCCATGTCTCAATAGACACATGGAGCTCTGGCTAGGGTGCCCTCGTAGCAAGCTCCTTGCTATGGGGGCACTCAACAGGAGGGGGGGGGGGGTTGGCAGGAGCACCAAAGAGGGACCTGAGAAGAGGAGGAGGATGTGGGCTGCTCTGTGCAAAACCAACTGCACAGAGCTGGTAAATATAACCTGTTTGTTAAAGAAAAAAAAAAAAAACAAGACAAGACTTTACGATCACTTTAACAAACGTTCAATCCTTGCAGTGCAGGGTAGAAGGGCACTGCAAGGGCATGCTTTCAAAATTCAGCTTTAAAATATAGAAGTATCTGATTTTCCCCTTTAACTTTATGCTGATGTGCAGGCAGTAGAGCCAGGACATGGCTGGCAAGCGAGTAAAATGTCAAAGGTACACTTGTAAGTGTATGTGTTATGATGAGCCCAAGCAGGAGAAGCATAACATTAAAAACATATGTTAATTGCTTGGTACTCAAATTTAACTTCCATAAAGTTTATTTTAGCAGCCGTTTCTTGTTCCTTTTTAGCCATGAATGGGAGCAATTATTTTTTAAAGTAATTGATTTGGTTTTAAAAAAAAAAAAAGCTATTTTTGTTAACACCGTACATGCTACTTGCACTCCTTGCATGCACTGATCAGCCCACAAATGAGCTGTGCGCTCCTGCACAGATTTGTTTGCTAATCTATGGGATTTCAGTCAAGTTTCCAAACATTGAGTTCTCAAGGTTAAAGATGAACGACTAGAGGTAGACATTTGAAATCTATATTCAACTAGGGCTTCAAGTATAAGCCCCGGTTCACACTATAGCGATGACAGACATCGCATGTGATTCGGTGCGCACTGCTCTGAAAATCACATGCGATGTCTGTAAGATGCAAATTCAGCCATACAGATTGTATGGCTGAATTTGCATCTGATTTGGGCAGAACACTTTTTTGGGTCCGCAGCAGAATCGAATTGCTTGGTGGTTCACACCAATGTGATCCGATTCATGTTCCAACTGACAGTTCACGCTGCGATATGCTTTGTATTGCCACTCCAAGTGATTTGAATATGGCGGTGGGAACTGCCTGCCATTTGAATGCGATGCGGGGATCCGCAGTGAATTCGCTGGGTTCCTGCATTGCATATATGTGAACCGAGCCTCAAACCACCTAGAATTTCAATAAGGCCTCATGCACTCTGGACGTTTTTTTTACAGCTGCTGTTTTTGGCATTAGGCATTTGTCTGCAGCCAGTAAACTCAGCATGTTATCCTAGGTTTCCATGCACACAGGTTTTTAGAAGCGTTTTTTAGCAGCACACATGTTTTTTTAGAAGCATTTTTTTTAGCAGCGACAGTTTGTTTTGTAAAAAAAAACCCAGAACTATTGGGTTTGAAGAGGAGTTTTTCAACTGTAAAAATGCTCAAACTCTGAAATATTCTGCAAAACGTGGCTATTTAGCGTTTTTATGAGCGTTTTTGAGCCATAAGCTTTTGTGGGGCTATAGTTTTGCTAAAAACGCAACGCTGAAAAACACTACTGCAAAAATGCCACAAAACTCATTTTGCAGCTTTCCCCAGCTAACACTACTGGTGTTCTATAATGTCCACTGTACATGAGGCCCAAAGCTCAGTTCTGGGCAAAATCTATACTCTCCCCATCTCAAACCTTCCATTCCCTCTAATCCATTTTTCCAGCTCTTAGCTTCCCTCACTTGGTTAGGCCAGTTATACTCACCTGAATCTCCCCATCTATGTCCTTAACTTATGCTGTTCCATCTGAGAAGGAAGGGAATGGGTTTTAATGTCCTCCTAGAATTTGGCTTTCACGTTTATGAAAGCAGATGATACTTTTATTCAACAAGGTAGCATTAGAGCCGGTTCACATTACCACGACCAGAAAGTCACCCCGTGACTTGTTTAGAGACTTGTTTAGAGACTTGTTTAGAGACTTGTTTAGAGACTTGTTTAGAGACTTGTTTAGAGACTTGTTTAGAGACTTGTTTAGAGACTTGTTTAGAGACTTGTTTAGAGACTTGTTTAGAGACTTGTTTAGAGACTTGTTTAGAGACTTGTTTAGAGACTTGTTTAGAGACTTGTTTAGAGACTTGTTTAGAGACTTGTTTAGAGACTTGTTTAGAGACTTGTTTAGAGACTTGTTTAGAGACTTGTTTAGAGACTTGTTTAGAGACTTGTTTAGTCCCCGTTCACACTAAGGCGACCTGGTCGCCTCACAGGTCGCCGTAGGTCGCCTTCCATAGGGAAGCTGCGGACCCGTTCTAATAGGAGCGACACAAGTCGCTCCGACTTAGAAAAAGGGTCCGGAGCTTCTTTGGGGCGACCCGGAGGCGACCGCCATAGACTTCAATGTTATGAAGACTTGTGTAGAGACTTGTGTAGAGACTTGTGTAGAGACTTGTGTAGAGACTTGTGTAGAGACTTGTGTAGAGACTTGTGTAGAGACTTGTGTACTACTTTGAAGAGACAGGCGACTTTGTCTGTGGGGAATGCCTGGCTAATCTTTCTTCTTCCTGGAAAGTCTGATTACAAGTCGCGTCAATTAAGATAAGGAGGCGACTCCCATTGAAGTATATGGGACAAGTCGGGTCACAGGTCGCCTCAAAGTAGTACAGGACCCTTTTCTGAAGTTGGAGCGACTTCAGTAGTGCCAATTAAGACGGCACTGATTGATTAACATTGCTTTTGTTATGTCAAGCGACCTGGGGCTACACAAGTCGCCTCACAAGTCGTGCTAGTGTGAATGGGCTCTTGGAAGGCAGTATTGTCAATATAGTCAATAGACTAACAATGTCATCCTGCCTAGATTTCCACTTTATCTGTGGTGCCCGTCCCTTGCCATGGGAAACATATTTTTTTAGT
Source organism: Pelophylax lessonae (assembly GCF_965119305.1). Classification (NCBI taxonomy): domain Eukaryota; kingdom Metazoa; phylum Chordata; class Amphibia; order Anura; family Ranidae; genus Pelophylax; species Pelophylax lessonae. Next base: position 454,861,407 of record NC_138769.1, read on the forward strand.
TTGTAGCTCTGCATTTTAGCTTGGCTACAGCAACACAGTATTCACAAAGGGGCTGGCCCCAGCTTTGGCTCTCTTGCAAGCACAGGTAATTCTCTTTCTGGGGTATCCAGATCTGCTTTTGTAGGGTAGGAGTAATCAAAAGACCTTTTCTGGAAAGTACTGATGACGTATGCTGGTCTGTCAGGCTTTGGAGGAAACCTGCACTGTGTCAGTTATGGGAAAATGGTCTTCAGAGAAGCCCAAATGCTGAGCATGACACTGGGCTCCACTGCTCCAGGGACTGCTAGTCAGGGTTGAATCCAACAACACCATGGCAGTGACCTAAATCAGCAAAGCAATTTTAGAAGTCAGGCCACTCAAAGTGGAGATTTTTCTGGCTTGGGCAGAAGTACATTTTCTTCTGTCCATGGTGCACATTCCCAGTGAAGAAATTTGGCAAGTGGACTTTTTAAGCCACCAGCGTAATCACTGAGTGGTGGTAGATGGCAGACATAGTCTAATGGTGTCCAGACTCCACTACAAACTGAACAAGTTCATCCTCTGGCCTTTAGGGTAGATGCCCTAGTTAATTCCAATTGTCGGTTCAACCTGAATAATGTGCACCCCCCCCCCCCCCCATCCTCAAGCTCTGCTTCTCAGGTTAGGGAGGGAAGGCATTCTGGTGATTCCTATTTCACTGAACTTGCCCGGGAGGGAATGGTACTTGGACAAAAGACTTCTGGCAGACTCTCTTTGTGGGCCCTACCAAACTGGACCTTCTTTCTAAGGGTCCTGTGTTCTGTCCTACTTCATGGTTGCTGGCTTTGATCGCTTGGTTGTTAAAGCCAAAGTCCTGAGGGAAAGGAATATTGCTGACTCTGTAATTCTCACTTTGCTGAAGGTCAGAAAGACCTCCTCTCGTAATATTTACCACCTTACATGAAAAGTATACTTTGGTTAAAGTTTAATCCCAGGAAATACTCCTTGGCAATGTTTTTTTTCCATCCTTCATTCAGGGCTGGAGAAGTTCTTGGGCCTGGGGACTATAGGTCAGGTTTTTGCTTTGGCAGTGCTCTTTCAGAGACTGCTAGCTTCCCATTACTTGGTCAGGCCTTTCTTCAAAAGGTGATTCATGATATTCCACCAGTATGCTCCCTGCTAATGGTGTGGAACCTCAGTTTACTGTTAGTCCTTCAGAGACCACTGTGTCTTTGGGATATTTCTACCCCTCTCCTGTTATGCAGTTGCCTATGACGTGGCTGTCATTTTGATTAGGGGGTTATCAGAGCTTGCAGGTTTTTCCTGTAAGGAACCTTTTCTTGTACTTTTGCAAGGACAAGGCTGTTTTGAGAGACAGAACTCCTTCTCAAGGCGATCTCCATGTTTCATTTAACACATTCCTTTTGTTTGGCTCCAAAACATACTAAGGGGATTAATCCCCCCTGGGTGGATATGGTTAGGGCTGATCAAGTCTACCTGAAAGCAGTGCCCTTGATTCAACAATTTTGACTCCTTGCTTGTGTTGTCTGAAGGGTATTTTGAAGGGATAGGCTGCCTCTTGATCCACATTTGCTAGGTGAATTTGACAAATCATCACTCAGGGGTACAACCTGAAAGGTTGGTTCCTCCCTTCATTTGAAGGCCTACGCAACCAGAAGTGTCAATGCTTTATAGGCATTTCAGCATCAGGCCTCAATTATCAGGTCTGTATGGTGGCCACCTGGTCTTTTGCTAATACATTTGCTAAGTTTTACCTGATCGGTGTTCAAACTTCAGTGGAAACATGCCTTGGTCAGACAGACATAGGAGACCCTACTCCTGTTCTGTTAGGAGGATTGTTTTTGTTTGGTTCGGTTAGCTGCTGCTTCCCGTCACCCATTTGATTGCTTTTGGATATCCCAGTAGTCTAAAAATTTACTTTCTTGTGTCCTGTGATATACCATTAGAAAAACATATATTTATTTATTTTTTTTCTGACCTGCAAAATCCCATTCTTAGAGTACACGACAGGACACTACAGTAAACTGTTTGTTAAAATTTTTACCCCATTTCTTGCAGTTTACAACTAACTACTCCTGAATTTCTTCACTGAACTTTTTGTCTTCACAAAAGTTAATAGTGGACAGTGCAGCCTGTTACCTTGGAGGGGAAAGGCGCAGGGGTAGTGCCTTGCCATCCTAGACGAAGAGGCTGTGTGTTTTCTCTTGTTGCACACAGTGTAGAGAATTCCATTATCACTGCTCCATAAGATGCTGAAAAAAAAAAAACATGAAACCTGGAGCAATGATCATGTCACCAGCCTAAACTGGAGCATAGGTAAGGATTAAAAGATAAAGACACTGCATACCCCAGTAAATTATTAAAGCAAAGTTCCACCTAAAAGCTTATATGCTTCCTCCCCCCTGTTTTTGACAGGTACCCTTCCCCACTTCAGGGAGACAGCGCTGTCCCTTTTGGAAGTTCGGCCCCCTCCTTTTTCCTCCACCGCCGGGCCAATTACAAGGTGCAGCACGCTTCGTGCATGCGCAGTAGGGAACCAGCTGTGAAACCGAAAAACGGCTTTGGGTGCCGACATCGCGGGAACCCAGGACAGGTAAGTTCAAATATATTTTAAAGTCGGCAGCTACCGTATTTTTCATTGGGGGCGGAACTCCTCTTTAAATCTGCTTCGGGAAGGGTTTATTAACACTTTAACTCTCCTTTTCCCTGTAACCTACCCAAAAAAAAAGCATTTTACAGGTAGGTTATCGTGGTTTATCATTCACTTCAACTGTTTGTCAGCGACACCTTTTCAGATCTTTACCATTCTTGATGATTGGCTTTAAACGTCTCGTTTATATCTTTAAAAACATTCTTCAGAGGTGTGACTGGCTTGTAGGGTATGTTTTATTTTTTTTCTGACTTCATGGTGAAGCTCTTCCTACAAATACTTGGTTGCGGGTTTGATTGTGCAAAGTAGTCCAGCAGAGACGGTGCTCCGGTTTCCTGTTTCCTCATCAGATGGGCTTTGCTTTACTTAAGTTGCAGATGACACTTGGAAGCAGCCAGCCAAGGATCTATAGGGCATTTGTTTCCCAACTAGCAGGTTCTGAAGTACTTCTCCTTTTGTGCAATAGTGCTTCTGCCTTATTTAGATCCAGTCCACCCTGTTCTCTCAAGACAGTGGTAAATGTCTTTCTATAAGATTATTCGTTTTTTAAAACCTTATGTATAAAATGACCTTAAACCCCCAAACACAATATATGCTTCTTAACCCCTTCATGATGGCAGGTAAAATAAATCCTAATGACTGAACAGTTTTGCAACTATGACATGGCTCAGTAAAAGTGTAAATATCGCAACTACAATGCATCTGGAAAGTATTCACATTCGCCACATTTTGTTATGTTACAGCCTTATTCCAAAATTGATTAAATTCATTTTTTTCCTCAAAATTCTACAAACCTAACCCCATAATGTATATATGGGGTATGGTTCCTGCGCTATCCTGGATACTGCTTATTACCTTAATGCTGCACCACGAATACTGATACTATAAAACAGTTTGAGTAATATTCGAATGGGGATTGCAGTGCGCTTCAAGGTGAAAAACGTATTTAAAGTGCTTGTGTGTGATGAAAAAAAATAAATGTTCAAAATGTGTGTTGTGTATCCTTATTATTTTTTTTTTTTTTTATAATTCAGTGCTGTTATCAAAGTGCTCCGTGCTTGTTGGTGTAGCTTCCAATAAAATTATAAATATTGTAGATCATAAACCATGTATCAAAAAACCGTGGATAAATGAATAATCATGTCCTAAGGGCTCTTTCCCAAGGTCCACCTCTGTAGGCGGATCCGTGCTGCTCAGTGGGGATCGATCTGCCGATCCCCGCTGAGCCGGCGGATGACAGCTCCGTCTCCGCTTGCAGTGCGGAGAGGGAGGTTTCACAGCTCTCGCTGCTCTCTATGGGGGATCAGATGAGAGCGGACCGCCTGTCCGCTCTCATCCGATCCGATCCTATCCCTGAACGGATGGAAAAATAGGGTTTCCATCAGTCCAGATTTCACGCACAGGATCGGATGCGGATGGCAGCGGAGGTGTCTCCGCTGACATCCGCTGCCCCATAGAGCTTCATGGAGGATCCGATCAGATCCGCCTAAAAAACTGGCACGCGGATCTGATTGGAACGCCCGTGTGAAAGAGCCCTAAGTCTACACAATTCTATAACATAAAGTGGTATTTCTATAAGGTGCTCAGTGCTTACAGTGATATTCCTCCATGAAAATATAAATATATAAATAAATATCACTAGACTATTCATAAAACAATATGTGTAAATACGCAAATCCACAATCTTAAAAAGTCCAGTCCAAACAGTGCTTGTGACCAATCTTCAATCAAAATAACTATTTCAAAAATCTTTATGGGTAACAGCTGTGTTGTAAGTAACCGTGAATAAATAGTGTGACTTTTTTCCTCCACCTTGTGCCACTTCTAGGTGTACTAAACTCTCACCTCCATTATGAGGATAATACGCCTGTATTATGTATCAGGGAGCGTGATGGATCCTTATTCTCCTTTATTCTAGCATGATGTCTTTATAGCATCAGATCCTTCCAAGGGGGTCTTATGCAAGTTTCCGGTCTCTTATAATCACTTGGGGCTCCTTTCGCTAGTATCCTTGGGGTACGATCTCCTTAATCTATCCCTCCTCCTCCAGGGCTCATTAAAAAGATAGGACCATCGTGGAGCAGTATTATAAACTTTTTATTTTGTGTAATAAAGTAGCAACACCGAGAAACTTGCCCTCCTGTTGGCAGCCATGGCTGAATAAAGGAGAATAAGGATCCATCACCCTTCCTGATACATAATACAGGCGTATTATCCTCATACAGGTCACAATGAACACACTAGCCTCCATCCTCCATAAATGGAAGACGTTTGGAACCACCAGGACTCTTCCTAGAGCGGGCCGCTCGGCCAAACTGAACAATTGTGGGAGAAGGGTCTTCGTTAATAAGGTGACCAAGAACCTGATGGTCACTCGGACAGAGCTCCAGCATTTCTCTGTGGAGAGAGGACAACCTTCCAGAAGAACAACCATCTCTGCAGCACTCCACCAATCAGGCCTGTATGGTAGAGTGGCCAGACAGAAGCCACTCCTCAGTAAAAGGCATGACAGCCCTTCTGGAGTTTGCCAAAAGGCACCTAAATGGACTCTCGGACCATGAGAGACAAATTTCTCTGGTCTGATAAAACAAAGATTGAACTCTTTGGCATGAATGGTAAGCATCATGTCTGGAGGAATCCAAGTACTGCTCATCACCTGGCCATTACCATCCCTACAGTGGAGCATGGTGAAGGCAGCATCATGCTGTGGTGATGTTTATCAGCGGCAGGAACTGGAAGACTAGTCCGTATCGAGAGAAATCCTACCAAAATGTGATGCGCCAGAAATATAATAAAAAAGTGATGACTTTAAATACAATAAATCATATCCAGTTCATAAGGCACATAGCAATGTGTGTGCTTCCAATAAAGTGATATGAAGAGTGTCCCCGTATCCAATTGAAGAAAATCCAGTGATGAAAACAAGTTGTAAACACCAATTAATGAATCCCTCCACCAGGTGAATTGGCCTCTCACCTTCCTAAAGGACCCAAACGGGCCAGCAATCACATGTATCATGGATCAGACTTCCAGGAAAGAGCCACACTGTATTGCACCTCGAGGGATCCCGGGACATATAAAAAACAGATGAAGAAATCTAGTGCTCTCTGCTTACAGATTTCTTCATCTGTTTTTTTATATGTCCCGGGATCCCTCGAGGTGCAATACAGTGTGGCTCTTTCCTGGAAGTCTGATCCATGATACATGTGATTGCTGGCCCGTTTGGGTCCTTTAGGAAGGTGAGAGGCCAATTCACCTGGTGGAGGGATTCATTAATTGGTGTTTACAACTTGTTTTCATCACTGGATTTTCTTCAATTGGATACGGGGACACTCTTCATATCACTTTATTGGAAGCACACACATTGCTATGTGCCTTATGAACTGGATATGATTTATTGTATTTAAAGTCATCACTTTATTATATTTCTGGCGCATCACATTTTGGTAGGATTTATAGTTTGTGATTTGTGAAACACGATTGGTGTATGCTGCCGGATACCACTTGTATACTTTCACACACCTGATTTATGCACAGTGAATTGAGGTTGAGTTATTTTATCACATATATTGGGTTTGCGCTGATAGTTTTTTTGTATTTCGTATCGAGAGAAAGATGAATGCAACGATGAACAGAGACATCCTTGATGAAAACCTTCTCCAGAGCGCTCTGGACCTCAGACTGGTGCGAAGGTTCATCTTCCAACAGGACAATGACCCTAAACACACAGCCAGGATAACAAAGGAGTGGCTGCGGGACAACTCTGTAAATGTCCTTGAGTAGCCCAGCCAGAGCCCAGACGTGAACCCAATTTGAACATTTATAGAAAGATCTGAAAATGGCTGTGCACCAACGCTTCCCATCCTACCTAATGAAGCTTGAGAGGTCCTGCAGAGAAGAATGGGAGAAACTGCCCAAAATAGGTGTGCCAAGCTTGTAGCTTCCTACTCAAAAAGACTTGAGGCTGTAATTGGTGCCAAAGGTGCTTCAACAAAGTATAATGGGCAAAGGCTGTGAATATTTATGTAAATGTGATTTTTTTTTTTTTTTATAAATTTGCAAAGATTTAAATTTCAAACACATTTCTTTCTCATTGGTGATATGGGGCATTGTTTGTAGAATTTTGAGGAAAATGTATTTTCTCTAGCGCTCATTGACAGACGTAGTCCTCGGTGATACACCACCTTCGGGTTATGTTGCCTCCACAGGAGCAGGACTAGACAGGAAATTAAAAAGCTCTGGCCACACCCTAGGGGCAGTCCCAGAGGGTATATCCTCTCTCTCTCTGCCTCAGCAACTCAGTTATTTTCTGTCTAGTTGGGAGTAAGGACCTAGATACCTTGCTGGGATCTTAAGGTCCTGGCAAGAATTTTTTTCTTAAAGGATTTTTAGACAGCTTTTTTTTTTTTTCTCCAGTGTTCCTGTGAGATCTTCAAGCAAGAAAGCTGAACTGGGCGACGGGCTGGATGTTGAGATCCGGTGGTCACCCCAGTTCAGCCTACGAGCGCGTGCAGGCCATAGCTCCGCGCTGGGTCGGCCGCGACAAAGTCCCATTAAAAGGACTGAACCCGCGAGTTAAACGTCTCGCTGAAACGCCAAAGACCATGAGTCACGGCGTTCGTATCGGTCGACAGCCCTCCCACCCCGGTGGAGAGGGGTACTGTCAGGAGTTGGTGCCCGCCTGGTTCCGGTATGGTGAGTAGTATGTTCCCCCTTTTTCCCTGACGGGTTTTGTGGTGAACGCGGGCCCCTCTCTGTATGGTAAGAAAGAGTCCTTTCTATCCTATAACATGTCACAAATCCTCCTACTTTGAGTGTGATTTTATGTGTGCAAAAGCCAGGAGGCTTGGTTTGGGAGCTAACAATCTATTGTATACATGTTTAAAAGATGTAATCTGTGGCATTCTGGGAATCTTATGGGTTAAGTATAAGCTACCTACCAGTCAGAAGCCACGGACATGTAGACTGCCTTCCAAATCAGATCTCCAGCTATTAGCAGGCCTCCCGAACGACCATGCGGTCCGCCAGGGCCGGTACCGCCAACCACGCCATATCCCCATGCAGAGAGAGTGTTGTGTGCCCTGCAGCACACCGCTATTCAGTATAGGCCGCCGCCATTTTTTTTTGCTGGATCGCACGAGCCGCCATTTTGGCGTAGCCTCGTGTCTCCAGCATGGGGGCGGCCATGTTTGAGGTGATCCTACACCTCGTGGAGCTTGGGGGAGGCGCCGGAAGGCGTGCAGAGGGGCGGAGCCGCCTCCTTTCTTCCTGGGCAGCCAGCCAAAAGACTTCCTGTTTGTCAAGACAGCGCTGTAAGCTGTTGCAGTTTAACTCTGAGCATCAAGTGGTGAGCCTGGGGGTCTATCTCTCTCTCTCTCGATCGATAGGGATCCCTAGCAGGTAACACTAAGGGGCTTTTTGTGGCGCTGGGGGTCAGAAAAAAAAAAAAAAAAAAAAAAAAAAAGTTTTTTTCTTTACTTTTGAATTATATTATCCAGGAAGTAACTGGAGTTATTATGGACCCTGCCACACATATTCCCCCACCTGTTTCCCTCGAGGGGGCCTCGGGACCCGCCGGTGCACAGAGTATAGAGTCATTTACAGCAATTTTGGAGTCTATAGTGGCTCGGGTGGAGGCGGCCTGTCAGGGACGGGGGTCAAGGAAGCGACCCCCGCCTACCCCTATACTATCTGACACCTCTGACTCAGATTCAGAGATGGTCACGGCAGTTGCAGGTTCCTCTGCAAGGGCTGTTATCCCAGGTAAAGCCCCCTCAGACAGTGAGGAGGACGCTTCTTCTCTTGCTATAATTCAGGAAGAAGCATTGGTGGACGCACTAGTTGTGGCAGTGCAAGAAACCTTAAAACTTGAGGCTTTACCGGCAGAGGCAACTGAAACAGAGAGGCCTTTTGGGACTAATAAGCCCATCAAGAGGGCATGCATCTAAGTTAGCAGTGATCCTCAGACGTGTGCTGTGGTTAAAATGCTGGTCAGCTGACCTAGGTTCCAAAAAGACCTTGACAAATCTCGCTTTTCAGGGGAATCGTCTATTTGGGGCCACCCTAGATGAAATCATTAAGGATGCCACTGGGGGCAAGAGCACTTTTTTGCCACAGGCTGCAAAAGCTAAGGGACCTCGCAACAAGCGAGGACCTTTCTTTACCACCATAAAGGGCGCCCGGCTGGTACTCCCGGGAAAGGCAAGACTCCTCCAGGAGGGTTCAAGAAGGGCTGGTCGGACAAGCAGAGGACCAACCCAGCCAAACCCGAAGTAAAGGAGTACACAGCCTGAAGGTGCGCCCCCACCCGGTTTCAGGGTGGGGGGACGTTTTCACCGGTATTCAGGACATTAGATCGAGCATCAACCACTACTACCGGTGCGATTCTTCCCTTCCAACATTTAAGTACCACAGGAAGCGGTAGTTACCGTTCCCTGAATAGATCTTTTCCTTTACCTTTTCCTAAGATTAGTCCCGATACCTCACAGGAATCGGATCTGATTGACCAGATAGGCCAAGTAGCTTCTAGTCGGGTGACTTCGGTCCCTGAGGTTCAACCAGAAAAGATCACCTTTCCTGATAACTATCAGGTATCTGATAAATGTGTGGAAACAGAAAACGACCAGACTTTCTCGGATGGTCGGGGCCAGATAGCTCTAGGGACGCCTGGTTCAGATCCAATCAGCGCCAGTGGTCCTAGAAATTCTAGGCTGGCCTCCTCAAGCCGGCCTGGCCGACTTGGACATGTTAGTCGCAGACGTTCCGTGGGAACTTCGTCTCAGGGAGTGTCTGTGGTCTCAAGGACCAATTTACCTTCGTGCTTTACAGTCGCTGGTTTTAATGGCCTGCCCATTGAGACCCAAGTACTGAAGGACAGAGGTTTGTCTATTTCAGTCATTCCTACCCTTATTAAAGCAAGGAAAGCGACTTCCAGCATAGTCTATTATCACACATGGAAGACTTATATTGCGTGGTGCGAATCTTTAGGATTTCCTCCACGTACCTATTCAGTGTCTCGAATATTGGCCTTTTTGCAACAAGGGGTTGAGCAGAAGCTAGCCTTGAGCACCATCAAGGGTCAAGTTTCAGCATTAGCAATCTTCTTTCAGAAACCTTTAGCTACCAAATCCTTGGTGCGGAATTTCATCCAGGGGGTGCGGCACCTGGCTCCTCCAGTCCGCGCGCCCTTACCGCCCTGGGATCTTACATAGTTACATAGTTACATAGTAGGTGAGGTTGAATAAAGACAATAGTCCATCCAGTTCAACCTGTGTAGGTGTGTGTGACTGTAATCTAATTTGGTTTTGTCGGTTCTACAGAAACCTCCCTTTGAAAACATCAGGGAGATTCCCTTGCTTACTTTATCCCAGAAGGTGGTCTTCTTGGTGGCTATTACTTCTGCTCGCAGGGTGTCAGAACTGGCTGCATTATCATGCCAGTCCCCATACTTAGTGATTCATAGGGATAAGGTAGTACTTCATCCTAAGCCATCTTTTCTTCCTAAGGTGGTTTCAGATTTTCATCTGAATGAAGATATTGTACTACCTTCCTTGTGTCCTCAGCCCAAGCATCATCGGGAACATGCGTTGCATTCCTTAGATGTGGTTCGGGCAATCGGGGTATACCTGAAAGCTACGGAATCATTCCGTAAGACGGATTCACTTTTTGTGATCACGGATGGCCCCAGAAAGGGTTTGCCTGCATCTGCCGCGACCATTGCCAAATGGATTAGACAAACGGTGGTACAGGCTTATTCTATTAAGGGTCAGAGTCCTTCGTTCCCTGTTAGGGCGCACTCCACTCGAGCGCTCAGTACTTCCTGGGCCTTTCGCCATCAGGCGTCAGTGGTCCAGGTATGTAAGGCGGCCACTTGGTCGTCGGTACATACCTTTACAAAATTCTATAAAATTGATGTGACGGCATCGGCGGATGCCTCATTTGGCCGCAAGGTTTTGCAGGCCGCAATTTGAGGAGACCGGTGGTCTACCTCGAGGGTTTTTTTCTGTTTGAAAAAAAAAAAAAAAAAAAAAGAAAAATTTTTTTCTCTCTTTTGTTGAGTCTCATCATTAAGGATGAGCATTGTAAACTTCTAGTTGGCACCGGTTGGGCCTTCTAGATTGGGATTTGATTTCATTTTCCCACCCCTCAGTTGTGATACTGCTCTGGGACGTCCCGAAGGTGGTGTATCACCGAGGACTACGTCTGTCAATGAGCGCTAGAGAAAAATGGATTTTTGTAAAATCTTACCGTAAAATCCTTTTCTCTTAGCTCATTGACAGACGTAGTCCCCGCCCCTCTGTTTTTTTGAGTTGGGTTGGGTTAAAATCTCTAAAGACTGCTTTTTCACATAACTGAGTTGCTGAGGCAGAGAGAGAGAGGATATACCCTCTGGGACTGCCCCTAGGGTGTGGCCAGAGCTTTTTAATTTCCTGTCTAGTCCTGCTCCTGTGGAGGCAACATAACCTGAAGGTGGTGTATCACCGAGGACTACGTCTGTCAATGAGCTAAGAGAAAAGGATTTTACGGTAAGATTTTACAAAAATCCATTTTTATCCATTTTGGTAAAAGGCTGCAACATAACAAAATGTGGAAAAAGTGAAACGCTGTGAATACTTTTCGGATGCACTGTACTTTGTGTACCTGAGGTTTTTTTTTTTTTTTTTTTTTTTTTTTTTTCTTTTTCAAAGGAAAACTGCCACAAAATCGTTAAATAAAATGTACCTGTTTATTTCTTGCGATTTCCAAAAACCTACTGCTAGGAACAACACAAAATAAATGATCTTGCTCCTGACAATTGCAGCAATACCACATGGGTATATTTGTACCTGTCGTACAAACAATAGTGTGCATTTTTTTTTAACTACTTCTAAAAATACACTGGCAATGACCTTGGACCCTGGCACTGACCTAGATCAAACACTGATCTGGCTCTTTTTTTTACTAATACTACAATTCTACAATTTTTTTTTTTTTGGTTTTATGTATTAACCACTTAAGCCCCGGAGGATTTGGCTGCTAAAGGACCAGGGGTTTTTTTGCGATTTTTTTACTGCGTGACTTTAACGGACAATTGCGCGGTCGTGCGACGCTGTACCTAAACGAATTTGACGTCCTTTTTTTCCCACAAACAGAGCTTTCTTTTGGTGGTATTTGATCACCTGTGCAAATTTTTGATCACGCGCTATAAACAAAAAAAGAGCGTAAATTTTGCAAAAATAACAATATTTTTCACATTTTTTTATATGAAATTCCCCCAAAAAAAAGTAAAAATCAAAATTTTTTAACATTTTTCGGCCAATTTGTTTTATGCTACCTATGTTTGGTAAAAAAAATCGCAAAACGCGTATTTTGATTGGTTTGCGCAAAAGTTATCGCGTTAACTAACAAAGGGAAAGATTTTTGTCATTTTTGGTGTTTTTTTTTTTTAACGCGTAATGGCGGCGATCTGCGATTTTTTTTTCGGTACTGCGACATTGCGGCGGACAGATCGGACCCTTGACTGACATTTTTGACACTTTTGGGGGTACCAGTGACATTACTGCAGTAATCAGTGCTATACATATGCACTGTTACTGCAAAAATGACACTGGCAGGGAAGGGGTTAACTTTATTGGACAGGGAGGGGTTAAGTGTGTCCTAGGGGCGTGCTTTCTACTGTGCAGGGACATTCCTATTGGTGTAAAAGCAAAGATCAACCGTTCTACATAGTAGAACGGTCAGATCTTCACTTTTACACAGGGAGAACTGACAGGCAGCTTGTTTGCACAAGCTGCTCTGTCTTTCTCCCTTCACAGGAGCGATCGCAGTGTGACTGGCGGACATCGAGTCCGCCGGTCACACGCACTGACTTGCCTGTGAACGAGCCGCGGCGGGCGCGCGCCTCGGCGGGCGCGCGCCCGCCCGCGATAGGCTCGCAAGTCAGTGACAGGCGAGTGACGTACCGATACGTCACTCTGCCTGGCCGGGGCTGACCGCCGCAGTATATAGTCGTGCGGCAGTCGGCAACCGGTTAAAGGAGTTGTAATGTCAGAAGTTTTTTTTATCTTCATGCATTCTTTGCATGAAGATAAAAAACCTTCTGTGTCTAGCAGCCCCCCTCAGCACACCTTTTACTTGCCTGAGCCCCATCTCTCTCCAGTGATGTTCACAAGTCCCTCGGCCGTCCAGAACTCTCCCTCCTGTTTGGCTGGGACACAGTCGTGGCGCCATTGGCTCCTGCAGCTTTCAATCAAAATCAGTTCACCAACCAGGATAGAGAGAGGTTGAGGGGCTGAACGGTAGCTCTGTGTCTTAATGGACACATGGAGCTGCAGTTTGACTTGGGTGCCCCCATAGCAAGCTGCTTGCTGTGGGGGCACTCAATAGGAGGAAGGGGCTAGGAAAACGAGGAACCCAAGAAGAGGATCATCCAGGCTGCCGTGTGTGAAATCAGTTACACAGAGATAAGTATAACATATTTGTTTTACAAAAAAAAAAAGACAAGCCTTACCACTACTTTAATGTATCTTGTATGTATGCAATGGGGTTGATTTACTAAAGGCAAATAGTCTGTGCACTGCAATTACAGTTGCTATAGATCTGAGGGGAAGGATGCAAGGAAAATAAATAAAAAAAAAAAAAAACAAAACAGATTTTTCTCACAGCTCCAGAATCTTCTTAACCATTGGGTTATGCTGCCCCCTACATGAGTAGGACACTAGTCAGGAAAAAGCTTTACAACGCCTATCGGGCAGTACCAGGGGATATACTCCCACACTCTGCTATATCCGTTTTTTTTTTTTCTGCCTATTCAGGAGTAAGGACCTAGTTCCTTGCTGGGATCTCTTGTTCTAGAATTTTTTCCTTTTTTAAATGGAATTTTTTTGTCGTCCCTTTTTTTTTTTTTTTAATTCTGTTCCTGTGAGAACTAGAATCCACTGCTGGCGACTGACTGTATATTCTAGATCTTTAAGGTCTGGCCAGCGGGCGCGAGCAGGCTTTGGCTCCACGCTAGGTCGGCTGCGACATAGCCCCACTGGACGGGGGCTGGCTTGCGAGTTAAACTTCTCGTGAGGGCGCATGCGACCTGGTCGCTCTTGGCCCGCACCACCCCTATTCCAATGGTCTGCCAGGAGCGGTGCCCATCCGTTTCCATGGTGTGGTAAGTAGTGTCCCGCCTTCTCCCCTCGTGGTCTTTTGGGGTGAATGTGGGCCCCTCCCTGGGACGGTCGGATCCCGGGGTTCCCCTCCCCTTTCCCCAGCCCCTCTAAATGGTCTTCCAGTCCACCCTCCCAAATCCCCCCCCCCCCCAGCTGCGGTTGTGAGAGCTAGCTTTGCCACATTCTCCTGTGGGGGGGGGGGGGTTGGCTTGTAGTTGCTGCTGGCTGAGCTGCTGATTCTGACTGGGCTGCTGACCGTGTTTTTCCTGGGGCGCAACGGGGAGTTGAGCAGGGTTCCCTCCTGTCCTGGGGGTTGGTAACTAGGGCAGGGATGTCTTTGGGGCTCCCTGCGGCGGTTGTTGGGCTGGGGGAGCAGAAGTTTTACCATCCGCGGGTTTGCGCCTCACACACCTGGATCCGGCCAAAAATTTAGGCCGCGGCCTTCTCGGCGGGAACTATGTGAGGCGGCCCCTGTGAAGATTGCTGAAGCCACTGCTTCCTGTGTGGGCATCCGCCTTCCCGTCCACTGCCCTGGGTGGTCGGATCCACTGCGGCTCTCGTCCTGGTGGCGGGGTGCTCTCAAAATTTAGGCTGAAGCCTACTAGGCCATGCGGCTGAGTTGAGGGGCGGCCTCAGTGGGTCTAGCTGAAGCCCCCAGTTCCCCCTTGGGCATCTGCTGGACTGAGGATCCGTGCTATTTGCAGCTGAAGTTTAGGCCGCGGCTTGCACCCTGCTGGGCCATATGGTTAGCTTGGCACCTCCCTTGAACCGGGTGGAGCTGTGGGGGGTGCTTCATTTTTAATGAGTCTTGCCGCCATTGTGTGAGTGAGGGTACCCTGCCTGCACGTCCGTGTCATGGTGGGTGGCCCACGTTTAAAGGGGGGCTATGTTCTATTATAAAAGATATAAAACTTCCGCGCTATGTTCTATTTGGAAATGAGGATACGTGGGTGAGCTCTCAGTGAATATAGGTAATTGTATAAATTATATGTGATATGTAGGCTGCAGCCTCCCTAAATGATAGTCCGGAGACTATGCTCTGAATGTATAAAAAAGGAGGGATGGTGGCGCTGCCTATAAGAAACTAAATGTGAAAGGTGATCCTAATATTAAATCAACGGCCAAAGGTATAAAGTGACGTAGTGCTAATCCACAATAATAAATATCTAAAGATCACCAGATTAAATACAATGCTAACATAAAATGGTGTAAAATCAAAGTGCTATGTTTTAAGGTGCTCTTATAAAGTGACTTAGTGCATAAGTAGGTGCTTTAGTGATAAATATCAAACCATATGCAATACACAACAAAGAGCATAAAAAATATATATATATTACATGCAATTATAAAAGTGCTTCAAAAAAGTGCTATAGTGTTTGAAAAACCCCAATCTACCATATAAAATGGTGTGGGGAAAATGTAAAGTGCCAGCAGCAAACGGTATTCAGTATGCACTTCAGAAAAGTCCAACAATCTGTATGTCACATGCAAATGTCCACAAGCAAGTGAATATTTTTAAGTTGATATAGGTGCCAACACTCTGGTGGATATTAATAAGGAGTGACCCCGTGGTGGGTGGTAAGGTGCTGGGTGATTTCTCTGGTAGAAAGGCACACTTACCAGAGACACCCACCCCACACAGGGGTATATAGCGGGTGTATAAAGTGGTCCAGCAGCCCAACGGTGTCCTCTTTGTGCCTGGATGGGAATGTCCTACCGGAAACCTGGATGGTCCTATTGGCGGGTGTTTCCCTGTGTTGGTTCCCAATATGTTCCTAATGGCAGATGTGTTCCAAGGTACCCCCCGGTATTCACTCCAGATTGTGTGCCAGAAAGTAATAGACAGGGGACATAGTGTAGTACCGTAAGGCAATTTATTTACATATAATATGAAGAGGTACTCACATTTAAACAAAGAAAAACCAGCATGTAGGTAGATCAGAGCGATGTGCGGTCCACGCCTCGATCTCGTACCAAAACCGGAAGTGACGTGAGCACGCTGTACGCGTTTCGTAGTCAATACGTCATCAGCAGCGTCAGATCACCTCCGGTGTCTTTCCTTTATATATGCATGCAGTAACCAGGCAACCGATCAACACTCTAATTGTAAGTAATGTACTATGTTCTATTATGTCTTCTATGGTGGGCTCTAAAGGGGACACCCTTGTCTTTTGCGGGGTCTCATAGGTGGTCCATTTGTGGAACATTGGCTGGCGTCCTCTTGCGAAAGGCAGTCAGCAGTCTCCCTTGATTATGTTTCAGGGTGAGCTTAGTATGTAGAAACTTTACTGGGTCTGCGTTGAGGCATTTAGAGTGCTCTGTTAGCGAGGATGATTCCTCTTCTACTGCAGCCGCACATGACACATCGCTGGTGGATGCACTGATTGTATTGGGCAACTTTTAAACATGTGGGATGCTGCTGCGTTGTAGGCGCCAGTCCACTTTACTCTACCCGCAGCCCCCCAAGAGCCGCAAAGGTATTCCTTATTTTGACAAAATTGTCACAAGTCAGTTACAAAAACGCAATAGGTCAGTGCCTAAGCGTTTCGCTAGACCCTATCCCTTTGAAGAGTCCCTGTTAAAACAGTGGATAGTCCCACCTGTGGGGGATTCTCAGGTTCCAGGCTGAATAAATCCACTCTAATCCGGTGGAGAAGTCTCTGGCTTTTAAGGACCCTTTTGACAGGAGAGCCGAGACTTTGGTCCACCACATGTTTACTGTGGCCGGTTCAGTCCTTAGGCCGGTGTTCACTGTAGCATTGGTGTCCCACACTTTTAATGGAGTGGGCAAGGTTTTGCGCCACAATCTGGAGGGGGAACAGCTTCCCCCTGCCCTTGCGGAGATGCCGGATCAGCTGGTCAAGGGGTTGCAGTTTGTCTGTGATGCCTCTCTGGATGCGGCTCCCTTAGTTTCTAAGCTGTACGTGACATCAGTGGTCCTTCGGCGCATGATATGGCTGATATCATTAGGATCTTACGGGGGGGGGGGAATAGTACTATTTTTCCACAGGCTGCAAGGGGCAAGGAGTCTCGTCGCAGACGTGGGCCCTTTTTTTTTTTTCCTTTCCTCGGCTCATACGCTGCTTTTTCATCTCTCAGGATCTCAAGACAAAGGATCTTAAGCCCCGTACACACGCGTCGATAATTGGCCGTGGATTTTCGGCCAACGTCCGATCGGCCGATTTTGGCTTGTTGGCATGATGCTTTCGACAACCGACTCCGAATTTTCGGCCGAAAAAATCAGGCTATAAAATTTTTGTTGGCCGTCAACACAACGGACGATTTTCCGTCAGTCAGTACAGATTTCGGCAGACAAAAATCTGATGAGCAAGACTGGGCATGCTCAGAGAAGAAAAAACACATGGAAAGTAAACCAGCACATGACATCACTTCTGAAGTAGATTTTTGTTGGCCAAGAAAATTTGTGTGCAGTCTAGGCACATTCCAACCAACAAAACACCACTCTGGACAAAAGTCGGACGATCGGTCAGCCGATAATCGTTGCATGTGTACGAGGCATTAGTCTGTCAGGACTTCCTCCGGAAGTTCCATAAGGACCTGGTCTGGTAAGCAGAGAGCGGGTACTTCCAGACCTGCAGACAAGCCCTCTTCTGCCTGAAGGGGCACCCTCACCCGTGTCTGAGGTGGGGCAACGTCTTCCCTTCTTTCTGGACCCATGGACCTCCCTGACTCAGACGGTCTGAACCGAGCTGGCTCGGTCTGGCTACAAGATCGAGTTTCGGTCTTATCCTCCAGTGACGTTCTTTCCTTCCAGCCCGTGTTTGTCCCTAGACCACCTGTGGTGCAAGACTTTCTTCTAGAAGGGGTGATTGTTCCAGTTCCAAAATCTGAACATTTTCCAGATTTCTAGTCAAACCTGTTTATAGTTCCCAGGAAGGAAGGCAAGATACGTCCAATCCTGGACCTCAGGGCTTTGAACCGCCTTCTGCGGGTACAGAAGTTCTGAATGGAGTCCATTCGCGCAGTATTGGCATCCCCACATCAAAGGACGCTTACCTTTTTTTATATTTGTCATCAGTGTTTCCTCTGCTGTGGGCGAGGATCATGATCAATGCATGGCATTACCCTTTAGATCTCGCCTCAGCTTCTCAAATATTCACAAAAGTGTTGGCTCCGGTGTTGGCATTGCGGTACTGGGTACCTGGATGCTCTTCTACTGCGAGCAGAGTCTCCGACTGCTCTAAAGGACAACCTGGAAATTACTGTACATACTGCAGAAGTTCGGTTGGAAATTGAACTTTCTAAAATCTGCTCTGGTTCCATCGACTAAATTGGACTATCTGGGTCTGACTGTGGACTCTGCTTCAGCCAGGGTGTTTCTTCCAGGGGAAAAAAACTCCAAAGCTGCAGGATGCAATTTGGCTCCTGTTGTCCAGTAGTCGGTCATTTTTCAGGACTTGCATGCAGGTGCTGTGCCTGGTGGTGTCTACCTTTTTTTGAGGTGGCTCCGCTTGCACAGCTCCACTTGAGACCTCTGCAAAGAGAGGTTCTTGCCAAGTGGGACAAGAATCCACAGTCTCTAGACAATCTGATCCTGTTGAGCCGGGGTACGAGAGGGTCACTGTTATGGTGGCTTTGCTCTTCGGCACTTCGACAGGGCAAATCTTTCCTTCCCCTGTACTGGACAGTGGTCTCCACGGTTGCTACCTGTCCGGGTGGGGAGGCATTTTTGGGCACGGATGTGCTCAAAGGGTCTGGACTCTGGAGGAGTCAAGACTACCAATCAATATACTGGAACCTTCGGGTGATTAAATTTTGTCTGGCTCATTGGACAAATCCCCTTTAGGTGCCTGGTAAAAGAATCAATGGGACAATGCCACCTCTGTGGCGTATGTCAATCCCCAAGGGGGCACAAAGTGTCCTGGAGGCTCGAGAGCCTGCATTTTAAGGTTCAGCTTTGTCTCCGGTGGTGAACTTCCGCGGTGGACCTGTTGGCCTCTCGTCTTAACAAGAGGGTACATATAATTGAGGCAAGGTCTTGAGATCCTTTGGCTGACACCACAGAGGCACTGGTTGCTCCTTGGGGCCAGTATCATACGATTTATTCCTTCTGCGAAGGATCGAGGCAGAAGGGATTCCGGTCATCCTATTAACTACAGACTGGCCTCGCCGGTCTTAATATGCCGATCTGGTACAGCCGGTCGCCGATGCCCCTTGGAGACTTACTCTCAGAGAAGATCTATTGGCCCAAGGGCCAATCTTCCATCCTACTTTTCAGTCGCTAGCTTTACTGGCTTGGCTGTTGAAAGCCAGGTGCTGAAGAATAGGAGGTTGTCTAAATGGGTGATACCCAGGCTGTTAAATGTTAGGAAAATGTACCTCTAGGAAGATATACCATCATGCCTGGAAGACGTACATTGCGTGGTACGAGTCTCTTGGTTTTCCCCATTCCCTTTCGGTGGCTCGGATTTTGGCATTGAGCAGCACCTGGTCTTGGGTACCGTCAAGGGCCAGGTTTTCCGCCTTGTCGGTCTTTTTACTGTCTTTTTGGCTACACTTTGTTTGATTCGCACCTTTATTCCGGGGTCCGCCACTTGACTTCCACATTTTGGTCTTTTGCCTCCATGGTATCTCAATTTGGTGCTGTTCTCCTCCAGTAACCGCCTTTCAAAAAATATTTGCTTACTCTGCTTACATTGTCCCAGAAGGTAGCCTTCTTGGTGGCTATTACTTCTGCAAGCAGGGTGTCAGAGCTGGCTGCGTTGTCTTGTCGTTCATCTTACCTGTTGGCTCACAGAGAGTGATGTGTAGTGGTGCTTCGCCCTCGTCAGTCTTTCCTTCCTAAGAATGTTTCTGGTTTCCTTCTGAATGAAGACATTGTGTTGCCTTCCCTGTGTCTTAAGTCTTAACATCCTAGGGGGGTTGCCTTGCACTCTCTGGATGTGGGTTGGGCGCTCAAGGTGTACCTTGCGGCAACCGAGTGGTTTAGGAAATCAGCATTACTGTTTGCCCTTACAAATAGGCCATCTCAAGGGGTTAGTTGCGTCTGCCGTGACAGTATCCAGATGGACAAGACAGACGGTGGTGCAGGCCTATTCAATCAAGGGTCAGGTTCTTCCGTTCCCTGTTAGTTGCTTTCTATGTGGGCGCTTAATGCCTCTTGGGCTTTCCGCCATCAGGCGTCAGTGATACAGGTTTGCAAGGTGGCCAACGTCTGTGCACTTTCACAAAATTTTATAAAGTGGATTTACTTGCATCTGTAAATGCTGCTTTTGGCCGCAAAGTTTTGCAGCCAGCAGTTTGAGAGGACCTGGTCCTCTTTGAGGGTGTAATGTTTTCAGGTGAGCTCCAGTTATTCCTGGTTGAGCTCCATGTTACTTGGTTGGCTTTTTTCTGCTGTGTTTTTTTTCCCACCCCTCATGTTTCACACTGCGTTGGGACGTCCCAACGGTTAAGAAGATTCTGGAGCTGTGTCCGTCACTGAACGAAAGAGAAAATCAGATTTTTGTCTTACCGTAAAAATCCTTTTCTCTGATGTTCATTGACAGACACAGCACTCACCCCTCTATTGAGTTAGATTATTTTTCTTCTGACACTGCTTGCAAAAAAACTGAATGCCTAAAACAGAGTGTGGGAGTATATCTCTTGGGACTGCCCCATAGACATGTTAAAGCTTTTTCCTGCCTAGTGTCCTACTCCTCAAAGAAAAGGATTTTACGGTAAGACAAAAATCCAGTTTTAACTTGTACATATGGATGATGGAAATCAGGAGAGCTTTCCCTCATTTTAGAGCATCCCCCTCAGATGTAACGCAACTGCACTTGCAGTGCACAGTATATTTGCGTGTATTAAACCAATCTCAATGCACCATTCTCCATTCAAGAGGATACAACACAGAGGCAGGCTGAACAGTGACTGATCACTGTGATAGCCAGTCAGAGGCTATCACAGCGATCAGGTGATTGGGAATCTAGCCTCCCAGTTCCAGATTGTTAGCATGAGACCCAGGGCTCTCGTGAGTTTAGTCTCTGTGCTGGGAGCGTGCTTTGCAATGTAATCCCAGCACAAGCACGGGTATGCATGCAAGTGGTCCCCATATATGTGTACATTCGGTGAGAAGGGGTTAAGAAAGCTGTGGGGCTTTGCTTTTATAAGTAATTATTACATCATAAATAAGCAATTTAAAGCAGAAATATTAAATTATAATATTGTCTTGAATGTATTTGTAAATGGAAGTAATAGCGCCTTGTTAAAAGAATTGTGCAAAATATAAATATAACAATTACTCTCTCTATTCAGAGCAATAAAAACAATTGAGCTGTATTTTTTTTTTCTCCAGCCCCTCCCCCCCCCTCAACTACAAACAGCTGAAGGTGGGGGGTGTACAAAGTTTATCCCTACTGTCATTTGGCAGGCAGTACGTGTCTGTGTGAGGGCGAAGGTTGAAGCATGCTAGGGTAAAAACAGGCGGTAAGGAGACGCTCTGTATCGCATCATCCTTGCCAAATGCCCTCTTAGGAGCCATCCAGCACGGATCGCTCTTCAAAGGGCAACACACTTTTAAATAAGGCCTTTAAATCGACTCTTTAAGTATGCCACATCAAAGACCACACTGAAAACGAAGTTGGTAAATACCTACTTTTTTTAGCAGGTGTTATCCTACATCTATACTGTATTGCAGATCTCCATCCGCCACTAATATCTGACACTTCTAGGTTTGATTACCCTATCTCCTGCTGCCCCCTACATCAATTTTGTGTGCTGTAGTGCTCAGCAGGAAGAATAGCAGCACACAGCATTTGAAAAACACAGTAGTGTTGGAAACTAACAGTGGCCAGGGATCTGCAATGCTGCAAAAAACTAGGTCACCATTCTGGTTATGTCTTCTTTTACAGGGTAGTCTTTGATTTGTGGCATTTGGCAATATGGTTACGGTACCTTCTTTATGTGAACAGAACTTTAATACATTTTTGCATACTCTAATATTTTACACATAAATATAACTATGGGCAGCCAAGATGCTTAGTAGAGCACTAGAGTCCATGGTTTGAATCCCATCCAGGACACTACCTGCCTGGAGTATGCATGTTCTGCCTGCGTAGGTTTCCTCTAGATTTTACGGTTTCCTCCTACATTCCAAAGACATGCTGTTAGGTTACCGTATATGCTCGAGTATAAGAGTCGGTTCACACTACTCCGACTTGGGACACGACTTGTGTGCCCTCAAGTCGCTCCAAGTCTCTTGTCATCACAAATTCAATGTAAATGAATGAGAGCCGTCTTAACCACTTAAGCCCCGGAGGATTTGGCTGCTAAAGGACCAGGGGTTTTTTTGCGCTTTTTTACTGCGTGACTTTAACGGACAATTGCGCGGTCGTGCGACGCTGCACCTAAACGAATTTGACGTCCTTTTTTTCCCACAAACAGAGCTTTCTTTTGGTGGTATTTGATCACCTGTGCGATTTTTTTTTTTTTTTGATCACGCGCTATAAACAAAAAAAGAGCGTAAATTTTGCAAAAATAATATTTTTCACATTTTTTTATATGAAATTCCCCCAAAAAAAAGTAAAAATCAAAATTTTTTAACATTTTTCGGCCAATTTGTTTTATGCTACCAATGTTTGGTAAAAAAAATCGCAAAAAGCGTATTTTGATTGGTTTGCGCAAAAGTTATCGCGTTTACTAACAAAGGGAAAGATTTTTGTCATTTTTGGTGTTTTTTTTTTTTAACGCGTAATGGCGGCGATCTGCGTTTTTTTTTTTTTCGGTACTGCGACATTGCGGCGGACAGATCGGACCCTTGACTGACATTTTTGACACTTTTGGGGTTACCAGTGACATTACTGCAGTAATCAGTGCTATACATATGCACTGTTACTGCAAAAATGACACTGGCAGGGAAGGGGTTAACTTTATTGGACAGGGAGGGGTTAAGTGTGTCCTAGGGGCGTGATTCTAACTGTGTAGGGACATTCCTATTGGTGTAAATGCAAAGATCAACCGTTCTACATAGTAGAACGGACAGATCTTCACTTTTACACAGGGAGAACTGACAGGCAGCTTGTTTACACAAGCTGCTCTGTCTTTCTCCCTTCACAGGAGCGATCGCAGTGTGACTGGCGGACATCGAGTCCGCCGGTCACACGCACTGACTTGCCTGTGAACGAGCCGCGGCGGGCGCGCGCCCGCCCGCGATAGGCTCGCAAGTCAGTGACAGGCGAGTGACGTACCGATACGTCACTCTGCCTGGCCGGGGCTGACCGCCGCAGTATATAGTCGTGCGGCGGTCGGCAACCGGTTAATATGCACTACTGAAGTCGCTCCGACTTTAGAAAAGGGTCCTGTACTACTTCAAGGCGACCTCTATCCGACTCGTGCACATAGACTTCAATGGGAGTCGCCTCTAAGTCGGACCCTTATCTTATTTCAAGCGACTTGTTATCAGACTTTCCAGGAAGAAGAAAAATATTAGACAGGCATTCCCCACAGACAAAGTCGCCTATCATTTAAGTCCCTTCACGAGTCCCTTCACGAGTCATGAGGAAATGCAGGGGCTGCGGAGGAATCTCACTTACCTGTCGGTGAGGCGCCTTTGATTTAAAAATTGCGGCAATACGTCACCGCGAATGTGCCGCCAATGCTTGGGAAAGGCCGTACACGTTCGGCTATTCCCGGGCATGCGGCGCATGCGCAGTGATACGGCGGCGCAGGGCGGCGCCATTTTTAAAAGGACAGTGATTAGAGTATAAGCCGAGGGGGGCCTTTTCAGCATGAAAAAACATGCTAAAAAACTCGGCTTATACTCGAGTATATACGGTAATTGATTTCTGCCCACATTGGCCTTGTTTGTGTATATGATATATGTGTGAAATATGGACCTTAGATTGTAAACTCCTTGAGCACAGGGACCGATGTACATGTACAATATGTAAAGCTCTATGTAAATTGTTGCCGCTAAATAAATAGCTCTACTAATTCGTATTCAAAGAAGCTAGCCTTTGACATTTTGAGGATGGTCGAATGAAGATGCTCTGACTAGCCAAAGGATTTTTTTTTTTTTTTTTCGAAGTATATACTGACATAAATCTCCATGCTTTGATTACCTTGTGGGTAACAGCAGATAACTGATCAGTTTTTCTGTGGGGAAAATTACATTAGCTGGGATGAGTTTTTTTTTTTGTCCGATCAAATTTGCTGCCCCAAAGATAAGGCTTACATCAGGGTGTATTCCTAATCATGGATAATAACATGTATGGTTAGGCCTAACGCTGACCATACATTGATTGAAATTCTATTGATTTGACTTGCATACAACCAGCCTGTCAGGTTTTTCCCTAAGTCTCGGTTCACACTTGTGCGAGGCGGGAAGGCTGCGAGTTCGCAGCGTGTTCCCGCATCGCACCCGCACATATGGCAGTTCACACTGCCATATGCGATACGCAGGGGGTGTCAATTACATGTTAACGACACCCCCAGTTTGATCGCATATCGCAGTGCGATCTGACAGTTCGCACAGGATCGGATCGCACAAGTGTGAACCATTGTGCGATCCGATCCTGATGCGGCTGAAAAAAAGGGTCATGTGCGGATACAATGCGAATTCAGCCATACAAAGTGTATAGCTGAATTTGCATCCGCACATCCGATCGCATGTAATGAAGGAGCAGTGCGCTCCGAATTACATGCGATCGCCGCACTTGCAATAATGTGAACCGGCCCTAACTGTCAGTGCCGCTCGCTATAGCAGTCACCACTGATCATAGTATTCTACTGGTTGGGAAAGTTCCCTGTCGGCAGAATACAATAGCACAGGAGGAAGATTTCTAATCCTCATCCTGCTAGTATTAGTAAATAGGATAGTATATCTTATTTACTGGTTTTACATTTTTTTTTTTTTTTTTACATTTCTTTTGTTACTTCCTGGTTTTCATGCCTAGGCAAATGATGTAATCTCAGAAGTCTATGGGCAGATGGATTCCAGGAAGTAAATGATACATGAATCATCTGACCTTACTCAAGATGGCAAAATTAAAGCATGGGGACATGGATGGATGGATGGGGAGATTGCTTTGAATAATACAAATTAATTAACCACTTTAGGAGCGCTCACTGCTACTGCAGCGCAGCGGCTCCCCTGGGTCCAGTGACGTAGATCTACGTCGCTGGACTCCTAGTGGTCTCGGCAGCCGAAGGCTCGGTCCCACTGTGTTTAGACACAGCGGCAGTCGGGCTGGAGGAGGAGAGGCTGCGATTGCCGCCTCTCTTTCCCCATTGTCGGGAAAAGTGTGAGAAGATCCGCCCGCTTGTGTAAACAAGGCAGGCGGATCTTCTCTGTGACAGACTGGGAGAGATCACAGGATTCAGCATAGCTGAACCTGCGATCTGTCTGTGTCGCAGAACCCCCTCCCCCCACACACATCAGTAAGCACAAGGCATACATTAACCCCTTGATCACCAACAGAATGTTATATCAGAATGTGAAAAATATTATTATTTTTTTTTTTTTTTTTTTCAAAATTGTCGCTCTTTTTTTCAAAAATTTAAAATCGCACAGGGGATCAAATACCAAAAGAAAGCTCTATTTGTGGGGAGAAAAAAGGACTTAAATTTAATTTGGGTACAGCGTTGCATGACAGCGCAATTGTCCGTTAAAGTAACGCAGTGCCGAATCTCAAAATACGGCCTGGTCAGGAATGGGGTACAATCTTCCGGTCTTACAGTGGATAAAAATACACTCATTGAGAATTTTTTTGTCAAAGACATGTAGCTAAATACATTTTGGCCTAAATATATGACAAAAATTGAATATATTGGATACTTTTTAACAGTCAAAGTAGAAAATGTCAATTTTTTTGCAACATTTTCACTTTTTTTATTAATATCGCAAAAAATAAAAAGCACAGAGGTGACCAAATACTACCAAACGATAGCTCTGTTTGGGTACAGCATTGCATGACTGCGCAATTGTCAGTTAAAGTCGCACAGTGCCAAGTTGAAAAAAGTGACCTGGTCATTGAGCAGCCAAATCTTCCGGGGCTAAAGAGGTTAAATAGAATTTTTGGTTTGTGGTGATCAGAAGCAGTGCAGTTCAACCCAGTTGAAGAAAAAGAATGTATGGGCTGCCTAAGAGTGCATTTACATGGAACCATTGTGTGCGTGTGTGTTTATTTTTTTATGTTTTGCATTTCTTACCTCTATCTAAGTACCGGTTCACACTATTGCGATGGCAGACATTGCATGTAATTCGGAGGGCACTGCTCCTAAAATCACATGCGATGTCTGTGCGGTGCAAATTCAGCCATACAGTTTGTATCGCAGAATTCGCACCACAATCGCAGTGAACTCGCAGAGGACCCTTTTTTTTGGTCTGCAGCAGAATCGGATCGCATGGTGGTTCACACCAGTGTGATCCGATTCCTGAGAGAACTGTCAGATCGCACTGCGATATGCGATCTGATCTGGGGGTGTCGTTAACTTTGAATTGACACCCCCAGCATATCGCATATGGCAGTGTGAACTGCTTGTGCTGTGGATGCGATGCGGGAACACGCAGTATATTCGCAGTGTTCCCGCGTCGCAGTAGTGTGAACTGGGACTAATGGTACTGTTGAAACTGCTTGAAGAGTGTTTCTGCATGGATCTATAAGATCTAGAGCTACTGGGGAAAAAGTCCCACATTTGAAATGGTGAGAACTAATATATCGGACGTCTTAAACAAGCCCATTTCCATTTGTGACTTATAAAAAACTCCCATGTGGTGCAAGTGTAAGAGCAGAAACCTCATTCTAGTGAACTCCACAAAACCACTTTGTTTCCTGTTGTACATTTATTTTTTTTTTTTGAGTATAGGCTGAAGCAGATCCTTTAATGCGTCCACCTTATCTCCTAGTAACATCTATAGTTCTACCTACCTATCACTTTCATCTTGTTTGCTAGTACTAGATGTAGCAATAACATGTTCTGTAAAGATGAGCCAAAGCGTTATTTGTATTTGGAAATGTGTAAAGAACTTTCTTACCTGCTGTTGCCTTTTGGTACAGGACACCACACTAAAGCATTACTGGTTTTGTTCTGCTGTGCCTTATCAGCTTAGGCACGGCTGTTCTGTATACATATTAAATGGGGAAAAAAATTCCCTTGTTCAAATGTATAACTTCTGCTAAAAGAAGTATGAATGGGTGACATAAGAATTTTTGCAGATAAAGAATATTTGTTGTTGCAGATAAAGAATATTTGTTGATGTAAACCTGCCATGAATCTGGACAAATTAAATATTTGATGGAAAAAAAATGCATTAATAGAGGTTACCTTCAGTGGAATTCACATGTTAAAAGGATCTAGATATATTAGAAATGTTTATAAAGAAATTTACCCCAAAGGATTTAGAGTCCATTCACACTGCCGCGACTTGTCAGGCGACTTGTCAGCCTGACAAGTCGCGGTCCGTCACGCTCCCACTGTGTAGTACAGGAGCCGTTCTAATAGGAGCGACACAAGTCGCTCCGACTTAGAAAAAGGGTCCTGTACTATTTCGGGGCGACCTGGAGGCGACTTGCATTGACTTCCATTATGTGAAGTCTGTGCAAGTCGCGCTGCATGTGATTTCACAGGTCGCCCCTGAAGTTGGAGCGACCTAATGTGAACGGGGGCTAAGGTATTTCGGTGGGACACAGGTTGGAGGTAAGTTTATACCTGGCATGCAAGCCATGGGCTCATTTCATCCTATGGAGAGAGCTGTATTCTGCAGGCCCCCATTCATATGATTCCCCGTGAATTGGGCTGTAACACGCATAGCAGGATGAATAGGACAGTGCAGGAATTGTTTTTGGTGCAAGACTGGGTGGCACTGGATGAGACTGCATAGTGGTGGTCACTGGTATGAGGGGAGAACCTACACTGACTGAAGGGTGCATTCCCTTATGCATAAACCATAGGTATTTAATATATACAGTCAGGGCCATAAATATTGGGACATCGACACAATTCTAATCTTTTTGGCTCTATACACCACCATAATGGATTTGAAATGAAACAAACAAGATGTGCTTTAACTGCAGACTTTCAGCTTAAATTTAAGGGCATTTACATCCAAATCAGGTGAAAGGTGTAGGAATTACAACAGTTTGTATATGTGCCTCACACTTTTTAAGGGACCATAAGTAATGGGACAATTTGCTGCTCAGCTGTTCCATGGCCAGGTGTGTGTTATTCCCTCATTATCCCATTTACAAGGAGCAAATAAAACGTCCAGAGTTCATTTCAAGTGTGCTATTTGCATTTGGAATCTGTTGCTGTCAACTCTCAATGTGAGATCCAAAGAGCTGTCAGTGAAGCAAGCCAACATTGGGCTGAAAAAAACATCAGAGAGATAGCAAAACAATTAGGTGTGGCCAAATCAACTTTTTGGAACATACTTAAAGAAAAGGCACCAGTGAGCTCAGCAACACCAAAAGATCCGAAGACCACAGAAAACTGTGGTGGACGACCGAAGAATTCTTGCCCTGGTGAAGAAAACACCCTTCACAACAGTTGGCCAGATCAAGAACACTCTCCAGAAGGTAGGTGTATGTGTGTCAAAGTCAACAATCAAGAGAAGATTTCACCAGAGTGAATACAGTGGGTTCACCACAAGATGTAAACCATTGGTGAGCCTCAAAAACAGGAAGGCCAGATTAGAGTTTGCCAAACATCTAAAAAAGCTTCCACAGTTCTGGAACAATATTCAATGGACAGATGAGACCAAGATCAACTTGCACCAGAGTGATGGGAAGATAAGAGTACGGAGAAGGAAAGAAACTGCTCATGATCCAAAGCATACCACCTCTTCAGTGAAGCATGGTGGTGGTGTCATGGCGTGGGCATGTATGGCTGCCAATGGAACTGGTTCTCTTGTATTTATTGATGATGTGACTGCTGACAAAAGCAGAAGGATGAATTATGAAGTGTTTCAGGCAATATTATCTGCTCATATTCAGCCAAATGCTTCAGAACTCATTGGACGGCGCTTCACAGTGCAGATGGACAATGACCTGAAGCATACTGCGAAAGCAACCAAAGAGTTTTTTAAGGAAAAGAAGTGGAATATTATGCAATGGCCAAGTCAATCACCTGACCTGAATCCGATTGAGCATGCATTTCACTTGCTGAAGACAAAACTGAAGGGAAAATGCAACAAGAACAAGCAGGAACTGAAGACAGTTGCAGTAGAGGCCTGGCAGAGCATCACCAGGGATGAAACCCAGCGTCTGGTGATGTCTATGCATTCCAGAATTCAGGCTGTAATTGACTGCAAAGGATTTGCAACCAAGTATTAAAAAGTGAAAGTTTGATTTATGATTGTTAATCTGTCCTATTACTTCTGGTCCCTTAAAAAGTGGGAGGCACATATACAAACTGTTGTAATTCCTACACCTTTCACCTGATTTGGATGTAAATACCCTCAAATTAAAGCTGAAAGTCTGCAGTTAAATCACATTTCATTTCAAATCCATTGTGATGGTGTATAGAGCCAAAAAGATTAGAATTGTATCGATGTCCCAATATTTATGGACCTGACTGTATATGTATGTACAAAAAGGGAGGGTGGGTTTATTGGTTGGCCAATGGTGTACTGATTAAGTGAAAAACAATGATGAATAGCCAAGCCAAAAGAGAAGATGCATAATGAGGAAAGAGAAGGCACTTAGGCTGGCCATACACATTCAATTTTCTTGTACAATTTTCTGTTCGATTTACCACAAACCACATATGAGGTCAAAGCTAAACACTTTCACTTGTGTTCTATTAGTCTGGTCTTTGTACTACATAAGTGAAATAATGTGCTGCTCCAGCACAGAGGAACCTCTGTCAAAGTTCAGCCTCAGAAGGATGATTCAGGTGCACGCCCTGGTTGCAACAGAAGCATGTAGAAAAAAATGGACAGGATGGCAGCACTCCAAAATAATACCATTTATTCAGAATTGCAAAAGTGAAAACAAATGCAAAAGATGAACATACCACAGCGAAGATGACGACAATGGCATTTAACGCGTTTTGCACCAAAGCTGGTGCCTAATCCTAGCTGAGATAAGACAAATGTGCAGGTTTATATACACCAGTAAATTACACTGAAAATCATTCTAATCAGGCACACCTTTACATGTCAAATCAAGGCATTTCTAGAACAGCACGAAAGGACTATCTGTTTCAGGGAATGGCCACAGACAATCGACAACAGATCAACTGAAAGGGCCATACTCCCAGGACAAAAAAAAAAAAAGATGTATGGGTTGGTGGGAGAGGTCTCGCATTTTTGGAGCAGGTTGTCCCTATCGTCTGATTTATAAAGTTTTTTCCGTCGCTACATTAACGATCTACTCTTTATCTACACTAAAGATATTGAAACATTAGACAATTGGCTCTCATATCTTAATGACAATGATTTGAATTTGCACTTTACATGGTATATAGACCAGAAATCCATTGCTTTTCTGGACGTTACCTTGATAGGGGATAATGATAGCCATATCCAAACTCTATAGGAACAGTCATCTGGTAATGCCTTGAGAGCGTATTCTGGACATCCTAGACACACTATCAAAAGCATACCAGTTGGACCGTTTCTTAGACTCAAACGTATATGCAGTGATGATTTGGATTTTCAGGCAGAAGTATTAAACATGAGGAGACGGTTTAAGGACAGGGGCTATTCAGACCCAGTATTGGATCGAGCCATTCATGTTGCCAATAACACAGCAAGGGGTAACTTGTTTAAGGATAAGAAGAATAAGAGAAAAGGTCACTTTAATGTTAGTGAGAGATCCTTTGGATCACATAAAATTACTGTATTTTCCACTCCCTTTTAGTGCTGAATTTAGCAAAACTGAGAACATTATTAGGAAATATCTTCCAGTTTTATACAATGATTATGATACTTATGCCCAGATTTTATCTAAAGGTATTAAGGCTCCTACCTTAGGCAAAACCCTGTCCCCTAGCTTATACACACGCAAGCAGCATCACTCTCACTGGTTACAATTTAAAGGATCTTTCTCTGTCGCTCATTGACAGACGTAGTCCTCGTTGATTAATAACAACTCGGGTTATGCTGCCCTCTACAGGAGTAGGACTAGACAGGAAAGAAAACGTTCTGGCCACACCCTAGGGGCAGTCCCAGAGGGTATATCCTCTCACTTCCTGCTACAGCAAATCAGTTTTTTTCTGTCTAGTTAGGAGTAAGGACCTAGATACCTTCTTCGGTCCTGGCAGGATTTTTTTCTTAGAAGATTTTTAGACGGCTTTTTTTCTCCAGTGTTCCTGTTAGATCTTCAAGCAAGAAAGCTGGAACTGGGCGACGGGCTGGATGTTGAGATCCAGTGGTCACCCCAGTTCAGCCTACGAGTGCGTGCAGGCCATAGCTCCGCGCTGGGTCGGCCGCGACATAGTCCCACTGGACGGGGACTGACCCTGCGAGTTAAATGTCTCGCTGAAACGCCAATGAGTCACGGCGTCCGTATTGGTTGACAGCCCTCCCACCTCGGTGGAGAGGGGTACTGTCAGGAGTTGGCGCCCGCCTGGTTCCGGTATGGTGAGTAGTATGTTCCCCGTTTTCCCCCTGACGGGTTTTGTGGTGAACGCGGGCCCCTCTCTGAAATGGTAAGGATGGGTCTCCCCTCTATCCTATAACATGTCACAGATCCCCCTATTTGAGTGTGATTTTTGTGAACAAGTAACCAGGAGGCTTGGTTTGGGAGCTGACAATCTAATGTCATTTCAAAACTGTAAAGATGACTGAAGTCAGTGGCAGAACTAGAATATTACTGTGGTAGCATAAGGTATCCTACCTGTCAGAGGTGTTCACAGGGCGATGTCTATGCATGTATAACTGCAGTCCAGATCGCATTCCTCCAGCAAGGGCAGGCACGGACCGCATGCGGCCCACCAGAGTCCGGTACCGCCGGCCAGGCTGATCACCATCCAGGGTGAAGTTTGGGGGGCCGATGCACTCCCACAGGCCGCTAGGCCGTATACAGCATCCCGCAGGCCGCTGCTAAGCTGCCGCTATCCTAACAGGCCGCCGCCATTTTCTTGCAGAGCACACGAGGCCGCCATATTGGCGTAGCCTCGTGTCTCCAACATGGGGGCGGCCATGTTTGAGGTGACCAAACACCTCATGGAGCCAGGGGGAGGCGCCGGTAGGCGTGTTAAGGGGCGGAGCCGCCTCCTTTACCCAGGAAATGGGGCCAAAGACTTCCTGTCTGTAACAGGACAGCACTGAGCAAGCTGATAAACTTCTGTGCATCAGGGATGAGCCTTGGGGTCTCTCTCTCTCTCTCTCTCGCTCTCTCTCTCTCTGTGGGGTCCAAACAGGTAACACTGAGGGGCGCTGTTGCGACTGGGGGACACAAAAAAAAAAAAAAAAAAGTTTTTTACTTTGTCATTTTTTGTCGCTGGCAAGTGTCTTGTATAATCATTGACCCTGCCGCATAGGTATCCCCACCTGATCCCCTCAAGGTGGCCGCAGGACCCTCCAGTACCCCACTTGTTTTTAATGCATTATCGGCAGTTTTGGAGTCTTTGGTATCCCGGGTGGAGGTGGCCTGTCAGGGACGGGGGTCAAGAAGTGACCCCCGCCTACCCCTATTGTTTATCTGATACTTCAGATACGGATTCGGAGCTGGTCAATGCAGCTGCAGGTCCCTCTTATGGGGCTGTTGTCTCAGGTAATGTCTCCTCAGCAGTGAGGAGAACGTTTCTGCCTCCGCCATAGCACAAGAGTGGTGGATGCACTAGTTGTGTCCATCCGGGAAACCTTTAGTCTTGAGGTTACACCGGCAGAGGTAGCTGAGACTGAGATTCCTTTTTGGTACTTGTTAGCCTACCAAAAGGGCGAAGGATTTTCCTTTACCCAAATGGGGTCGTTTTGAAACGAACCCCTGTTATTTCCTAACGCATGGCTAGGCGCTATCTGTTTGAGGAATCCCTCTTTAAAGGATAGACGGTACCACCTGCTGTCTTGCCACAGACTGTTAGGTTAAAGAGGACCTCGTAGCCAACGAGGACCTTCCCTTTCTGCTCATAAGGAGTTGTTCGTTCCGCGAGGGCGGGCGATAAGGCGAAACCCTCCAAAGCCCCTTTAGAGGGGTTTCAAAGGGCGCTGGTCGGCTAAACAAAAAGTCCGGCTCAGCCAAGCCTGAAAAATACAGCCTGATGCGCCCCTACCCATCCCTGAAGTGGGGGGACGTCTTCACCGGTTTCCGGATCCATGGCTTGCCGGAACCCCAGACTAAGGGGTTCGCGAAGTCATACGGTCAGGATACAGGATCGAGTTTCGATCACTTCCACCGGTGCGATTCTTCCCTGCTAACATTTAACGGTTTCAGGGGTTCTATTCGAACCTGTTCACAATGCCCAGGAAAGAGGGCAAGGTGCGTCCAATTTCTGGACTTGGGGAAAAATAGAGTCCATCCGAACAGTGGTGGCCTCCCTGCATCAGGGGGATTCCTGGCGTCCATAGACATTTAGGATGCCTATCTTTATATCCCCATCATCGCAGGACATTAGCGTTTTTCTTCTCTTTCCCACATCCCTGGTTCCCACCAGGAGACTGAACTATCTGGGCCTAAGGTTGGATACATCCTGGGCAAGAGGTTTTCTCCTTGCGGAGAAACTCCAGAAGGTTCAGTCAACGATTCGGATGTTGCTGTCCGTCAATTGGCTGGGACGGATGGTGGCCTTCTTAGAGGCAGTACCGTATACCCAGTCTCATACCCGAATTCTCCTGAAAGAGATTCTTTTCTTATGGAATCAGAATTCCAATTTCCTGGACAATCGGATCCGGTTGGGCGAGCGGACCAGGGAGCCTCCGATGCTCAACCAGGGGAAGTCATTCCTTTCCGATAGTATCCAGGTTACCAATAGGGTATCGGAACTGAGAGCGATCAGATTTTGTCTGATTTACTGGACCGAGCAGCTCTAGAGCAGCCCGATTCGGATCCAATCGCACTATGCCACGGTCGTGACTTATGTCAAGAAAGGGGCACTTAGAATGTCCTGGTGGCAATCGAAACGACTAGCATCTTTCGTTGGACGGAACGGTTTGTTCCGGATCTCCCCGCATTGTTCACTCCGGGGGTGGGAAATCGGCAGGCAGATTATTTCAGCCGTCAGATTCTGGATCAAGGGGTATGGTCTCTTTTTTTAATCCAGAGGTATTTAACTAGCTGTCCCTTCATTGGGGCACCCCGGATGTGGATCTGTTGGCACCTTGGCTCAACAGGAAGGTGCGGAGGTTTGTAGCTCGCACCCGCGATCTTCTAGCGGACGCAGCAGAAACGCTCATCGCCCCGTAGGGGCAGTATCAGCTACGGCATGCCTTCCATCCTCTCAAGTTACTGCGGGAACTTCTTCGCAGGATAGAGATGGAGGGGATTCCAGTTATTCTGGAAATTCCGGACTGACCTAGTCGAGCCTGGTACGCCGACTTGGTGAGGCTAGTCGCGGATGCTCCTTGGAGACTTCCTCTCAGGGAGGATTTGCGGTCTCAGGGACCGATCTTCCATCTTGCTTTACAATCGCTGGCTTTATGGCCTGGCCATTGAGACCCAGGTACTGAAGGACAAGGGAGTGTCAGCTTCAGTTATTCCTACCTCTAGTTAAAGCAAGGAGAGCGACTTCCAGCACATGGGAGTCTTATATTTGCGTGGTGTGAATCTCTTGGATTTTCCCCACATACCTATTCGGTGATCCGAATCTTGGTCTTTCTGCAACAAGGGGTTGAGCAGAAATTGTCCTTGAGCACTATCAAGGGTCAGGTTTCAGCGTTAGCAATCTTCTTTCAGAAACCTTTGGCTAATCATTCCTTGGTGCGGAATTTCATCCAAGGGGTGCGACATCTGGCTCCGCCAGTGCGTGCACCCTTACCGCCTGGGATCTTAATTTAGTGTTGTCAGTTCTTCAGAAACTTCTCTTTGAAGATATTAGGGAGATTCCCTTGCTTACATTATCCCAGAAGGTGGCCTTCTTGGTGGCCATTACTTCTGCACGCAGGGTGTCAGAACTGGCCGCATTATCTTGTCATTCCCCATTTCTGGTGGTTCATAGGGATAAGGTGGTTCTTCTTCCGAATCCATCCTTCCTTCCTAAAGTGGTTTTCAGAGTTTTCATCTGAATAAAAATATTGTGTTACCTTCCCCGTGTCCTAAGACTAGCCATCCTTGGGAGTTGCATTACACTCCTTGGATGGGGTTCAGAAGGATACACTTGACTACTACGAACTTATTTTCGTAAGACGGACTCACTTTTTGTGATCACGGATAGCCCTTGAAGGGGGTTGCCTGTGTCTGCCGCGACCATATCTAGATGGACCAGTCAGACGGTGGTACAGGCTTATTCTATTAAGGGTCGGAATCCTCCGTTCCCTGTTAAGGCGCACTCTACTAGGGCGCCTAGTGTCTCCTGGGTCTTCCGCCATCAGGCGTCAGCGATCCAGGTTTTCGAGGCGATGACTTGATCGTCGGTTCATACCTTTACAACATTTTATAAAGTTGATGTGATGGCATCGTCAGATGCCTCTTTTGGCCACAAGGTTCTGCAGGCCGCAATCTGAGGAGACTGTTGGTCTACCTCAAGGGTTTGTTGGGTGTTTCACTTAGGTCTCATCTTTTTGCTCGATGAGTCCTTGATGCTTCTGGTTGGGCCTTCTGGATTTTGATTTCTGTCATCCCACCCCTCATTTGTGGTACTGCTTTGGGACGTCCCGAGTTGTTATTAATCAACGAGGACTACGTCTGTCAATGAGCGACAGAGAAAATGGATTTTTGTAAAATCTTACCTTAAATCCTTTTCTCTTAAGCTCATTGACAGACGTAGTACCCGCCCCTCTGTTTTGAGTTGGGTTGGGTTAAATTCTCTAAACACTTCTTTGTGACATAACTGATTTGCTGTAGCAGGAAGTGAGAGGATATACCCTCTGGGACTGCCCCTAGGGTGTGGCCAGAACGTTTTCTTTCCTGTCTAGTCCTACTCCTGTAGAGGGCAGCATAACCCGAGTTGTTGTTAATCAACGAGGACTATGTCTGTCAATGAGCTTAAGAGAAAAGGATTTTATAGTAAGATTTTACAAAAATCCATTTTTTCAGTGTGGTGCAAACATCTGTCCTTGCTGTCCACACATTAAGAGAGGGGAGCTAGTTCAAGCCACTGCAACTAATAGGGAACATAAAATCCGAACATTCATCAATTGCAACACTAGATTTTTGATTTGTTTATTACATGTGAATTATGTTCTATACAGTACGTAGGTTAATCAATTGCCTTCCGATCACCTGTATGGCATACATAAAAATCACCCCACCGATGTTGCCAATCATTGGATTGAGTGTCATACCCAAAATGTTAGCAGTTTGCGTATACAGGGAGTTGACTAGAAAAACACTAGAAAACCTCTTGGACTTAACTTTGAATAGGATGTCACACATTTTTGTGTGTGACATTTCCCCCTTTCTTCCTTTTTCTCCCTCTTTTCCTTCCTCCTTTCCCTCTTTCTTTTCTTTTCCTTTCCTCCTTCTTTATTTTTATGTTATCAACATATTTTTCATCATATTTGATGCTTTTGGCATCCTGTAAGATTACTGTATTTGATTTTATACGTTTGCATGCCAAATGTCGTTGTTTGCCACATTTCAGTACCAGCTTGGTTTGAGATGTATACATTTATTGGTGGGACCGTCAATTGAGGGATATATTGTTTCCTTCACCTGTGGGTATCCCTTTATGTTGGGGATGCTTTATATACATCATTATTTATGAATGGGATTTTGGTGATGCAATGTTTTTCTTTTGGCGTTTTATATATCTTTTATTTTCTTTTTGTTCGTCCTGGGATATGGCCCTTTCAGTTGATCTGACGTTGATATGAGTATCATTATCCACTATCAAGGTAACGTCCAGAAAAGCAATGGATTTCTGGTCCATATACCCTGTAAAGTACAAATTCAAATCATTGTCATTAAGATATGAGAGTCAATTATCTAATTTTCCAATATCTTTAGCGCAGATAAAGAGTAAATCGTCGATATAGCGACGGAAAAACTTTATAATCAGACGATAGGGACAACCAGCTCCAAAAATGTGAGATCTCTCCCTCCTACCTATCGATTTTATTTTTGTTTGTCCTGGGAGTATGGCCCTTTCAGTTGATCTGTTGATTCTGTGGCCATTCCCTGTTCTAGTAATGCCTTGACTTGACATGTGCAGGTGTGCCTGGTTAGAATGATTTTCAGTGTTTACTAGTGTATATATACCTGCACATTTGTCTATTATCTCAGCTATGATTAGGCACCAGTTTTGGTGCGAAACGCGTTAGCTGTCCATGTCATCTCCGCTGTGGTATGTTCATCTTTTGTTGACTTTTGTACTACATAGTTGAAGGTAAATTTAAGAAAATTATAAAAAAATTGTATAACGTATTGCCAGCCTTATTATCGCCTATGGAGTCTCGAATTGTGCCTGTCTAGATAAGATGGTCAATAAAAATCTAGGTAGTCGCACACCACTAGTTATGCTTGCTCCTCTTACTCATCAAGTCAATCTAAAAGCTGTAAGGCTCTATCTCTCAGGCTCATATCTATCCTAAATATCTTCTATTGTAGCAAAGCTATCCACTGGAGCTAGTATCTGTATGTTTACTGCTCACAAAACTTAATGGC
This sequence comes from Pelophylax lessonae, assembly GCF_965119305.1. Classification (NCBI taxonomy): domain Eukaryota; kingdom Metazoa; phylum Chordata; class Amphibia; order Anura; family Ranidae; genus Pelophylax; species Pelophylax lessonae. Next base: position 454,898,822 of record NC_138769.1, read on the forward strand.
TGGTCTGAATCTGAAGGCTATAAAAGCTGTTCAAACTTGCTTCATAGGAAATCTCTCTCTCATAAGCTCTCTTATCAAGTTTGTCTCACAGAATAAAATCTGTCAGAATCTAGGTAGCTACACACTATTAAATTGGCTGGCCACTCTTGCTCGTCAAGCCTTCCTAATATCTACTGCTCTCAAGGTATAGGATGGCTGGCTAATAATTAAACTGACATATTGTCCTGCCTATTCTAATTCTGAAGGCTAGAAAAGCAGATCAAGCCTGCCTCATCAAAAAACGAAATGCTATTCGCACTGGTAAAGCCTACCAACCTGAAGGAAACACCCTCCCCACAAACTACGCTGTACCCAAAATCATAATAGTTCTCCCAAAAAAACGAAAACTCACATGTTTCACTTAGTAAATAAACGTAGGAGTTGAAAATAAATGCACCAAAGTAAAATGTCAAAAGATAAAAAGAAAATGGAGGGGACCAAACTATCCCCACATGGTTGAAGTCAAAATGGTGGCCTCCCCCTTCTACCCTCTTTAGGGTTTTCCCTTGTTGTTTCCGCATTTGCCTCCTCACACACGTATGGTCATAACGCATATTTGCGAGGAGGAGCTCTTACTTTCATCTTGTTTAAGGGCCAGAAAGAAACTTTTGTGGAGTTTGTGAATTGTCTGAATGACGATAGTGGCATGTACTTCAATTCAGCAGTATCAATTTTTTAGATCTGTCGATCAGAAGGGATGCCCAGGGCTCAATTCAGACAACAATATATCGGAAACCAACATCCACAAATGACCTAGTTCACTGGGACAGCAACCACCCAGCATTCCTTTAAAAAGGACATACCTACTGTCCAATTCATGTGAGCCAAATGAAATTGCTCAACGGAGCAGGCTTTCCAGACCGAGCTCCTTGCTAATAGAACACGGAGGGGTTATAAAATGCATGACCTTTTAAAAGATCATATCAAAAGCTAAAAGACATCCCAAGAGAAAGTTTATTGGTTGACAAACGGAAGAAAAGGGACACACAGGCAGGTCTTCGAATCACTGGCTCATATTTAAATCAGTCAGGTCAGATTTTCAATGTCCTAAGTGATATTGGAATATCTTACATGACGACAAGGACCTACATCGTGTCCTTCCCCAGAATCCATTAATCACATATAGTGGGGGGGAATCTAAGAGTTTTGCTAGTACATAGCCATCTCGACAGAACTCCAGCACAACCATCTACTTCCACTTGGCTACAGCTACGACCCATTGGCTGCTTTAAATGCGGTCATTGCAAGGCATGCACATACATCTCGACAACTAAGGAATTTGTGAATCCAAAGGATGATACAATGATCCATTTGAAATCATTTTACAGTTGCAGTTTGGAAGGAGTGATCTACGCAGCTAAGTGTCCGTGCCCCAAATTATATGTGGGCAAGACCATTCATCAGTTATGGCAACGGGTTTTGGAGCACAGTGGGGATATAACACTTAATAGATATAGAACCTTGGCTAGACACATGCGACAGGTGCATAGTAAGGAACCAAACCAACTAAGTTCTGGGTCATTGAACAACCAGAATTGGGTGTTGGAAAGAGAAATCTGGATAAATATATATTAAAAACAGAGGCAAGCTGGATTTTACGGTTAAACTCGCGTGCGCCTCAGGCTTTAATGAGGTGTTTACTTCTCTGCCCTCTATCAAGAAATGATCAGGATTTGCAGTGTACATTCTGAGTTCCTCTTGAAATTAAATATAAGCCTGTAATGTTCTGGACTGTTAAAAACGGGTAGAGAAGACTGGGAATAGAAAGAAGGGGTATTTAGAGATAGACCTAGGAATAATATGTCCCTACTCAATTGTTTCTATGTCTTCTTATATGGACTTTTAAAGAGGTCTCTTGGGGATTTGGGTGAATATTTGACATTTCCCCAGATTGGAAAACATTTTTCTGGTTACTCCCCACTGAAATTGGGGATGTATGTTTGCGTAATGATGGGACGTGCGTTATGACGCAAATGCGGAAATAACATGGGGGAAAAAGGGGGAGGCCACCATTTTGACTCCTACCATGTGGGGATAGTTTAGTCCCCTCCAATTTGGATATCTTTTGACCCTTTTACTTTTGGTGCATTTATTTTTTCACTCCTGATGAAGCTCATTTACTAAGCAAAACATATAGCTTTTTAGTTTTATGGGAGCACTATTATGATTTGGGGTACAGCATAGTTTGTGGGGAGGGTGTTCCTTTAGGGTTGGAAAGCTTTACCAGTGCTAATAGGATTTAGTTTTTTTGATGAGGCAGGCTTGATCAGCTTTTCTAGCTTTCAGAATTGGAGACTAGGCAGGTTTGAACAGCTTTTATTCAGACCAGGCAGGTAATATTTTCTGCTTCAAATGTCAGACAGCCATTGTGTTTTGTGAGCAGTGAACATACAGATACTATCTCCAGCGGATAGCTTTGCTACAAGAAAATATGTTTAGGATAGATGTGAGCCTGAGAGAGCCTTACAGCTTTTAGATTGACTTGATAAGTAAGAGGAGCTAGCATAACTAGTGGTGTGTGGCTTTCTAGATTTTTTTTTTTTTTTGACCATCTTGTCTAGACACGCACAATTCGAGACTCCATAGGATAGAGTAAGTGTCTTCTCTTTCCTCCTCCTATCTTCTCTTTTGGCTTGACTATTTATCATTGTGTGCACTCAATCATCAGTACACTATTGGCCAACCAATAAACCCCCCCCCCCCTTTTGGTACATACGCTGAACAAAATTATAAACGCAACACTTTTTTGCCCCCATTTTTCATGAGCTGAACTCAAAGATCTAAGACTTTCTATGTACACAAATGGCCTATTTCTCTCAAATATTGTTCACAAATCACGTCTAAATGTGTTAGTGAGCACTTCTCCTTTGCTGAGATAACCCATCCACCTCACAGGTGGGGCATAGCAGTTTTATCATGCAGCACAATGCACAGATGTCACAAGTTTTAGGGAGCGTGTATTTGGCATGCTGACTGCAGGAATGTCCACCAGAGCTTGAATTGAATGTTAATTTCTCTACCATAAGCCATCTCCAAAGGCGTTTCAGAGAATTTGGCAGTACATCCAACCGGCCTCACAACCGCAGACCATGTGTAACCACACCAGCCCAGGACCTCCACTTTCAGCATCTTCACCTCCAAGATCGTCTGAGACCAGCCACCCGGACAGTTGCTGCAACAATTGGTTTGCATAACCAAAGAATTTCTGCACAGACTGTCAGAAACCGTCTCAGGGAAGCTCATCTGCATGCTCGTCGTCCTCATCGGGGTCTCAACCTGACTGCAGTTCATCATCGTAAACCAACTTGAGTGGGTAAATGCTCACATTCGATGGCTTCTGTCACTTTATGTTCTCTTCACCGATGAATCACGGTTTTCACTGTACAGGGGAGGTGACAGACAGCATGTATGGCATCGTGTGGGTGAGTGGTTTGTTGATGTCAACATTGTGGATCGAGTGGGCCATGGTGGCGGTAGGGTTATGGTATGGGCAGGCGTATGTTATGGACAACGAACACAGGTGCATTTTATTGATGGCATTTTGAATGCACAGAACTACATGACGAGAGCCTGAGGCCCGTTGTTGTGCCATTCATCCACGACCATCTCCTCATGTTGAAGCAGGATAATGCACGGCCCCATGTTGCAAGGATCTGTACACAATATATGTATGTGTATGTATATGGTGTGTGTGTGTGTGTGTGTGTGTATAATATATATATATATATATATATATATATATATTAGAGCTGCACGATTAATCGTATGAAAATCGCGATCTCGATTCACCTCTCCTGACGATCTAACCCTGAAATATGCTCGATTCTTTGCATAGCAGAGAGAAAAAAAAACGTAACAGTAAAGTTATCCCAATTTTTTTTTTGTTACACAGAGAATCGTGAGAGAATCATGATCTTCCAAGCTAAAAAAATCGTGATTCTCATTTTGGCCAGAATCGTGCAGCTCTAATATATATATATATATATATATATATATATATATATATATATATATATATATATATATATAAATAAATAAATAATGTGTGTGTGTGTGTTCTAGACAATGTTTTATAGGAATGAGTAAAGCCTTTGTTTTTAAATACCTATGGTTTAGAGCCCATTCACATTAGCGCGACTTGTCAGCCTGACAAGTCGCGGTACATTGAGTAGTACAGGACCCGTTCTAATAGTAGCGACACAAGTCGCTCCGACTTAGAAAAAGGGTCCTGTACTACTTTGGGGCGACCTCGGAGCGACTTGCATAGACTTCCATTATGTGAAGTCTCTGCAAGTCGCGGTGCACGCGACTTCACAGGTCGCCCCCCGAAGTCGTGTCGCCTCAATGTGAATGGGCTCTTAAGGTTCAGTGTAGCTTCAGTTTGTTGCCAGTCTGGTATTTTTTTTTGCTAAACTTCAGGTATTTGTCTGTGTTGATTATGAGGGGAGAAGTAAATATTTTTCCAGGTAGGTTCCAGGAAATTTTAGCTGCCAGTATCTCTGGGTCCACTGGTCATTTTGACATGCATTTTTTTTTCTGTGAAGATAATCAATGGATGTTCATTATTTTTTTTTTTTTTTTCCCAATCCTATGTTTGTTTTGAGTTGCCTTGGTTTGCTACAAGTTTAATTCAAATACTGTATATTGTAAAAAATATTGAAAGTTGAAAAAATTCATATGGCGCCCCATGCATCTAGCTTCCTGAATAGAGCTTTGAGTTTGTGTATGCATAATTTAGAACCTTTCATATTCTTCAGAGGCCCATATGTTGTGTTTTTTTTGTAGAGTGTTTAACTTTGTAAGGTTATTTTTGAAAGCAATGTTACAAAGGTAGAACGACAGTTACATTGTTCTAGAGGGGAAAAAAATTAAATTAAAGTTGACATTGTAGTTAGGTATACCATGAAACACAATCACTATGCTGCAGTAGTAAGTAGAGAAAACAACTTTGTAATCTGTAAATATGTCCATTTACATATGAGTAAAATCTGTAATTAGAAATAATGGCCATAAATGTATTGATCTCACGTAAAATGACATTGAATATCTTTTAAAGTACTGTAATTTCCAATAAGGTTTTTTGTCTGCATTTATGCTTTAAACAATAAAATGTTCAAATGTTTGGTTTTTTCCAATTTCAGCTTTCATCCAGTCTGACAATGTTATTGAAGTTCTTCGCTTCGATGAAGGAGGCCTTTTAGAGGTAATTTCCAACAAGTTATTTGCTTTAAAAAAAAATAAATAGGTGGTTTTTAAATAGTTCATTACAGTATTGATATTCTATAACATGAGACCCTTTAGGTAAGAATACAGCACACCCCTTGAAATTGATATCCACCAAAACTACTGAGTTTGGAAGCAGGGCCTAACCTGCATCTATCTGCATCTATGAAAATTACATACACTTGCTTGGAGTGTCCGCAGACATTAATAAAACTATAGTATATTTGTACGTTATGCTGATCTAAGATAAGGTAGAAATCTGTATATTTCTTTTTTATAAAACCCGTACTGTGGGGCACATAACGTAATTAAACAGAGGATTTTATGAATGTATTACAATTATAACAGCAGGAAGGAAAGGAGCGGGGAACAGAGCGGTGCTGTCATGAGCGGGCAGGCAAGGGGGGGGGGGGAGAGAGAGGAGAGCTGCGAATGACAGAGGCACATAAACTGACCACGGTGTCAGGGCTTAGCAGCCATGATACACCGTTGTCAGTTTACATGTGGTAGGGCAGGATCAGCCCCCCCCCTTTATTTATTTATTTTTTATGGTAATTGCTTTAAGTGTTTAAATCCAGTGTTCTGACTTTGGTTATGGGAATTCTAAAATAAAGTCCAAAAATCTGAATATTGCCTAAGCAATATGAACCTTTTTAGTAAAGACGCACAGTTTAAAATATATTGTGATTCATCTCTAAAGTAGCGGTTGATTTTTTTTTATAGGCTGACAAACTGGTTTTCTATTGAATCTAATTGGATCTAAGCAAGCAGCAAAAAGTAACCAATACTACTTGCTAGTTTTACAACTTATGCCATAGGCACCCATTTTTTGTATTGGTTTTGTATTTGGCTTTTGTTCTTAGTAAATCAATTTCAATATCAAAAGCTTTAGGTAATATGTTGCTAAATCTTTTTAAACATTCCAGCGCTGTTTTCTGCAGGGTTTTCATTTGCATTCTGATTTCTCACATGCTTAGTGTATGCTTCATTCAGAGCATTCTTTTGGTAATAACTTGCCATTTTCAGTTTGCTTATGTCAGCTCTAAACCAAATTTTCATGCCCTCAAAGGACTGGTGTCATAGCTGGTCATTTTTACAACACCATGGCAACTGCGCATCTAAATAGAAGCTAAGATAGCCCTGCCCTCGGTGTATCAGAAGGTTTAGTAGTTCTACTTCAAATCAAGCTACTTTACAGTGGTTGTAAAGGTTGATTTTTTTTTTTTTTTTCATGCATTCTATGCATAGGGTAAAACAAATCATCTGTGTACAGCACTCCCTCCTGCTTACCTGGGCCCTCCCTTGATCCAGAGATGTGCATGAGAGCAGCGGCTCTCCTGGGTCTCTGCCTCCTTATTAGCTAAGCCGCGCTCTGTATTTTCTGGAGAGCAAGCATGCACAAGTGCTCCTATAGCAATTGGATTGCTTTGGGGGCATTCGGCAGAGAAAAGGAGCCAGGAGTATCCGAAGGGTACCCGAGAAAAGGAAGATCGGGGCTGACCTGTGCAAAACCATTGCACAGAGCTGGTAAGTATGACAGTATAATACGAGAGCGTTTAGTATCACTTTAAATCTTCCATTTACAGCCATAAGCACAAATTGCAGTCACCATTTGCTCAGATGCCAGGTTTAGCCCTCATGCATACTGGACATTTTTACAACTGCTCATAGGGGTGTCTGGCATATTTTCTTTCCTGCCTCTAAACTTCCCCGCGTGTTAACATATGTCTCCATGCACACACAGACTTTAAGTAGCGTTTAGAGGCAGGGAAAAACCCACTCCCAGTGCATCCCGGAGCAGCAGAGTTTGGGCAGAAAAAATGGTTGACTCTTGAAAAACGCATGTTAATGCTAGGCACATTTAGCGCTTGAGCGTTAATTCATTTCAGTGGCCAGAATGAATTATTCTGGTCAATGAAATTACCACCTCAGACTCTTGACTCCTATAAACATGCTTAAATGCGTTACACATTTTTATAAGCATTAGTGGTGTTTTTTTTATTAACACTCCTGCCAGGAGGAAGACTTCTTGGACAGTGTAGAAAATGTTCAGTGTGCATGAGACCTTAGGGCTAGCGTAAACAAGCTTTCAGATTAAATTGCCTTGTGTTAATCACCTTTTTTGAAGTTGCTGTTTGATAAGCCCCCTGAGTGCAGCTAATCAGGAATAATATTTGTCTTCCTCCCAAAATGGTCTTGCCCAGCTCATATTCATAGTGTGCATGAATTTCTATGGAAGAGAAACTGCTGGAGCTCACCATGAGTGCAGCTACCAATAGCATAGAATAGGGCTGCAGCATTCATGCAAAGTATGAAGAGGAGCAAATGGGGACCATAATGCAGGAAAGTTTACATGTTCATCAATACTTATTAAAATTGTCTTTTTAGCACCTTTCCTAACACACATTTGCATTATTTGTGGCAATTTTTAGTTCAAAAATATTGATCAACTGGTAGGACGAATTCTGTTTCATGTTGGCACCTATTACTAATTGGATGCAATGTCTGTCCTGCAGTATCCTGCTAGGCAATGTATTTTGTCATGAATAAAATCTTCGTATTGTGTGGTGTGTGTCCTTATAGCAGCACTTCTCCTTTTAGGGTGCCCTCTTCCGCTCATCCACTTCTATTTTCTATTTTTGGCAATGCACTGCACTGCAGTACACACAATGCTGTGCTTTTTGTGATAATGCAAAAATATGAATGAGCTGTAATAGTCATGCAAAATATTTTTTCCTTGAAAGAATGAAGGAAATGTGTGGTCTGTGGATTTATAGTTTTTTTGTGTTCCACCTATTATCTTAAATCTTTGTTTGCAAGGCAATAAACAAGGATGATATGTAGTAGATAGAAAATATGCATTCCTGGAAAAATCATTTTACGTCCTTAATTTTGGTACAGTGTTTGCACAAAATAGACCTTATGTTATCTAAATTATCTATTGAGTTGTAGTAGTATGACAAGCATTTTTAGACTTTGCTCCAGGTGGGGGTGTAGTGCTTATTGTTAAAGCCTGGAGATGGTACTTTTTAGTTTGCTGATACTTAATTTAAATGAACTGCCTTTTCTTTTCTAATATATCCACTTGTCAAAATGGCAATTAATTTACTGTTACTGTAATCAAAAAGTCAGATTTTTATTTACTTTTGTCATATACAGTCTTTACTAATAGCTATGTATGTGTGTGTGAGGGCCTACGTGTCAATCTGTTCAAATTATATCCAAAGGATTACTAACCCCCCTCTTTTCACTATTTGGGTGCAACTCTAAATTAAAATACTACAGCAATGTTGCATTATACATTCAGGTCCATAAATACTGGGACATCAACAAGATTCTAATCTTTTTGGCTCTATACACCACCACATTGGATTTGAAATGAAACAAACAAGATGCGCTTTAACTGCAGACTTTCAGCTTTAATTTGAGGGTATTTACATCCAAATCAGGTGAACGGTATAGGAATTACTACAGTTTGTATATGTGCCTCCCACTTTTTAAGGGACCAAAAGTAATGGGACAATTGGCTGCTCAGCTGTTCCATGGCCAGGTGTGTGCTATTCCCTCACTATCCCATTTACAAGGAGCAGATAAAAGGTCCAGAGTTAATTTCATGTGTGCTATTTGCATTTGGAATCTGTTGCTGTCAACTCTCAATTTGAGATCCAAAGAGCTGTCACTATGAGTGAAGTAAGCCATCATTAGGCTGAAAAAACAAAAACCCATCAGAGAGATGGCAAAAACATTAGGGGTGGCCAAATCAACTGTTTGGAACATCCGTTAAAAAGAAGGAATGCACCGGTGAGCTCAGCAACACCAAAAGACCCGGAAGACCACAGAAAAAACAACTGTGGTGAATGACCAAAGAATTCTTTACCTGGTGAAGAAAACACCCTTCACAACAGTTGGCCAGATCAAGAACACTCTCCAGGAGGTAGGTGTACGTGTTTCAAAGTCAAACAATCACCAGAGTAAATACAGAGGTTCACCACAGGATGTAAACCATTGGTGAGCCTCAAAAACAGGAAGGCTAGATAGAGTTTGCCAAACATCTAAAAAAGCCTATACAGTTCTGGAACAACATCCTATGGACAGATGAGACCAAGATCAACTTATACCAGAGTGATGGGAAGAGAAGAGTATGGCAAAGGAAAGGAAATGCTCATGATCCGAAGCATGGTGGTGGTAGTGTCATGGCGTGGGCATGTATGGCTGCCAGTGGAACTGGTTCTCTTGTATTTATTGATGATGTGACTGCTGACAAAAGCAGCAGGATGAATTCTGAAGTGTTTCGGGCAATATTATCTGCTCATATTCAGCCAAATGCTTCAGAACTCATTGGACGGCGCTTCACAGTGCAGATGGACAATGACCTGAAGCATACTGCGAAAGCAACCAAAGAGTTTTTTAAGGAAAAGAAGTGGAATATTATGCAATGGCCAAGTCAATCACCTGACCTGAATCCGATTGAGCATGCATTTCACTTGCTGAAGACAAAACTGAAGGGAAAATGCTCCAAGAACAAGCAGGAAGTGAGGACAGTTGCAGTACAGTCCTGGCAGAGCATCCCCAGGGATGAGATGAAACCCAGCGTCTGGTGATGTCTATGCGTTCCAGAATTCAGGCTGTAATTGACTGCAAAGGATTTGCAACGAAGTATTAAAAAGTGAAAGTTTGATTTATGATTGTTAATCTGGCCCATTACTTTTGGTCCCTTTTAAAAAGTGGGAGGCACATATACAAACTGTTGTAATTCCTACACCGTTCACCTGATTTGGATGTAAACACTCTCAAATTAAATCTGAAAGTCTGCAGTTAAAGCACATCTTGTTTGTTTCATTTCAAATCCATTGTGGTGGTGTATAGAGCCAAAACGATTAGAATTGTGTCGCTGTCCCAATATTTATGGACCTGACTGTATAAGCTTATATAGTTTGCCTTCTTATAGTATCATTATTATTATACAGGATTTATATAGCACCGACAGTTTGCGCAGCGCTTTACAATGTGAGAGAAGACAATACAGTTACGATACAATTCAAAACAGGAGGAACTAGAGGGCCCTGCTCGTTAGAGCTTACAATCTAGAAGGGAGGGTCAAGTGAAACAAAAGGCAATAACCGTGGGGGATGGGCTGATGGAGAAAATAGAGCTATAGTTGTTAGATGTGGGTAGGATAGGCTTCTATGAAGAGGAGGGTTTTCAGAGATCACCTAAAAGCTAATACAGTAGGAGAAAATCGGACAGATAAGGGTAAGGAGTTCCATAGGATTGGAGAGGCTATGGTAAAGTCTGGAGGCGAGCATGCGAGGAGGTGACGTGGGAGCTAGAGAGCAGAAGGTTTTGAGAGGAACGAAGAGAGCTATAAGGTTGGTATTTTGAGACTAGGCTAGTGATGTAGCTGGGAGCTAAGCTGCGGATGGCTTTGTAAGATGTTAGTATATTGAATTTAATTTGTTGGGTGAGCGGAAGCCAGTGGAGGACTTCACAGAGAGGAGCAGCGGACACTGAACGATTGGTAAGGTGGATGAGTCTGGAGGCGGCATTCATGATGGATTCAAGGGGGGATAGCCTATGTAGAGGTAAGCCAATGAGAAGGGCATTGCAGTAGTCCAGGTGCGAGATGTCCAGGGAGTGAACTAAGAGCTCTGTTGAGTCTTTGGTTAGAAAGGGGCATATTTTGGAGATGTTGCGGAGGGTGAGGTGGCAAGATTTGGACAGCGATTGGATGTGGGGCTTGAAGGAGAGTTCAGAGTCCAGGACAACACCTAGGACCTTGTGTGCATGCGGGGATGGGCTGATGGTAATTCCATCGATATTGACAGAGAGATCAGGGGAAGGGGCACGTGGTGGAGGAAAGATTATTAGCTCGGTTTTGGATGGATTGAGCTTGAGGAAGTAGTGTGACATCCAGACTGATATATCTGATTGCAAATTAGTGATACATTAGGAGACTGAGGGAGAGGGTTGAGGGGTGGATAAATAGATTTGGGTATCGTCAGCATAGATATGGTATTGGAAGCCGTATCGTCAGCATAGATATGGTATTGGAAGCCATGGGAGGCTATCAGTTGACCCAGAGAGGAGGTATAGATTGAAAATAGGAGGGGTCCAAGAACGGAGCCTTGGGGGACCCCAACAGAGAAGGGAAGAGGAGAGGAGGAATTAGAATTGTAAGTAATGCTAAAGGTGCGGTTGGATAAGTAGGAAGATGACCAGTGAAGAGTACAGTCACGGAGACCAAAGGCGCAGAGTTTTTTTAGGAGGGGGGGATGATCAACCGTATCAAAGGCAGCAGAAAGGTCCAGGATTAGGAGTACAGAATAGTGTCCATTGGTTTTGGCCATTAGTAGATCGTTTGTCGGTTTTAGGAGAGCAGTTTCAGTGGAGTGTTGAGGTCGAAATCCAGACTGAAAGGGATCAAGGAGGTTATTCTCGGCAAGGTGGTCGCATGGTCGATTGTAGACCAGACGTTCAAGGAGTTTGGATAAAAAGGGGGTGCAAGGAAATAGGGCGTAGGTTGGTAAGATTGGTTTGGTCCAGTGAGGGCTTTTTAACTATGGGGCTGACTAGTGCATGTTTTAGAGAGTTGGGGAAGATGCCAGAAGAGAGGGAGAGATTGAAGATGTGGGTTAGAGAGCGTAGAATAGGGCCAGAGGGTTAACGTAGCATTTGCGAGGGAACAGGATCCAGAGGGCAGGTGGTTAAGTGGACGTTGGCAAGTAGTTTAGCAACCTCATCTATAGTGGCGGGGTTGACTGAGGGAAGATGTGATTGCACCTGTGGGCATGAAGCGTAAAGCATGGAAGGCATCTGAACAGCAATGATCTCCTTACAAATTGTATCAATCTTCTGTTTGAAGTGGTTGGCAATCTCCTGGGCATTGAGTGAGTCAGTGGGAGGAGGTATTGGAGGATGAAGTAGAGAATTAAAGGTAGCGAAGAGTTGCCAGGGGCGGGATGACAAGCTGTTAATGAGAGTGCTAAAATAGGTCTGCTTGACAGTGTGGAGACTGGAATTGTATTTTTGGAGGGCAGATTGATATGGGCTGAAATCTTTCTGATACCTAGTCTTACGCCATAGGCGCTCAAGAGCACGGCTATGCTTTTTCAGACTTCTAGTGTTCTGTTTGTCAAGTTTGAAGGGGTCAGGGCCTGATTTGGTGTGAAGTGAGTGGGGCCAGTGTGTCCAGGGAGGCTGAGAGTGAAGCAATGTAGACAGAAGTGGCTTGGTTGGTGCAGGACAGGGTTGCGATTTTGTCAGAGGTGGTCGGTAGCAGAGTAGAGAAGAGAAGGGTTGAGATGGCGTAGGTTTCTGCGGGTAACTGTAAGGTAGCTAGAGGGAGAGGAGGTGGAGGAGAGGGAGAGAGTGAAATTAATAAGGTAGTGATCAGAGAGAGGGAAAGGATTGTTTGAAAGGTGGTGCGGAGTGCATTGGTGGGAGAAAACAAGGTCATGGATTTTGCCTTCAGAGTGAGTAGAAGCATGTATCCATTGCGTCAGGTCAAAGGAGGAGGTTAGACTGAGAAGTTTGGAAGTGGCAGGAGTGTTAGTATTAATAGGGATGTTAATGTCACCGAGAGTGATTGTGGGGATTTCAGAAGAGAGAAATAAGGTAGCCAAGGAGAGAAATCATCAAGAAAGGTTGATACTGGTCCAGGGGGGGTGGTAGATCACTGCTATCCTTAGAGAAATGGGGGAGAAAAGACGAATGCGGTGTACCTCAAATGAGAATGACAGAGAGGGAGGTGGATGAAGTACCTGATACTATGTGGGGCTAGAAGGATCCCAACACCCCCTCCCTTGTGTCCATTGGGTCTGGGGGAGTGAGTCCATAGAAGACCACCTTGGGATAGGGCAGCAGAAGACGTAGTGTCGGATTTGTGAAGCCAGGTTTCGGTGATGGCGAGTAGATTAAATGAGTTAGCGATAAAAAGGTCATGGAGAGAGGTGAGTTTATTACAGACAGAGCGGGCATTCCAAAGGGCGCAAGAGAAAGGGAGTCTGGTCTTGGGAAGAAGAGAGATGGGAACTAGATTGTGCTGATTGCGGCTGCAGCCAGAGGGTGCAGGGTAATGGATGTGTTGCGCACAGGTAAATAATGGAGGCCTGGGGTTTTGGGATATGTCTCCAGAGGTTAGGAGAAGCAGAAAGGTGAGGGTGGTAATATGAGAGTGTGATTTATATGAAGGGACATGCCCCAGTGTCCTGGAGGTTTTGTGTGCGTGTGGATTTAGAAGTAGCCGGAGATGGTGAGGAGACAAGTGAGGGTGATATATATAAGCTGTGGGGTGGAGGAGAGAGAGTTTAAGGATAGCAGACACGGCTGTCAGAAGAAGTGATAGAGAGTGTATTTTACAAGGAGAGAGAGCTGAAGGGGTCAATAAGGTCACCTGTAGTCTGTGTGGTGTTCATCTCAGCCCTTCCTTTGTTCATTCACCTTGTGCAATCGCTGAAGTGCAAGAGTCAGAAGTGCTCCCACTTATAGAAATCTCCCAACTTTAAGAAGAGTGCCCCAAAAGCAAACGTGCCTATGCAAGGAGATGCTTACTTAGTGATGTGGTGGGTGCTTAACAATTACGGTAACTAATCAAGAGGTAATAAGGTAAAGCTATTGTATAGCTGTATCTTTATTACAATTGTCTTTTATCAAAACCCACTAAGTGCAGCCAACCTTTGTCATATACTTGGCTTACTCCTGGACCAAGTCACTTTCTCTGTGCAGCAGTGCCTGGAGCTGCACAGTCTTTCCAGCAAAAATGACCTATTCTAGTGTAGTAGGCACTTTTGGTCTAATGTAAACACGTTGTTACCGGCCCGTAAAAGCATCTGGTCAAAACGATCTCGATTTTGAGCAATTTAACAAGGGGGGCCCCCCAGATCCCGGACCCCCTCCCTATGTGAATGGGTATTGGGTACATTGTACCCCTACCCATTCACCCCATAAAAGGCAGTGTATGTACATGACAGGAGACCTTTTGAAAAGTTTATTAAAAATCTTCATCCGGTCTTCTCCGCTCTGGTCTTCTCTCTGTTCTTTTGCTCTTCTGCTCTTCTGCTCTTTTGCCTCCTCTGCTCTTTTGCCTCCTCTGCTCTTTTGCCTCCTCTGCTCTTTTGCCTCCTCTGCTCTTTTGCCTCCTCCGGTCCTCCTCCGACGCTGTCCCCAGTGATTATACCGGTCTCCGGTCTCTGCAGCTTATTATATAGCCATTAGGGGCATGGCCTCCGGGTGACATCGGGAGGCCCACCCCCTTATGTCACCAACATCATCAGTGACATAAGGGGGCGGGGCCTCCCGATGACGTCAATGGGAGGACATGCCCCTAATGGCTATATAATAAGCTGCAGAGACCGGTATAATTAACGGGGACAGCATCGGAGGAGGCAAAAGACCAGAGGAGTAGAGAGGAGAAGACCGGATGAAGATATTTAATAAACTTTTCAAAATGTCTCCTGTCATTATTTACTTACACTGCCTTTTATGGGGTGAATGGGTAGGGGTACAATGTACCCCATAGCCATTCACATAGGGAGGGGGTCCGGGATCTGGGGGGCCCCCTTGTTAAAGGGGGGCTTCCAGATTCCGATGAGCCCCCTGCCCGCACACCCCCACAACCAGCGGCCAGGGTTGTAGGGAAGAGGCCCTTGTCCTCATCAACATGGGGGCAAGGTGCTTTTGGGGTGGGGGGGTTAGGTTCAGAGCTCGCTCGTCCCCTCCCCTTTCCTTGCCTGCCGGGCTGCATTCTCGGATAAAGGTTTGGTATGAATTTTGGGGGGGGACCCCACGCCGTTTTTTCGGCGTGGGGCTACCCTCAAATTCCATATCAGACACGAAGGGCCTGGTTTGGAACCTGGGGGGGAACCCCACGCCATTTTTTTCACCATTTTGGCGTGGAGTTCCCCCTCAAGATTCTCACAGCGCAAGTCGGATCACCCTGATCTGACTTGCGGTGCGCCTTCAAATCAATAGGCTCCCATAGGGAACCATTGATTTTTGAATGGAAGAAAAAAAACGTATAACGTGGCTTAACGCACGTTAAGCCACGTTATAGCAAGGTTATTCAGCCTTTAGCAGCGTCATACGTTTTTACAGCTTGACGCTGCAACTCCAGAACGCACTGGTCCTGGGTTTTTTTTTTTTTTTTTGCAGCTATTCAATGCCTATGCCACTTGGAGCTCCTAAAAGCTCTGTGTGCATGAGGCCATAGCATAACATGGATGGGCGTTCTGCAGCTGCAAAAAAAAAAACATCTGACGCTGCTAACAGCAGCTGCAAAAACGTCCTGTGTGCATGGGGCCAAATGCTTATTATTCTGTTGTCCAAAAGGAGAGCTTAGGAATGCCTACAGTTATAATATTAAACAGACCAATATGGAGCAAATAATGAATGTTAATTGTTAGGGTTTACATCACTTTAAAGTGGTTCTAAAGCCTCAAGGGTTTTTACCAAAATGCATTCTATGCATTAGGTAAAAAAAAACTCTGCTGCAGAATCCCCTCCAGCCCCCCCCCCCTTTTTTTTTTGTTTTCTTTCTTACCTGAGCCCGATCTGATCCAGAGATGTGCACAAAAGCAGCGGCTATCGCAGCTGTCTCCCTCCTCATTGGGCAGATTGATAGCAGTGGGGGCCATTGCCTGCTCCTGTCATTCAACTCCAGTGATGTGCGGGAGCCGAGTCACGCTGTCTGCTCTTATGAACGCAGCAGCGGGGCTCGGGACGGTGCTGGCACAAGTGCCCCCATGGGAATCCATTTCCTATTGTGGGCAGCAGCGAGAGAGGAGCCAGGAGCGCCAGTGGGGGACCTGAAATGAGCAGGTAAGTATAGACCTGTATGTTTAACCCCTTCACACCGACGGAACGCAAATATGCGGCCTCAGATTTAAGGGGTTTTACCGGGGTGCCTGCAGCTAGAGGCATTACCCTGGTACTGTTGTTTAACCACCTCCCACCCGGGCCATTGTAAATATACGGCCGGGTGGGAGTCTCGTCCTTCTGAATGGACGTTCCGGAACGTCCTTTAGAAGGAGAGAGATCGCGCCGCCGCGGGCATGCGCAGCGGCGCGATCTCGATGTGCCTGTGTCCCTCGGACACAGAGCAACATCATTCGGCAGGAGGGCCCTGTGATTGGCCCTCCTGATCACATGACGGCTGTGTCCAATCACAGCCGTCATGTAATGTAAATAGAGCCGTTGTAACGGCTTCGATCTCTTCTCCTCCTGACAGATCCTGTCAGTGAGGAGAAGAGAAGAGGATCGGTGCTGCTGCTGCTGGGGTGATCAGTGAGTATTTCTAATTACTCACTGATCACAGGGGGGGTCTGTGCTGGTAATCAGATGATTGATTACCAGTACAGCCTTGGGGGGGGGGGGAGGGGTGCCACTAAGCCACCAGGGATGCCCACCCATGACCACCAGGGATGCCCACCATGGCCACCAGGGATGGCAAGCAGGGCTCAGAGAGCCCCCCAGTGCCCTCCCTATCAGTGTTGCCCACCAATGCCATCTATCAGTGCTGCCCACCAGTGCCGTTATTGCCATCTATCAGTGCCGCCCAACAGTGCCACCTATCAGTGCCCATCAGTGCTGCCTATCAGTGCCCATCAGCGCTGCCTATCAGTGCCCACCAATGCTGCATATCAGTGCTATCTATCAGTGCCACATATCAGTGCTGCATATCAGTGCTACCTATCAGTGCCCATCAGTGCCACCCCATCAGTGTCTCCTCATCAGTGCCTGTCAGTGCGGCATCATCAGTGCTCATCAGTGCAGGAAAAAACATATCTATTTACAAAATTTTATAACCTAAACAAAAAAACTTTTTTTTTTTTTTTTTTTTTCAAACTTTTCAGTCTTTTTTTATTTGTGCACCAAAAAAGAAAAACCTGACGGTGATCAAATACCACCAAAAGAAAGCTCTATTTGTGGGGAAAAAGTGACACAAATTTGGTTTAGGTACAGTGTTGCATGACCGCGCAATTGTCATTCAAATTGCAACAGCGCTAAAAGCTGAAAATTGGTCTGGGAAGGAAGGGGGTTTAAGTGCCCAGTATTGAGGTAGTTAAAGCTGACGGTCGGCTTTCTTCTGATGACAACAGATGAGGCTGATCAGCCGCTAGGCTGTCAATACAAGGAGCAGGAAGGGGACGCCCCCTCCCGCCATCTTACGCGGCTTCGCCCACCAGCTGGCCGAAGACCGAACAAAGCCTGATTCGGCTCTGATCGGGTATCCAATGTAAAAACCTGGAAGCGATGTTATGTCATCAATTCGGGTACTAGAGCCTTAAAGGCGCCAGATTAAAAAAAAAAAAAAAGACTGCATTCAAAACAGCCAAACTTTTAGTTTTAAATTATTTTAAATGCAACGGAGGGATTTGGGGTATTTTAGACCCCAGATCCCTCCATAAAGCGTACCTGTCACTGCCTATTACTGTCACAAGGGATGGTTGTATTCCTTGTGGCCACAATAAATGTGATTTTAAAAAATATATCTAAATGGACAGTGTTAAAAAATAGAAGGGGAAAAAAACATTAAATAATAAATAGGCAACATTTTAGAAGCCTTTACAAGCTACTAGTTTGAGTCATGCAGAAGGTCTGGCACTAGAATTTTTGCTTTTTGACGTTCACGGCGATACCTCTCATGTTTGGTGTAATCACCGTGTTCATTTGCGTATGGGATCTACATGTGTGTGAGCATTTGCACGTGAACATGGGACAGGGGTGCTTTAAAATTTGTTTACTTTTATTATTTATTTTATTTACAACCAGTGAGGAGGGGATGGGGTAGTATTGTTTGTTTGGCTTTGCAACCGAATGTCCCTCATAGTGTCAATAGCATTTTGATGCAAAAAAACTGGCACAACTAATCAGAGCAGCAAGTACTTTTTTTTTTTTTTTTTTTTTCCCTGCTTGGTTTTGTGGGTTACTACAAGTCTTTTGTATCTGAACCATATTTCCATTATAAATCATATTCAGAAATTTGTGCAAGTCTGAGTTTATGATCCAGTTATTTTCGTTAAAGCATTATAAACTTTAATCTTGATTTTCTGACTGATATTGGTTTGTTTGCAGGCGGAGACGACAATTGGCCTCAGTTCATATCAGCAAAAAAGGTGAGTTGTGTGCTCTGCCCTGCTGTCACTCCCTAGTTGAATTCCTGGAATTGTTCTGTATAAAGCACAAATGCATACTAGGCAAGTTAGGGAAAAGAGGCTACATCATACTGTTGTCGACAGTATTGATTTTATAGCTGAAGGCGTCATTGCAGCTTCTTTTTGTGAAACCTAAGACCTAACCCTTTCAGAGCCAAAGATTAATATTTAGGCTTGCCAAAGTATCTTATTGTAGTGTTCAACATTTTAAAATATGCTTGCTAAGTAGTCTTAGTAGAAGGTGTTGGTACAGGTTTGCAGCACTGAGGTAGAGGAGTTCATTTTTACCAGGAGCTTTTTCATCACCTGCAGTCTTTAAACTTATTGTTAGGCCAGTTGGTTGTTCTTTTATTTGGCCCTAGAATGAGTGCTTGTGACTGCGCTAGAGAAATTAGATTGTAGGCTAAGGTGGGAATTAACCTAAAGCACTGTGTATAATGCCACACTATTTAAAGGATGAGAAATTATAAATATATCTGTAAATTGATTACTTTTTTTGTAAATCTTTCAGATTATATTGCAACTAAATTAAAGTACAGTATATGTTGTCTATTTTGCATAATGAACTAGCTGAACAGGAACTTTAGTGGTACTTTACCGGAAAGCAGACATGTACTGCCGTGTTAACCCTTAGATGTGTGTTGCACTGTGCCTTGTTTTTCCTGTCATACTCATAAGCGATAGTAGCTGTACATACAGTATATGTATTGAAGTCATGTGTTCATTAGTAGAACTGGCATAATTGAATTTCCTATTTTAAAGTCCTTGCTGTATTGAATGACTGTAGGTTAGTCTTTGAAAGCTATGTTTCACATTGTGTGACTCAACGTGCAGTAACATAAACTAGTCTCTCCCCTAAAAATAGAGAACTGTAGAGGTGTGTGAAGTGGCTGTGTTTGATTGGCTGTGCTCGAATAAGCAAGAAACGGAAGATGTGGCAGCGCCCTGGGTGGGAGTGTCTCTGTCTTGGTGACTTGTCAGTGTGTACATTCCTGCTGCAAACACAACTCTGAGTCATGAAGCAATTAGGTGGAAGAATTACAGCATATATTTGTGAACATAAAACACAGCAAAAGCTAAGCCTGCAGTTTCCTATGCTGTTCGAAGGACAGCAAAAGATTCAGTGTTTGACAAGGCAGCTTCCAATAAATGTGCAATAAATGTCTAGGCCTAATATTGAAAATGAGTTTGTTTTTTTTTTTTTCTACAAGGCTGGTGTGTGTTTTAGGGCTTGTTTAGGTTATGGGCTGTTGCAGTAATGTATGTTCTGCAACACGCTTTATCATGCATTACCGCAGCTTGTTTATTTTGAATGGAACCCAACACAAGAAAAATCTCTTCTGCTTAAAAGGGTCCTTTCACACGGCCGCTCCGTGTGTCCGCAAATCATCCTATTTTTTTGCGGATGATTTGCGGACATCAATGTAAGTGAATGGCACTGCGGATGTCAGCGGAATACCATCCGCTGACATCCGATTTTTCCTCCTTTCAGTTCTGTTCCGTTTTTACGAGTGGAACAGAACCCCATTTTTCCATCCGTGTAAAAAACGGAAAGGAAGGAAAATCGGATGTCAGCGGTGTCATCCGCTGACATCCGCAGTGCCATATACTTACATTATGTCCGCATATCATCCGCAAACGGATGGGATGATATGCGGGCATTTCTGTCATCCGCTCCGTGGAAAAAAAAAAAAAAAAAGTCCCGCAGCAGACTTAAGCAGCGGAGCGGCCGTCTGAAAGGAGCCTTATTTATTTATTTTTTTCCCATAGCATGCAAAGTGCATGTAGCGCAAGTTTGTTCTTTAGATGCGCTGGGATGCCACTGGAACAGATTGCACCATGCTTTTTTTTGTTTTGTGGCAATGTTTTGTGTTTTACCACACATTACTAAATTATGAAGAAGTGAACAGGCCTTTATGAAGATGTCTTCTCATAGAATGCTGAAATGTCTGGTCATTGTATATAGCTGGCTCGGAATAAGGTACATGCTGCTTAAAAGAAAACCTGTCCTAAAAGAAATATGCAAGCTGTGAGACTTGCTTGGCCTCAGTATGTTTTGACCAGAAAAACAAAGCGCAGCGCCTAAAAAACAACAAAGGTGTAATGTCCCCTCCAAATGACAATGTATCTCACACAAAAAATAACATAAATGAGTATAAGTTAAGTGAATAAATTCCTCTGAAATTCAATAGGTCTATAAACCTCTAGAATGTGAATGAAGTAAATTAATAAAGCCCTTTGGCTTTCAATATACCGGTATCTGTTTTTTTGACTTCTAAGCTGTTAATGCAGCAAACAGCACATTTGTATCAACAACTCTCTGCCCTTCTAATATGGTCATCGAGCTCGGTCCATGTACTAGGGATCGCATAGTTCTCTAACAGAGGGAACTATAGAACAAAAAAAAGTGGCTTTATAAACTCTTTAATTTTTTTTCTGACAACTTCAAGGCTATACTGCCTTCTAATGACACAGCAGAGGTGAATTAGGGTTGGTGCAACGGCCGTAATCCTTGGGAGACGCATCAGGACCTCGCGCTGTGGGGGCGGCTTGTAATATTTCTTAGGGCACATATATGTAGCCAGCTGCAAGGTGTTGTCCAGGGCCATGTTGCATCCTTATGGAACCCAGTCTGTAAAGACCCCATTCTTTGATATGCCCACAGTGAGGGGCGAAGCCTCCAATTTATGTATGGTCCTGTGTCAGGAAAGACATGGTCCCCTTGCATGCTTCTGACCGTTACTGTTAAAAGACTGGAGAAATAGTTTTAATGCATTCACTATGATGTAAACGTTTCAAATTTGGCTTTAAAACTTCAACCATTGAGAGCTTAGTCTTGGGTGGATGACCAGATGGGACATCACCACAGATTGCTAATTTTACCGCCACTTCTGCATAGAGCCCTTGGAGGATACTTAGTGCTTCCTCCCGCCCCTTTAAGGATTTATTACAGGAGGGTATGCACCTGAGTTTCTGCATTATCCTTCTGGACACGCTTGCTTTATTTTCAGCAACCTACTCAATGAGGGGAATCTCCCACAAAAGAATACCGTTGCATGCAGCTGGTGGAGACCAGGCGAAAGTCCCACACAAATCACTTACAATTGCAGTGTGCTTCTTGCACCTGAACAGGAGCTTACGCTAACACCAATCTCTGTATCCGATTCTATCGCAATAAGCGACCTGTTTAACAAAAGCAAAACCCAGTGGTTGATCCTGCCGTCTCAATCTTAAACATGGATTGCAGGAAAAAGCTTACCAGGAAAGGATAAACGACCTTAACATGTATAGCTTGGAAGAAAGAGACGACAGAGGGGATATGATAGAAACTTTTAAATACATAAAGGGAATCAACTCGGTAAAGGAGGAGAGCATATTTAAAAGAAGAAAAACTACCACAAGAGGACACAGTTTTAAATTGGAGGGGCAAAGGTTTAAAAGTAATATGAGGAAGTATTACTTTACTGAGAGAGTAGTGGATGCATGGAATAACCTTTCTGCAGAAGTGGTAGCTGCAAATACAGTGAAGGAGTTTAAGCATGCATGGGATAGGCATAAGGCTATCCTTAATATAAGATAGGGCCAGGGACTATTCATAGGATTCAGATATATTGGGCAGACTAGATGGGCCAAATGGTTCTTATCTGCCGACACATTCTATGTTTCTATGTTTCTAAACATCTTAATGTACCTTTTTTTAAAGATGTTTCCCATTTCAAACAATCTGTAGATATAAAGTCTCAGTTGTATACTGCAAAAAAAAAAAAAAACCCTGCAAGACAAAGGCATAATGAGCTATGCATCGCATACTAGCTCATTATGAAATACTTACCCTAAAACGAAGCACCCACACAGATCACATACTAGCTCATCATGAAATACTTGCCTTAAAACAAAGCACCCACACGGACCCTAGGACACCGCTGTGGGAGCTGTCATGCTCCCTCTGCATGCGCGCGGGATTCACTTTCCGGCAAGTGCCCGGCAAGGAACTCAGAAGGTCCGCCGGACCTTCAGGGCGCTGCGCCGCTAGCGTCAGCGGCTGCATGCAGGGCAAGTATCTTCTAAACCGTGCAGGTTTAGGAGATATTAATTGTACCTACAGGTAAGCCTTATTATAGGCTTACCTGTAGGTAAAAGTGAAAAAAATGAGTATACTACCGCTTTAAGGTTCTTTAGGCTTTGACAGATTTCTCATTTCTTCACATGTTCAGAATCTTGTGACTGGATGCCTGGACAGCTGAAGCGACCAGTAAAATGCACCTCACACACGCCTTTTTAAGGAAGATGTCTTGGAGAGACACTTGGCCAATTCATCAAAAATGTCGCATGGGGAAGGTTTTACTCCCACAGCACAAGATCTTAAAACCTACCTCCTCAAAACGCAGAGCACCTATCTGCACTGCCCAGGCTCCTACTTCCAAATCTTTTGGCTTAAGATATGGGCCACAAAGCTCATCAATTCTTTCCCAAAGTCTTCTTCCCAATTAAGCGGTGCTCTCACTCCTAAGAAGTGGGAGGACATTTGGTTACAGTTTGCCTCTCTCTGGGTCACACATTTTTCAGACCTATGGGTTCAATCAGTCTTTTCACAGGAGTTTGTTACCTCTTCCCTGATTTCTTCTCTCAGATCAGCCAAATATGCCCAAGGATTGTCAGATTTTCAGAATATGTTGAAACATCTGTTTTAAGGAGTAGTTGTGCTAGTACCTGCACAATACAGGTTCAAATAATTCTATTCAAACCTATTTGCAGTACCAAAGCCCAACAGGGGTATTTTCCTAATATGGACTTAAAATCCCTTAACAAATTCCTTCCAAGTTCCACAATATTGCATGAGTTCTGCATATTTGGGTATTGCCTCTTTTGAGATGATGGGGAATACATGGAATCCGTAGATCCAAGATGCATATCTATGTGTGAGCGCCTATGGCGTAAGACTAATGCCCTGTACACATGTGCAGATCGGCCGTCTTTTGTCCCCGAGCTGTCGTGTCTGTTGAAAAGTGCAAAAGACTGCACAAGAATTTTGTCCGCCGACTGCAGAAGTGATGTCATGTGATGGTTAACTTTGCCTGTGTTTTTTTCTTTTCTGAGCATGCCCAGTCTTGCAAATCTGCTGTCCTGCTTCGGCC
The DNA here is from genome assembly GCF_965119305.1 of Pelophylax lessonae. Lineage (NCBI taxonomy): Eukaryota > Metazoa > Chordata > Amphibia > Anura > Ranidae > Pelophylax > Pelophylax lessonae. The sequence goes on from NC_138769.1 coordinate 454,922,370, forward strand.
GAATTCTGTATTGACTGGCGAACAATCGGCCGCTCTGGTGTCGGCATACAAAAATTTTAATGCTTGCACGACAGATTCTTTTCGGCCGAAAGTGCGCTGTCGGCTGTTGGAAGCATCATACTAACAAGCCGAAAATCGGTCGTCGGCCGAATCTTTTTGGCCGACAATCTGCACGTGTGTATGGGGCATTAGTCTCAGGAAGATTTCAACCAATATCAATCTGCCCTCCAAAAATACTATTCCAGTCTCCACACTGTCAAACAGACCTATTTTATCACTCTCATTAACAACTTGTCATCTCGCCCCCGGCAACTCTTCGCTACCTTTAATTCTCTACTCCGTCCTCCACTGCCTCCACCCACTGATGCACTCACTGCCCAGGAGATTGCCAACCACTTCAAACAAAAGATTTATACAATCCGTAAGGAGATCATTGCCGTTCAGATACCTTCCATGCTTTGCGCCTCATGCCCACAGGTGCGATCACTACTTCCCTCATTCAACCCCACCACTATAGACGCAGTTGCTAAACTAGCAACATCAAGGGGAAGGGGGAAGATTTGAAACACCAGGAAATCACTCTAACACCCTGAAACAGTCGTGGGACGTGAGGATATGACACTTGAGCTCAAAAATTGGAATACAGATACCTGACGGTGTATAACTGGTGAGCCAAGCAACTGGAAACATGTAGAAAAACAAGGAAAAGAAGTTGCATATGATGGCTCAAACACTGGTATAATGTAAATAAAAAATGGGTACTTTATTGAAACATAGTAGAACAGGTATATGCAAAATAGATTAAAACCATACAATTCCAGAGATGAAAGTGGCTCATGGACCCTGGATAAGAGCAGTATAAGATTGTCCCACCTCTTGTGTGACACTGGTTTCACATCAAGGGCTCCACCCACCACCCGACCAAGGCCACAACCACCTAAACAAACCCACCACCCCAATCCCTCTGCCCTGATCCAAGGACCAATATAGGCTATTGATTGAGAGTCCCAGTAGGAGATCTTGATTGAAGACTCATAGGGAAGTGGAGGCCATCAGGCATATAGAGGGTATGTCAGGGGGTTAGGAAGGAGCTGTGTACAAGTATTGAAAAAGCTTAATTAGGCTTGATATATAATCCTGAGGCTGATATCCCACCTGATGGGATCAATTGGTTAAAAGGCTCAATTTCTCCAAAGCAACCGGATCTGGTATTTAGAGGCACAGTTCCAAAAATGAAATCCTTTCTCAACACCTAATGAGTTGAAATGGACAAACCAATGGCAAAAGAGACAGTGCATGATAGTCCAGCAGCATATTAGATAGCAAGCAAGCATGAGACAAAGCGGTGTGTAAGCCTAAACTACTTGCTAATGTCCACTTAACCACCTGTCAAAATGAAGTTGGCCATCCAACCATTCCCCAAGGTCTTCATTCAGGGAACCGATACCGGAGACTATTGGTCTCCCAAGTACCGGGTTTGTACCCTTGTGTACCTTTTGGGAGGTGGTGGAAAATGAAAATTACTGGAAATTCCGGTATCATTTTCTCGGATTTCCTTGTTGAAAAAGCTCCCATTATTGCCCCCCTATCTACCAGGGCTTGCAGTTGTACTTTAAATCTATTTGTGGGATCACATTTCAAGATATTGTAGGTATTGGTGTCCTTTAATTGCCTGGATGCTTCATCCTTATATGTATCAACGTCCAATACTACAACTGCTCCTCCTTTGTCGGCATTTCTTATTATAATGGATGTATCGCCCTTTAGTGATTTTAAAGCTGCCCTTTCACTGATTGAGAGATTGTCCAACATCTCTGAATGTATGGAGGAGTGGTTGTAGCCAAATTGAAGATGTCCTTCTCCACTAGATTTTGAAAAGTATCCATGTCTGGGGATCGTGATTGAATAGGATAAAAGTCTGAAAAGACAGATGTATTTTCTTTGTCTTTTGATTATCATCTATATATATACATCGCTGTCAATAACCAAATCTTCCAATTCAGTGATAGCACAAATTTCACGAAAAGTAGAAAATGAAATGCGGGGGGTGGAGGAAGTGAGAGACTCCATTGATGATTTTGGTAAACAGACATCCGAACTGGCATTATTGCTGTTAAAATATATGAAAATTTTTCCTGTTATGGACATACTGTGTGTGTTTTCTTGTTTTTGTCTTTGGATATTAGTGGGTTTGAGGTGACTGATCCGCAGGTGCTAGATGTTTTAACATCAGATTCTGGGTGTGTTTGATTACTTCCTTGAATCTGTCGCAGCTGATATGTTGCCTGTCTATTTATGTGGCTCTCTCACCGTTTTCCCACTATTGGTTATGAGTAAGCGCTCTAAAGAATCGTGAAACGCGTCAACCTGTCCCATGTCTGTGTGATGCACTGTTTGTATTCAAGTGTATGAGGAATTAAACACTTCCATTTTCATCTTCTCCTGAGTGTGGTCAAACTTTCTCTTTGATTATTTGACTATTGGATAGCGGATCCGACCTGCACCGGAGTGCTTTGCCTCACCTGAGTGGCTTTTTTCTGTTACTACACTTAATAACCACCTGTCCTCTGGATCCTGTTCCCTTGCAAATGCTACGTTCACCCTCTGGCCCTATTCTACCCTCTCTAACCCACATCTTCAATCTCTCCCTCTCTTCTGGCATCTTCCCCAACTCTCTAAAACATGCACTAGTCAGCCCCATACTTAAAAAGCCCTCATTGGACCCAACCGTTCTTAACAACCTACACCCTATTTCCTTGCTCCCTTTTTTATCCAAACTCCTTGAACCTCTGGTCTACAACCGACCTGTGCGACCACCTTGCCAAGAATAGCCTCCTTGATCCCCTTCAGTCTGGATTTCGGCCTCAACACTCCACCGAAACTGCTCTCCTAAAACTGACAAACGATCTACTAACGGCCAAAACCAATGGACACTATTCTGTACTCCTCCTGGACCTCTCTGCTGCCTTTGATGTGGTTGACCATCCCCTCCTCCTCAATAAACTCCATGCCTTTGGTCTCCGTGACTGTACTCTTCACTGGTTATCTTCCTACCTATCCAACTGCACCTTTAGCCTTACTTACAATTCTACTTCCTCCTCTCCCCTTCTCTGTTGGGGTCCCCCAAGGCTCTGTTCTTGGACTCCTCCTATTTTCAATCTACACCTCCTCCCTGGGTCAGCTGATAGCCTCCCACGGCTTCCAATACCATCTCTACGCTGACGATACCCGAATCTATTTATCCACCCCTCAGCTCTCTCCCTCAGTCTCTGCTCTCCCTCAGTCTCTGCACGTATCACTAATTTACTATCTGATATATCGCTCTGGATGTCACACCACTTCCTCAAACTCAATCCCTCCGAAACCAAGCTAATAATCTTTCCTCCACCACGTGCCCCTTCCCCTGATCTCTCTGTCAATATCGATGGAATTACCATCAGCCCATCCCCGCATGCACACAAGGTCCTAGGTGTTGTCCTGGACTCTGAACTCTCCTTCAAGCCCCACATCCAATCGCTGTCCAAATCTTGCCACCTTAACCTCCGCAACATCTCCAAAATACGCCCCTTTCTAACCAAAGAAACAACAAAGCTCCTAGTTCACTCCCTGGTCATCTCGCGCCTCGACTACTGCAATTCCCTTCTCATTGGCTTACCTCTACACAGGCTATCCCCCCTTCAATCCATCATGAATGCTGCCGCCAGATTCATCCATCTTACCAATTGCTCAGTGTCCGCCACTCCTCTGTCAAGCCCTCCTCTGGCTTCCGCTCACCCAAGGAATCAAATTAAAAATACTAACAACATCTTTCAAAGCCATCCACAGCTTTGCCCCCAACTACATCACTAGCCTAGTCTCAAAATGCCAACCTAATCGCTCTCTTCGTTCCTCTCAAAACCTCCTGCTCTCCAGCTCCCTTGTCACCTCCTCCCATGCTCGCCTCCAGGACTTTACCAGAGCCTATCCAATCCTATGGAACTCCTTACCCTTATCTGTCCGATTAATCTCCTACTCTATTAGATTTTAGGCGATCTCTGAAAACCCTCCTCTTCAGTGAAGCCTATCCTACCCACACCTAACAACTCTACCTCCATTTTATCCATCTGCCCATCCCTCTCGGTTATTGCCTTTCGTTTCACCTGACCCTCCCTTCTAGATTTTAAGCTCTAACGAGCAGGGCCCTCTGATTCCTCCTGTATTGAATTGTACTGTAACTGTATTGTCTTCCCCCACACTGTAAAGGGCTGCGCAAACTGTTGGCGCTATATAAATCCTGTATAATATGTGTTCCCATTTATCCACCGAATCAGTGCTTTCTATGATTTGCCAGACTCCAGTGAATAAAGTTTTGGGAATCCCTAATGTATAAGTATATTACCTATTTGATCTATGCATACGTTTCATAACTAGTAATGTTTCCTAACTGTACATGTCTTTCAGAATAAAAATCTATCTTGCAATCCATGTATTGAGTGTGTTTGTATGCACACACACACTGTATTTACTTTCTGGAGACTAATTTAATACCCTGCTTTAATATTTTCTTGTAAAAGTTTTGGCAGATGGTTATCAAGCTGTAGAGAGGATGTTGCTTTGCAAGTTGACATAAATCCTATAGCCTATTTTCTAAACTCTTGCCACTCCCAGGAAAATATGTTCTAAGATTTACACGAAGATTATCAGAATAAATTTTACTATCTGACAGCCAGTTACATAGATTAGGATGTTTGGAAATGCCTAAGAGCTAACCGTTGTTTAATCCACTTTTGAGCACTCCTGTTATTAGTGTTGTGTTCCTAGATATCATTTGCCTTCTTGGTTCTTTTTTTTTTTTTTAATATTTAAACCCCCAAAAATGTTTTCCCACTTTCTGACGCTTCAGGAGGAGTTTGTGATGTCACAGGCCCTTATTGCTGCCTCCAGGAAAGCTAGGAACCTGAAATCTTACAAGCGTGTCCTTTCTAAGCAACACCTTAATAGGAGGTTAAAGCAGAGTGATGAGGCCTGTAAGGTTTTTTTTTTTTTTCTGCCTACTCAGGAGTAAGGACCTAGTTTCTTGGGTCTTACCAAAATTTTTTTAGATGGAAAATGTTTTCCTCCTGGATTTTTCCTGTGAGATCTACAATCAACTGCTGGACTGGGCGACGGGCTGCATAATCTAGATCCAGTGGTCACCCCAGTCTGGCCAGCGAGTGCATGCAGGCCTTAGCTCTGCGCTAGGTTGGCCACGACATAGCCACACTGAACGGGTGCTGGCCCTGCGAGTTAAACATCTTGCAAGGTCGCATGTGACCTGGCCTTGGCTTGCGTTCCTCCTGGCCGACAACCCTTTATTTAGATGGAGAGGACGATCTGTCTGGAGCGGTGCCCTCCTGATTTGGTGAGTAGCTGTCCCCCCCCCTCTTCCCTGGAGGGTTTTGGGGTGGACGCAGGCCCCTCCATGAGGTCCGACCCCCCAGTTTTCCTCCCTTCTGGCACCCCCCCATCCTACCAACCCCCACCCCCCCTCCACTAATGCGGGGTCTGTATTGGTGGTTTGGACACCCCCTGTGGGGGGCTGGGGCTGTGTGCATGCTGGGGGGGCGGGGGGGGGGGGGGGGTTGGGCCACCGGAGACCGGGCGATCAGCCGTGTGGGGGGGGGGGGGGGGGAGGGGTTGTACCTGGTAAGGGCTCCTGCCTGGGCCCCCTGTCCTTCCTTGTCTGTCCTGTAGTTAGGGATACTTCCCAGGTCCCCGAGAGCCTTTTGGTGCTGCCATTTTCTTGTAGTCCAAAAGTTGCAATACATGGCCTCTAATTTGCAGTGGTTTGCCATTGAAAACAGCGGCAGCCCTGACAGTGGCGCCCGAGGGTGGCACTTTCCCACTGACTTGTGGATATTTTTCACTTCCTGATCGAATACGTGCAGTGCAGATTCTCCTGGTGATTAGCAGTGCCTGGTTCTGTGGGTGGTGAGTCTGGTGGCGCCCTCTCCCCCTCTGCTGAGGATCGATTGGTGCTTGTAGCTGGCGACCGGGTGGTGCTGCCAGCGCGGTGGGGGGGGGGGTGTTCCTTAGCAGTGTTTTTGCACTTATTCTGTGGGTCCCCTTCATGGCTAATGGAGTCTTTGTAGCCCATCTCCCCACCTGATCCCCTCTCTGAGGCTGCGGGGCCCTCCAGTTCCCGATCATCCATCCATATACTGACGGCGGTCCTGGAGTCCCTTGTATCCCGGGTGTAGGCGGCTTTTGGGTTGCGGTCTAGCAAAAAGCGCCCCCTGCTTTCCCCTGTCTCATCAGATCCTGAATCTGATTTGGCCGCCACAGATGTGGGTCACCCTGTTGGGTCTGCAAACGCGCCCTGAATACTCAAGATTGTGAGGCTGATTCCTCCATGTCTGCAACCATGCACGGAAAGGCGCTGGTGGACACACTGATTGTATTTCTGCATGAGCCTCTAAAAATTGAGGGACGCAACTGCGACAGGGGCGCTGGTTTCCTTGGCACTCACAAACCACCCAGAGCTGCAAAAAGATGTTTCCCTTTCCCCGCCTATTTTGACAGAATTGACGACCGAAATGTCCCCTTGGGGTACCTAAGCGGTTTGCTAGGCAGTACTCCTATGAAGAATCCCTTTTCAAAAAGTGGTCTGTTCAACCGGTGGTGAACCCTCCGATTTCCAGGTTAAATAAAGCAACCATGATTCCAGGTGAACAGTCTCTCAGGCCTTTAAGGACCCTGCTGACAAAAAAGGCGGAGCCTGGGACCCACAATATGTTGACCCTGGCTGGCTCGGCATTGGGGCCGGTGTTCACCATTGCCATGGTATTACAAACTCTGACTGAGTGGGCTAAGCTTTTTCGCCGTGACCTGGTGGGAGAACAGCCTTTGCTGAGCTGGCGGACCAGCTGGTCAGGGGCTGCAGTTTCTGTGCTGCATCTTTTGGATGCGGCTCTCTGTTTCGGCAGTGATCCTTGGCTAACATGCCGGTCTGCGGACCAGACTTCTATAAAAAAAAAAAAAAAAAAATACTTTTCTTCCACAGGCTACTAAGGGCAAGGACCCTCGTCGAAGACGTGGGCCATTCTTTTCCTGATGGATCCAAGCGAACTTAATCTGGCAAGTCGAGAGCGGCTTCTCCAGACCTGCAGACAAGGCTCCTTCAGCATGAAGGTGTGCCCTCATCCGTATCTGGTGTGGGGGGGGGATGTCTTTGCTGGTTCCTGGACCCGTGGACTTCCCTGGTACATGACAAGTGGGTTCCTGAAATCATACGATCTGGATACAAGATCGAGTTTTGTGCTCGCCCTCCAGGAAAGGTTCTTTCCTTTCAACGTGCAACTGTCCCCAGTCCGCTTATAAGCTCGCTTTGGGGCGTCAAGGAGTGATTGTCCCGGTTCCGATTGCGATACGTTTTTCAGGTTTTTTTTTACTCAACCGTTGTACAGTTCCCACGAAGGAGAGCAAGATGAGTCCAATGCTGGACCTCAAGACGCTGAACTTCTTTGTGTGGGTGCAGAAATTCAGGATGGAGTAGCACAGTGGTGGCTTCCCTGCATCAAGGGGATTTTCTTGCCTCCATAGACATCAATGATGCCTACCTTCACATTCCAGTATGTGTCAGTGACCAACGCTTCCCCCGATTTGCAGTGGTAGAGGAACATTTATCCGTTTGGGACATTACCATTTGGTCTCGCCTCCACTCCCCGGGTCTTTACTACAGTGTTGACCCCAGTCTCAATCTTCTTCTGGGAGCAGAGTCTTCTGCTGCGCTGGCTGAAAACCTGGAGATCATCATACGAACTCTGAAGGAGTTCGGCTGCATTCTGAATCTTCAGAAGTCAGCCTTGGTTCCTTCTACAAAAGTAGACTATCTGGGGCTGACTGTGGACTCAGCCTTAGCCAGAGTATTTCTTCCTCCAGACAAACTTCATACGCTGCAGTTTGCAGTTCGCCTCCTGCTGACCAGCAGATGGTCATCCTTCCGGACTTGTACGTGGGGAATGGGCCTGATGGTGTCAACCTTCGAGGCGATCCGGTCTGCGCAGTTCTATGCGGGGTCCCTGCAATGGGAGATTCTTATCACATGGGTCGAGAAGCCGCAGTCTCTGGACAACCAAATCCAGCTAAGCCGGGGTACCAAAGAGTCCCTGAATGGTGGCTTCATTTCCTGGAGCTCCTGCAGGGCAAAATCCTTCCTACCCTTGTATTGGACAGTGGTCACCATGGATGCCAGCCTGTCATGGTGGGGAGGCATCCTCGGTAGAAGTTCTGCTCAGGGGGTCTGGACCCTGGGAGAATCCAGACTACCGCTCAATGTCCTGAGTTACCTGCGATCAGGCTGGGCCTGGAACTTTGGATGGATCATCTACAAGGCTGTCCTGTGCGCATTCAATCAGACAATGCCGTGGCTTATGTCAATCCCCAAGGGGGCACAAGTTGAGTCCTGGCGGCTCTAGAGGTAGCCGGCATTCTGAGGAGGCCCAGCCCTCCCTTCCGTTCACTTTCCCGGAGTGGAAAATTGGCAGGAGGATTACCGACAGGTGTTAGACCCGGGGGGGGGGGTGGGGGGTCTCTTCATTCGGAAGTGTTTCCTCAGTTGCGTCTCCGGTAAGGCATTCCCGAGTTGGATCTGTTAGCGTCAAACCTCAACACTAAGGTACATAGGTTCAGAGCTCGGTCACGGGATCCTCTGGCGGACGCCACAGACACGCTCGTGGTTCCGTGGGGCTAGTATCGTCTGATTTTTGCCTTCCCTCCTTATCAAGCTTCTGCCAAGACTTCCACAAGCTCGAGGCAGAAGGGATTCCTGTCATTTGAGTTGCCCAGCTGGGCCTGGTAGGCCGACCTGGGGCAGCTGGTCGCCGATGTTTCTTTGGAGGCTTCCTCTCAGGGAGGATCTGCTGTCCCAAGGGCCAATCTTTACAACCTGCTTTACAGTCGTTGGCTTTGACGGCTTGGTTGTTGAATGCCAGGAAATCTACTTCTTGGAAAATCTATCCTCCTACGTGGGAAACGTACATTGCGTAGTGTGAATCCTTTGAGGAGTGCAGAGGCCAGGGTGCATTATACTTTGGGGATGGGGAAGTAAATGGGAGTGAGGGAGTGCCCAGAGCAGGGTGCATTATACTTTGGGGATGGGAAAATAAATGGGAGTGGGGGAGTGCACAGGGCAGGGTGCATTATACTTTGGGGATGGGGAAGTAAATAGGAGTGAGGGAATGCACAGGGAAAGGTGCATTATACTCTGGTGATCCACAGGGATAAAGGTGGGGCTTCGCTCCTGTCCGTCATTCCTTCCTAAGGTGGTCTCTGATTTTAATTTGAATATAGACATTGTGTTGCCTTCCCTGTGTCCTAGGCCAAAACCTACAAAGGATATTGCCTTGCATCCCTTGGATGTGGTCCCAGCAATTAGGGTGTAACTGGCAGCTACGGAGTCTTTCAGGAAGTCAGACTCTTTATGCTCACGGATGGCCTTTTAAATGGTTATCCTCTTCCTCTGCAGCCATTTTTAGATGGATCAGAGAGGGTGGGTCAGGTTCTTCCTTTACCTGTTCAGGCGCACTTTACTAGGGCGCTTAGTGCCTTCTGGGCCTTCCGTCATCACGCATCAGTGATGCAGGTCTGCAAGGTGGCCACCTGGTCTGTGCACATTTTTTTACAAGGTTTTATAAAGTGAATGTGTTGGCATCTGCGGATGTTTCCTTTGGCCGCAAGGTTTTGCAGGCTGCTGTTTAAGAGGATCTGATCCTCATTGAGGGTGTATTATTTTCTCTTACGTCCTCTGACAGTCGCCGCCCCTTCATATTCATCACCAATGGGTTATGTCCTCTTATCCGTAGGAGTAGCTAGGCAATAGAATATGTTAGTACAAAAGACTTTTAACATATCCCCACCCCCAGGGGATGGTCCCCTCAGTACATAACCCTCCACTTCCTGTAACCAAACCAGTTTCATTTGTCTAGGAGTGGCTGGATGTTTCTGTGCTGGGACACCTTGTCCCAGCTCTCTTTCCTTTCTTTGGATTTTATTTGAGTTTTTTTTCTCTCTCTTTCTTGTTAGCTGTTATTTTATCAGCGTTAGTTAGTTCTTCGGAAGAAGAGGATCATGCGGGCTGCGTCTCGGGCTGACCTCCCTGGTCGCAGGTTGTGGGTCAGTGGTTTCTCAGCCCGCCATCGAGCGTTCAGTCAGGTATCGCTCCTGAGTTTTCTGAACGACCCATCCCTGTGTCGTGCAGGGATGCCAGGTGAGGTGGCTACCTCACCGGACGCTGTGCGGTTTCTCAACCCACCTCCTGATGCGTCCCGGATGCGACTCTCCCTGCCTTATGTTCAGCGGTTTGTTCGCCTGTGCGGGTTCCCCACGCCATGTTAGAGGTAAGTGTATGTATGTGGGGACCTGTCTGTCTGGGGGGTGTCAGTCTGGGACTGTGTTACCTTGCCCTGTGTTCACAATCTTACTGTCTCCCTATCCCTCATGTTGCATGCTGTGGGCTGCAGGAGGGGGGGTTGTGCTGCACTCTGTGTCAGTTTGTATGTGAACGGCTGTGTGCTGTGGGGCTTGAGTTTTCTCATGCTTGGGGCACATTACAGCGCCGCTGCGGCAGTTTAACATGTTTCCTTTTGCTGGGCAATTAGGATGTTTCTTTTACTTCACCCTCATGGGGTGTGGGAGCGGCAGTTTCGGCGCCAAACGGCGCCATTTTGGCTGCGATCGCTCCGGCCGCATGTTTTACATGCATGGCGGCCATTTTCTTGTAGCCTCCATAGGCTTTAATGGAGCGCCCTGTATACCAGCATTCAGGAGCACCGCAGGCAGCAGCAGCAGCGATATCCAGGTTCATTTCCCTCTATTCCCTGTATCCTGCCTTGGTTTAATTGTCCCTGTGGGGGTCCCTTGTGTGGGGTGTTTGTGTGCAGTGGGCTACGATCGCAGCGCTCTCTTAAAGGGGCGGTCACCCATTTATTTTACTGCTACAGGGGCATGGATTCTCAGGAAAACAAATTTCCTACAACTTTAGTGGGGAGCCAGGGGTCTGTACTCTCCCCCCATGGGGGGGATTTGGCTGCGATTGTGGCTAGCCTTGCGACTCAGGTGCAAATGCTGGTGGCTGCTCAATCCACAAAGGCCCATTGTTTCAATTTCCTCTGATTCAGAGGGTGATGGTGCTGGGGCTGCTGTGGCTGGGGTCTCCTTTTCGGGGTCCCGTTCCTCCCTGGACCTTGTCGGGTCAGATATGGAGGCTGAGGTGGAGGGGGTTGATAATTCTCCCCCTGGCTCGTCTGAAGAGCTTGCACTCATGGATGAATTGGTTGCTTCTATCAAGCAAACACTGCGGTTAGAGGAGGAATCAGGCCTCCAGCTGCCTTGGCGGCTGATGGGACGCAGAAAAGGCGCAAACCGTCGCAGGTGTACCCCTGCACTGCTGATTCAAAACGCTGTAAAAGAACAGTGGCGTAATATACGCAAGCCATTTGCTGTACCTAGTAGTTTTAAGCTACGCTATCCCTTTACGCCTGCTACTGATGAGCGCTGGTGTATTCCACCGCCGGTGGATCACGCGATAGCTGTTTTAAACAAATCCACTGCGATTCCGGCTGAAGACACCCCGGTGTTCCGGGATGCCACGGACAAGAGAATGGAATCTCTTGCCCGTCACACCTATTCTATTATGGGTCCTATGTTAAAAGCTTTATTCGCTTCTCTTATGGCGACCCAGGCGGTCGCGAGCTGGACGCAGGTGCTTAGGCGGGTCCTGGTGGCTGATTCTGCCCCCCAGGCGACTTTGGATATGGTGGATAAAATCCACCAGGGTGTCATGTACTTGTGTGATGCGGACCTGGATATGGTTCCGTTGGCTGCACGTGTACACAGTGTGGCGGTGTTAAATCGCCGCCTGGTTTGGTTGAAGTGTTGGTCTGTGGATCAATCTTCCCGTGAGACCTTGGCCAATCTGCCTTATGATGGTTCTCGCCTTTTTGGTGAATCCTTAGATGCACTAATTAAGTGAGTCACGGGTGGTAAGAGCACGCTCTTGCCTCAATCCCACAAGCCCAAGGCGGCTCCTGGTAAGAAGGAGCTGTGGGCAGGTAAGCAAAAGTCCGGCCATTCCGGTTCTGCGGCCCACAACAGTGCGGCCTGAAGGGGCGCCCTCACCCGAGTCTGGGATGGGGGGACGCTTGCTCGGTTTTCTCTCGGCCATGGCTGTCCCGGGTTCGGGACAGGTGGGTTCAGGAACTCGTTCGATCTGGCTACAAGATCGAGTTTCTCTCTCGGCCGATGAGCAGATTTTTTCCCTCAATTCTTCTGTTATCCCCGGAGCGTTTGCGGGTCCTGCGCCTAGCGGTGCAGGACCTGAGGGCTCAGGGTGTGGTGGTCCCGGTACCTCATCGGGACAGATTTCGGGGGTTCTATTCCAATCTGTTCACCGTGCCCAGGAAAGAGGGCAAGGTACGTCCGATTCTGGACTTGAAGGCGCTGAACCGCTTTGTGCGGGTGCGCAAGTTCCGCATGGAATCCCTGCGGTCGGTGGTGGCTGCCCTGGTTCCGGGGGAATTCATGGCTTCCATCGACTTGAAGGATGCGTATCTTCACATCCCCATTTTCGAGGGTCACCAGAGGTACCTTCGATTCGCCATAGCGGAGGATCATTTCCAATTTGTGGCTTTGCCTTTCGGTCTCGCCTCGGCTCCGAGGGTGTTCACCAAAGTGCTGGCACCGGTTCTGGCCTTGTTGAGAGCCCAGGGCATATCGGTCCTGGGATGTCTGGACGATATTTTGGTTCGGTCTGCGACCAACCAAGGTCTGGTGAAGGATCTGTCCGTCACGTTGCAGACTTTGCAAGAGTTTGGTTGGACGATCAATTTCCCAAAAATCAACATTGTGCCCGTCGGTCCGCCTCCCGTATCTGGGAATGATTCTGGACTCTGTCCAGGCGAAGGTCTTCCTACCGGACGACAAACTCAGGGCTCTTCGGGAGGGAGTCAGGTCCCTCAGGGACAATCAGTTCTCGTCCATTCGGACGTGCATGCGGTGTCTGGGATTGATGGTCTCGGTTTTCGAGGCGATTCCCTTCGCTCAGTTTCACACTCGGGGTCTCCAAGCGGAGATATTGTCCAAGTGGGACGGGCGACCGCACTCTCTGGATCTTCAGATATCCTTGCGTTCTCAGACCAGAAGGGATCTTCTGTGGTGACTTCGGTCCCCCTCAGTGTCGGGGGGCAAGTCTTTTCGTCCCCTTTCGTGGACGGTGATCACCACGGACGCCAGCCTGTCGGGCTGGGGTGGTGTTCTGGGCGTTCTGTCCGCCCAGGGTGTTTGGTCGCAGGAGGAATCCTCCCTTCCGATCAACGTTCTGGTGCTGCGAGCGGTACTCCTCTGTCTTCGTCGTGGGACGGACAGTCTTCACGGCTGTCCGGTCAGGGTGCAGGCGGACAATGCCACGGCGGTGGCTTACATCAATCACCAAGGGGGCACCAGGAGTGCCCAGGCGGCTCGAGAAGTGGCCGCGGTTCTGTCTTGGGCCGTGACGCATGTCCCGACAATATCAGCTGTTCACATTCCGGGAGTGGAATATTGGCAGGCGGATTATCTGAGCCGCCAGACCCTGGACCAGGGGGAATGGTCCCTTCACCCGGATGTCTTCCAGATGTTGTGCGCGAAGTGGGGTCTTCCGGAGGTAGACCTGTTCGCATCTCGTCTGCACAACAAAGTTCCACGGTTCGTGGCAAGGACGCGCGATCCTCGGGCAGACGCGTCGGACGCGTTGGTTGCCCCGTGGCATCAGTACCGACTGATGTATGCGTTTCCACCGGTTCAATTACTGTCCAGGTTCCTTCGCAGGTTGCACTCGGAACCAACTGCGGTGATTCTTGTGGCACCGGACTGGCCTTGCCGGTCCTTGTACGCAGACCTCGTAAATCTGGCAATCAACGTCCCGTGGCGTCTGCCTCTTCGAGAAGATCTTCTGTCGCAAGGACCGATCTTCCATCCTGTTTTACAGTCGCTGGCTTTGACGGCCTGGCTGTTGAAACCGAGGTCCTGAAGACCAGGGGTCTTTCCCCTGAGGTCATTCACACCTTGATCACTGCGAGGAGGTCTTCCTCGGGGAAGGTTTACTACCGTACTTGGAAGGCATGTTTTGCCTGGTGCGAATCCAGGGGTTTCTCTCTTACCACTTAATCAGTGTCTAGGGTGTTGCCCTTCCTTCAGACGGGTGTTGAACAGCGTTTGGCGCTGGCTACGATCAAGGGTCAGGTGTCCGCTTTGGCCGTTCTGTTTCAACGTCCTGTGGCATCTAACGCTTTGGTTAGCACTTTTGTGCAGGGGGTACGTCATCTGATCCCTCCTAGGAGGGACCCTCTGCCCCCTTGGGGCTTGAATCTAGTCCTGTCTGTATTGCAGCGTGCTCCTTTTGAAAGGATCAGGGTAATCTCGCTGTCTTTGTTATCCAAGAAGGTCGCCTTTTTGGTGGCTATCACCTCGGCTCGTCGAGTGTCGGAGCTGGCAGCCTTGTCCTGCAAGTCTCCGTATCTGGTTGTGCATTTGGACAAGGTGGTCTTGCGACCTACCCTTTCTTTTCTTCCAAAAAGGGTTTTGGACTTTCATCTCAATGAATTGTCCTACCTTCGCTCTGCGCGAAGCCTAAGCATCCGACGGAGGTGCTGCTTCACTCCTTGGATGTTGTCCGGGCGATTAGAGTCTACTTGAAATCGACTGAGTCTTTTCGCAAGTCGGATGCCTTGTTTGTTCTTCCGGCAGGTCCTCGGAAGGGCATGGCGGCGTCGGCTTCTACCATCGCCAAATGGATCAGACAGACCATTGATCAGGCCTGTGCTTTGAAGGGGAAAGTTCCCCCTGTACCTGTGGAGGCGCACTCTACCAGATCTCTGAGTACGTCTTGGGCCTGTCGTCATGGGGCCTCTGTGGCCCAGGTGTGTAAGGCGGCGACTTGGTCGACCGTTCACACTTTCACAATATTCTACAGAGTAGATGTTAAGGCATCGGCTGATGCTTCCTTTGGCCGCAAGGTTCTCGGTGCGGCAGTTCCCTAGAGCCCTTGTTACGGGTTCTTTGACTGTTTGGGACATTTGTTTTTTCCCTGGGTTTTCTTGCTCCTGTTGAGCGAGTGTTTTGTTCTTATGCCCAACTGGGTTCCTTCCTTTGGTAAGGTTCCTTTCTCTGATGGGGAGACGGCGTTGCCTTGGGCGCGGCTGCGTTCTTCCCACCCCTCATGTTTACACTGCTTGGGGACATCCCATTGGTGATGAATATGAAGGGGCGGCGACTGTCGGAGGACGTAAGAGAAAACGGAATTTTTGTAAAATCTTACCTGTAAAATTCCTTTCTCTGAGTCCTCCGACAGTCGCCGCCCCCGCCCCTCTTTTGGGGTTTTTCATGTACTCTCTACTGCTATTTCACTGAAACTGGTTTGGTTACAGGAAGTGGAGGGTTATGTACTGAGGGGACCACCCCCTGGGGGTGGGGATATGTTAAAAGTCTTTTGTACTAACATATTCTATTGCCTAGCTACTCCTACGGATAAGAGGACATAACCCATTGGTGATGAATATGAAGGGGCGGCGACTGTCGGAGGACTCAGAGAAAGGAATTTTACAGGTAAGATTTTACAAAAATTCAGTTTTTTCAATCGGACTATGCCACGGCCGTGGTTTGTGTCACTTGCTGAGGGGGTACGTTAATTACCCCTGCAGCCTTGGCAGTGGCCGACATCCTCCGATGGGCGGAACGCTTGTTCCAGCCTTCTCCGCTGTTCCCTTTTCAGGTGTGGGAAATGGGCTGGCGGATTTCCTCGGTCGACGTGCCTTGGATCTAGGAGAATGGTCTCTCCATCTGGAGGTGTTCCACCAGTTGTGCCAAAGTTGGGGCACTCCAGATAGGGGTCTATTGGCGTCCCGGATCAACAGTGATGTACAGTGGGTTGTGGCCCGCTCCCGGGATTCTCAGGTTGACGCGCTGGTGGCCCCATGGGGTCTGTATCAGCTGCTGTATGCCTTTACTCCTCTCAGGTTACTACTGTGACTGCTTGTGGGATAGAGGTGTAAGGGATTCCGATCATTCTTGTGGTTCCAGATCTCGTTGGGCTTGGTACGCCGACCTGGTTGGGCTGGTCGCGGATGCTCCCTGTGGAATTCCTCTCAGGGAGGACCTGCTGTTAGGGACCAATCTTCCATCCGGTTTTACGGTCGCTGGCTTTGCTTGCTTGGCTGTTTATAGCCGGGTGCTGCAGAAAAGTGGAGTTGCGTGGTGTGCGTCTGTTGGGGTTCCCCCAGGCTCTTCCTCTGTGGCTCGATTGTTTGCCTTTTTTCCACGGGGAGTTTCTCAAGGGTTGGCCTTGCGTATATCGAGGGTCATGTCTTGGCCTCGGCAATATTATTCCTCAGGCTATTGGCCAGGGGGTCCCCCGTTACCACCTTGGGACCTTACTTGGTGCTGTCAGTTCTTCAGAACCCTTCCTTTGCAAATTTTCAGGGGATTCCTCTGCTCACTTTGTCCCTGAAGGTGGCCTTTTTTCTTTGTGGCTATTACTGCTGCGCGCAGGGTGTCGGTACTGATGGCGTCATCCTGTTCTTCCTATCTGATGGTGCATAGGGATACAGGTTACTTCGTCCGGTACTGTTCTTCCTTCCAAAGGTGGTTTACGTTTTTTCCTTTGCATGAAGTCGTCTTGTTTGCCTCCTTGTGTCCTCAGCCTACACATCCGAAGACTTGCATGCAGGCTTTGGTTGTGGTTCGGGCATTTTGGGGGGCCCTGGGAAAGGGTTGCCTGCGTCTGCTGCTACTGTTTCCAGATGGGTCAGGCAGACGGTGGTACAGGATGGTTGAATAAGGGTCAGGTTCCTCCTTTCCCTGTGAAGGCGCTTTCTGCTTGGGCGCTTGGTTCTTTCTGGGGTTTTTTCGCCGTCCGGCTTCTGTGCTTCAGGTTGGCGAGGCGGCTACCTGGTCGTCTGATCCCACTTTTCCAAAGTTATATGAAGTTGATGTGCTGGCATCTGCGGATGCCTCTTTTTGCCGCAAGTTTACGGGCTGCTGTTTAACCACTTAAGCCCCGGAAGATTTTACCCCCTTCCTGACCAGGGGGTATTTTGCGATTCGGCACTGCGTGACTTTAACGGACAATTGCGCGGTCGTGCGACGCTGTACCTAAACGAATTTGACGTCCTTTTTTTCCCACAAACAGAGCTTTCTTTTGGTGGTATTTGATCACCTGTGCGTTTTTTTCTTTTTTTTTTTTTGATCACGCGCTATAAACAAAAAAAGAGCGTCAATTTTGCAAAAATAACAATATTTTTCACATTTTTTTTATATGAATTCCCCAAAAAAAAGTAAAAATCAAAATTTTTTTAAAATTTTCGGCCAATTTGTTTTATGCTACATATGTTTGGTAAAAAAAATCGCAAAAAGCGTATTTTGATTGGTTTGCGCAAAAGTTATCGCGTTTACTAACAAAGGGAAAGATTTTTGTCATTTTTGTTGTTTTTTTTTTTTTTTTTTTTTTTTTGCGGCACTGCGACATTGCGGCGGACAGATCGGACCCTTGACTGACATTTTTGACACTTTTGGGGTTACCAGTGACATTTCTACAGTAATCAGTGCTATATATATGCACTGTTACTGTAAAAATACACTGGCAGTGAAGAGGTTAACTTTATTTGAGAGGGAGGGGCTGTGTGTGTCCCTAGGGGCGTGATTCTAACTGCGATTGGCTGTGGCTTGAGGTGTAGTTACACTGATCAACGGTTCTACATAGTAGAACCGTATGATAAGTGTTTCTACACAGGGAGAACTGACAGGCAGCTTGTTTACACAAGCTGCCTGCCTTTCTCCCTCTCCCCCGCCGATCGCCGAGTGACCAGCGGACATCGGGTCCGCCGGTCACACGCGCGGGGGGGGTCCGTGACCGCGCCGCCGGCGGCGCGCTCGCTCCCCAGACCCTCCCAGGCTAGTGACGTACCGATACGTCACTCTGCCTGTGAGGGGCTGACCGCCGCAGTATATAGTCGTGCGGCAGGCGGCAAGTGGTTAAGGGGGCCCTTAGTCTCCCTTGAGTGTTTCTGTTTCTCAGGTGGGTCTCGATGAGTCCTGTTTTACCTGGTGGGCTATGTTTAGCCTTGGGGATTGTTTCTGCTGTCCCACCCCTCATTTATGGCACTGCTTTGGGACGTCCCTACTGATATTAATCAAGAAGTCTGCGTCTGTCAATGAGCGACAGAGAAAACTGGATTTTTGACTTACCGTAAAAACCTTTTCTCTGAAGCTCATTGACAGACGCAGTACCCGCCCCTCTGTTTTTTGAGTTGGGTTGGTATGATTTCTCCGAACACTGCTTTGTTACAGAACTGGCATCCTATAGCGGGAAGTGAAAGGGTATACCCCCTGGGACTGCCCATAGGCGTAGCCAGAACTTTTTTGCTGCCTAGTGTCCTACTCCTGTAGGGGGCAGTATAACTCTACTGATATTAATCAAGAAGTTTGCGTCTGTTAATGAGCTTCAGAGTAAAGGATTTTACGGTAAGTCAAAAATCCAGTTATTTCGGGTTGCCGTGCTTTTGGAAACAGGCAGATGCGAATGAACGATAACGCAAACGTGATTTTGTTTTCGAATCACACGGCAAAGCATGGGATTTTTTGCAGGTTGTCATGTGTTTGGAAATGTGCAGATGAAAATGCAGCCTAAATGGTAATTAAAGTGCAACGTGCATTGCCGCACATTTTAGAAACGCATATCAAAGCATGTATTTTCTATGCGGGTTGCCATGCATTTGGAAACACGCAGATGCAAACTCAGCCTAAATGACACTGTGAGAATAACATGTGTTTGGTTGGCGTAGCTATGCATTTTCTGTATGGGTTGCGTACATGAGTGCCCTCAGCAGTGGGCGAAGAGGAAGATCTGGGCTGCTCTTTGCAAAACCTTTACACAGAGCAGGGAAGTAGGACATGTTACTTATTTAAAAAAAAAATTAAAAATTACATTTAAAATCACTGTAACCTTCTGACCAAATTTCCACTTCCTGCTTGTTCCCTATTCACTGCACAGAGGAATGGAGTGTGGGCAGAGATAACACAATTCCAATCTTCCCCTAATCACCACCCACATGAAGACCCAGAAACACCCACAGTAATCCTTAGACACCCCCCCCACATCAACTCCCCACAGCTGCTACCAAGTTACTTCCATAGCCCGTGTTTTTTGTCAATCGGCGGTAGCAGGTTTGCACACCTGCAGTCAGAAGGTGGCAGCGGATATGTTACACCCAGCTACGTCTTTAATTTCACAGTCATTTTACCAGTAAACTGAGCCTATATAAATAAATATAGTATATTGACCTCTGAGATGCTGTTTTGAATGTTACATTTTCAAAGAAGCTGGACGCCAGCAGTAGGAAGGTGGCGGAGGCCATCTTGGTACACCCTGCACTGGTCAGCAGTGAACCTTTAGGCTACATGAGTTTCCTCTGGGTGCTCCAGTTTCCTCCCACACTTCAAAGCTATGCTGGTAGGTTAAATGAATCCTATCTAAATTGGCCCTACTATGTGTATGTATGAATCTGACTTAGGAACCTTTGATTGTAAGCTCCTTAAAGGGTAGGGACTGATGTGAATGTACAATGTATATGTAAAACGCTGCATAAATTTACAGCCCTATAAAAGTACCTAAAATAAATTTAAAATGTAACATGAAAACAGCATGACAGATCTCAATATACTATATTGATTCATATACGCTTGCTTTATTCGTTAAATGATTTTGAAACTCGAGACGTAGCTGGGTGTAGTAAGATGTCTGCTGGTGCCTTATGACTGCCGGTGTAACGTTAAAAAACCATACCCCGTGGAGAAACCATACCCTCGTCACTTCCGGGCTGAAACAGCTGAGCAGCGCAGCAGTGCGCATGCTCAGAGTCCCGGATACGTGATTGAACATTAAAGAATTAGACAAGTGCGCATGCTCGGTGGGCATGAAATTCTCACGGCACTGTGTCTAATGTAAAACTTGCGGCGCTTACATTAAAACAGCTCCTCTGAAACGTAAATCATCTCCGCTCTTCGCCCTGTCACTGCCCTGATCTCCGGTAATAAATATAAAAGCGGTGGCGGGTGTATGTGATGTAAATGTGACGGCGATCGTGGCTCCGTGATCCGCTTTTATATTTATTACCGGAGATGAGGGCAGTGACAGGGCGAAGAGCGGAGATGATTTACGTTTCAAATGAGCTGTTTTAATGTAAGCGCCGCAAGTGTAACTACCGTGAGAAATCCATACCCTGCGTAGCGGAACCGGAAGTGACGAGGGTATGGTTTTCTCACGGGTATGGATTTTTCACGGAACACCGGTGTTCTGTCAGATTAGCAAACCCGCACATGCGTAGTAAGTACTCAGGTGACAGAATGTCACTTCCGGTACCTAATCTGACTGGTCGCCGATTCTGACGGAACACCTGCCTTGAAACTAAAGAGGCTCAAAGGATAATGGGAGATATAGTATTATGACTGGCAAAGGAAGGAAACATGAAGTTGGAGAACTTTGATATTCAGGCAGGAGGAGGAGTGACATCCCAGGCACAGAAATCTGCCTTTTACAGCTAAATGAGGGAAGATACAGAGAAACTGACACTGGAGTGATTGTGATTCATTTACATGTACAATGTATCTGTTTTGGGGAAGAAAAGCTGGAGTTATATTTTAAATTCATAATATTATTTAAAAGGTGAATAGATTACAATTATATGTACAAATATATATATTTACTAAAACTGTTATTTTCGGTTTCGGCCAAATGCATTCTGAATTTTCGGTTTCGGCATCAAAATTTCCATTCGGTGCACCTCTAACCATGTCACATCCATACAGACAGGAATCCGAAGGAGAATTTCCATTTCTGTGTTTTGCAGATCAAGAACGCCCAGGCAGCAGGCAGACAGAGGGAGCCTGTGTCTCTAAGCCAATACAACTTGCCGATAGTCAGGGGGTAGGGGCTTTAACAGACAGCCAGAACTCCAAGGAAAGTGGAAGTTCAGGTGGGTACTGGAGATTTTAGTTAACCACATTAAGACCGCGCGCCACAGATTTACTGCGCCTCCTGCGCAAACCGACGTAGCGAGCGCACGCTGCCCCACACTAGGGAACAGGAATGCCGATGCACGGGGCCGGTGCCCGCAATTGCCGCCAGGCACCCGTGATCGCTGCACGCTGAGAGGACGGTCAGCTGTTGTAATCACAGCTGATGATGTTCTCTCTGAAATGATCAGAGCACCTGTGATCCTGCTATATAAGATCACAGGTCTGATTATTTCACAAGCCCATCCCCCATACAGTTAGTAAACACTCCCCTAGGCTCACACTGAGCCCTTTGATCACCCCTAGGTTAACCCCTTCCCTGCCAATGTCATTATTACAGTACCAGTGCATATTTCTAGTAATGAATACTGTAGTAATGTCACTGTCCCCCCCCCCCCCCCCACAGTGTAATCTGTCCGCCGCAATGTCGCAGTCCTGCTAAAAATCGCTGATCGCCGCCATTACTAGTTAAAAAAAATAATAATAAAAATGACATAAATCTTTCCCCTAGTTTGTAGACTTGATAACTTTTGCGCAAACCAATCAAAATCCGCTTATTGGGATTTTTTTTTTTTTACCAAAAATATTTAGCAGAATACAATGATTTTAAATATTATTATTTTTTTTGGGAATGTTATATAGTAAAATGTGAAAAAATGTATATATTTTTTTTTTTTTTTTTTTTCAGAAATGTCGCTCCTTTTTTTGTTTATAGCGCAAAAAATAAAAATTGCACCGGTGATCAAATGCCACCAAAAGAATGCTCTATTTGTGGGTGAAAAAAAAACATCAATTTTATTTCGATACAGCGTTGCACAACCGCGCAATTTCATGTTAAAATAACAGTGCCGAATCGCAATAAATGGCCTGGTCATTAAGGGGGGCAAATCCTTTCGGTCCAGAACTGGTTAACTAAAATGTACTAAAGCATTTAGTCGACTAAAATGTACTGGATATTTTTGTTGACTAAAACTAAAATGGCATTTTGGTCAAGACTGACTAAATCGAAATTTGACATCAAAGTTAACAGTACTCAGTTCCTTTAACCACTTTACAACCGGAGGATTTTGCTGTCTTCCGTCCAGGCCACTTTTTGCGATTCGGCGCTGTGCGACTTCAACTGACAATTGCGCGGTCGTGCGACGCCGTACCCAAACGAAATTTACGTCCTTTTTCTCCCACAAACAGAGCTTTCTTTTGGTGGTATTTGATCACCTGTGCGATTTTTACTTTTTGCGCTATAAACAAAAAAAGAGCGTTTATTTTGAAAAAATAACAATATTTTTCACATTTTTTTATATGAAATTCCCCCCAAAAAAGATGTAAAAACCAATTTTTTTAAAAGTTTTTTGCCAATTTGTTTTATGCTACATATGTTTGGTAAAAAAAATCGCAATAAGCGTATTTTGATTGGTTTGCGCAAAAGTTATTGCGTTTACTAACAAAGGGAAAGATTTCTGTCATTTTTGGTGTTTTTTTTTTAACGCGTAATGGCGGCGATCTGCGATTTTTTTTGCGGGACTGCGACATTGCGGCGGACAGACCGGACCCCTGACTGACATTTTTGACACTTTTGGGGGTACCAGTGACATTACTGCAGTAATCAGTGCTATATATATGCACTGTTACTGTAAAAATGACACTGGCAGGGAAGGGGTTAATTTTATTGGAGAGGGAGGGGTTAATGTATGCCTGGTGCTTACTGACGTGTAGGGGGGGAGGTGACTATGTGATTCATGGACAGATCGGATGTCCAGCTATGCTGAACAGTCCGATCTGTCACTCCCTGTCACTATGGAGATCCGCCCGCTGTGTTTACACACAGCGGGCGGATCTCCAGACTCGATCCCCGACGATCGGGTAAGAGCAGCGGCGATCGCCGCTGCTCCTCCCCTGGCCCGACTCCCGCTGTGAATGAAAACAGCGGGAGCGAGCCTCCGGCGGCGCGCAAGCGCCGCCCAGAAGGGGAGGAGTCCAGTCACGTTAATACTACGTGACTGGACGGGAACGAGCCACTCTGCCGCAGTAGTATTCCCGTAAGCGGTAGTAAAGTGGTTAAACACCTTTTTTAATGGCAGGAGAACAGCTTCTTAAACGTGCCTAAAGCTGTTTTGTGCACGCGTTTAGGCAGTGTAAAGAGTTTGAATGTTAATAGATTCCATTGGCCAGAATAGTAATTTATTCTGGCCATTACAATCAATGATCTAAAAGGTGCGCAAAACTATTATCTCTGTATTGATCAATACAAAAATGTGTGTGATCAAGTTAACTCCTATCAAACCATAATGAACAATTTGGATTAAAAGCCTCTTCTAAATCTCCAGCAACTGGTCTTCTCTGTTCCCAGACATTTACAGAGTGTTGTTTTAGTCTTTCTTTATCCCCTGAAAATGTCTGTTGCCCCAGACGAAACATACGTAGGGTGAGGCCAGTGGCATATGATGTTGTAAACCTGCTGTTTATCCCTCGTGTGGTGTTTGTCCTGTGTTACTCTGTACCTTTTGTGCTGGCTTTGGATAACCAGTGAAGGACTATGGAGGTGGTGAAGTCAGTGGTATCCAGAGTGGTGGCCACCTAATTGGATGATTTATTATCATTTGGAGATCATTACTGTTTGGCAAGGGAACTGGCACACTTGTGAGGTAGTTTGGGATTCTTAGATCTTTCACGCGGGAGCTTAGATTTTCTGCTTTTAGCTGCGGATAAAGGAACTTATTTACCGCAGCTAACTGCAGACAATGCATCCCTATTGTCAGTTTTGTGTGAACAGCTACATCATTTCAAACAGTACACATGGATCATATATTTGTGGAGAGATGGGCAATTCATGTATCTAGGAAACCCAGGTAATTATAAACTTTGACCCCAATTCTGCTTGGGAGGCTGTGTAAAATCTACATAAAAACAGAATGCAATTATTTGCAAATCTTGTAAACCCATATTTTATTCACAATGGAAAACATCAAATGTTTAACCACTTTGCGCAAATCGACTTGACGAAGTGGTAGTACCATGGTGATTCCTGCAGCTAGAGGCATCACCCCGGTACCATTTTTTTTGAGCCTGCGGTTAGTTTTCTGTAGATAACCAATGCAGCTCAGCAGTCACTCGCCCGTTATCCGAGCGGAAGTGGACGTCCCTCCTCCTGCCGCTCTACCCGGGTCTCCTGTCCCACCAGCTGGTTATTCGGCTTTGCTTGAGTCTCAGATCATGTAACCTGGAAGTGACGTCATGATGTTGCTTCTGGTTTACTCGGCTGCCAACTGCACCAATTTTTAAAAAAAGTGTCCGTATTCAAACATGCAGATTTTGGCATTTTGAATACTTTAAAGTATAATGGAGGGTTCTGGGGTCTTTTAGATCCCAAATCCCTCCATAAAGACTACCTGTCACTGCCTATTACTATCACAAGGGATGTTAAAAATTAAAAATAGGATTTTTTTTTTTTTTTTTAAAGCGTTGCTGTGAGCACCGAAGAAAACTCATACGTGTCACACTCCCGCAAATGTAAACGGTGTTCAAATCACACATGTCAGGTATTCCCACGATTACCATAGCAAGAGCAATAATTCTAGCCAAAAAAACCCTCGGCATCTCTAAACTGGCAACCGTTAAAAATGTTTAAAGCGTCGCCTATGGAGATTTTTTAGTACCGTAGTTTGTCGCCATTCAACAAATGTGCTCAATTTTAATCGGTAACATGTTGGTATGTATTTACTCGGTGTGACATAATCTTTCACAGTATACAAAAAAATTGGACTAACTTTACGGTTTAGTTTTATTTAAATTCAGTTAAAGGTTTTTTTTCCAAAAACATTGCGTTTGAAAGACCGCTGTGCAAATACCAATTTTCAATGACGAAAATAACCAATCTTAAATTTAAACAGTGCAGCATGGTTGGGGCGATGGGAGATCCAGTGACCAAGAGTAACATATGCCACCTTAGGCCCCTTTCACACGGGCGCCTACGCTAAGCAGAATCTGCATGCTCAGTGGGGATCTCTCTGCTGATCCCCGCTGAGCAGGCGGATGACAGGTCCTGTCTGCTCTGCTATGCAGACACAGCCCATTCTCCTCTTTGGGGCAATCAGATGGAAACGGACCGTCTGTTTCCATCCGATGCCATCCAATCTGATTCACTGGACGGATGGTAAATGGAACCACCATCCGTCTGTTTTTGGCGGACAGGATCGGATGGCGGCGGCTTGCCACTCCATAGAGACTGAAGGGTCCGATCAGGTCCGCCTGAAAAACTGACAGGTGGACCTGATCAAAAAGCCAGTGTGAAAGGGGCCATCGGCTGTGTGGCATGGCAGGGCAGGGAGATGATGAAAAATAATAATTTTTTGTTCCATAAAAGATTCTTATTGTGAATAAGGGATTATAATGCAAAACAAAAGATCAACACATTGCAAGGAGATTACAAAATGCAATTTTTAAAGTAAGGCCCCTTTCACACGGTCTGCATTCTGTTGCGGACCGTGCTCTGCTCAGCGGGGATCGATCCGCCTATCCCAGCTGAGCCGGCGGATGACAGCTCCGTCTCCACACTGTGCGGAGAGGGAGGTGTCAGAGCCCCGTTGCTCTCTATGGGGAATCGGATGAGAGCGGACCGCCTGTCCGCTCTCATCCGATCCCCAGGACGGATGAAAAAAAAGGGTTTCCATCCGTCCGGATTTCACGGACAGGATTGGATGCGGATGGCAGCGGGTGTCAGTGGACATGTCACTGCTGACATCCGCTGCTGCATAGGGCTGAATGGAGCATCCGATCAGATCCGCCTAAAAAACTGACAGACGGATCTGATCGGAACGCCCGTGTGAAAGAGCCCTTTTGCAGAAGTGCATAAATATGTAGAACACATTATCCTTGAACTTCCAGGAGAGAGCGGTGTAAAATGGGATTTAAAAATAAAAATAAAATCATAATAACCACACTCCCTGCACACTTACCTTTTTAAGCAAAGGGCGCCAGATGAAGTCTGCAAAAACTTCCGTCTCTCCACCTCTTGGGAAGGAGAAAGGTGGGCATTGAGAACAAGCAGTGGAAATTCCTTGCATTCCTAGTTACTGCTTGTTGTCCTACTCCCGGCCACCACAAGAGGCCGCCAGTTCCCCATTGGCAGCATCTCAGTGAAGAAGGCCCAAAAGCCGGGGCCTCAATTTTCGGATGATGCGGTAGTTCGAGCGGGGGTGGGCGCCCAAAGCGACAGGACATCTCCTGCAGTGCACCCCAAGCGCCAGGTCGCTAATTCTAGTGACCTGGCGCCCGGGGATTGTCGAACCCTGTGTGTGTATATGTATGTGTATGTATATGTATATGTATATGTATATATATATATATATATGTATATGTATGTTTGGGGGTTCTAAGTAATTTTCTAGCAAAAAATTTAACGTGTCAGAATAAGGCTTGGTCCTTAAGTGATTAAACTGAGAAAATGTATCATTTAAAAAAAAAGGTTGAAATTTGATGGCTGTAGCATGTGTGAAAAAGTTGGGACATGGCCATGGTGTAGAATCCCCTCCCCCCCCCCCCCTCTTTTTTAACGACATGCTGTAAACATCTGAGGAGACAAGTTGCTGGAGTCTTGGGAGTTGTCCTTTTTAGTTTCAAGATGCTTTAACCACTTGCCGACCGCCACACGACTATCTACGTCGGCGGTCAGCCCCTCACAGGCAAAGTGACGTAGGGCTACGTCACTAGCTTGTGAGGGTCTAGGGAGCGAGCGCGCGCCGCCGGAGGCGCGCTCCCGCGTGGTCACGGACCCCCCTGCGCGTGTGACCGGCGGACCCGATGTCCGCTGGCCACTCTGCGATCGGCGGGGAGAGGGAGAAAGTCAGGCAGCTTGTGTAAACAAGCTGCCTGTCATTCTCCCCTCTGTATGAGAGATGATCATATGGATCTACTATGTAGATCCGTTGATCACTCTGCATACAGCTGAAGCCACAGCCAATCACAGTTAGAATCACGCCCCTAGGGACACACACAGCCCCTCCCTCTCAAATAAAGTTAACCCCTTCACTACCAGTGTATTTTTACAGTAACAGTGCATATGTATAGCACTGATTACTGTAGAAATGTCACTGGTAACCCCAAAAGTGTCAAATGTCAGTCAAGGGTCCGATCTGTCCGCCGCAATGTCGCAGTACCGCAAAAAAAATCGCAGATCGCCGCCATTACGCGGTAAAAAAAAAAAACAACAAAAATGACAAAAATCTTTCCCTTAGTAAACGCAATAACTTTTGCGCAAACCAATCAAAATACGCTTTTTGCGATTTTTTTTTTTTTTTTTTTTTTTTTTTTTTTACCAAACATAGGTAGCATAAAACAAATTGGCCGAAAATGTTAAAAAATTTTGATTTTTACATTTTTTTTGGGGGGAATTTCATATAAAAAAAAGGGAAAAATATTGCTATTTTTGCAAAATTTACGCTCTTTTTTTTGTTTATAGCGCGTGATCAAAAAATCGCACAGGTGATCAAATACTGCCAAAAGAAAGCTCTGTTTGTGGGAAAAAAAGACGCCAAATTCGTTTAGGTACAGCGTCGCACGACCGCGCAATTGTCCGTTAAAGTCACGCAGTGCCGAATCGCAAAATACCCCCTGGTCGTTTAGCAGCCAAATCCTCCGGGGCTTAAGTGGTTAAATATTTTCAATTGGTGAAAGGTCTTGACTGTAGGCAGGCCAGTTAAAGTGGAATTTTGCTCTCCAAATCAATATTGATTATTTTCAATCCTCATGCTGCTAGCATTAGTAAATAGATAGGAAGGTATATAGTATTTACTTGTGTTAAATTTTTTTTCAGGTGGAGAGGAGGGTTTTTTTTACAGTTCAGCACACTCTCCTGCAAGCATACTTGAGTTAAGGGCAGGAAGTAAATGCTACATGAATCATTTGCCCTTACTCAAGATTTGATTCCGTTTTTCAAAGTGATTTCTCACCAAAATAAAGCATAGAGGCATGGAGGGATGGGGAAGTTTGCTTTGAATATTAAAAATGAATTAAATGGTGTTTTTGGTTTGTGGCGCTCAAATGCGGTGAAGATCAGCTTTATGCACCCAGACTCTTTTACTACAAGCCATGTTGTCATAGATGCATTATCCTGCTGAAATATGCAAGGCCTTCCTTGAAAAAGACAGTGTCTGGATGGGGAGCATATGCTGCTCTAAAACCTAGATAGATCTTTCAGCATTGATTGTACCTTTCGTGATGTGCAAGCTATCCATTCTATACACATGAATGTACCCCGATACCATTGGATGCAGGCTTTTGAACAGAGTGCTGATAACAAGCCAGGCGGACCCTCTCTTCTTTTAGTACTGAGGGCTAGAGGTTGCCTTAAAGAATGGCAAATTCGTCTGACCACAGAGCAGTTTTCCACTTTGCACTTAACCCCTCCCCCTTCCTATTCCCTCCTCTATTTTTGCTACAACTTTCTCTTCTTGCCTCCTTTTCAATTTAGATACAGTACTGCTTACATAGGGAGAAGGCTAACTTCTGGGTGATGATGCAGCTTCCCTCCCCTGTATAGGCCCTTTATAAAGAATGCATGCATACACATTGTATAAGGCGTATCTCCAAGCCATTGCGGCCTTCATATGGAACTTCGGGGCTGGAAGTGGACTATGTAGTTACATAGTTAGGTTAAAAAAAAGACACAAGTCCATCTGGCTCAACCAACTGTCTTTTCAGATTTTATTGGAATACGAGGAGAAGAAAAAAGAATGCCCATAGCGTGATACCGTCTCAATATACAAAATATTGCTATTTTTGCAAAATTGACGCTCTTTTTTTGTTTATAGCGCGTGATCAAAAAATCGCGCAGGTGATCAAATACCGCCAAAAGAAAGCTCTGTTTGTGGGAAAAAAAAGGACGCCAAATTCGTTTAGGTACAGCGTCGCACGACCGCGCAATCGTCCGTTAAAGTCACGCAGTGCCGAATCGCAAAATAACCCCTGGTCGTTTAGCAGCCAAATCCTCCGGGGCTTAAGTGGTTAAAAAGATAAAAACATTGCACTCACATGTAAAACTGTAAATACAAGTGTGTAATACACCAGCTCAGTTAGCCTTGCAGTCCGGCGGTAGCTCCACGCCGACCCCTCGGACAAAATCGGGCACTCTTTTCGCTGTGTGTGGTAACCCATTGGACGCCGTCTAGTCACCCCCGACGCGTTTTGTCACTTCCTGACTTCTTCACCGGGGGCGTCGCAGGTGAAGTCAGGAAGTGATGAAACGCGTGGGGGCGACAGGTTTTTGAAGGATTTTTACCTTAACCACTTCCCGACCTCCCGCTGCAGATTTACTGCGGCAGGGTGGCTCTCCCGCGCGAACCGACGTAGGTCTAGACGGGGGAAGCTGATGCACGTGTGAGGCGGCTCCGATTGCCGCCTGACAACCGTGGTCACTCCCCGCTGAGAGAGGACGGTTGGCTGTTGTAAACAACTCCCTGCAATGACCATAGAGCCCATGTGATCCTTCTATATAGGATCACATGTCTCTATGGTCATTTCACCAGCCATGCCCCCGACAGTTAGAATCACTCCCTTAGGCTTACATTTAACCCCTTGATCACCCACAGGGTTAACCCCTTCGCTGCCAGTGTCATTATTACAGTAACAGTGCATATTTCTCTATCGCTCATTGACAGACGTAGTCTTCTTGATTCTCAAGAGCTGGGTTATGTTGTCTCCGCAGGAGTAGGACTAGGCAGAAAGACAAAACGTTCTGGCTCCACCCTAGGGGCAGTCCCTGAGGGTATATCCTCCCTCTCTCTGCTACAGGGAATCAGTTTTTTTCTGTCTAGTCAGGAGTAAGGACCTAAGTTCCTTGCTGGGATCTTTGGGTCCTGGCAAGACTTTTTTTCTTTAAGAAAAAGACATTTTTTAGGTAGTTTTCTCCAGTGTTTTTTTCCTGTGAGATCTTCAAGCAAAAATGCCGGACTGGGCGACACTTGTGGTCACCCCAGCCGGCCTACGAGCGCGCGCAGACCATGGCATTGCGCTTGGTCGGCCGCGACATATTCAAGTAAGTATGCGGGGCCGGGCGACGGGCTGGATGTTGAGATCCAGTGGTCACCCCGGTTTCTGCCTACGAGCGCGTGCAGACCAGAGCTCCGCGCTGGGTCGGCCGCGACGGAGTCCCAGTGAAGGGACTGACTTTGCGAGTTAAAAGTCTCGCTTGGACGCCAGGTACCAGAGAGTCGAGGCGTCCACAAACCCCCACCCCGGTGGAGAGGGTATTGTGAAGAGAGGGTGCCTGTCGGTTCGGTATGGTGAGTAAACGTTCCCTTTTTTTCCTCGTTATGAGGCAGTATGTATTATGGGCCCCTCCATATATGGTCAGTATATATCTGATACTTACAAGTCCCCCTTGTAATACAGCATGTGTTTGTGGGAAGTGGACTTGGTTTAAGAGCTAACACTCTACCCAGCAGACTGTAACATTACAGCAGACATAGGAGGTATAATCCTACCTTATGTGTAGTGTATCTCTGTAGATCCATATATCACCTCTTAGCAGAGTGCAGGTGGATGTGCTGGGAAGACGATTTCGGCGGTCCGCCGCCATTTTGCCGTAGACCGAATGCATGTATGTCCTCAGGTCACGCCGGCCGCCATGTTTTTGGAGTCTTATGTCTCTTCTATGGGGGCGGCCATGTTTTGTGAGCCCAGCTACCTCGTGGAGGGCTGGGAACGCCGGAAGGCGTACACAGGGGGCGGAGCCACGCCTTCTACCCGGGAAAAAGCAAACAGCTCCTTCCAGTCTGTGTAAGACAGACGCTGACTGAAGTTGGTTGGAAACTGCACTGCATCGGTTGGTGAGCCTTGGGGGTCCCTCTCTCTCTCTCTGGGATCGAGAAGCAGGTACTCTGAGGGGCGCTATTGCGCTAGGGGGAGACACACAAAAAAAAAAAAAAAAAAAAAAAAGAGAAAAAGTTTTTTTATTTTGCTGGCAAAGGTGTCCTGTATTAACATGGACCCTGCCACTCATGTATCTCCTCCGGATCCCCTCGAGGGGTCTGCGGGATCCTCCAGCACCCCATTGACAATTGAATCATTGTCAGCTATTATGGAAACTTTTGTGTCCCGGGTGGAAGTGGCTTGTCAGGGACAGGGCGCAAGAAAGCGACCCCCGCCTAACCCCTTATTATCTGAAACCTCGGATTCAGACTCTGAGCCTATTTCTGCAGTTGCAGGTACTTCATCTGGGATTGGTGTCTCGGGTCCTGTCTCTTCAGACAGTGAGGAGGATGTTTCGGCATCCGCCATAGCCCGAGAGGAAGCGTTGGTAAACGCACTCATTGTATCTGTTCAAGAGACCTTAAGGTTACAGGGTATTCCATCGGAAATAGCTGAAACTGAAATCCCTTTTGGGACTAAAAAACGCATCAAAGTGGCGAAGGTTTTTCCATTGCCCAAATGTTTTGGCAATCCAATCGAAGAAGAATGGCGTCTGCCAAAACGCACTTTTACTATTTCTAAACGCATTGACAGGCGTTATCCGTTTGAGGAAACCCTTATTAAGAAATGGACAGAACCACCTGTGGTGGATTCACCAATTGCTAGATTGAATAAAGCCACGGTTATTCCTTTAGAAGACGCTCCGTCTTTTAAAGATCCAGTGGATCGCAAGATAGAAGCTATGTCTCGCTCCATGTTTTCCTTGATTGGATCAGCTTTCAGACCTATAATAGCTATTGGTCTGGTTTCGCAGGCTGTAACTGAATGGACCAAGTGGTTACGCCGGGACTTAGAAGAGGTCCCTCAGGCGGTATCAGATTT
The DNA here is from genome assembly GCF_965119305.1 of Pelophylax lessonae. NCBI lineage: Eukaryota > Metazoa > Chordata > Amphibia > Anura > Ranidae > Pelophylax > Pelophylax lessonae. Next base: position 454,954,215 of record NC_138769.1, read on the forward strand.
GTTGGAACAAATGATACAGGGGTTACAGTTTGTGTGTGATGCGGCGTTAGACGCCACTCCATTAATGGCGCGAGCATCAGTCTCAGCAGTGGTTCTCAGGCGTACACTGTGGCTAAAAGGTTGGTTAGCCGACCAAGGTTCCAAAAAAGCATTGGCTAATATCCCCTTTTCAGGAGAGCGTCTATTTGGAGCCAATTTAGATGAGATCATTAAGGATCTCACCGGTGGAAAGAGCACCTTTTTACCGCAAAATTTTAAAGGTAGAGGAACTCGTCAAAGACGAGGGCCTTCTTTTTCTGCTCACAAGAGGTTTTTTCGTCCAGCGGGTGAAAAAACTAAGTCCTCCAAAGCTCCTGCAGGAGGCGTCAGGGGTCGTTGGTCGGGCAAGCAAAAGCCCGCCCCCTCCAGACCTGAAGATAAACCATCCAAAGCCTGAAGGTGCGCCCCCACCCATAACTGGGGTGGGGGGACGTCTTCGCCGGTTCCCGGATCCATGGCTTTCCAGAATCCCGGACAAATGGGTTTGCGAAGTCATAAGGTCAGGGTACAAGATCGAGTTTCGATCTCTCCCACCGGCGCGATTCTTCCCTTCCAATATCCGACTATCCTCAGATCGTTTAGAAGATCTGCGGAGAGCAGTCACAGATTTACTACAACAAGGAGTGGTAGTCCACGTTCCTTGGACAGAACGGTTTCAAGGGTTTTATTCAAACCTGTTTACAATACCCAGGAAAGAGGGCAAAGTGCGTCCAATTCTGGACTTAAGAGCACTCAATTCTTTCGTCAACATAAGAAGATTCAGAATGGAGTCCATTCGCACGGTAGCAGCCTTCCTGCATCCAGGGGATGTCCTAGCGTCCATAGACATCAAGGACGCCTATCTTCACATTCCCATTTTCGCAGGACATCAGCGTTTTCTACGCTTTTCCGTAGAGGAGAACCACTATCAGTTTGTGGCGTTACCTTTCGGTCTCGCCACGGCTCCGCGGGTCTTCACAAAGGTGTTGGCACTTCTGCGCCAAAGAGGTATATCGATCCTTGGTTACCTAGACGATCTTCTGCTTCATGCAGAGTCTCCTCAGACCTTGCTACAAAACATAGAAATTACTATGATTTCTTTACAGGAATTCGGGTGGCTGGTGAACCAGCAAAAGTCATTTCTGGTTCCCACCCAGAGGCTCGAATATCTGGGTCTAATCCTAGACACAGTCAGGACAAGAGTTTTTCTTCCGGTAGGGAAACTCCGAAAGATTCAATCAGCAGTCCAGTTGTTACTGTCCAACAACTGGTCTTCCCTTCGGACTTGTATGAGGGTTCTGGGGTTGATGGTGGCTTCATTCGAAGCAGTCCCATTTGCCCAGTCCCATACCCGAATTCTTCAGCAAGAGATTCTTCTCAGATGGAATCGGAATCCGGAATCCCTGGACAATCAGATACGATTGAGCAAACAGACCAGAGAGTCTCTGGTTTGGTGGCTTCGGTCTCCGATGCTCAGCCAGGGAAAGTCATTTCTGCCAATATATTGGACGATAGTGACCACGGATGCCAGTCTATCCGGATGGGGAGGAATTCTCGGTCAGTTATCTGTCCAGGGACTTTGGTCCCCGGAAGAATCCAGGTTACCGATAAATGTATTGGAACTGAGAGCGATCAGACTTTGTCTGATTCACTGGACCGAGCAGCTCCAGGGCAGCCCGGTTCGGATCCAGTCGGACAATGCCACGGCCGTGGCTTATGTCAATCACCAGGGGGGCACCAAGAGTGTCCGAGCGGCCAAAGAAGTGGCTTGCATTCTTCGCTGGGCGGAACGATTTGTTCCAGCGATCTCTGCGGTGTTCATTCCGGGGGTGGAGAATTGGCAGGCAGATTATCTCAGCTGTCAGACCCTGGATCAGGGGGAATGGTCCCTCCATCCAGACGTTTTCCACCAGTTGTGCCTACGGTGGGGCACCCCGGATGTGGATCTGTTGGCATCACGATTCAACAGGAAAGTTCAGAGATTCGTGGCTCGCTCCCGCGATCCTCTAGCAGAAACCGCAGACGCACTGATCGCCCCGTGGGGGCAATACCAGCTAATATATGCCTTCCCTCCTCTCGCGTTACTGCCAAGACTTCTTCGCAGGATAGAGGAGGAAGGAATCCCAGTAATCCTGGTAGCTCCGGACTGGCCTCGTCGAGCTTGGTACGCCGACATGGTCAGACTGGTGGCGGACGTCCCATGGAGACTTCCTCTCAGGGAGGATCTACTGTCTCAGGGACCGATCTTCCATCCTGCTTTACGATCGCTGGCTTTAACGGCCTGGCTATTGAGACCCAGGTGCTGAAGGACAAAGGTTTGTCAGCTTCAGTTATTCCTACTCTAGTTGAAGCAAGGAAAGCGACTTCCAGAAAGATTTATCATCGCACATGGAAGTCCTACATTGCATGGTGTGAACCTTTGGGGTTCCGTCCTCGGTCTTATTCGATTAGTCGAATATTGGCTTTTCTGCAACAAGGGGTTGAGCAGAAACTGGCCTTGAGTACTATCAAGGGTCAGGTCTCAGCATTAGCCATCTTCTTTCAGAAGCCTTTGGCTACTCATTCCTTGGTGCGGAATTTCATCCAGGGGGTGCGACATCTGGCTCCGCCAGTGCACGCGCCGTTACCCCCCTGGGATCTTAATTTAGTGTTGTCGGTTCTTCAGAAACCTCCCTTTGAAGATATTAGGGAGATTCCTCTACCCACGTTGTCCCAGAAGGTGGCCTTCTTGGTGGCTATTACTTCTGCACGCAGGGTGTCAGAACTGGCCGCATTATCTTGTCGTTCACCATATCTGGTGGTTCATAGAGATAAGGTGGTTCTTCGTCCGAATCCATCCTTCCTACCAAAAGTGGTTTCAGAATTTCATCTGAATGAAGAAATTGTATTACCTTCCCTGTGTCCTAAGCCCAGTCATCCGCGAGAGTTTGCTTTACACTCCTTGGATGTGGTTCGGGCGATCAGGGTATACTTGAAAACGACAGACTCGTTTCGCAAGACGGATTCACTTTTTGTGATCCCAGATGGACCCAAAAAGGGGTTGCCTGCATCTGCCGCGACCATTTCCAGATGGATCAGACAGACGGTAGTGCAGGCTTATTCTATTAAGGGTCGGGAGCCCCCGTTCCCTGTTAAGGCGCACTCCACTCGGGCACTTAGTGCGTCATGGGCCTTTCGCCATCAGGCGTCAGTGGTCCAGGTGTGCAAGGCGGCTACCTGGTCGTCGGTGCATACCTTTTCTAAACATTATAAAGTTGATGTAATGGCATCGTCTGATGCCTCGTTTGGCCGCAAGGTTTTGCAGGCCGCAATTTGAGGAGACCAGTGGTCTACCTCGAGGGTTTTTTTCCGTTGGAAAATTTTTTCTTTAGTCTCATTCTTTGTTTATAATGAGCCTTTAAAACTTCTAGTTTGGCACCGGTTGGGCCTTCTAGATTGGATTTGATTTTGTCAATCCCACCCCTCATTTGTGGCACTGCTTCTGGATGTCCCAGCTCTTGAGAATCAAGAAGACTACGTCTGTCAATGAGCGATAGAGAAAAATGGATTTTTGTAAGATCTTACCGTAAAATCCTTTTCTCTTAAGCTCATTGACAGACGTAGTACCCGCCCCTCTATCATTGAGTTGGGTTGGGTTAAATTCTCTGTACTGCTTTAAACAGAACTGATTCCCTGTAGCAGAGAGAGGGAGGATATACCCTCAGGGACTGCCCCTAGGGTGGAGCCAGAACGTTTTGTCTTTCTGCCTAGTCCTACTCCTGCGGAGACAACATAACCCAGCTCTTGAGAATCAAGAAGACTACGTCTGTCAATGAGCTTAAGAGAAAAGGATTTTACGGTAAGATCTTACAAAAATCCATTGTTTTAGCACTGATTACTGTAGTAATGTCACTGGTACTCCCAAAAGTGTCAAAAATGTCAGGAGTCAGATTTGTCTGCCGCAATGTCGCAGTCCCGCAAAAAATCAGATCACCGCCATTGCTACTAAAAAAAAAAAAAAAAACAATAAAAATTACACAAATCTTTCCCGTACTTGGTAGATGCGATAACTTTTGCGCAAACCAATCAAATTACACTTATTGCGTTATTTTTAAAAACGAAAAAAAAAAAAAAAAAAAAAGATGTAGCAGAAAAAAAATTGGCCTAAAATGTTTAAAAAAATTAGATTTTTTTATTTTTTTTTCGAGAATGTCATATATCGGAATATGAAAAATATATTGTTTGTTTTTTTCAAAATCGTTGCTCTTTTTTTGTTTATAGCGCAAAAATAAAAATCGCACAGGTGATCAAATACCACCAAAAGGACATCAATTTTATTTGGGTACAGCGTCGCACGACCGCACAATTGTCTGTTAAAGTAACGCAGTGCCGAATCGCAAAATAGAGCCTGGTCATTAAGGGGGCAAATCCTTCCGGTCTTAAAGTGGTTTTTAATGCAGAAAATGCATGAAGGTAAAAAAAACCTTTTAAATTTAGAACCACTTTAAGATATTGGTATCAATCAGGAAAGAGAAACCCTTCAATAGTACAGATAATCCAGGGATTTTTTTAAATTATTAAAACTGCATTTAAAATGCTTCCATATATTCAATATATACCGCTGCCCTAAATTGTAAATATATAGCAAATTAAAAGTCTGGAAGATAGCTTTGTATATTGATTTAAAGAGTTTTAATGAGGTATTTCTATGGATAGTGTCAAAGTTTACTACATAAACAAGTCTCTAGTGTACTGAATGACATATAACATGCAGGCACAGGTGTGGATCTTTTGGGCCTCCTACCTGGCTTGGTTCACAACCATCATATGATCATTACCTAATGTTACTTGGAAATATAAAACTTCTCTATGCTCTAGTGCCTTTGTGCAAACATGCTGCACTTAGCTGCTGGTTGTATAAAACATAAGAAATTAAGTATATGAAGTCTGCCAAGTGATTTTGTTTGTTGGCTTTGAGTCATAAGACATTTACAGTCATTTTCTAATACAGTTTGTAACCTCTCTAGAGCTTACACTGTTCTATATTCAGAAAGAAATGACCGTATCTAACTTGTCAGTTTTTAAATTCAGTTCTTAAATGTATGACTGTATATGCTGATATTTTATTTTTCAAACTTTAAAATTTTGGGTCACATTGTTTGACTGCATTTTCCCATGCAGTTTGAAAGAAAAAAAAAAGGGCCAAGACAAGTGATTAGCTAAATATGAGATAGAATAGACCAGGGCTTCCCAAACTTTTTTGGGCCGAGACCCACTTATGAATACAGATTTTTTTGGGACCCACTTGCTTGTAATTGAATATTGTAAAGCGCTACAGAATTTATTGGCGCTATATAAATGCAAATAATAATAATAATTTTGCATATTTTAAAGGGAGGGGGATGTTGAATTAAAAATATAAATGTACTACTTTTCAATTTATTATTGAATACACTTAATTAATGGCACAGGTGATGGTAAGGGCATGGCACAGGTGATGGTAAGGGCATGGCACAGGTGATGGTAAGGGCATGGCACAGGTGATGGTAAGGGCATGGCACAGGTGATGGTAAGGGCATGGCACAGTTAGTAGGTACAGGCATGGCACAGTTAGTAGGTACAGGCATGGCACAGTTAGTAGGTACAGGCATGGCACAGTTAGTAGGTACAGGCATGGCACAGTTAGTAGGTAGAGGCATGGCACAGTTAGTAGGTAGAGGCATGGCACAGTTAGTAGGTAGAGGCATGGCACAGTAGGTAGAGGCATGGCACAGCACTTCTACTTACTGTGCCCGGATTGTTACCCACTGCAGCTCACTGTTTACTTACCTGCTCTCCTGGGCAGTGGGCTGGCTCGTTGGATGGACTCCTGTCACTCCACACTCCGAGACGTCCACGGCGCGCTGCTCCTCTCTTTGCTCTGACGGCGGCGGGAAGGTGACGGAGTCGGGCGGTGGCTGACGCACGCATCGGCACCGCCCACAAAGACGTCACAGCTGGGAACCCCACCCCCTCCCCCATAGCCAGCAATACGTCCGGCGACCCTAGTGGGCTTTTAAATTGTAATTTTCTTTTTCCACTGCTGATCTGACTGCTCTAACGCTGTCGGCGACCCACTCAGATGTGGCTGGCGACCCAAAGTTTGGGAAGTCCTGGAGTAGACCTTAAAGGCAGCCACCTATCTAATATTTGGATTAATGTATCATGCTGCGTGTCCATTTGCTGGTACCAACCCTGACATGCTTTTTATTTTTTCTTTTGCGCTAGAGTGTTTAGGTAATTTGTATCTTTTTTCAAAAGTTTTAGACCTACAGCTTTATTGATCTATCTTATCTGTAAAGTAAGTCCCACACCGTGTAGCTAGCTAGATTTTGTAGAAATTTTCACTGCAAGGATGCCCATCTTCTTCCTGGCTTTGAATTTCTTCCCATACTAAATCTGAAGGTTATCAGCCTTTGGGTACAAAAATTCCATATGGAATCTGGTCGGTCATTGCTTCCCTCATCTGAATGACCGTCTGGTCTCTGTGGACATCAGGGATGCTTGCATGTTTCCCATCTTTCCAGCACACCAACGTAACGTGTTTTGCTGTGGTCAAGTAACATTACCAATTTGTTGCCCTTCCGTCTGTCTATTGCATCTTGGGCCTTCAACAAGGTACTAGTCCCTGTTCTCATTCTGCTTTTCTTCCAGGGCATCTCTTCTCCTGTGGGAACAGTGAGCTTAGGTTCTGTCAGCCAGTGTCCATCAGACCATTCAGATCCTGCAAGGATTTGGGTGGTTCCTAAATCTCTAGAAATCAGGCCTAGGTACTCTAAGAGATAAGATGGTTCCAGTGCTGATGTTAGACTCTGCATTGTCCCAAGGTTTTTCTCTTCCAGGGCAAACTTTAGTCTCTCCGCTTCCACGATTGGACTCTGCAGTCCAGGAGCCAGACGTTTTTGCATCTTGGGATCTTGCATGTTTAGGATCTTAGGCCTACTTATGTGCTCCTTCTAGGCAGCTTCATGTGTCCAATTTCACTCCAAGCTATTGAACCTCAACATTCTGGCTGTGTGCGACAAAAGGGTGTAGTCTCCGGATCGATTCATATGCCTGACTAGCAGGACCAGACTTGCCCTGGTGTGACTGATCACAAGTTTGATGCGGCAATTGGAGATGATATTCCTCCCAATGGTTTGTAATGCCAGCAGCAAATGCCAGCCTGTCGGACAAGGGAGGAGTCCTTGGTACCAATGTTCTGGAATTCAGGGCGATTCAGTTATCCCTTCAATGCTTGACTATCATCTGTGAAGTCCTATGATCAGGGTTTAGTTGGTAATACTATGGCAGTGGCTTGTATCAAGCCTCAGAGAGGCACCAAAATCCTACAGCTCAAAGGAAAGCATATTATTCTGGCTTGGGAAATATTTCATGTCCCAGCCAATCCATGTTGCTATTCCCGAGACTCCCACCCCCCACCTCTACCCTTTTTCTAGCACACAGCAGGTTGACAGCCTCAGATGTGCAGGTTTCCCTTAAAACTGTGTAGAGGGGAGTGTGTCCATTCCTTGCACTCAGTTGTCAGATTACACCCAGCTCTCTGCACTGTGCTGTGCATGGTAAATCCCCACACACTGCCTTCTAGAACCTAAGAGATACCATCTGAACTTGGAAGGCTTTAGATAAATGCATACAGCTTATGGTGGAGTATTTGCTTCATCACTGTGTATCGCCTGAGGTTAATCACTTCAGTGGGTTTATGTATTGGTTTAATACTTTTTCACTTTTAATGAACCCTTTATTATGCTACAAATGGACAAAATTGTTTTGAGGCTTAGGGTCTCTTCGCAAGGTGACTTCTTCCTTTCATTTTTACCAGAACATTGTCCTACCCTCTCTGTGTTCTGCTCCTAAACCATCTAAAAAGTTTTGTTTAGCCAGTCTCCAATCTTCTGAAGGTAGAAGCATAACGCAGTATACCTGAATCTTCATCCTGTGTCCTGTATTATACTACAAGAAAGCCATTTTATGGTAAATCAAGAACCCTATTATCCTAATTGTATAGTACAGAGTATTGATACACAATGGGATTATAGCTGTGTACCTTCAGGTAATTGAACGCTGACAAAGCTGTAAAAAACATGCTACCTGGGTGCCTTTCTTATAACCCTAAACCACTCTTCTGTTTTGTACTAGTGTCTGAAGGTGGCCGACCTTTTCTCCATCATGTAAAAAAAAAAAATCACTCTTCGTTTAACTGGGTCATGATTTTTCTTTATTATTTTATCATTAGATTCTTCAGTTAAGCCTTAACTGTCTCCTAATGCTTATATAGAAACAGTGCATCTGGATTGGCACAACCTCGGTAAAACCTTGGTAGCTGTTCCCAGACCCCACGCTGTGGGGGATGGCCTGTAAATTTTGCTTGGGGCACTGGATCCTGCATGGGCACTCACCTTGGTATCTGGTCCAACGTCAGCCGCAGGCTGCTATACAGGTCTAGGGCTGTGGTCCATTGCTATGGCCCAAGCCTATTGTGACCGATGAAGCATGGGCTTTATGTACAGTCCAGCATCGAGGCCAGGTAAGACATGGTCACCCTGTATCCCTGACCATTACTGTAAATGCTGGGCTATGTTTGGAATGTACTCACCCCACAGTGTAAACTTTTTAAACTTGATGCTAAGATTCAACCATTTAGAGCAGTGGTTCTCAACCTCTGGGTCGTGACCCCTTCACAGGGGTCGCCTAAGACCACCTGAAAACACATATTTACGATGGTCTTGGGTAGGGAACGCACCGTGGCACCAGCACCCAGCAGTGGGAGAGATGCGGAGTCGCCTACGCTGCCAATAGGTACTAGAGCCAAGCAGATGAGATGAAAGGAAGCTTTTTGGGGGGTGGGGGCACTTTGTACTTTGCACACACCTGAACTATCTCTCACTCTGTATGTCATGAACTCCTCAACCCTACAGTCTGTACATAGCGCACCCCTAAACTCTGGAATCTGTATGTAGCACACTCGTGAACTATACACTCTACACCGCGTACTTCTAAGTAGATGCATAGTCTTACAGATATACATCCGGCCCTTTGAGGACAACCCTAATGCTGATGCGGCCCACAATGAAATTGAGTTTGACACCCCTGGCCTAGATCATCCAGATGTCTTCAATCTGATATTTCAAATATGGGGAATTCGGGAAGGGGACATGCTTGCCTCTGGTCTCAACTATAAACTACCTGTGTTTTTGCCGGTACCAGGGGTCCTTTAGCTCAAGATTAAAATGCCTTGATAATCCCTTGAGCTCAGTTTAGGTTAATTTATACCTTCCCTCCATTGCGAATCCTACCTGCTATCTCAAGGCTCTCTATTCCTCCCTGCTTCTCAGTCTCTAGTTTTAACAACTAGATCTTAAATGATAAAGGTGTTTTTTTTTTTTTTTTTATTTATTTCGTATTCTGATAAGTATGATAGAGAACAGAAAACAAAAGTACATAACGGCAACATATAGTAATGTCCAAGTAGGCAATTGGACAATAAGCCATGTACAGTACTACTAGCAATTAAAAACAGAAGACCTGGTGTCTTAGCCAGTGCAGAGACTTGGAGTGATGTCTGAGCTGTTGGCATTTAGGTCAAATTCTGAGATATGGTTTTGTTTTTTTTACTAATTTATTTTTCATTATGGATAGTGTTTTTTTTTGAGTCTGTCATTCTTATTTGCTTATTTTCCTCCAGAAATATTGATTGCACCTGGAAATCCTGCTTTGCCTGATGTGAGCAGTTCAATCCTAGAGATTACTCTGTGCCTCACATTCTGGTCTTCCTGCAAACAGGAATTTTAAATATATAGAGTAAGCATACCACATAAGGCTCCATGTACACGGGACGTTAGAAAAAACGTGCTGCAAAGCTAGTTCTGACGCCGGGAATAAGCAGCTGTTAAACATTATTTCAGTAGCTTTTTCGATTGGCGTTATTGCACGTTTGGCCACGTTGCTTTTAGCAGCGTTTTTTCTGCCTCCATTCAAAATCAATGGCTCCCTATGGGGACTTGCGCTGTGAGAATCTTGAGGGGGAACTCCACGCCAAAAATGGGGGGAAAAAAACTGTGTGGGGGTCCCCCCCAGGTTCCAAACAAGGCCCTTTGGGTCTGGTATGGAATTTGAGGGTAGACCCACTCCGAAAAAACGGCGTGGGGTCCCCCCCAAAATCCATACCAGACCCTTATCCGAGCATGCAGCCTGGTAGGGCAGGAAGGGGGGGGGGGGGCGAGCAGCCCCCCCTGGACCATACCAGGCCACATGCCCTCAACATGGGGGGGGTGTTGGTGCTTTGGGGCAGGGGGAGCTCTGCACCCCCCACCCCAAAGCACCTTGCCCCCATGTTGATGAGGACAAGGGCCTCATCCCCACAACCCTGGCCGGTGGGGGTCTGCGGGCAGGGGGCTCATCGGAATCTGATCCCGGACCCCCTCCCTATGTGAATGGGTATGGGGTACACTGTCCCCCTACCCATTCACCCCATAAAAGGCAGTGTATGTAAATAACGACAGGAGACGTTTTGGAAAGTTTTTATTAAAAATCTTCATCCGGTCTTCTCCGCTCTGGTCTTCTCCCTCTGCTCTGGTCTTCTCCTTCTCTGCTCTTCTGCTCTTTAGCTGTCTGCTCTTTAGCTGTCTGCTCTTTAGCTGTCTGCTCTTTAGCTGTCTGCTCTTTAGCTGTCTGCTCTTTAGCCCTCGGCTCGTCTTCTTCCTCCGGTCCTCCTCAGACGATGTCTCCAGTGATTATGCCGGTCTCAGGTCTCTGCAGCTTGTTATATAGCCATTGTGGGCGTCTGTGACATGAAGGGGCGGGGTCTTCTGATGACGTCACCTGGCGGCCACGTCACCTGGCGGCCACGCCCACGCCCACAATGGCTATATAACAAGCTCCGGAGACTGGCATAATCACCACAGACATCGTCTGAGGCGGACCGTAGGAAGAAGACGAGCCGAGGGCAAAAGAGCAGAAGAGCGGACAGCAAAAGAGCGGACAGCAAAAGAGCGGACAGCAAAAGAGCGGACAGCAAAAGAGCGGACAGCAAAAGAGCGGACAGCAAAAGAGCGGACAGCAAAAGAGCGGACAGCAGAAGAGCGGAGAAGGAGAAGACCGGATGAAGATTTTTAATAAACTTTCCAAAATGTCTCCTGTCGTTATTTACATACACTGCCTTTTATGCGGTGAATGGGTAGGGAGGGGGTCAGGGATCTGGGGGGCCCCCTTGTTAAAGGGGGCTTCCAGATTCCGATGAGCCCCCTGCCCGCAGACCCCCACAACCAACGGCCAGGGTTGTGGGGATGAGGCCCTTGTCCTCATCAACATGGGGGCAAGGTGCTTTGGGGTGGGGGGTGCAGAGCCGCTCGCTAGTCCCCTCCCCCTTCCTCCCCTACCGGGCTGCATGCTCAGATAAGGGTCTGGTATCGATTTTGGGGGGGACCCCACGCTGTTTTTTCGGAGTGGGTCTACCCTCAAATTCCATACTAGACTCGAAGGGCCTGGTCTGGAACCTGGGGGGGACCCCCATGCAGTTTTTTCCTCATTTTTGGTGTGGAGTTCCCCCTCAAGATTCTCACAGCGCAAGTCGCATCATCCTGATCCGACTTGCGGTGCGCCTTCCAATCAAATCAACACACTCCCATAGGGAACCATTGATTTTGAATGGAAGAAAAAAAACGTATAACGTGGCTGAACGTACTTCATCACGTTCGGTCCCGTTTTTGCGTTTGAAACGCCGGGAAACACACATTCGAACGCAAATAATTGCGTTCCAAAAAATGTCCCTGAACTCAACTGCCTGCAAATTACTGTAAACGACCCTGTGTACATGGACAGATAAGATAAAATGTAGATGGGTTGAGGGACTTCTGAAAAAAAACGCCCAACTGCTCCTAAACTGCCATTTACAATGTCCCATGTACATGGAGCCTAACAAAGAATATCTTGGCAATACATTTTGTATTCAGCATATACAGTACATACAATTATACAAAAAGTACAGATATCCAAGTATGTGATATCACATCAAGCATAATAAACCAAAAGTATTCACACAAAGTATTCACACTGTTGAAATGACACCAGCAAAAATACATGTGTGCATATAGGTACAGTGAACTACAATTAGAACACATAAAAGCGGATGTTTAGAAAAACATACAGCAGTTCAGTACCGAGAATAGAGTAATGAAATGGATAGCTGAGTCCGATCCTAGTGAAAAGAGAAATAAGGAGGAAAAAACAATAATTCAGGGATATAAGAACCCTCTTTCTCAAGAACCTTCTACCTAATTTACCATTGGAGCACATTTCCTTTATCTACAATGGCTGCTACTGACCACTACTTCCCCCAGCTAGCTGTATGTGGACATCACTTCCAGTTCCTATATCCGAGAGGGACATCCCTTCTGGTTCCTCCATGGTCCGAAGACTTGCCAGCCAGCTATTGATAGGGCAAGATTGCATGGGGGCATGAAACCTAATTTATCTAAGCACAACAAAAATACACACATGTAATGTGGTTACAAATAATGCTTTACAAGAGCTCTGATGGGGAAGTTTCAGAGAGCAGCTTTCAAAATATGTATTGGTAAAGAACAATATACAATCTAAACAAAATGACCATGATTAAGGCCTCTTTCACACGATCGATTGAACCGATCGGGCCCGCCTATCCATTTTTCAGGCAGACCTGATCGGGTCACCCATTCTACTCTATGGGGAGATGGATGTCCGATGACACTCGCCTGGCATGCGATCCGACAAGATCCACTAAAAACAGATGGACTACAATATGGGGCTCTTGACAGGTCCCTCCCTGCACAGTGAGTGGAAATGGGACCTGTAATCCGCCTGCTCAGCGGATATTAATGGAGCGATCCCACTGAGCAAGTGGAGTCCATGAAAACTGCTCTGCCCCGTGTGAAAGGGGCCTAAGAAGGAAACTTGTGTGAGACACACACACACACACACACACACACACACACACACACACACACACACACACACACACACACACACACACACACACACACACACACACACACACACACACACACACACACACACACACACACACACACACACACACACACACACACACACACACACACACACACACACACACACACACACACACACACACACACACACACACACACACGTCCATAAATATTGGGACATCAACACAATTCTAATCTTTTTGGCTCTATACACCATCACAATGGATTTGAAATGAAACAAACAAGATGTGCTTTAACTGCAGACTTTCAGCTTTAATTTGAGGGTATTTACATCCAAATCAGGTGAACGATGTAGGAATTACAACAGTTTGTATATGTGCCTCCCACTTTTTAAGGGACCAAAAGTAATGGGACAGATTAACAATCATAAATCAAACTTTCACTTTTTAATACTTGGTTGCAAATCCTTTGCAATCAATTACAGCCTGAAGTCTGGAATGCATAGACATCACCAGAAGCTGGGTTTAATCCCTGGTGATGCTCTGCCAGGCCTCTATTGCAACTGTCTTCAGTTCCTGCTTGTTCTTGGGGCATTTTCCCTTCAGTTTTGTCTTCAGCAAGTGAAATGCATGTTCAATCGGATTCAGGTCAGGTGATTTACTTGGCCATTGCATAACATTCCATTCTTTCCCTTAAAAAACTCTTTGGTTGCTTTCGTAGTATGCTTCGGGTCATTGTCCCATCTGCACTGTGAAGCGCCGTCCAATGAGTTCTGAAGCATTTGGCTGAATATGAGCAGATAATATTGCCCGAAACACTTCAGAATTCATCCTGCTGCTTTTGTCAGCAGTCACATAATCAATAAATACAAGAGAACCAGTTCTATTGGCAGCCATACATGCCCACACCATGATACTACCACCACCATGCTTCACTGATGAGGTGGTATGCTTTGGATCATGAGCAGTTCCTTTCCTTCTCCATACTCTTCTCTTCCCATCACTCTGGTACAAGTTGATCTTGGTCTCATCTGTCCATAGGATGTTGTTCCAGAACTGTGAAGGCTTTTTTAGATGTTGTTTGGCAAACTCTAATCTGGCCTTCCTGTTTTTGAGGCTCACCAATGGTTTACATCTTGTGGTGAACCCTCTGTATTCACTCTGGTGAAATCTTCTCTTGATTGTTGACTTTGACACACATGCACCTACCTCCTGGAGAGTGTTCTTGATCTGGCCAACTGTTGTTAAGGGTATTTTCTTCACCAGGGAAAGAATTCTTCGGTCATCCACCACAGTTGTTTTCCGTGGTCTTCCGGGTCTTTTGGTGTTGCTGAGCTCACTGGTGCGTTCTTTCTTTTTAAGGATGTTCCAAACAGTTGATTTGGCCACACCTAATGTTTTTGCTATCTGTCTGATGGGTTTGTTTTGTTTTTTCAGCCTAAAGATGGCTTGCTTCACTGATAGTGGCGGCTCTTTGGATCTCATATTGAGAGTTGACAGCAACAGATTCCAAATGCAAATAGCACACTTGAAATTAACTCTGGTCCTTTTATCTGCTCCTTGTAAATGGGATAATGAGAGAATAACACACACCTGGCCATGGAACAGCTGAGCAGCCAATTGTCCCATTACTTTTGGTCCCTTAAAAAGTGGGAGGCACATATACAAACTTCTGTAATTCCTACACCTTTCATCTGATTTGGATGTAAATATCCTCAAAGTAAAGCTGAAAGTCTACAGTTAAAGCACATCTTGTTTGTTTCATTTCAAATCCATTGTGGTGGTGTATAGAGCCAAAAAGATTAGAATTGTGTCGATGTCCCAATATTTATGGACCTGACTATATATATATATATATATATATATATATATATATATATATATATATATATATATATATATATATATATATATATAGCCTCCAAAATTAAAGGAACACTTTTTAATCAGCGTATTAAAAAGTCACTTAAACTCCTGGGATATTTATCTGGTCAGTTAAGTAGCAGAGGGGGTTGTTAGATCAGCTTCTGCTTCTTTGGTGTTAATGAATTGAGCAACAGGTGCTCTAGATGGGCAAAAATGAGACGACCTCCAAAACAGGAATGGATTTACAGGTGGAGGCCACTTCTTCTTCTTCCTCCCCCCCCCAGCTCATCTTCTCTGACTGTTTTTCACAAGTTTTGCATTGGGCTAGTGTCAGTGTCACTACTACTTGTAGCATGAGGCAATACCTGGACCCTATAGAGATTTCACAGGCAGTCCAACTCCTCCAGATGGCAAAACAATACGTGCCATTGCCAGGCGGTTTGCTGTGTCTCCCAGCACAGTTTCAAGAGCATGGAGGAGATTCTAGGAAAGCTGGACAGGGCCGTAGAAGGTCCTTAACTCATAAGCAGGACCGGTATCTGCTCCTTTGTGCAAGGAGGAACAAGATTAGCACTGCCAGAGCCCTACAAAACTACCTCCAACAGGCCACTGGTGTGAATATCTCAGACCAAACAATCAGAAACAGACTTCATTAGGGTGGCTTGAGGACCCAACATCCTCTAGTGGGCCCTGAGCTCACTGTCCAGCACCATGGAGCTCGATTGGCATTTGCCATTAAACACCAGAATTGGCAGGTCTGCCACTGGCACCCTGTGCTTTTCACAGATCAGAGCAAGTTTACCCTGAGCACATGTAGCGGATGTGAAAGGGTCAGAGTGACACGCCACAGCACCGATCGCCGCTCCGGGGGCGCGCAGGGCGCATTATCCTGCCACCGTCGTATGACGTCCGGTCAGGATAATGCAACCACATTCCCGCCGTCAATCGCCTATAGGGCGGGCAGGAAGTGGTTAAACTGTTCTGCGCAATCGCTTTGCACAGGGCAGCGTTGATCCTCCACGTCTTGGGTTCACTGCTGGCACACTTGGCCCCCCCTGCTGAGTGCTCCCGAGTCACCCCACACAGACACACCGAGAACAGATTGGCTCTGCCCCTGTTTCCTCCTCACTGGCTGTGATTGACAGCAGTGACAGCCAATGGCTTCCGCTGCGGTGTCTCAGCCGATGAGGAGACAGAGACCTTGAAGAGCTTCTGCTCTTGTGCACATTACTGGATCGGGTTCAGGTGAGTAGAAGGTGTGCTGAGGGGGAAGCTGACTCAATAAAATGCATGAAGGTAAAAAAACTTAAGCTCTTTGAACCAACTTCAAGCAGTCAGATGTTTGGTCTCTGCCTTTTATCCATTACTTTTTCAAAGATCTCGGACTTCACTTTACCTTGTACAAACACATTTTTTTTTTTTTTTAAAAAGACGTATCTCGTATTAGAACCCCCAAAGCACCCTCTTGTTTTTTTTAACCTGCAGAAACCACTCTTTGAACTTATGAGGGATTTTCCCCCCAGAGAATCTCTCCTGCCAAATATACTTTTTGGTTGCCATCATGCCTGTTAGATGTTTCTGACCTGGCAGCCTTTTCCTGTAAAGAGCCTTTTGTCATCCTTTACAAAGACAAGGTTGTCCTATGCCCTAGTCCATTATTTCTCCTGAAGGTGGTTTCAGTATTCCACCTCAATGAGGACATTGTTCTACCATCCTAATGCCCTGCTTCTAAGAATCCAAATGAAACCTATTTACTTTGCCTAGACCTCCAATCAAACAGACTGATTCCCTGTTTGTCTTGTCCTTCGCACCTCTCACACTCCGCTTCAAGGTCGCATGATGAATACATAATCTGAGAGCAAAAACGTACATTAAATAAATAAAAATATATGTTGGTGGTGTGCTCAATGTGTATGTTTAAATGTTTGTTAAATAACCTGTGAAAATGAGATGGCAGAAGTATGCAGCGATATAAGCTCTCAAAATTCAGGTTCTAAAACCTCACTAAATAAAATTGATTCACAAAAAATCTGTGCATAAGATGGTGGCCAATATTAATTGACAAAAAAGTCCTTGTGGAAAATGTGAAAAACATTCCAAAATCCTTTAGTGTATGTGCTCACGTCTCCGATTGGTCTTGAAATTAGGCCAAAATAAGCCAGATATGTTCCTAATCCCAATTGCTCTCTTTTGTGGAGCCAGAGCCATGTGAACCATATACCTCAGCTTCAAAAGCAAGCGCCAGGTACCCTGTGGATTCTCTTTTCTCCAGTATTTGCTCTTTCCTCAGTAACAATATGGTGGCCAAAGCTTACATTCTCAAAAAAGTCTTCTGTGCTTATTCATGTCCATTCCACCAGAACACTGGGAGTTTCCTGGGCAATTTAACACCAAGACACTGTTGCCCAGTCTCAGACCCTGTTCATACTTTTTGAAAGTTTTATCAGGTTAAACTTCAGTCGTCTTCTGATTTTACCTTTTGGCCTACAAGGTTCTCACAGTAGCACTCTGAGGCTAGGTCTTCTGATCCTTGTTTGCGCTTGTTGGCTCAGGTATGTTTGCCACATTGTTGCCCACCCTTCCTATTCACTGCTTGGAGGTGTCCTGTCATGTATAAATACTCTGCCTGTGTCCTGTATGTTGACGTACAGTACAGCACACTCTCCCTTTCTCTCCTTGGTTTACACTCTGTTGCTTGCTACTAAACTGAGAAATTGTGGAGTGGGTTAGGCTTATAGAAGACATTCTCAAGGGGGGTCCTATAAAGCTTTGCCAATGTCCAGTCACTTAAAGGTGCATGTCTTTTATCCTATGGCATGTGAATAATTTGCTTGTGCTCTGTAATGTACCCCAAGATAAAGAGTTTACTGGTAAATGGACATCCCCCCCCCTTTTTTTTTTTTTTTCCCTTCCAACTCCTGGAATTGTTTTTTTCTGCTACATCTATACACTATCAAGCAGCGGACTGGCAAACTGGTTGGGTTCTGATCCTTGCAGTTCCTTCAGTCTAGCTGATGACCATTAGAGTTTTCTGGACTTTAAATCAGGACTCAGTATGACAGTTCTGTGTGTTTGTTTTTCTTTTACCTCAGTGGTGGTCTGCTATGTGCTGTGGGTGCACTGGTCACGTATATACAACAGGCAAAATTGGGCTTCCTGTAAGCGTTTTCCTCACTTTCACCTCGGAGCAGCTGGATTCTTGGATCCAGAAGGTTTTTCTGACAGATTGTTTTTAATGTCCAGTCCTCTGGTCTGTCATGCATTGGCTCTGCCACCTCCCTCTGTCTTGCTTTGTATCCAGCTATGGGGTCAGCTAGTAACATCAGTTGCTGCACCTACATACCCTCTATGGCTGTCTGCAGTCTTTTTTTTTTTTTCTTTTAACATTTGTTTTGTTTTTTCTTCTACCCTCTGGTCACTGCCTGGAAATATCGAGGGCCCAAGGACAGGTACAGGTCATCAGTGGCTTTGTTGCTTGGCAACACAGCTGTGGCTGCCATTTTTCTTTGGGGGGCACTTGTCCTTTTCCTGCAAAAGTGTACACTGGTAAGCCTTGCAGGAGAAGGCTGGTCTGTTTTCTACTGTATGGACTGCTGAGGAATATTCTTATGAAGCCTGCCATTGGAGTTTCTTTTGCCCATTCTTTTTCTTGAATTTATTTCCTCAGGCCAGTTGTCTAAAGAGCATTAAAAGGGTAATTAGACAGCAGTCTGTTTCCTAGTATTGCTGCTTTTTATTAAGTGGCTATCTCAGTGCATACTCTACTATTGCTCATTTTAAAGTATTGCATTTATTTATTTTTTTAAATCATATTTTGGTCTAATGCTGCATCTGTCCCCCACTGGCTCTGAGGCTGAGAACCGAGAGATCAAGCACCACTGATCACTCGGTTCTCAGAGCTCCCTGAGCGCAAAGCTGGTGACTGTCACCGGCTCTCTGCTCTGCCCCCTGCGCTTATTTTAGTGCAGGGCTGTGGATGGGGCAGAAGTGGCTGGCTTAGGCTCTCAGCGGCTCACTAAGAGGCTGTGCCAGTCCAGGCATGTGGGCAGATCCCGACTGTACGTTGGCAATCTCTCTAGCCTTGACTGGCTCCGTGATGTCAGTGGGCTTCTGCCTGCAGTCTGTAGAAAACGGGTCACAGGAGTGCAGAATGATCTGCACTCCTGTAAACCAGCTTTGGCTGTACTTCTCCTCCTTTTTAAGGTTACCTTGGCTGCATAGCTGACACCAAGAAGCATCCTTCTTCACCTGTCTACTCCGACTGGTCTGGGCCCTGAGATACCTGAGAACTCTGAAAAAAGGAGCTGGTTTTATCTCTGATTTAGGCCTATGGACTATTCCTGTGATTTGTCCTCTAAGCCAGCTGTTGCATTTTGGTTCTCACAAAGGCAAAGGGCAAAAGTTTTTCCATACCACTTTTTTCTTTACTTTATCTGTAAGCAGTCAAATAATGCCTTTGCGTTACCTAGAAAAGTAGACTGTGAAGGTGGAATTCCAGCCAAAGGCCTGAAGAATTTGGATAATTGTTTTGGACGTTTGTAGTTATTTTTGATAGTGATGAATCCTTCGGAAGAACTTTGTCTAGGTACCCTGTGACCTGAATGCTCTAAGTTTTTGGGTGGTCGGGTAGGGGTGCAAGAATTTTCGGGAATCCTCTGGGGGGCCCTGGAATAGGTTGAAGGGAGGTGTGACAAATGGAAAGTGTTTTGTCTTCTACTGTGAAAGTCATTAAACGCTGAGTAAAATAGAATTTGCAGGTAGGCATTTTAAATATCTACTGGTTCAAGGTATTTCTCTTGTCTCAAAGAGGCAATTTCTGACCTACCTGATTCAATGCCAAAGTTTGGAACATGCAGATATTATTTTTTTTTTTTTTTTTTTTTTAATCCAGAGTAGGTCCATTGTAATTAGGTACTGTGAACTGGTTTGAATAGATCCTTTGAACCTGACCTCTAGGGGGAACCAGAATGATCACTCCCTAGAACAAGAGGTGACTCAGGGCAGTCTTCTATTCTTAAGTTTTTTTTTGGCTTGTTTGAGAGAAGAAAACTGTGAGGGGGTAGAGTTTGAAATGCTGTTTTGTACCCTTTGGAAACTGATTGAAACGATAGGTCTTGAACATCTGTGACCCAGAGGAATGCAAATTGCAAGAGACATCCCAAACCACCACACACACACACACACACACACACACACACGCCTGCAATCATCCAGAGAGCGAGCTGCTTCATTGTGGAAACAGCTTAGTTGTAGACTTGGTGAATTTGTATCTCTATACAGGTGTCTTTACCAGGTAGCTTTAATTGTCCAGGCTTTCAGCCAGAATATTCTGCAATAGACATTGGACAGCAATGAGAGCCCTTCTTGAAATTTGTGTCATTACTTGTTCTAGGGCATCAATACAGAAAAGTAAGGCCGAAGGCAATATTTTTAAGTGTTCTGCTAGAACCTGGTCCTGGAACAAAGGATCCAGTTGATTGTTAATTTCCCTAGTCCAGTTATCTGCAGTTGACAGATGGAGATTGTAACAATAGCCGGTTGCAGAGCTGGGTATGCAAAATCAAAGATAACCTTCAAGAGCATTTACAATTTTCTGTTTGCAGAATCCATAAATGAAGGAACATCTTCTATAGGCACAGTAAGATATTTAAGACTGGGGCAGCAGGGTGCACTACTAGAACAGTTTTATTTTTTTTTTTTTTTTGTTCTTTACACTGGATAATTCACTACAATCATTTTTGGAGGAGTGAATTTTTTTTTTTCAGGAGAGCTACAATTGTCATTATTTACCCATTCTATTTCTTCATGAATACGGAAATGTCTTTTTAGACTTTACTGGTCTCTTAGTACCCAAAGGAGCACGGTGAGACTGAAATGCATCTATGCCAAGGGTTTTGTGCACTGCAGAAGTAAGCATGCCTTTATTGGTAAATATTGTGCATGAAGCTAGGGTATCAGGTATATAGGAGCCTGGGGGGGGCGAGAAATCTTCCACAGCCATCTCCTAGCCATGACTATCGATCCTCTTCCATCTGTGTTTTCTAGCGCCTCTAGAGCAGGTAGATTCACTTCTATCTCATTTGGACAAGAAGCCTAGCGATTTTGAGCTTTGGACAGGGATGGCCATATTAAGGCCATTAGTTGTCAGAGAAATTCTGCCATGGTTACAAAGAAACCTACCTTGGTCAGATAAGCCACTTGTGCAATTTTTGCCTGGACTTTTGCTGCAGTTCCTTTATGCCTGGTTTCCACAATTGCTATTAGTGAGAGTATTCTACTGTGGGGTACTAATAAAGTAGGGTGCGGAAATGGGGTAAGAGATGGATACACAGCATCCCAGGTGTCAACCATCTGGTACCCAAGTCCACATGGAAAAAGGTTGGGAAGAAGTGACCAAGCACCTTTTTTTTTTTTTTTTTTTTTTTTAATATAAATAAAAGTCTTCGGTTCGAAGTAGTGGCAATAATGTGAGCTTTGGTGTGATGTAACATCTAGTCATCCACCTAGGCTCTGAATGGTGAAACTTTTACCGCCCAGTATAAACACTCGACTAGTGAAAAAACACCTATTACTTAAATTTTTTGAAAAAGTGCAAACACATTCCTGGTTTTAATTTTTTTTGCATAAAATTACAATTAAATGAGTGTACTTTAAGTAATGGAGATATGAATTCTTATTTGCAGCAAGGCTACAGTATTTGTCAAGTAATGAACCTGTCCATTTCAACTGTTCCTGATATGGGTCCAGGCTTTGTGGTCATGGTGGAAATAAGCCCAGTAGGGGCCTTCAGGGTCGGGGAACCATTGGATTTGGCAATGAGATCTGTACCTGTATAGTACCGTGCAGATAACTACAAATATTGGACTTATTGCCCGATCCAGTACCTGAAGCAAAATTACAGATGCCCTCCATAGTGTGGGTTCTGGGTACGGTTCTGAAGGTATTACCAAGGTTGCATTAACCCTGATGCACAGCATCTTTAGTTGTAGTTGAAGGCAGTGAAATATTGATTGAAAAATCCAAAATAAGGGCACTGGTTAAGCACTAAAAAACTTCTCCATAAGGGAGAAGAGGGCCGTCCCCTAAGGATACTGGCAAAAAAACATAGGTCTTGCAGAGTGAGGTAGGGTTATAGGGTTACACCCAGGGGACATGTCCAAAAGCTTTGCAAATGTTCAATCACCTGAAGATAGCAGCCTATAATCCACGAATGTCCTGTATACTATTAAGATAGCATTTTTGTACTCCGCGTAAATTTTTTTTATTTCTGTACTCACTCACCCCTCTACTCTGTGTAAGTTGACCTGTTGTGCCAACTCTAATTTTTAGTGAGATAATTCTGTTGTGAAGTCATATTTATCAAACCCATTTTCTAGCATGATTCTTTGCTTTGTGGCCACAAAGAATGAAAGCCCCTGTTACTTTTGGCAGGTACCATCTGCCAAATGCAACCCGCTCAGGTGAATGGGATCTTGCTTTAATTCGTTGGGCATGGCACATCTTCACAGTTGTGCAGGCTTTTAAGGGTTAAGAGGTGGTCACATAATGCCTCCTCACCGCTTGTCAAACACCCTATAAAGCATGATCCACTGTAACACTAATGTAAACTATCCCTAAAAGAGTAATGATGTGTAGCTGCTTTTCTGTACAAATTGCTGTGTTGTAACTCTTTGCAGTACCGTTGCAGCCATCCAGGATTACAGCGGGGGACCTTTTATGTCATAGTGGATATGGCTAGTACTGCTAAGTATGGATTCACTTTTATAGTTTTATAGGAACCTTTTTAGAGTTAGTTCCTTGATGGCTGAAATTTTCATTTTTTGACCTATTGTCCTCAGTAACTCATACTATTGAATTATTTTGTTTGAAAATTATTTGTAATCCTGTCAGCTTGCCTTTGTGGCATTGAGAAATCTAGTCAAGAGGTAATATTGTGGAGGCTGTCCGTACTGTAATCACACCCTGGACTCAGCATAGCAACAGTAGCCCAGTTCAAGCATCAAATGATATACACTAACCATAGATGGGTTGTACCTCATTCGAACATAATGATAGAACACAAGCAAAGTGTGATTATTTTAAAATAGATCTCATTAGGAATTCAGCAACTCTACTGATAGTTCCTAATTGGATATTAGCATCCTCACTGCTATAACATCAATTAAAGCAAAGAATTATGTAACCTATTTTGTTTAATTTATTGTGAATTAGAAACCTCTGGGTCTGACATTTAGTCCCCGTTCACACTGGGGCGACCTGTGAGGCGACCTGGTCGCCTCACAGGTCGCCGTAGGTCGCCTTCCATAGGGAAGCTGCGGACCCGTTCTAATAGGAGCGACACAAGTCACTCCGACTTAGAAAAAGGGTCCGGAGCTTCTTTGGGGCGACTCGGAGTGACCGTCATAGACTTAAATGTTATGAAGTCCGTGCCGGCCGCTCCGAGGTCGCGGGGCGCTGCTCGCACCGTGACCTCGGAGGTCGCCCCTGGAAGTCGGATCGCCTCAGTGTGAACGGGGCCTAAGGCTCCATTCACACCTGGGCATTTTTGAGCGTTTTTCAGCTCCAAAAACGCTCAAAAAAAACATTCCAAAACGCCCAACAAGTAAAACCCCATTAATTTAAATGGCCCCTGTTCACATCTGAGCGTTTTGCAAAACGCCTGTAGCTGGAAAAAGTACATGAGCTTCTTTTTGGGCTGATTACCAGCGTTTTTGATAGATGTCAATGCCTGCCTCCAAAAATGCCTGAAAAAAAGCCTGAAAATCGCGGTAAAATTGCGGTAAAATCGCTGTAAAAAAACACGGTAACACGCTACGCTCAAGTGTGAATGCAGACTTGGTGTTCAATTAAATTACATCAAATATACAAAATCAGCTCAAAAAGCCTTTCATCTGCAAAGATAGATATTGTATCAATCTCAAATGCTAAAAATAACATTGTATTTTGATGTATACATGCGCTGATTAATTAAATCGCTATTTACATTTTTTTTGAGCTGACGCGTGTGTGTGTGTGTGTGTGTGTGGGTAAAATAAGTATAGAACATGTCAACATTTTTCTATGTTAAAGCGGTAGTATACTCTGCTATATGACTTTTACCTACAGGTAAGCCTATAATAAGGCTTACCTGTAGGTACAATTAATATCTCCTAAACCTGCATGGTTTAGGAGATATTAAACCTGCATGCAGCCGCTGACGTCTGCTGCGCATGCGCTCTGAAGGTCCAATGGAACTTCAGAGCTTCTTGCTGGAAAGTGACGTCGTCGCGGCTATGGCCACTCACAGCGCCGGAGCCGCCGAACCAGGAAGAGACGCTGAGGGAGCTGACATGCCCAAGGTTGTCCAGACGACCGTGCCGGGGCTTCGTTCTAAGGTAAGTATTTCATAATGAGTTAGTATGCGATACAAGCTATATTGACATTAAACTTTTACCACATGTCTGTAACAACTCATGCAATCCATACATACAAAGAAACCAAAACAAATGGGTTCAGAAATTAAGTGTAACAAATGTAACAAATGTGTAATAAAATAGAATGACACAGGGAAAAGTATTGAACGCAAGAAGAAACTGAGGTGCAAAAAGCCATGGCAAGCCAAGACACCAGCTGAAATGTATCAGTATCAAGACAGCAATCCTGCCCCTTGTCAGTGCAAATTAGGATCAGCGGTTTCAGTCTCAACTGATGGGCCTATAAAAAGGTGTCTCATTACCAAGGTGTCACACAAGAAACATCTCATGATGGGTAAAGCAAAGAGCGCTCAAGACCTTCGCAACCCTATTGTTGCAAAAAAAAAAAAACTGATAGCATTGCTTACAGAAGGATTTCTAAACTTCTGAATGTTCAAGTGAGCACTGTTGGGGCCATAACCCGGAAGTGGAAAGAACATAAATTCACCATAAACTGGCCATGGACAGAAGCTCCTTGCAAGGTTTATAAGCGAGGAGTGAAAATAGTGATCTGAAGAGTTGTCCAAGAGCCAAGGACCACATTTGGAGAGCTTCAGAAAGAACAGGAATTAGCACGTACAATTGTTTCAAAGGGTACCTAATTTTGACAGGTTCCTGCTCCCACTCTTGCCTAGGCAATCCAAGTGGAAATTCCCCTCTTCCCTTCCCTTCTCACAGTCTTCTGGGACACGTCACAGGTCCCAGAAGACTGCTGGGCATTTCACAAAGCGCAGTGGGCAGCCGGCTCTGAAGCTTCAAGCAGCTCAGCTGGCCACCCAGTTACGATGCCGAACCCAAAGTCTAGCAAAGAACTAGCCTGGGTAAGGACGGTGCTGAATCCCAGGACAGGAAAATGTCCTGGTATTTGAGTCAGCAGCTACAGGATTTGCAGTTTCTCCAGAGTAAAAAAACACTTTAATGACTTTGGTTGTATGTTTGGGGTTGCTGTCCTGCGGCAGAATAAATTTGGGGCCAATCACACGCCTCCCTAATGGTGTGAACAGGGACAATTGGAATTGGATTCTGCATGTTGAGCAGTCAGCTGTAGGATAACGAGCTGAAAAACAAAGTGTGAATGAATGCTCAGGGCAGCGGTTACAGTCACAGCTAAGGCAGTTATCTAGTTCTGGAGCTAACCATTTGAAGGCACAAAAAATCTTGCACACTATTCGAGTCAGGCATACAGCTATAATACAGTCTTCAAACATGTTTCAGCTATGGCCCTTCACAGATGAAACATTGTAGTTGAAGCTGTATTGTAGCTGCAATTAATACATTGCTGTTTCTTTAGCTGTGTGCAGAAATTTTTGCTTTTACCTTTTGGAAGTCTGGGTGCATCCGACCAGAGCATCAGTGTTTCCTGAGATTGATTGGTAAGGTTGAGCAGTTTGTAGAATACTATTCATTCACTTGGAGTTTCCTATTGCCCAACGGCCTGAAATTGTTACATTAAACCGATTAACGACTGGCCCATGTAACTTTAATGCTGCAGGGCGGCCCTTCTGTCCAGAATCACGTGTGTATATCTACGTGATTCTGCATTTCTGGGTAGGGGGACTCTTGTTTTTTTTTTTTTTTTTTTTTTTATAAATGAAGGAATTGTCAAAAATTCTGTATTTTTTTTACCATCTTTTTTTTTTTGTTTTTGGATTGAGTAGGGGTCCAAGGTGCTTTTGGGGGGGGGGGGGGGGTTCGCTCGCTACCAGGCTGCATGCTTGGATAAGGGTCTGCTATGGTCTTTGTGGAAGACCCCGTGGCAGTTTTTTTTACGTTCTTTTATTTATTTTTTTTTTTCAATTTTGGCATGAAGTGTGTGGGGGGGGTGCTGTTTTTTTTTCCAGATCAAATTCCTGTTCAAAACTGATCAGATGTGCGATTCATATGCGTTCTTCCCATAGAAGGCAATGAGCCTGGAATCCGCATTTGTACAACACCTCAGTGCTCAGAAAATACACAGGGCTCTTTTTTAAATTTGCAGCGAACCCACACAGCCGATGCACCACATATATGTGAACTGGCTCCAAAGAAAGCCGGTTGGGTTCACTTCATGCAAATTGGATGTGGTTCAAAACGCATCTAATTCACATATATGTGAACAGAGCCTCAGTGTAAACAGCACAGAGCTGTTTTCAGTGACCAGGGATCTAGTTTGTTTTTCCTGGGAATTTAGAGATTCTCATTCCCTGCTTAGCAGGGAATGAAAAACTAACAAACAAACACACACACACGATTGCCCCAGATGTTAACCCCTTCCTGTCCAGTGTCAGTACAGTGACCTTGCATATTATTAGCACTGATCACTGTAATAATGGCACTGGTGATGTCAGTGGCAGGTGGTTCCCACAAACTGTCAGGTCGGCCATCACACTATTGCAGTCCCTTTTTATAAGCCTCTGATCGCTACCATTACTAGAATAAAAGATAAATAAAACTTCCAGTATATATTCCTTAGTTTGTAGACGCGTTAACTAATACACAAACCATTGTACACTTATTTTGGATTTTTTTTTAACCAAAGACATGTAGAAGAATACATTTTGGCCAAAATTTATTAGAATATATATATTTTTTTTTTCTCGATCGTTCATTGACAGACTCGTTTAGGAGTAGGACCTAGTTCCCTGCTGGGACTTCTGTCTTGGCAGTTTATTTTTGGGAACCTTTTTTGTAAGACTTTAATTTTTTAGTTAGTATTCCTGAGAGAACTACAAGCAACAGCCTCCGGGGTTTCGAACTGGATATCCTAGATCCCTAAGGTCTCCCAGCCTGGCCAGCGAGCATTAGCAGGTTATAGTCCAACACTAGGCCTCACCACATCAGAGCCCTGATGGACGGGGGCGGGCCCGCGAGTGGAAAACCTTGCCGGGACGCATACGACCTGGGATGCCCTGAGTCGCAGCGTACCCCCTGGCCATCAGCACCCCCACCCAGGGTGGAGAGGTAGTCCGTTTGGCACCCATCTGATGCCGTGGTATGGTGATTAAGTGTCCCCCCCAATAAGCTGGCGGTCTCGGGTGGACGTGGGCCCCCTCCCTGGGAGAGTCGGACCCTCGGGTATCCCTCGGTTTCCCTGACCTCTTGTGATACCAGGCCCCCCCCTTGGCTGTCCCCTCCCCCCACAACCAGGTTTCCTACCTCTGGGCTGCGGATGTATTGTGGCGGTTCTGCTGAGTCTGTCCTGGTGGGGTCTCCTCCTGGGGACCCCCTGATGCCTTATCAATGTAAAATGTTTTCTCATTGAAATGCGTGGGCGACCATGTTTTGGTTGTTCCTATAGGAATGCATGGGGGGGGCATTTTCTTGAAGTCCACGATCACTGGACAGCAAGGGAGAAGCTAGGGGCTCTAGGCATGACCCAGGGTGCTTTTCTGTTTCCTGTGCCAGATGGTTTCTGTTCTCTGCATAGATCGTTCCTGAATCCTCCAGACCGTTTGGTCTCGCTTCCGCCCCCAGGGTCTTCACCAAAGTGTTTGCTCTGGTGTTGGCATTACTGCGACTACGGGGGATTACGGTACTGGGGTACTTGGACGATCTATTGAGAGCAGACTCCCATTCAGCCCTGTTGGGCGACTTGACAATTAATGTACGGACTCTACTAGAGATCGGTTGGAACATCAATTTAAAAAAAAATCTGCCCTGATACCATCCCTAAGACTGGATTATCTGGGCCTGACTCTGGACTCCACTTCCGCGAGGGTTTTTCTTCCTCCGGGCAAGCTGCAAAAGTTGCAGGGTGCGATTAGTCCTCTCTGCAGACTTGCATGTGGTCCTTGGGTCTGATGGTGTCAACCTTCGAGGCGGTTCCATTTGCTCAGTTGCACCAAAGTCCTTGAATCATCGTTGATTCGGTCACAACAGAGGGGACTGCCCTATTATGGTAGCTTCACTTGTTAGCACTATGCCAGGGCAAGTCCTTCCTTCCACTGTATTGGACTGTGGTAACCACAGATGCCAGCTTGTCCGGCTGGGGAGGAGTGCTGGGAAAGCTCTGTGTCCAGGGGTCCTGGACAGTGGAAGAGTCCAGACTTCCGATCAATATTCTGGAACTCGGAACGATAAAGCTTTGCCTGAGTCATTGGACAACTGTATTACAGGGTTGTCCAGTCTGGATTCAATCAGACAATACTACGGCCCGGACTTGCATCAATCAAGGGGGCACCAAGATTGTCTTAGCAGCCTGGGAGGTGGCCGAGATCCTGGAATGGGCGGAAAAGTTTGTTCCAGCCCCTTCTGCAGTGCACATACCACGTGTGTAAAACTGGCAGGTGGATTACCTGAGTCGTCAGATGTTGGCTCAGGGGGAGTGGTCCCTGCACCCAGAGGTGTTTCACCTCCTGTGTGTCTGGTGGGGGACACCTGATGTCAACCTGTTTTGCTTCTCGACTCAACAAGAAGGTTTGTAGCCAGGTCGAGGGATCCTCTGGCCGATGCCGCAGATGCACTGGTGGCTCCTTGGGGTCAGTATGCGCTGATCTATGCGTTCCCTCCACTGAAAATCCTGCCGAGGCTTCTGCGCAGATTAGAGGTGGAAGGGATTCCAGTCATTCCATAGTGGCTCAAGAATGGCCTCACCGGTCTTGGTATGCAGATCTGGTAAGGCTGGCCGCCGATGCTCCTTGGAGACTTCCTCTCAGGGAAGATCTGCTGTCTCAAGGGCCGATCATCCATCCTGCTTTACAGTCGCTGGCTTTAATGGCGTGGCTGTTGAAAGCTAGGTTTTGAAGTTCTTTCTGGTTCTGTGATTCTTACACTGTTGAAGGCAAGGAAGGCTTTATTTCATTTTCTAGACCAGATGGCCCAGGCCCCAGTGGGATGCGGCCCATTTGGTGGGCATTGTCATATGCCGTATGGTGTGGCGGAAGAGCTTGTTGAGCGACCAAGCATCCAAGTAAGCCTTAGCGGATCTCCCTTTTCTGGGTGAACGCCTGTTTGGGGAGACCTTGGATGAAATAATCAAAGGCCTTAAGGTGTGGAAAGACTACTTTACTACCTCATTCCTCACGAGGTAAGGCTCCTCGCAGTAACTGAGGGCCCTCTGTTACGGCTCATACGCGGCTTTTTCGTGCCCCAGGGGAGCAAGAGCCAAGAACCCTTGACGTCTCTCATCCAGGACAAATGGGTTCACGGACTGATTTGCTCAGGGTACAAGATCAAACTTTGGTCATGTCCAGCAGACAGGTTCTTCTCCTCAAGTCTCCGGCTTTCTCCAGATTGCTTGCTGGATCTAAAGGAAGCGGTGCAGGATCTCCTTGTATAGGGGGTGATCGTGGCGGTTCCCCCCGGGGACAGGTTTCGAGGTTTTTACTCAAACCTGTTCACGGTGCCCAGAAAGGAAGGCAAGGTTCGTCCTATCTTAGACCTCAAGTCTCTGGACTGCTTTGTGCGGGTGCAGAAGTTCCGGATGGAATCAATTACGTCAGTGGTAGCCTTCTTAAATCAGAGTGACTTCTTGGCCTCCATCGACATCAAGGATGCGCATCTGCACATCCCTATATACGAGGGTCATCAGAGATATCTCCGTTTCGCGGTGGCGAAGGAGCATTCCATTTGTGGCACTAGCCTTCGGTCTAGTCTCCGCCCCCCCCCCCTCGGGTCTTCACCAAGGTTTTGGCCCCCGGTGTTGGCCCTGTTCTGAAAAAGGGGAATGCCATCCTCGGGTACCTGGTCGATCTCTTGTTGAGAGCAAAGTCTCACCCTACCCTGTTGGGCGACCTGTCAGTCACGATTCAGACCCTTCAAGAGTTTGGGTGGATCATAAATTTAAAGTAGTCGGCGCTGACGCCATCGGTGTGTTTGTCCTACCTGGGTATGTTTCTAGACTCCGCTCGGGCGAGAGTCTTTCTCCCAGAGGACAAACTTCAGATGCTGCAAAGCAAGATCGGGTTGCTTATGGACAACAATCTCTTCTCCCTGTGGACTTGCATGCAAGTTTTGCGTCTGATGGTGTCATCCTTCGAGGCGGTCCCCTTTGCTCAATTTCACATGCGAAATCTGCAACAGGAGATCCTTGTCAAGTGGAACAAGGATCCGCAGTCCCTAGACAGGATGATCTGTCTGAGCCGGTCCACGAGGTCAAACCTATAGTGGTGGCTTCTGTCGCCCACTCTGCGCCAGGACAGGTCTTTGCTTCCAGTGTTATGGAAGTGGATACCAGCTTGTCGGGCTGGGGTGGAGTGTTGAACAACCTCTGTGCTCAAGGAAGTTGGTCAACGGAGGAATCCTCCTTACTGATAAATATGTTGGAGCTCAGGGCGCTCAAGCTTTGTCTTTGCCATTGGACGACTCATTTGCACAGTTTCCCAGTTCGGTTTCAATCCGACAATGCCACGGCTGTGGTTTACAACAATCGTCAAGGGAGCACCAAGAGTGTCCAGGTGGCCCGGGAGGTGACCGACATCCTGACCTGGGCCGAGGATCATGTCCCAGCTCTTAATGCAGTTCATATTCCTGGTGTGGCGAACTGGCAGGCGGATTATCTGAGTCTGGTTCTGGTTCTGGATCATGGGGGAATGGTCCCTGCATCCAGAGATTTTCATCTCCTGGCTCGGCCAGAGGGTCTCGAACCCTGGCCACAAACCTTCTCGTTTGAACAAGACAGGTTTGTGGCCAGGGTTTGAGATCCTCTGGCCGACGCCTCAGACGCATTGGTGGTTCCCTGGGCTCGATATCGGCTGATGTATGTCTTTCCTCCGATTCAACTATTGCCGAGGTTCCTTCGCAGACTGGCGGAATCTGTGTCCGTGATTCTGGTGGCACCAGACTGGCCTCGCTGGTCTTGGTATGCAGACATGTTAAGGATGGTCGTGGAGCCGCCGTGGTGGCTGCCTCTGAGTGAAGATCTGCTGTCTTAAGGACCGATCTTCCATCCTGCTTTACGGTCGCTGGCTTTCACGGCATGGCTGTTGATGGCCAGATGTTAAAAGACAGGGGTTTTTCTGTCTCTGTGATTCTTACCCTATTGGGGGCTAGGAAAGCGACTTCCAGAAAAAATGTATCATCGTACTTGGAAGATGTATATTGCCTGGTGTGAATCGCACTAGTTATGCCATCGCTCGTTCTAGCGAGAGTCTAGGCCTTCCTGCAGAAGGGGGTTGAGCAAAGGTTGGCTTTGGCACCATAAAGGGCCAAGTGTCAGCTTTGGCCATTTGTTTTCAACGCCCGTTGGCAGCTACTCCTTTGATCTGCACCTTTATTCAAAGGGTGCGTCATTTGGCTCCTCCAAGAAGAGCCCCATTACCTCCGTGAGATCTGAACTTGGTTTTGTCTGTTCTTCAACAATCTCCTTTGGAGAATAATAGGGACTTTTCTCTGCCTCTGTTAACCCAGAAGGTGGCCTTTTTGGTGGCTATTACTTCTGCTTGCAGTGTCTGAATTGGCGGCGCTTTCCTGTCCCTCTCCTTCTCTGGTTATCCATAGAGATAAAGTGGTTCTTCGACCTAATCAGACTTTTCTTCCTAAGGTGGTGTCTGATTTCCACTTCAATGAAGACATTGTGTTGCCTTCACTTTGTCCTAAGCCAAAGCACCCTAAGGAGTTTGCTCTGCATTCTCTGGCTGTGGTTCGGGTGATCAGGGTTTACCTGTCGGCCTCAGAGTCTTTTAGGAATTCCGACTCGGGTTTGTCCTTACTGATGGATCTTGTAAGGGTTCGGCTGCGTCTGCTAAAACCATGTCTCGGTGGATCAGGCAGAGGATTGTTCAGGCCTATTTTTTGAAGGGTCAGGATCCTTCTTTCCCTGTGACCGCGCATTCTACTAGAACGCTGAGTGCCTCTTGGGCTTTTCGCCATCAGGCATCTGTTTTCTCAAGTGTGCAAAGCGGCGACTTGGTCGTCGGTTCATAAGTTTACAACGTTTTATAAGGTTGATCTAATAGCATCCTCAGATGCCTCCATTGGCCGCAAAGTTTTGCAGGCTGCTGTTTAAAAGAGACTTGGTTTCTTCTCTTTATAGGTTTTGACTTCTTTTTCTTATGGGTAAGCTCCTGTTGGTACTGGTGAGCTTTTACTGCCCAGTTGGCTACGTTTTTTTTTTTTTTGGCCCTGGACTTGCGTTGTTTGGTTGCTTTCTTCCCACCCCTCATGCTTATACTGCTTTAGGATGTCCCAATCATAATGAACCAAGGAGAGCTGCGTCTGTCAAAGGACAATGGAGAAAACTGGATTTCTCTTACGTCCTCCGACAGTCGCCGCCATCTTCATATTCGTCACGATGGGGTATTAGACTTTGCTCCGTAGGAGTAGCTAGGCAACAGAATGTTAATATTAAAGCTTTTAACATATCCCACCCCCAGGGGGTGGTCCCCTCAGTCAATACCCTCCTACTTCCTGTATCCATACCTCAGTTTCAATGTCTAGCTTGTCAGGAGTAGCTGGATGTCTCTATGCTGGGGCATTTTGTCTCAGCCTTTCTCTTCTTTTTTGATTTTATTTGAGTTTTTTTCTCTTTCTTTACTTAGCTGTTACTTTTGTCAGCATTAGTTAGTCCTTCTGATGAAGAGGATCATGCGGGCTGGGTCTCGGGGCTGATCCCCCTGGTCGCAGGTTGTGGGTCAGTGGCTTCCCAGCCTGCCATCGAGCGTTCAGTCAGGTACTTCTCCTGGCATTCTGAACAACCCATCCCTGTTCGGTGCAGGGATGCTATGGTGAGGTGGCTACCTCACTGGACGCTGTGCGGTTTCTCAACCCCAGTTCTTCTGCGTCCTGGATGCGACTCTCCCTGTCACATGTGCAGTGGCTTGTTCGCCTGTGCGGGTTCCCCACGCCATTTAGGAGGTAAGTGTATCTGTGTGGGGACCTGTCTGTTTGGGGGGTGTCAGTCTGGGACTGTGTAACCCTGCCTCTGGTCACACTGTTGGACTCCGTCTGCTGGCTGCATTCTGTGGGCTGCAAGGAGGGGGGCTGTGCTGCACTGTTCTGTGTCAGTTTTAGGTGCGGTGTCTCACTGTGTGACAGGCTGTGTGCTGAGGGACATGATTGTATCGTGTTATGCACATTGCGGCGACCGCTGCGGCGGTCCGCCATTTTTATTTGCTGCATGTGTTTTTGGCGTTTTCGCTGTGGTGGAGGAGCAGCGCTTCGGCGCCAAATGCCGCCATTTTGGCGGCGCTCGCTCCGGCCGCATGGTAGCACTGCAGGCGGCCATTTTCTTGTAGCCTTCCATAGGCTTTAATAGAGCGCCCTGCGTGACATCACTTCCTTTTCCCTGGGCGCACCGATCGAGGCAGCAGCAGCGGCGGTCTCTCCAGGTTTTTACCTCCCTATCCCTGTATCCTTGCCTGAGTTGTACTTTTTCCCTGTGGGGGTCGGCTTGTGCTGGTGTGTGTGTGCGGTGGGCTGCGCTTGCCGCGCTTTTTAAAGGGGCAGTTAACCCTTTATTCTTCCAAATACCTTGGGGCATGGATTCTCAGGAAAGCAAATTTCCTACCACATTGGTGGGAGGCCAGGGGACTGCTGTTTACCCCCCAGGGGGGGATTTGGCTACAGTTGTGGCTAACCTTGCTGCTCAGGTGCAAATGCTTGTGGCTGCTCAATCCACTAAACGGCCCAGAGTTTCAATTTCCTCTGATTCAGAGGGTGATGGTGATGGGGCTGCTATGGCTGGGGTCTCCTTATCAGGGTCCCGTTCCTCCCTGGATCTTGTGGGGTCCGAGGTGGAGGCTGAGGTTGAAGGGGTTGATAATTCTCCCCCTGGCTCGTCTGAAGAGCTTGCACTCATGGATGAATTGATTGCTTCTATCAAACAAACACTGCGATTACAGGATGAACCATGTCCTCCTGCTGCCCTGGCAGCTTATGGGACGCAGAAAAGACGCAAGACATCGCAGGTCTTTCCCTGCACTGATGATTTTCAGCGCGCTGTTAAGGAACAATGGCGCAATTTACGCAAGCCTTTTGCTGTGCCAAGTAGGTTCAAGCTGCGTTATCCTTTCACGCCCTCTACTGATGAGCGTTGGTGTGTACCGCCCCCGGTGGATCACGCGATAGCGGTTTTGAATAAGTCCACTGCGATTCCTGCAGAGGATGCCCCGGTGTTCCGGGATGCCACGGACAGGAGGCTGGAGTCTCTTGCCCGTCATACTTATTCTATTACGGGTTCTATGCTAAAAGCTCTGTTTGCTTCACTTATGGTAGCCCAGGCTGTCGCGAGTTGGACGCAGATGCTTAGACACTTCCTGGTGGCTGATTCTGCCTCATCAGCGACATTGGATATGGTGGATCAAATCCATCAGGGTGTCATGTATTTGTGTGATGCGGACTTGGATATAGTACCGTTGGCTGCACGTGTACACAGTGTGGCGGTATTGTCTAGCCGCCTGGTTTGGTTGAAGTGTTGGTCTGTGGACCAATCTTCGCGCAAGACCTTAGCCAATCTGCCCTATGATGGATCTCGCCTTTTTGGCGACTCCTTGGATACACTGATAAAGGGGATCACGGGTGGTAAGAGCACGCTCTTGCCCCAATCCCACAAGGCTAAGGCGGCTCCTGGTAAGAAGCATGCTTCTTTTCGGCCCTCTCAGGGGTCCTTTCGTGCCTTTCGGTCGCACTATAAGGGCAAGCCATTTAAGGGTCAAGGCTCCCAAAAGAAGCCGTGGTCAGGTAAGCAGAAGTCCGGCCAGTCCGGACCCGCTGCCCATAACAATGCGGCCTGAAGGAGCGCCCTCACCCAGTTCTGGGGTGGGGGGACGCTTGCTCGGTTTTCTTCAACCCTGGCTGGCCCGTGTTCGGGACAGGTGGGTTCAGGAAATCGTACGGTCTGGCTACAAGATCGAGTTTCTCTCTCAGCCGGAGAGCAGATTTTTTCCCTCAAATCTTCAACTGCCCCCGGAGCGTTTGCGGGATCTGCACCTAGCGGTGCCGGACCTGCGGGCTCAGGGAGTGGTGGTTCCGGTGCCTCATCGGGACAGATTTCGGGGGTTCTATTCCAATCTGTTCACCGTGCCCAGGAAGAAGGGCAAGGTACGTCCAATTCTGGACTTGAAGGCTCTGAACCGCTTTGTGCGGGTTCGCAAGTTCCGCATGGAATCTCTGCGGTCGGTGGTGGCTGCCCTGGTTCCAGGGGAATTCATGGCCTCCATCGACTTGAAGGATGCGTACCTTCACATCCCGATTTTCGAGGGTCACCAGAGGTACCTTCGATTCGCCATTGCGGAGGATCACTACCAATTCGTGGCGTTACCTTTTGGTCTCGCTTCGGCTCCACGGGTTTTCACCAAGGGGCTTGCACCGGTTCTGACTTTGTTGAGAGCCCAGGGCATCTCTGTCCTGGGGTATCTGGACGACATTCTGGTTCGGTCTGCGACCAGCCAGGGTCTGGTGGAGGCCCTGTCCGTCACGATGCAGACTCTGCAGGAGTTTGGTTGGATGATAAATTTTCCAAAGTCGACGCTGTGTCCGTCGATTCGTCTTCCCTACCTGGGAATGATCCTGGACTCGGTCCAGGCGAAGGTCTTCCTTCCGGACGACAAACTCAGGACTCTTCAGGAAGAAGTCAGGTCCCTCAGGGACGCTCCGTGTTCGTCCCTCCGGACGTGCATGCGGCGTCTGGGATTGATAGGAATCGCCTCGAAAGCCGAGACCTTCGCCCAGTTTCACACGCGGGGTCTCCAAGCGGAGATCCTGTCCAGCTGGGACGGGCGGCTGCAATCTCTGGATCTCCAGATTTCGTTGAGTCATCGCACCAGAAGGGATCTTCTGTGGTGGCTCCAGTCCCCGTCGGTGTCGGGGGGCAAGTCTTTTCGTCCTCTTTCATGGACGGTGATCACCACGGATGCCAGCCTGTCGGGCTGGGGTGGTGTTCTGGGCGTTCTGTCCGCCCAGGGTACTTGGTCGGAGGAGGAATCCTCCCTTCTGATCAACATTCTGGAATTGCGAGCGATAAATCTCTGCCTTCGACATTGGGCGGACAGGCTGCAGGGCTCTCCGGTTCGGGTGCAGACGGACAATGCCACGGCGGTGGCTTACATCAATCACCAAGGGGGCACCAGGAGTGCCCGAGCGGCTCGGGAAGTGGCCGAAATTCTGTCTTGGGCCGAGACACACATCCCGGCAATTTCGGCGGTTCACATTCCGGGGGTGGTGAACTGGCAGCCGGATTATCTGAGCCGCCAGACCCTGGACCAGGGGGAATGGTCCCTCCACCCGGATGTCTTCCAGATGTTGTGCGCGAAGTGGGGTCTTCCGGAGGTGGACCTGTTCGCGTCTCGTCTGAACAACAAGGTGAAACGGTTCGTGGCAAGGACGCGCGATCCTCGGGCAGACGCGTCAGACGCGTTGGTAGCTCCGTGGCATCAGTACCGACTGATGTATGTGTTCCCACTGATTCAATTGCTGTCCAGGTTCCTTCGCAGGTTGACCTCGGAACCAAACGCGGTGATTCTTGTGGCACTGGACTGGCCTCGCCGGTCCTGGTACGCAGACCTCGTGAATCTGGCGGTCGACGCCCCGTGGCGTCTACCCCTTCGAGAAGATCTCCTGTCTCAAGGGCCGATATTCCATCCTGCTTTACAGTCGCTGGCTTTAACGGCCTGGCTGTTGAAACCGAGGTCCTGAAGAACAGGGGTCTCTCCCCTGAGGTCATTCACACTTTGATCAACGCGAGGAAGTCTTCCTCGGGGAAGGTCTATTACCGTACTTGGAAGGCCTATTTTGCCTGGTGCGAGTCCAGGGGGTTTTCACCTCACACATACTCGGTGTCTAGGGTGTTGTCCTTCCTTCAAACGGGTGTTGACCAGCGTTTGGCGCTGGCTACGATCAAGGGTCAGGTGTCTGCGCTGGCCGTTCTTTTTCAACGTCCTGTGGCATCTAACTCCTTGGTTAGAACTTTTGTTCAAGGGGTGCGACATCTGGTCCCTCCTAGGAGGGAACCTCTGCCCCCTTGGGACTTGAATCTTGTTCTGTCCGTGTTACAACATGCTCCTTTTGAACAGATCAGGAAGATCTCGTTGTCTGTTGTCCAAGAAGGTCGCCTTTTTGGTGGCGATCACTTCAGCTCGCAGAGTGTCGGAGCTGGCAGCTTTGTCCAGCAAGTCTCCGTATCTGATCATTCACTTGGACAAGGTGGTCTTGCGACCTAACCCTTCTTTTCTTCCGAAGAGGGTTTCGGAATTTCACCTCAATGAGGACATTGTCTTGCCTTCGCTCTGCGCGAAGCCTAAACATCCGAAGGAGGTGGAGTTGCACTCCTTGGATGTTGTTCGGGCGATTAGGGTTTACCTGAAATCGACTGAATCCTTTCGCAAGTCGGATTCCTTGTTTGTCCTTCCGGAGGGTCCTCGGAAGGGCATGGCGGCGTCGGCTTCTACCATCTCCAAATGGATCAGACAGACCATTGAACAGGCCTATGCTTTGAAGGAGAAAGTTCCCCCTGTGCCTGTGAAGGCGCACTCTACCAGATCTCTGAGTACGTCTTGGGCCTGTCGTCATGGGGCTTCTGTGGCCCAGGTGTGTAAGGCGGCAACTTGGTCGACCGTGCACACCTTCACAAAATTCTACAGAGTGGATGTTCAGGCATCGGCAGATGCTTCCTTTGGCCGCAAGGTTCTTAGTGCGGCGGTTCCTTAGAGCCCTTTGTTTTGGGCTCCTTGGCTGTTTGGGATATGTTTTTGTCCCTAGGAATATTTGTTTTTTCCTGGGTTATTGCTCCTGTTGAGCAAGTTTTTTCTCATGTTGCCCAGCTGGTTTCCTTCCTTTGGTAAGGTTCCTTTCTTTGATGTGGAGACAGCGTTGCCTTAGGCGCGGCTGCGTTTCCCACCCCTCATGTTTGCACTGCTTTGGGACGTCCCCATTGTGACGAATATGAAGATGGCGGCGACTGTCGGAGGACGTAAGAGATAACGGAATTTTTGTAAAATCTTACCTGTAAAATTCCTTTCTCTGAGTCCTCCGACAGTTGCCGCCCCCGCCCCTCTTTGGGGTTTGGTTGTATACTCTACTGCTATTCCACTGAAACTGAGGTATGGATACAGGAAGTAGGAGGGTATTGACTGAGGGGACCACCCCCTGGGGGTGGGATATGTTAAAAGCTTTAATATTAACATATTCTGTTGCCTAGCTACTCCTACGGAGCAAAGTCTAATACCCCATTGTGACGAATATGAAGATGGCGGCGACTGTCGGAGGACTCGGAGAAAGGAATTTTACAGGTAAGATTTTACAAAAATTCAGTTTTTTAATCCTTTTCTCTGAAGTCCTTTGACAGACACAGCACCCGTTGGGATGGATGTGTTTTTTCACGGTTTGCTACGAAACTTTGTGAGCACTCTGTGCCCGGGGTTATGTTGTTAGGGAAAGCCCCTATGGGCGTGTCTGGTAAAAGCTTTTGAGCTTTTGCACTGCCTAGTCTACTCCTGAAGAGGGCACGTAACCCAATCGTAATGAAGCAAAGAGAGCAGCGTCTGTCAATGGACTTCAGAGAGAAGAATTTTACGGTAAGTTCTTACAAAAAATGTAATTTTTTGACTTACTGTAAAATCCTTTTAAGCACCCGCCCCTCTAGTTATGAGTGGGATGGGTTTTTTTTTCTTCTAAACACTGCAACAAAACTGAGGGCTATAGCAGAGTCTGTGGGTGTATGCCTGCAGGGACTGCCCCATAGGCGTGGTAAAGTTTTTTTCCTGCATAGTGTCCTACTCCTGTAGGGGGCAGCATAACCCTATGGTCAAAAAGATATGGAGCTGCATCTGTCAATGAACTTAAGAGAAAAGGGTTTTGCGGTAAGTCAAAAATCCAGTTTTTATGGGATATGTTTTATAGCAGAAAGTAAAAAATGTGTTTTTGTTTGTTTTTTCCCCAAAGTGTTGGCCTTTTTTCTTTTTACATAAAAAAAAAAGTCAAAATGATCAAATACCAACTGAAGTAAGCTCTATTTGTGTGGAAAAAAAATTATTTAAATTTAGTTTGGATACAGCATTGCATGACTGCACAATTGTAATTTGAAGCAGCGCCGCATAGCAAAAAATGGCCTGGTCACGAAGGAGGGTGGGGGTAAATCCTTTGGAGGGCAAGTGGGTAATTTGAGTGCTAAACTTTGTACCCCCTTGCTCAGTGACGTGCTTTTACAAAGTACAAACTGGCACCTCTCTTGGCAGGTATGCTCAGTTTCACTAGTGCGACTCCAAAGTCGCATGGCAAGTCTCAGCCCATTGATTTCAATGGCACCCGTTCCAATCTATGGGACTTTGAAAATCAGCGACTTTGAAAAGGTACCTGCACTACTTTGATGCAACTTTTGATGCAACTTTGATCCAGAGAGTGTAAAGATGGATCAAAGTCGCACTCTAAATCGTTTGACTTTGGGGTCGTAATAGTGGAAACGTAAACTTAGACAGCAGCAGCCTCTAGCGCTGGATGGGAGCTTTGGATCCCAAAGATAAATTGTCTTTACAGATTCTCTTTAGCCCATGCAGACAAAGGAAAATGTTGCTGCTTTGGTAGTCTTACAAACTTTCTTGTGTTTTACTCAGACTTCGTTTTTTCAGTTCATGTAATTCTAAACCGTTATATACATGATTGTTGTCTGTGTGTGTGTATACAGTATTTATATACACATTGTGTGTAGAAAGACAGATCGACACACTGAGTGGATACAAAAGTGACTTGAAGCCAGGATCACATGGTTTCTATAAACAGTGTTACCAAGTGGTTTAGTTCAATAGCTGTGGCATTTCTTCTCTAGCTAAACAAGTTTGTCAAGTTCCCCCTTCTTGAACACGGACTACTGTAGTCCTTTGGGCATTTCATTGTGAGAGACACTTGCGCTCACACCTGTTCATAATCTGCTAAGACGAAGATGGGTTTTCTATTGTCCCTGTTCTTACAGTCCTATCTCTTTCTCTACAGTGTATCCTTGCACAGGGGGAACTGCAGGCCAATACGGTTTGAACCACCAATGCTGGACTTCCATGAACAGTAAGCATTATTGTCTGCTCTATATATTCAATTCTATATTTACATATTTGCATCTCCTATCAGTCATAAAGGTGTTTTTAATTTTAGTATGTAATAAAATGTCTTCTGTATACCAGTAATGTTTTTGAACTTTCATTTTCTTATGTTTCTAAAAACCTATTTAAAAGGACAATTTTTATAAAAAATATATTTTGGTAGCGGTGTAAGAATAATTCATAAAATTATAGTATTCGTTATACGAATGCTTCCCCATAGGCTTACACACAGAACCTGGAGGCTCCAGCCACAAAAGCACGCAATGAGTATATGGACGTATGGACTGAATAGCCATTGTAAATGGGTTCTGCAAGATACTTACAAAAGTCAACTTAAATTATCACGTTTTTAAAATGTGTTTAAAAAATAAACAGTCATTGCACCTGCTGAAGCACCCTTAGCATCGTTCCAATTTGTGTCAGTCTCTCTTTCTCTCTCACTTTTCCTGCACAGCTTCATGTAAATGTAGTGAAAATGCGGGGACAATTGATATTGTCTTTACGCTTATTTATAAACTGCATAAAGAATCAGAATACTCTATTTACTAGTGATTTTAGCTCATTTAATGTGTGGCTTATTTGTCTTTATTCCCAGTTTATATTATTAAAGCTAAGCATGGTGAGTAAAGTCCGAATAAAGCAGAGTGGCTATGACAAAGCAAATCTTAGTGAAGTTCCCTTTCATAAACTTTCTTGACAAATTGGCTCTGTAATGCTCTGGTCCCCCACAGATCTCTCCCTCTGTTAGAAAAGTCACCTATTTCTGTGTACCAACTATTTTAAAATCAAAAATCTTTATTTTTAAATACTTCAGATTACCTATCATTGAGCTGGGGTGGCTGCATTAGTTTTGGGTTTTTCAAGAACCGTTTCCGCAAGTACAGAAAGTACATGTTAATCTTGCTAGAAATACACTATCTTTGTCATGCTTGGAGCCCAACTCCAATAAAAACAAATACCCTTGCAGTTTTGAATGCATATCCCTGTATAGGTGTTCATCACAAATTAGATTTTATGTCATTTAATTTTAAAAATTGAATGAAAAAATGAAAAACTTTGCACAGAATATTATACTGTCAAATAATTTCTTTTTTTTGTTGTTTTTTTAACTGCCTTCTGTTTTCTACTCTGGTTAAACTTTCATTCGCTGGTATAATATGTTTAATTACACACGCAGATTTCCTTCCAATGAAAAGGTTGTTTAGTTTACCAGAACTTGCTGCATAAAGAATGTCTGAATACATTATTATGAGAAATGTGATTTAATGCCCATAACACACATTTTCTTGTCCTGTGTTGATAACTGATTATAGAGATTCAAATTGTAGAGATTTTATTTTACGATCACTGAGTAATTTCCCACTTCTTTGTGGAAATCAAAAGCAGATGTCAGAGTTGGGTTATATTTTTATTGCATGTTACAACACCTTCCTCTTATCGTGTTAATGTTATTATGAAATAGAGTTTTAGCAGGTTGTGTGGTATCTCTATCTTTTTGGTTAGACTGACATTATTTCAAAGTTGGCAGTGGCTTGAAATGGATGAGTAGGTAAATACATACTCTGACCTACTGCAATAAATGGCTGTCAGAAATGCGTGTAAACAAGAAGTGCCCAGGCTTACTTGAGTCAAGTATTTTTATCTAGACAGGTAGAATGCGGGATTTGTTAGAACAACTACTGCCTATTCTGATAGTTGATTCTAATCAACGTTAGTGGGTCTTATTTAACATGTCAGAAAAAAAAAAACATTCTAATTCATTGATGGACACAGCTCCTCATCTTCATTACCTTTTGGTTATACTACCCTCTACAGGAGTAGGACACTAGGTAGAAAAAGAAACTGGCTACGCTAATGGGTAGTCCCAGGGGGGGTACTCCCTCTCTCTGCTATAGTTACTCAGTTTTTTTCTGCCTAGTCAGGAGTAAGGACCTAGTTCCTTGCTCGCATCTCTGGTCCTGGTATTTTTTCCTTTTTTAGATAGAAATTTTTCGCCTGTGTTTTTTTTTTTTTTTTTTTGAGACATCTGCAATCAACTGCCAGACTGGGCAACAGGCTGGATAATCTAGATCCAGTGGTCATCCTAGTCCCCAGCGAGCGCATGCAGACCTCAGCTACACGCTAGGTTGGCCACGGCATAGCCCCACCGGACTTGACTGGCCTGCAAGTTAAACGCCTCGCGAGGACGCATACGACCGGGTCTCGGCCCTAGTCACAGTGTTCCTCCTGGCCGACTGCCCGCGGATGACCTCTTTTTGCGAGTCGAGTCTCCTATTGCTCTGGTGGAAAACCTGGAGATCCCCATACGAACTCTGCAGGAGTTTGGCTGGATTCTGAATTTTTAAGCTAGACTGTCTGGGTCTGACTCTGGACTCGGCCTTAGCCAGAGTGTTCCTTCCTCTGAATAAACTCCAGAAATTGCAGGCTGCAATTTGTCTCCTGCTGCCCAGCAGATGGTCATCCCTCCGGACTTGCATGCGGCTGTTGGGCCTGATGGTGTCTACCTTCGAGGTGGTTTCGTTTGCACAGTTTTATACGAAAATTGATAAGACTTTTATGTCTGAGACTGTTCTTCCCTCAGACACTGTGGTAAATGGTGTTTGTTGTGTGTGTGTGTTTCTATTTAATTTTAATGCATACTCTGTAACCTTCGACTATCCACTGGATTGTTCAAGGAAATGGTCCTGTGAAAGTGGAAGAGTTACTGTTTGCTGTAAAATCCTTGCCATTCATTAGGTAACACTTTACTATGATGTGATTTCGTTCACACATCTGTCAATACCCTGTGTTTAAGTAGGATTTAGGCAGTGTTTTTAATGCCTCAAAACTGCCATTCATTGCCTGCCAGGAATATTATACTGAGCACCACACAGTGTAGTACACACAGGTGTCAGTAGTATTGTGTTAAAAATTAAGCAGAATGTAGCTTTCAGGAGGCATCGCCGCACATCAGCCTCCTGAATTGATTTTATTGGTAGGACACTGTAACTGCACCTTAACCACACTTTAAAGCATTTAAGGTGCAAAAATGAAAAATGTAATAAATGTTAGCTAGGTGCTGGGGAGAGGCAGTGGAGTTTCCTGTATCCCAGAATGCACTGGGAAATGATAGCGAACTACGACAGAGCAGCTTCAGCCACTTCCTGCTTGCACATAGTAGACGTGTGCTCCTATGTGCTTGCAAAAGCATCAAGCCAGCCAGCAATACTAGCATTGCTAGGAAGGAGCAGAGGCATTAAGCATTATTACCCATGGTAAAGCTTTTTGTGCCAGCAAGTGTCATGAAGGCGAATAATAATAATGTATCAGTACTCATGTGGTCATTGGGCTGATTCAATACCTGATATTAAGACTGATATCAGCTATGTAATCTGCTCCCTGCCAATCACAAGGCAGGGGGACTTGGTAGGGTAATTGTCTTCAGAAGTGGCAATAAAGAGAATACTTGGAAATTGATCTACTGTAAAGTTAGACGACGTTCTGGCGACACAGGATACCTCGTATCCATTGTGGCTCGCATCATTCTGGGTCTAACCATCTCAAGAAGGGCATCAAAGAAGGACACCTTCATGCAAGTATTATGAAAGAACTTTTGGGGGTGTGCATACAATTTGTGGTAGAGAGTATAGAAATGCCCCTGGAAATTCTCAGTGAGACAC
Source organism: Pelophylax lessonae (assembly GCF_965119305.1). NCBI lineage: Eukaryota > Metazoa > Chordata > Amphibia > Anura > Ranidae > Pelophylax > Pelophylax lessonae. Next base: position 454,998,115 of record NC_138769.1, read on the forward strand.
TGGGATGCATCAAATATCAGGCCAACTCCCTCATTTTCTGCAGGGCCATTCTTTCAATGATCTTCTTGAACTGGACCAGGCCAAATAAATCCACCTTGTAGAGGATTCACAAAAGTGCCTGCTATCACACCACACAACCTAACCAGTCCTTAACCTCCTCCCGAAGTTTTGCAAGGTTAAGGTAGAAGAACCGCACTCAGGTAGGTAGAAGCAAATCAAAGCAAAAATGGTTTATTCTTCAAATGAATAAATGAACAGACAGTGCGATGGGGAACAGATGTCCAGGTTGACGCGTTTCACGGCTCACATGGCCGCTTAGTCATAACCTTTTTGTCGTTCTGAGTGGACATCAAGGAACATCCCTCAGAACGAGTGCCTGCATCGCGGCCCGATCTTATGATGGCTGTGCTCACAGGACACAGCCAAGATGAAAACGAGATATGGGCGCTGTGATTGGCGCAGTCACGTGAGCGCCGGGAGGTGCTCTGATGTAAGGTAGAAATCCGCATAGGTTTTATGAAATGCATGCATTTGGACACATGTCCTTATTTAACTGAGGGGATTGTATGCCCGTATCATAGTGGCTTTACAACCACTTTAAAGCTGAACTCCACACATGGATTTTTTTGCATTGTTACATTGGCCCAGCTTTCAAGTGCCAGTTGAGAATCGCTGTACAAGTTGCCACTACTACAGTTATTGCTGGTCCTGTTCCTATGCTTTGCTACACAGTAACCACAGGGCTTGCTTCCTCACCCAGTACAGGTGCTGTTCACAGAATGCCTTGAAAAAGTCTTTCACCTCAACCAATCAGAGACCCCCTGTTGCTACTATGCAACAGGGCATTTACTTGGCATGGGTCCTGGAAGTCCCGGTGATTGCTGTAGTAGTAGTAGCAACTAACTACAGGGGTTTTCTGCTTCCACAGTGGTCCCACAGGTATGGCATATGCATGCTTACACTGGTGGAAGTTGGGCTATGCAATAAAATCCATACCTGGAGTTGAGCTTTAAAATACATTCGGTTAACGTAAGAATTAAATACATAGTGCAACCTTCTAGATCATAATTTACCTTTTTGATCTAAAATGTGCTGCCTCTTAATACAGGGAGAATTCGTATTCCTAATATTATTTGCCCAAGATCATTATTCAGTTGAGTACCATCCTGTATTAACCCTTCATTGTCAGGCAGTTTTTCAGTTTTCTGTGATAGTTTGAGAGTCCCTCATTCATGCAATACTGTTCCCAAATACATTGTATACCCTTTTTAATACTGTTTTTTAAAGGTATTTTTTTTTTTACTATAAAAAAAAAAAAAAAAAAAAAAACATTTTGGTCATCACAGTGATCACAAGGCACCAAGCTGCTCTGATTGGCCTAGTACACAGTCTCTGTATAATGAGGGCTCTGTACACTTTGATTGGCAGGCACAACAGCCACACGATGTCTGTTTATCTAGTGCCATTTATACATAGGACTGAGTAAATAACTGTCCACTAAAATTCCACACCGCACTCTTAAGCGGTTAAACCTTTATAATAGAGGCATGTTATGTTCTTGTGACTTCAGTCAAAAAAGCTATTGGGATTGTTTGCAGAACTAACATGGATTGGCTTGGCATGCAGCTTTTACCCCATGTCTTTTGATTTAAAAATTCAGAACCTTTTCCTGTATTTTTGTGGACTGTGTACAACACAATGAGCCCAATTGAAAACTATGAATTTTCTTGTTTCCAGAAAACCTATATTGTTCTAGGAGTTTAGAACTGTTGTGCAAGAATAAATCTTTTATTTTCAAATAGTAAATCAGTAGCATAATTCAAATATTACACGATGGCAAAGTTTTGAACACAACACTCTCTCAAGCCCTGCCTGCTTTATACATTTTCCTTGCTACGGTTTACACAAATCACAAGTCATTGAATGATCGTTCAAGTGTGTGTGTGTGTGTGTGTATGTGGAGTTCCAACCAGCTTACTATTATTTCAAGCCGTGTACTAGTTTACATTTAATATAAAGCAATACATTTAGCATGTATAGCGTTGGTGCAGGGATCATGGTATTAGCCTTGTCTGTGGGAATGCAGGTGGTAAGTATTTTATTATTTATACTTCTTGTTATAGCAGATTTTGCTGCCAGCTACCTATTTAAAGCTTGTTGGCGTACGGGTAATCTATGGCATGGGGCACAAGTAAGGCATTGTCTAAAGCTCCAGGACAAGTTTGTTCAGTAAACACACATATTTAATCATAGTTAAAAGCTTCCATGGGCAAAATCATTATCTTTAGATCTGTATAACGTAATCCTGTCATGAGATAAATGTGAATGCTGTCACTGCTAGCCCCAATCATTTATTTAATTTTCCCAAAAGATTTAGGAAACTATATCGCATTCCTGGGTTGATGACTAACAAATTATTAAACAAGCCTGGCAAACTAGCAATTTCAAAATTTCATTGCTTGTAATGGCTGTAACATAGATCTTTGGGGTCCATTCCCACCAGCCCAGTCTGCTGCAGTGCCTTAAAAACACATATATTTGTTTTCACATTGATGCACGTTGAGGTAGGGCAGTTTTTGGAATAGACTGCCCAACGCACCACAACTGATGAAAAGATGTGCATGGGTAAAGCAGTATAGCCTATCAAATGGATCTCAAAGCTGATTAGACAAATGAAACGTGGTTGGTTGCTGATGACGTGGTCATTATGGTCTTTAAATGCTGGCAGTTCAGCTAAAGTTTTTTTTTTTTTTTTTTTTTTTTTTGGTAAGACACACCAGAAACCTCTCTATCGTTTTTAACTTAGGTCACAGTGTGACTGGGGACCTCAGTTCTCCAGGAAATGGAACACTAGGAGGCTACCCCCCCCCCCCCCCCCCCCTTTGGATCTAATACTATGTAAATCGCACTTTAGCAGACACGGCAGGCATTGCAGTTCTGATACATGGGGATTGTCAGGAACTAGGCTGTCGCATTAGTTAGTGAGTGTCTCCCTTTCACAATATCAGCAGGACCGATTCTGGCTCAGCAGCAGTATTCTGTTTTTACTCGTTCAAGGCTACCTTCTTCTGGTACCTTTTTGGATTTAAAGTAGGATTTTTCAGTTTGCCTTATGCACGGTGCGAGGTTAACTGGCATATAGGATTTTATGATAGGATGACCATAAGCTGCCTAGGACTATATCACCACCAGAGCTGCCTTATGAGTTTCCCCTGCCATCCATTCTAGGGTTAGAAGAATTTCCAAATGAAATGCAAAATTTTCCATAGTTCGTGATAATTTGGGGAGCCATGTTATCTGCTGGTGTTGGTCCACTGTTATCAAGTCCAAAGTCCGCGTAGCCCTCTACCAGGAAATTCCAGGATACTTCATGCTTTAGGCTCCATGTACACGGGACGTTGTTAAAAGTCCCTTTTGAATGCTGGAATTTTTAGGACGTTTGAAACGTCCGTTCAGTCGCGTTTGTACCCGCGTTTAGCGGGCGTTTAGCAGCGTTTGCGGGCGTTTGCGTTTAGAAGCGTTCCTAGAGGTCAAAAAAATTATTCCCCTTTAAAATGGAAAAACGCGAACGCTAAACGCGGGTCATCGCGTTCTGATGCGTTTGAAACGCCGGGAAACACACGTTCGAACGCAAATAATTGCGTTCTAAAAACAGTCCCTGAACGCAACTGCCTGCAAATGACTGTAAACGACCTGGTGTACATGGACAGATAAGATAAAATGTAGATGGGTTCAGGGGCTTCTGAAAAAAACGCCCAACTGCTCCTAAACGGCCATTTCCAGCGTCCCGTGTACATGGAGCCTTACTCTGCTGATCAGCTTTATTGAGATGCTGATTTCATTTTCCCGTAGGAGTTGGCACCTGCCCAGCCTCATCTTTTATACTGTACCAAACAATTCTGTGATAAAAGGAGGGTTTTCACAGCAACAAATCACTCTGGTTAATGGTGCCACATCCCTATATTCAATATGAAAGAAAGCACTTCCCCTAAGGGTTTGGGACTTTTAAGGCACTGAAGATGTCCATGAAAGTATTTATGAAAAATCATACATTTTACTTACACATCGTGGAAAAACATAACCCATATAAAAACAGCAAACAATTGATCATGAAAATATCAATACACAGTGATCTATTGCAGCATTATTGTACCCAACGCGTTTCAAAGCTTTTGTGTGCTTCTTCAGGGGTTTATATTATTGTTACATGCAATTTCTAGAACAGAGTGATACAGTAATTAGTATACATGTTAGAGTATTACAGTGAATTACAAATCATCCATAATCGGAAAACGATTGTGTCGTTGATCAGATTATGTTTGCTCATCAGTAAAAACTATCTCAAATCTCGCTGTCAGGTCTGGGTAACATCAAAGGGCTTAGACTATTGATTTCTGGTAGTCCCCTAGAGATGACAACTAGGAGAGGCTTTTATCCCGTGGCCCAAGGCAGTATAGGTGACTGAAGCCCATGCAACAGCAAGAAGCCCTGTTAAGAGATGGTAGAAGGGAATTCCGAAAACTTTTTGCTAGTAATCTAGGAGAGACGACTTCCCAGAGCCGAAAGTAGTGCATATCAATTGTGTGATATTAAATAACTAAATATGAGTGCAAGGAGTATAGAGACTGAGATTATACTAGTTGGATCATAGGAACATGGCCTTAGGGGTAGCAGAGCAGATAGGTGAACTGCTATGCCTTGTGAGATAGTTCTCCCAGAGCAAATATCACACAAGTATATCTAGGAGAAAAAATTGGAAAGGGTCCATATTCCCAAAAGATTAGACACTCTAGAACAGAGTGTCCAAGAGCTTTCACAGAGGTACCGTTCATTAGACTAGATCTGGCTCATTACCTTCACAGATGTCAGGTTCCACGACGCAATGAGTGACCACACACCAGGAATGGCGAGGTAATAATACTCACTTATAGGTCTGTTTAAATACCCCAGGTACACTTAGTAGAATGGAAACAGCTGGTGCGAACAGTCACACATAATTAGCCTGCTTCTCTTCCGACAGCGCTCTGAACAGGCTTCCTGAGACGCCCGGGCTCGGCGCCATCCCCCGAGAAAACCCATCTAGTAGATCAGTACTATCATAAGTAATGCAATAATGCACACTAGCGTGTCAAAATGTGGATATTGTAGATCCAAAATAATTGTTACCAAACACTAAATTATGTGTCCCAAACCTGCAAACAAGTCAGACAGATGAAATATGAAATGCATAATACAGTACCACATATACAGCAAGGAATGTCGGCTAACGATTACTTGCATTACTAATGATAGTACTGTTCTTCTAGTTGGGTTTCCCATTAATTGCCCTGTGGTATGTATGGGGACCCGACACGGAAAGGGCCTCGCTTCCCCAGCGTGGGCCCTTAGACTGGGCTGCTTTTCTTGTTCCATCTGGACCCTGCTTGGGTCCCACTGCACGCCCAGTCCCCTTGTCTCCCGATGTGGAACGCACATCGGAAATTACTTCTGTGCCGGTGGGACGCAGAGGCTGGACATCATTCCAACGTGAGATTTTGCGATCCCGCACATGCGCGCGGGGTTTGGCACTGAGTCCCGGCATCTCAGGAAGCCCATTCGGTGCGCTGTTGTAAGAGAAGCTGTGGGGCAAGCTAATTGTGTGTGGCTGTTCGCATCAGTTGTTTCCATTCTACTAAGTGTACCTGGGGTATTTAAACAGACCTATAAGTGAGTATTATCACCTCGCCATTCCTGGTGTGTGGTCACCCGTTGCGACCAGGAACCTGACCTCTGTGAAGGTAATGAGCCAGATCTAGTCTAATGAACCTCTGTAAAAGCTCTTGGACACCCTGTTCTAGAGTTTCTAATCTTTTGGGAATATGGACCCTTTCCTATTTTTTCTCCTAGATATACTTTTGTGTGATATTTGCTCTGTGAGAACTATCTCACAAGGCATCGCAGTTCACCTATCTGCTCTGCTACCCCTAAGGCCATGTACCTATGATCCAACTAGTATAATCTCAGTCTCTATACTCCTTGCACTCATATTTAGTTATTTAATATCACACAATTGATATGCACTACTTTCGGCTCTGGGAAGTTGTCTTTCCTAGAATACTAGCAAAAAGTTTTGGGAATTCCCTTCTATCTCAACAGGGCTCCTTGCTGTTGCATGGGCTTCAGTCGCCTATACTGCCTTGGGCCACGGGATAAAAGCCTCTCCTAGTTGTCATATCTTGGGGACTACTGGCAATCAATAGTCTAAGCCCTTTGATGTTATCCAGACCTGACAGCGGGATTTGAGACGGTTGTTTTTTACTGATGAGCAAAACATAATCTGATCAATGACACAGATGATGTAAGTTTTCCGATTAGGGATGATTTGTAATTCACTGTAATACTCTAACATGTATACTAATTACTGTATCACTCTGTTCTAGAAATTGCATGTAGCAATAATATAAACCCCTGAAGAAGCACACACAAGCTTTAAAAATCGTTGGGTACGATAATGCTGCAATAGATTATTACTCTTGTGTATTGATATTTTCATTATCAATTGTTTGCTATTTTTAGAAGTGTTATGTTTTTCCACGGTGTGTCAGTAAAATGTATGATTTCTCTTACGTCCTCTGACAGTCGCCGCCCACTCATACAGTCTTCACCAATGGGTATTGACCTCTTATCCATAGGAGCAAACTAGGCTAAAGACTTGTTAGAAACAAAGCAATTTACATACACACCTGTAGGGGGCTGTCCTTCTGGTCCAATACCCCCCTGCTATCAGCATTCCCAACTCAGTTTGTCTTCTGCCTAGTTAGGAGTAAGATAGGCTATCCCTGTGCTGGAGCTACGGTCTCAGCCTTTCTTCTGTTTCATTACTTTTATTTTATGCAAAAGTGTTTTCTTTGCACTACTAGCTTTTTATTTGTTTCTGCGCTTAGTTAGTCGGATCTTCGGAAGACTACAGTGTTTGCGGAGCTGGGAATTGGACTGGTTGTCCTGGTGTCCTAGGAGAGAGAACCTTATGGAATCCCAGCCCGCCATCAAGCGTTTAGCAGGCTATGCGTATGCCCTGGCCTCGCAAACGACCTGTCTCTGTCCTCACGGACAAAAGCCCACGAGATGGCCACCTCGCTAGGACGCCTCAACCGCGGTTCCATGTGTTGCTAGAGTCCTGTTTGGCTGACTGCACCCCTGCCACCTGGGGTGGGAGGCTTCCCGTCGCAGAGAGGCGCCCACGCCATCATGGAACGGTGAGTACATTCTGTGTGGGGCCTCTGTCTGGGAATACAGTCTGCTGTGTCTGTGCTCTCCCCTCATGTCTGTGTGTCTGGAGCTCGCATTCCTCCTGGTCCCTGCGGGGGCACTACCGCATCCAGGACGCTCTGTGGGGGGTTGTGGGGGTCCCTAAACCATATGGCACTGTTACTGTGTTTTTACTGGGGTACAGGCATGTGTGGGCAGCCCGCAGCGGTGAAAAACCGCGGGGCCGCCATTTTGGGTATGGGCGGCTGCTCTGGCTTCACTATGGGCACTTCAGCAGCCATTTCCTATTGTAGTGTATCGCGCCCTTCGGGCGCCATCTTGTGTGTGGCGGCTTTATTTATACATGTGTTCGGCGGCCATTTTCCCAGAGCCTCCCATTGATTTTCTATGGGCAGCCATTTTTCCTTGGCCAGAGTCCTGTTTAGCCTCTAGCAGTGTGACATCACTTCCTTTCCTCATGCAGAGAGATCGTCCGCAAGCGTGGTAACACTCCTGGGGGTCTTTTATTGCTGTTTTTTGGGGGATATCTCCTGGCTATCAGTTTTATTCCTACCTGTGGGGTATTTTAGTTTTTTCCCTATTACAGTACATTGCGGTGGGATCGCCGCTATTGCGATTTAAAGGGCCAGCACCATAAAAGCTTTTATGGAGTCTCAGGACCGCAAATTCCCCCCAGCTTTGGTGGATGATTCAGGTACATCTGGATCCTCTGCGATTACTGCTGCACTTTCAACTTTAGCATCCAAAGTGGATCTATTGATGTCTGAACAGGATTCTAGAAAGAGGCCTAGGCTTTCTCTCTCCTCTGATTCAGAGTCTGATATGGTTGCCGTAGATAGTGTACCCACTGAGGGGTCTCAGTCCTCTCACTCGGAGGGGGAGGCGGAGGATGAGGAGGGGGATGATTCCCCCCCTGGGACGGCCAGAGAACGTGCTGCTATGTCTGCGCATATTACCGCTGTTAAGGATGCACTACATTTAGAGGATGAGCCCAACCCGCCGGGTAAGCGGTCTTCCTTTGGGACCTGTAGAACCCAGAAGGCGGCACAAGTGTTTCCTTGTCCCGCAGAGTTTCACGAAATGGTGAACGAACAATGGCGCAATTTGAAGCACCCTTTTGTGGTTCCAAAACGGTTTAAACTTCGTTATCCCTTTGCGTCTTCTAAGGATTCACGCTGGTCTGTGGCCCCTGAGGTGGTTCACACGGTGTCCAGATTGAACAAGGCCACTAATATGCCCACGGGGGATTCTCCGGTGTTCAGGGACCCTACGGATAGGCGGATGGAATCTCTAGCTTGCCACTCCTATATGGTGGCGGGTTCCATGATGAAACCTATTTTCGCCTCAGTGATGGTCTCTCAGGCTGTGGCCGATTGGGCCAAGGTGCTCAGACGCACCCTTGTGGCTGATTCCGCCCCTCCTACTACTCTGGAGATGGTGGACCAGATTATTCAGGCTGTTCTGTACCTGTGTGACGCGGCCTTGGATGAGGCCCCTTTAGCCATACAACTATCTGCTGTCACGGTGATAACCCGTCGTTTGGTATGGCTGAAGAGCTGGTTGGCTGACCAGACTTCCAGGAAGACTGTTTCTGACATCCCTTATGCGGGGACTCGCCTTTTTGGGGACTTTCTGGACAAATTGGTTAAAGAAGTCACTGGGGGCAAGAGCACTCTGCTGCCCCAGAATCCCAAGGGTAGGTTTTTCCCCGGTAAGCGGGGCCCTTCCTTTAAACCAAATCAGGGGTCCTTTCGTGCCTTCAAGGCACAAGACCAGGGCAAATCCTTTAAAGGCCAAGGTGGCAAAAGAAAGCCCTGGGCGGGCAAGCCAAAATCTGGCAATGCGGGCATGGCGGGCCCGTCCACCCCGACCTTAAGGGACGCCCTCGCCCGTACCAGGGGTGGGGGGACGTCTGCGTGGTTTTCTCGAACCTTGGCTGCTCCGGATTCCGGACAGGTGGGTTCAGTAAATCATTCGATCAGGTTACAAGATCGAATTCCTTTCATGTCCGGCGGATAGATTCTTTCCCTCAAATCTTCCTTTGACCCCAGATCGTTTACACGATCTTCAACGGGCAGTTAAGGATCTCCTCGCCCAGTGGGTAATCGTCCCGGTGCCACATCGGGACAGATTTTGGGGGTTTTACTCGAATCTGTTCACTGTGCCCAGAAAGGAGGGCAAGGTACGTCCGATTCTGGACTTGAAGGCTCTGAACCGCTTCGTGCGGGCTCAAAAATTCCACATTTAATCCCTCCGTTCGGTGGTAGCCTCCCTGAGCCTGGGAGATTTCCTGGCTTCCATCGACCTCAAAGATGCGTATCTACACATCCCCATATTCGAGGGTCATCAGAGATACCTCCGCTTTGCAATTGCGTTTTTGGCGGCGATCGCTCCAGCCTCATGATAAGCACTGCAGGATCTCTGCCTTTACTTCCTCCTCCGGCGGCCATTTTTTTGTAGCCTTTCATAGGCTTTATAGGAGCGGCCTTGATTGCATCACTTCCTTTTCCCTGGGCACACCGATCGATACAGCAGCAGCAGTGATCTCTCCAGGTTTTACCCTCTTTATTCCTGTATTCCTTGCCTGAATTTGTACTTTTCCCTGTGGGGGTCGGCTTGTGCTGGTGTGTGTGTGCGGTGGGCTGCGCTCGCCGCGCGTTTAAAGGGGCAGTTACCCTTTTTTATCCTGCAAACTTTTGGGGGCATGGATTCTCAGGAAAGCAAATTTCCTCACACTTTACTGGGAGGCCAAGGGGCTGCTGCTGTTTCCCCTGAGGGGGGCGATTTGGCCACCATTGTGGCTAACCTGGCTGCTCAGGTACAGATGCTTGTGGCTGCTCAATTCACAAAACGGCCCAGAGTTTCAATCTCCTCTGATTCAGAGGGCGATGGTGATGGGGCTGCTATGGCTGGGGTCCCCTTATCGGGGTCCCGTTCGTCCCTGGACTTTGCAGGGTCGGAAGGGGAGGCAGAGGTTGAAGGGGTTGATGATTCCCCCCCTGGCTCGTCTGAAGAGCTTGCAATCATGGATGAATTGGTTGCTTCTATCAAACGCTGCATTTACAGGATGAACCGTGTCCGCCTGCCGTTCTGGCTTCTTATGGGACATAGCGGAGACGCAAAACATCGCAGGTTTTTCCTTGCACTGAGGATTTTCAGCGTGCTGTTAGTGAACAATGGCGCAATCTAAAAAAGCCTTTTGCTGTGCCAAGTAGGTTCAAGCTGCGTTATCCTTTCACGCCTGCCACTGATGAACGCTGGTGTGTACCACCTCCGGTGGATCAAGCGGTGGCGGTTTTGAATAAATCCACTGCGATTTCGGCAGAGGATACCCCGGTGTTCCGGGACCCTACGGACAGGAGACTGGAGTCTCTTGCCCGCCATACTTACTCGGTTACCGGTTCCATGCTAAAAGCTATTTTTGCTTCCCTTATGGCAGCTCAGGCTGTTGCGGATTGGACGCAGGTACTCAGGCGCGTCCTGGTGGCTGATTCTGCCCCGCCGACAACATTGGCTATGGTGGATCAGATTCATCAGGGTGTCATGTATTTGTGTGATGCGGAATTAGATGTAATTCCTTTGGCTGCACGTGTGCACAGCGTGGCGGTGTTGACACGCCGTTTGATTTGGCTGAAATGTTGGTCTGTGGACCAATCTTCTCGCAAGACTTTGGCTAATTTGCCCTATACGGGATCTCGCCTTTTTGGCGACTCACTGGATACGCTGATTAAGGGGATCTCTGGGGGTAAGAGCACGCTCTTGCCCCAATCTCACAAGGCTAAGGGTGCTCAAGGTAAGAAGCATGCTTAGTTTAGGCCCTCTCAGGGGTCCTTTCGTGCCTTTCGGTCGCACTATAAGGGCAAGCCCTTCAAGGGTCAAGGCTCCCAAAAGAAACCGTGGGCAGGTAAGCAGAAGTCCGGCCAGTCCGGGTCCACTGCCCATAACAACGCGGCCTGAAGGGACGCCCTCACCCAGTTCTGGGGTGGGGGGACGTTTGCTCGGTTTTCTTCATCCCTAGCTGGCCCGCGTTCGGGACAGGTGGGTTCAGGAGATCGTTCGGTCCGGGTACAAGATCGAGTTCCTGTCTCGGCCGGCGAACAGGTTTTTTACCTCAAATCTTCAACTGTCTCCGGAGCGTTTGCGGGATCTGCACCTGGCGGTGCGGGACCTGCGGGCTCAGGGAGTGGTGGTTCCGGTGCCTCTTCGGGACAGATTTCGGGGGTTTTATTCAAATCTGTTCACTGTGCCCAGAAAGGAGGGCAAGGTACGTCCGATTCTGGACTTGAAAGCTCTGAACCGCTTTGTGCGGGTTCTCAAGTTCCGCATAGAATCCCTGCGCTCGGTGGTGGCTGCTCTAGTTCCGGGAGAATTCATGGCATCCATTGACTTGAAGGATGCGTATCTTCACATCCCCATTTTCGAGGGTCACCAGAGGTACCTTCGATTCGCCATTGCGGAGGATCATTACCAATTCGTGGCGTTACCCTTCGGTCTCGCTTTGGCTCCGCGGGTGTTCTCCAAGGTGCTTGCACCGGTTCTGGCCTTATTGAGAGCCCAGGGTATCTCAATCCTGGGGTATCTGGACGACATTTTGGTTCGGTCTGCGACCAGTCAGGGTCTGGTGAAGGACCTGTCCGTCACGATGCAGACTCTGCAGGAGTTTGGTTGGACGATAAACTTCCCAAAATCGACGCTGTGCCTGTCGATTCGTCTTCCCTATCTGGGAATGATCCTGGACTCTGTTCAGGCGAAGGTCTTCCTTCCGGAGGACAAGCTCAGGACACTTCAGGACGAAGTCAGGTCCCTTCGGGACGTTCCGTGCTCATCCCTCCAGACGGGCATGCGGTGTCTCGGCTTTCGAGGCGATGGTCTCGGCTTTAGAGGCGATTCCCTTTGCCCAGTTTCACACGATGGGTCTCCAGGTGGAGATCCTGTCCAGGTGGGACGGGCGACCACAATCTCTGGATCTTCAGATCTCGTTGAGTCCTCGCACCAGAAGGGATCTTCTGTGGTGGCTCCAGTCCCCGGCGGTGTCGGGGGGGCAAGTCTTTTCGTCTGCTTTCATGGACGGTGATCACCACGGATGCCAGCCTGTCGGGCTGGGGTGGTGTTCTGGGCGTTCTGTCCGCCCAGGGTACTTGGCCGGAGGGGGAATCCTCCCTTCCGATCAACATTCTGGAATTGCGGGCGATAAATCTCTGCCTTCGACGTTGGACGGACAGGCTTCAGGGCCGTCCGGTTCGGGTGCAGACGGACAATGCCACAGCGGTGGCCTACATCAACCACCAAGGGGACAACCACCGAGCGGCTCGGGAAGTGGCCGATATTCTGTCCTGGGCAGAGACGCACGTCCCGGCGATCACGGCGGTTCACATTCCGGGGGTGGAGAACTGGTAAGCGGATTATCTGAGTCGCCAGTCTCTGGACCAGGGGGAATGGTCGCTCCACCCGGATGTCTTCCAGATGTTGTGCGCGAAGTGGGGTCTCCCAGATGTGGACCTGTTCGCGTCTCGTTTGAACAACAAGGTGGAAAGGTTCGTGGCAAGGACGCGCGATCCTCGGGCAGATGCGTCAGACGCGTTAGTGGCTCCGTGGCATCAGTATCGACTGATGTATGCATTCCCACCGATTCAGTTGCTATCCAGGTTCCTTCGCAGGTTGTCCTCGGAACCGAAAACGGTGATTCTGGTGGCGCCAGACTGGCCCCGCCGGTCTTGGTACGCAGACCTCGTGAATTTGGCGGTCGACGCTCCATGGTGTCTGCCTCTTCGAGAAGATCTTCTGTCTCAAGGACCGATATTCCATCCTGCTTTAGTCGCTGGCTTTGACGGCCTGGCTGTTGAAACTGAGGTCCTGAAGGATAGGGGTCTCTCCCCGGAGGTCATTCATACTTTGATCAATGCTAGAAAGGCCTCTTCGGGGAAGATTTACTACCGTACTTGGAAGGCATATTTTGCCTGGTGTGAGTCCAGGGGGTTTTCCCCCCGCTCATACTCGTTGTCTCGGGTGTTGTCTTTCCTTCAAACGGGTGTGGACCAGCGTTTGGCGTTGGCCACGATTAAGGGTCAGATTTCTGCACTGGCCGTTCTCTTTCAACGCCCTGTGGCGTCTAATTCTCTGGTTGGCACTTTTGTCCAAGGGGTGCGACACCTGGTCCCTCCTCGGAGGGAGCCTTTGCCTCCGTGGGACTTGAACCTTGTTCTGTCCGTGTTACAACATGCTCCCTTTGAGAAGATCAGGGAGATCTCATTGCCTCTGTTGTCTAAGAAGGTCGCCTTTTTGGTGGCGATCACTTCGGCTCGCAGAGTGTCGGAGCTGGCAGCTTTGTCCTGCAGGTCTCCGTATCTGGTGCTTCACTTAGATAAGGTGGTCTTGCGACCTAATCCTTCTTTTCTTCCAAAAAGGATCTCGGAATTTCACCTCAATGAGGACATTGTCTTGCCTTCACTTTGCGCGAAGCCTAAGCATCCGAAGGAGGTGGCCTTACATTCCTTGGATGTTGTTCGGGCGATCAGGGTTTACCTGTCATCGACAAAATCCTTTCGCAAGACGGATTCTTTGTCCTTCCTGAGGGACCTCGGAAGGGCATGGCGGCGTCGGCTTCTACCATCGCCAAATGGATCAGACAGACCATTGAGCAGGCCTATGCTTTGAAGGGAAAAGTTCCCCCTATGCCTGTGAAGGCGCACTCTACCAGATCTCTAAGTACGTCTTGGGCCTGTCATCATCGGGCTTCTGTGGCCCAGGTGTGTAAGGCGGCGACTTGGTCGTCCGTTCACACCTTCTCAAAGTTCTACAAAGTGGATGTTCAGGCATCGGCAGATGCTTCCTTTGGCCGCAAGGTTCTTAGTGCGGCAGTACCTTAGGGTCCCTTGTTTTTGGGCCCTTGGCTGTTTGGGATGTTTTTATCCCTGGGTTATTTGTTCTTCCTGGGTTGTTGCTCCTGTTGAGCAAAGTTTTATTCATGCTGCCCAGCTGGTTTCCTTCCTTTGGTAAGGTTACTTTCTCTGATGTGGGTCCGGTGTTGCCTTAGGCGCGGCTGCGTTTCCCACCCCTCATGTATGCACTGCCTTGGGATGTCCCCATTGTGACGAATATGGAGAGGTGGCGACTGTCGGAGGATGTAAGAGAAAACGGAATTTTTGTAAAATCTTACCTGTAAAATTCCTTTCTCTGAGTCCTCCGACAGTCGCCGCCCCCGCCCCTCTTTTGGGGTTTATGTACTCTACTGCTATTCTACTGAAACTGAGGTATGGATACAGGAAGCAGGAGGGTATTGACTGAGGGGACCACCCCCTGGGGGTGGGATATGCTAAAAGCTTTAATATTGACATATTCTGTTGCCTAGCTACTCCTACGGAGCAACTGTCGCGACTTGCGACTGTCGGAGGACTCAGAGAAAGGAATTTTACAGGTAAGATTTTACAAAAATTCTGTTTTTTTGTAAAATCTTACCGTAAAATTCCTTTCTCTGAGTCCTCTGACAGTCGCCGCCCCCGCCCCTCTTGTGGGGTTCTTTTGGACTTTAACTGCTTGCTACCAAAATGAGTTGGGAATGCTGATAGCAGGGGGGTATTGGACCAGAGGGACAGCCCCCTACAGCTGTGTGTCTGTAAATTGCTTTGTTTATAACAAGTCTTATGCCTAGCTTGCTCCTATGGATAAGAGGTGGTGAGGACTGTCGGAGGATTTAGAGAAAGGAATTTTACAGTAAGATTTTACAAAAATTCTAATTTTTCATGAATACTTTCGTGGACATCTTCAGTGCCTTAAAAGTCCCAAACCCTTAGGGGAAGTTCTTTCTTTCATAACAATTGTGTTTTTGTGCACTAAAATTTACTTTATTTTAACTTTTTTTTTTTTTTTCCGAAAATATGGGTTTGCTAAACCTGTGCACTAATGTCATGTGACATAAAAATTGCAACCGGCCACTATTTTATTTTCCAGGATTTCTGGAAAATATCTAAAATTTGAGGGTTTTAGCTAATATACGGGTCTACAATGTACATATTGATATTAAATATAAATGGCACTGAGACTAAAGTGAGCAGACCGCTGAGGTCACGGAGCAGGTCCAGGCTCAGGAAATATTGCGACAATATGAACCACCCACATGCGTGGACCGGCACCCAGCTCAGCCTCTCAGGGAGCTGCTAAGAGGCTGAGCTGGCCACCCCCTACCCCCCTCCACAGCTCAGCGCTCCCTCCCAGTGAGCATTGGGGGGGGGAGTGACTGAGTGACTGACCCTCACCAGCTCTCTGCTCAGGATGCTCTGAGAACCAAGCGATCGGCAGTGTTTAATCGCACTGCTCTTAGCCTTAGAGCTGGCGGGGGACAGATGCTGTATCCACCTAGGTAAGTATGATTCTACAATAAAACATTTTAACCTTCTCCCCACCTGGCCACTGCATATAAATGGCTGGGTGGGAGCTTCCTTCCTGAACGTCCTTCAGAAGGAGCGAGAAAAGGGGAATGGTCTGACACTGGCAATTGTGTGCACCTCCATCCCTGATTCAAATACAAAAAAAACCTAGCCCTAATGGAACTTTAAATGAGGTGTACACAATAGTCACTAATATTGGATGATAATAATATCATCCAATATTAGTGACTATTGTGTTCACCTCATTTAAAGTCCCATTAGGGCTATGGTTTTTTGTTTCAGAAGGAAGGAGATCACGCAGTGCTCTTTGATTGGCCCTCCTGATCACATGACAGCTGTGTCCAATCACATCCGTCATTTAATGTCAGCACAGCTGTTGTCATGTCGATCAGCTCTGCTTCTCCTCACACAGAGCCTGTCAGTGAGGAGAGCAGATCTGTGCTGCAAGCTGGGGGATTAGTGAGTTTAGAGCTGTTTTACTGCTTTTTACTCACTGATCACCTAGCTAGTGTCAACACCTGTCGCACATCTGTCACCGTAAAATATTCTGTTAGTGATCATCTGGCGCACATAATCTGCCACATCTGTGCGTGATCTGCTACATCTGTCTCAGGGAACATCTGCCACATCCCAGTGATTAACATCTGTCACAGGGTCTTCAAAAAATGTGATCGGTACTCAGGAAATGAAATGTGTAATTTATGCCTTTAGAACGCCTGACGGTGCTACTTGGATCTTGGGCCTCTGTATGTGGCCAGGCTGTGGAAAGTCTCACATATGTGGCATTGTCATACTCAGGAGTAGCAGAATATATTTTGGGGTGTAATTGCAAGTTTATCTATGCCATGTGTAAGAAATAACTTGTTAATATGACAATTTTGTGGGGGATCCTGATTACCCAAACTATTGTGGGCAAAAAATTGTAACTCCAAAAAACTCCCTATGCTTCTTTCTAAATACCTTGGAGTGTCTTATTTACAAAAAGGGGTGATTTGGGGGTTATTTGTACTGTCCTGACATTTTAGTGCCTCAAGAAATGAGATGGGTAGTCGGTACATCAGGACTGATCAATTGTTTTAATGATATGTAGCCTAGCTTGTAGACTTTATAACTTTCACACAAACCTATTATACACTTATCAGGATTTTTTTTTACCAAAGACATGTAGCAGAATACATTCTGGCCTAAATGTATGACAAAACAAACATTTATTGTATTTCTTTTATAACAGAAAGTAGAAAATATATATATATTTTTTTTTTCAAAATGTTCGCTCTTTTTTTGCATGTATTGCAAAAAAAAACAAAAAACCCCAGTGGTAAATAAATATTACCAAAAGAAAGCTCTATTTGTATGAACAAAATGCTAAAAAATGTAATTTGGGTACAGTGTAGCAGGACTGAATAATTATCATTCAAAGTGCGAGAGCACTGAAAGCTGAAAATGGTCTAGGAAGGAAGGGGGTGAAAGTGCCCAGTATTGAGGTGGTTAAAAAGTAGGGGAAAAAATAACACTTATCCAGTGGTAATCAGGAATGGTTTACTCGTGTGTTTGTTTCTCAGTGATGAAATGGATGAAGTGAACAGTCCTAAAATACTCACTGGGGAGAATTGAATTCACTGTGTTCTTGGCAAATCCATTATAACTTAATAACTGTAAAGTATGAGGGTGAAAGTTAATATATACGTGAAAAGGAAATGAGCATCTGCAGTGAAAGTGTAATAACATTAACTCCTACTTTTATTAATATGGCAGAGAGCAAAGTCAGCTATCGCTCAGTTTCAGTGAGTAAATCTTGTTCTCATAAATAGCATAGCTCAAAGTTCAGTATTTGCTGAATCTAGACAGATGATTATTCTCCTGAGGGAAATGTGGTCAAATACCGTTATTAGTTTTACATAACTTGTTCTGTTCACACAAGCATATCTTTTTCAGGCTGCTGTTTGTCTACCTCCTTCCTTTTTTGATTGTTGAATTTAAAAGCTCAACTGGCTTACATATGTACTCCCTTGTATGTATCCATGTCATTTTAGGTTTACTCTTCCTAGCTTGTTGTCAACGGGAAAATGCTTATGAAAGGAAAATATTTATGAAGGAATTATATGCTAACCTGATATTGAAGTTTGTTTTCGGATAAACAAAATATGAGCTAGTGGAGTTGCAATTTTCTTTTGGCTACATCTCTCTCTGTCTCTGCACCAGCCCTCCTGCTCTTTTTGAGATGATTTTCTTGTGCATTCCCAGTAAATGCAATAAAAAGTCAAAACCGTGAGTCCATAGTAAAGACAACTGCTAGGAACACCTGGGAAATTCTTAAATCTCAGTACTGGAATCATTGGTTGTTTAAAAAAAAAAAAAATGGATAATTAAACATTTGCCAGTCTGGTTTCAGGCAAGGGCCCAATGGCAACTTTTATTATTTTTTTTTTTTTTTTTTGTTTATTTTACAGGTGTGATTTTTGTGTACATTTAACTAATCCTTGTGATCATTACTCCTATTTATTGTGACAAACCTGTGTATATTTCATGTATGTACAGGCACTGGTTTATGAAATTGGGATTACTATGATAGTTTTCCATAGACACCATGTGCTTAGAAACTTAGAAAAATGACTGCTGTAGTCAAATACAAATTTTGTTCGTTTGTGTGAATTTGGAAATTTGGGGATAAGGGGAAAAAGTGCTTCAGTTACATCCAGATTAGCTAGAATTGGACAGGCAGTTGAAGGGAGTCAGATGGTCAACAAACATGATTTTAAATGATTTAATCAAGGATGATTTAAGTAAAAAAAGCAGTCTAAATCAAAGTTTATAGATAACACTGCTCAGACAGGGTACAAAGTAAAGTATTGGTGCTTTAGTACCATTCATCTGCAGATCGAAGGGATGATTTTAGATCTGAAAATTGTGTCAGTTAACCACTTCAATACCGGCCCATAGTAAATTGACGTCCTGAGTTTAAAGCTAAATACCGGTGTTATGGCAGCAGATAGCTGCCATAACCCTGGTATTTTTTTAAACTGCAGGCGATGGGCTTTCCGATAAGGGTGGTCCCAGCGGCGGATTCGCCGCAAGATCACCCTCCGGGATGGCGGAAGGGGTGCCCCCCCCTCCCGCCGCGTCCCGGTCCTTTTCCCCGCTTACCGGACCCGCCGGCAGCGGGGAAAACGATCGGGTCCCGGATCCTCACAGACAGGATGTCGAGTGAGGGCAAGCTTGCCCTCACTCGACTCTATTGTCTTGGAGGACCGGAGCGACGGCAAACATCGTTGCCGAGCAACCGGCTTAAAGGTCCCTTTTTTTTTTTTTTTTTTGTCATTTTTTTTTTTTTTTTCCATCTTTATTAGTGTACTTGTGAGATCTGAGGACTTTTTGACCCCAGATCTCACAAAAAAGAGGTCCTGTCATGCCTATTTCTATTACAAGGAATGTTTACATTCCTTGTATTAGAAATAAAAATGATCAATTTTTTTTTTTTTTAAAAAACGGTGTAAAAATAAAAAATAATAAATAAAATAAATAGTAAAAAAAAATAAATAAAAAAAATAAAGCATCCTGTCCCCGTTAGCTCGCGTGCAGAAGTGAACGCACACGGAAACCCCGCCCACATATGTAAACGGTGTTCAAACCACACATGTGAGGTATCGCCGCGATCGTTAGAGCGAGAGCAATAATTTGAGCCATAGACCTCCTCTGTAACTCTAAGATGGCAACCTGTAGAAATTTTTAAAGTGTCGCCTATGTGTCTACCAAAGTTCGTCGCCATTCCGTGAGCGTGCGCAATTTTGAAGCATGACATGTTGGGTATCTATTTACTCGGCGTAACATTATCTTTCACATTATGGAAAAAAATTGGGCTAACTTTACTGGATTCTTAGTTTTTAATTCAAAAAAGTGATTTTTTTCCAAAAAAATTGCGTTTGGAAGACCGCTGCGCAAATACGGTGTGATAAAAAATATTACAATAATCTCCATTTTATTCTCTAGGGTCTCTGCTAAAAAAAATATATAATGTTTGGGGAATCTAAGTAGTTTTCTAGCAAAAACAACTGATTTTAACTTATAAACACCAAATGTCAAAAATAGCCCTAGTAGGCAAGTGGTTAAAGAATTAGTTTCCCTTTTGAAAAAAAAATGGAAATTTTTTTTGCATGTAAAAAAAAATGTGCAATTTTTTTATTTTTCTAATGAGTTGGCAGAGCATTACAACCATGATCAGCAGATTACGGGTGCAATCTCAGACTTCGTGCATACTCTCACGATAGCTGTTTGCCCTTACATCGTATGGGCAGGCAATTTTCCTGAGAGCAGAAAGAATCCATGAACTACCAGGGTGCTCACCAGCACCATCGTAGTTCATTAAGAACTATAAGCCATGAGATGACTGGCTGTACTTGGAGGCATTTATTCACAGGAAACTGATACTGGAGCATGTTAGGTGTTCCACCCCTAAAACGGGTAGAAGATGTAGCGGGTTCCAAATGTGAACTTAGGCCTTAAAGAAAGCTGACAAGTAAAAAAAAAAAAGTTTAGCCCTTAAATTACTCTAATCCGCCCCAATCAACTCCTTATTCTCATTCTCCAACTATTATTTTCCTGCTGAGTTGAATCTTTGTTTCTATTTACTATATATTCTTAATATTTAAACTTTGTTTTTGTTAATATATTTACACATTTCCCATTTAGGCTCCGTTCACATGTAGGCGTTTTGGGGCGTTTTTGGGGAGTTTTTCTACTCTAGGATCAGCTCTCAAAACGCCCAACAAGACAAATCCTATTCATTTCAAAGGCCCCTATTCACATCTGAGCGTTTTGACGCTGTGAGCAAAACGCCCAAAGCTCAAAAAAGTACATGAGCTTATTTTTGGGCAGATTACAGGCGTTTTCCATTGGTCTCTATTCAATCTAAAAACGCCTGCACAAAAAATGCCTGTAAAAACTCCTGTAAATCGCGGTAAAATCGCGGTAGAAAAACGTGCGAAAACGCTATGCTCAGGTGTGAATGTAGCCTTAAAAAAAGCGCAGAATTGAAAATAAACACCCTTATTTCATGTGTAAATAACTTTGTATTGCTTTGTACCAACATCATAATTTTAGAGTCCTTTTAAACAGGACAAATTACAGAATAAAATGTACACTAAAATGTGACATTGCCTAAGCCGGTTGCTTCTACCCTCTCCACAGGGAGTGGGGGCAGAGCAGAGAGCCGGTGACTAAGTCACCAGCTCTCTGCTCAGGTAGCGCTGAGAACCGAGTGGTCAGCGATGTTTCATCACTGGGTTCTCAGTCTTCGAGCTGGCAGGGGACAGATGAAGCATTGGACTGATGCTGCATCCAGCTAGGTAAGTATGATTCCTCAAAAAAATAAAAACATTCTATACTTCTCTTTTAAAGTGGTTCTAAAGGCTGAAGGTTTTTTTTATTTGTTTACCTTCCTGCATTCAATGCATGAAGGTATAAAACCTTTGGTGTGCAGCTTCCCTCTTAGCCCCTCCTTGCACTCACCTGAGCTTGATCCCAATCCAGTGATGTGCACAGGAGCAGAAGTTCTCCTGGGTCTCTCCCTCCACATTGGCTTAGACACAGCTGTGGTAGCCATTGGCTCCCACTGTTGTCAACCACAACCAGTGAGGAGGGCTCAAGGGCTGGGCAGAGGTGTGCTCTGTGTGTCTCATAGTCGGATAGAGGCGGCTTAGGATCAAGCATGCATGAGTGCCTCCAAACAAGCAACTTGCTCTGGGGAGTCAGTGGGGGAAGGGGCTAGGATTGCCAGTGGTGGACCCGAGAAAAAGAAGATCCAGGTTGTAAGTATGACATTTTTTTTATTTTGCAAAAAGTGAACCCTTACAAACACTTTTAGTAATGACATAGTTATTGCCAAACAGATCCATAGCAAAAATGTAAAATCCAGTTTTTCTTTAAAAGAAGTTTTCCCAGATTTGGAACAGAACAAGCACTTCACACAGTAAGGAGGCTATAAACTCAGTAAACCAAGTCAGCCAATATTTGATTGATCTGAGAGCACACAATTTTTACAATAACCCTTTATACACAAGCAGTGGAAAATGCAACTACTTTTTGTCTTCTAACGGCATTTGTAAAAAAACAAACATTACACGTTGTAGTTGTATGCTATATTTAGTTATCAGATTTCCTGTCCGCCTTGTCTCTGTGAAAGGGTAGATCTCTCATAGATACACACAACATTAAAAACCCTTCTCTTTATAGTTATTTGGGGGACACAGAATTTAGACAATTAGGTTAAACTGATGTCTACAGGAGGATTAGGGCAAAAAATGTGACCAGCCTGATATAATAGCTTGCACTCCCGGTATGCCTAAGATTTTTTTTGCCAGTGTTCTAAAAGGGTGAATGTTTTTTTTTTTTTTTTATTTCTCTCTATTGAGAGCAGTAAACATTTAGCTATTTTTACTAGCAATTTTTTTTCTTCTCAAGAATACATCTTCTTCAGGCAAGTTTCAATTTCTTCAGAGGCCGCATCCAGACCCAGCTGGACTTAAGTTGCAGGGTCTTCCTAGAATGTGATCTTTGGGCATTGGGCTCTGCTTGTTGCACTTTACTGACCCTTGTGTACTGTTAGCCTCAGAAAACATTCCAGTTCGAGAGCGGCGACACTGTTTCTGGTGTAAAAGGGTGTATACTATAAGTGTTAGAGCATATAGCCCCCACTATACCGACACACTAGCAGCGCTGAAAAAGTCCACAACATATATGAACTAAAGTTGATAAATAAGTGTAGGAGAAACCAAAAGTTCATGCATAAAGTCCCAGTGTTATCCAAAGGATGCGAATCCTCAAAAAACTCATCACCAACCGAGTATACAGGAGACCTCCACCTCGCCACCGTGTGCACCCTTAAGATTGGGAACTCACCGGATACAAACTGTAAATGCGCCAAATCAAATGGTACATTGGACCTCCCGACCACCTCCAAAAGCAGGATAATTCACCAGGGTGAGGACAAGGTAGGCAACTGCCAACCGATGGTCTCCTCAGCATAGTATTCGTAATGCATGTAAAGTAATGAGGTCACATAGCGTAATCCTGCATAACTAACTTTATTTCCCCACACATGAAAATCCCTCACACATTGCACTTACAAAAGCATGTACATATCAGCATAGAACAAAATAAGGAAAACCTGCTTCCTGCAGCCGTATACCGTCATGATGGCTCGCTGCTCGGCGCCCAGCCTCGAGCCTCCGGGTCTGGAGTCTGACGTCGGCTTCCTGTGTGACCACACCCTAACGCGTTTCATCAGCAAATGACTTCAACCGAGGGCGTGGTCGCGCGGCAAGGTCACTCATATTTAGCTGTATCCCGGTGGGCGGTGCCCATGACAGGCTAATGACGCGGGTCTGTTACAACTCACGTCCTTCCGGCCACTACACAGCCTTTCTACATACACATTTGCACTTCCGCACTTAAACCGCGTCACCGCCATCAGTGACCAGATCTATCGACACACTTCATTACCCGCACTCGCGGATACGGGGGACAATCTGAACCCAGATCTTCAGCGGATCATACAGCCATAACTCTATTCTATTTATATTGGCACCATAGTAATACGGTGTTCTGCCATGGCATAATAATACAATATAAAGTGCAAGTGTTATACATATACATTATTGCAACTAATGACATCAAATGATATAATCAATCACACAGAAACCAAGTTAAAATAACATTAAAATACTAGACAGTACTAAAACATTATTATTGTTAAAATACTAAAAAGTACTAAAAAAGCAGCCAATTATTAAAACTCTCTCAATAGTATAAAAAGGCATGGAAAAAGTAAAAGAATAAAAGAGGCACACACTGTTAATAATTGCTAATGAAGCAATTAATATTGAGATCTATATTAAGCCCATGCGGGTGTAAAGAATTGGTCAGGAAAATCCAATATGTTTCACGTTTTGAAAGATCCCTAACTCTATTAGATCCCTTCCAAACCTGATCCACACGTTCAATACCCCAAAATTTTAGATTGGTGGGATCCTGGATACGATGTTCTTTAAAATGGAGGGATACGTTATGGTCTTTAAAACCTTTTCTGATATTCGCTATATGTTCAGATATGCGAATAGCAAGGGTTCTTTTGGTCCTGCCAATATAGATCAACCATGTAAGTAGAAAAGAAAGTGGCACTTCCAGACCCAGGAACTTGGAAACTTGAGTTTTATTGTTCAAATCAAAGGTACAACACCCGACAGGAACACAAGACAAACTGGACAGCAGACGTGTTTCACACCTTTTGCTTATTCATTCAACAAGGAATAAGCACAAGGTGTGAAACGCATCTGCCGTCCAGTTTGTCTTGTGTTCCTGTCTGATGTTGTACCTTTTGATTTGAAGAATAAAACTCAAGTTTCCAAGTTCCTGGGTCTGGAAGTGCCACTTTCTTTTCTACTTACTTGGACTTCTCAGGTTGCGGACCTTGGTGAGCACCCATTCCTGCAGGACTGCCACAGTTGCTCGGGATCCATCCGGCTCAGCTGGCTGCTTTCAGAGCGGTGATTTGTTTCTTGAGTACATGAGTAGTATGGCATGTGATCAGATCCTCGATCTCAAAATTTTCCCCATTAGCTAAAGAGTGAAAAGAAGTAAAACCCCTCAGATGGGTGCGAACTTGTTTACAGGATTTACAACGTCGACACGCATAAAAACCTGTCTTGCTGTCCCAAAACATAGTGGGTTTGGTAGGTGGATCTAGAACTTTGCACACTGTTTGATCCCCAAAAGTTGGGCCTTTCCTATATATAAAAGCAGGCCTTGGTGGTAGATTGCTGCCCAGAATCTTGTCTCGCCCCAGTGTTTTCTGATAATTTCTTCTATCTCTCTGTGTTGTGAGTTGAACTGAGTTAAAAAGCTCCACTCCTGTTTATTATCGAGAGTTTATCCACGCTCAACCAAACAAGCTTGTTGTGAGCATGTAGCTACCTCAGATATATCCTTGTCCAATGCTAGGCCATCGTAACCTTTTTCAAGGAAACGCTGGCGAATAACCTGCGATTGGGCAAGGAAATCCGCATCTGTAGTGCAGTTCCTTCTCACACGTAAGAGCTGCCCTTTGGGGATATTGCGTAACCAATTACTGTGATGTCCACTATGGATAGGGAGGTAACCGTTGCGGTCCGTGGGCTTAAAGAAGACCTTAGTCTCCAAAGCTCCGTTCCGCAACATAACCTCAACGTCCAAATAGTGGATGGAAGTGCGGCTCCAGTTAAATTCCAATTTTATATTATTGTTTCTGGTGTGTTCCAGTCTAGATGCTGCCAAACTTGGTGAATCTGCATTATAGTTCTGGACTTAAAGATAAAAAGACAAGGTGCCTCTAAGTGCAGTAGGCTCTGAGTATTTATTAGGTTAAAAGTATAAAAGCTCTCACATTTGGTAAATGTGACATGGGCATAACCCATGTCACATTTACCAAATGTGTGTGCTTTTATACTTTTAACCTAAAAAATATTTAGAGCCTACTGCACTTAGGGGCGCCTTGTCTTTTTATCTTTATCACTTTCAGAGCAGCTTCTCCTCTCCAGTGCTGCTGAAGTGCAGTGTCTCACTTAAAGTCTGCTGTATTCCACTGAAGCGCCCATACAACAAATCCCTGTTCTATAGTTCTGAACTTGATGGTAGCCTCCTTTTTGAGGCAGTTCCATATACTAATTTCCACTTCAGATCCCTAAAGCGCAACATCGTAGGACAAAATGTTTGTGTCTCAGAACAAGAACCACTTCCCTGAGCAGGTTATGTCTGGCCTGGTAGCTTAGGAATTCGACTGTGAACGGGGGAAAAATCCTTGCTTCTGATGTCTTGGAAGATCCTCCCAATGGTGCCAGCCAGTTTCATCTCGTGATTAACCTTCTAAAGCTCTTAGCGTTCCGGTAAAGTGATTGTAAAAGACCACCTTGTTAAAAAAAACCATCAAATTTAAAATAGGCAAAGCCTTTTTGTATAGATCTAAAAAACATTATAAATAACTTTTTTTTCCCCTTTTTTTTAAAAAATGATCACATTCCCTCTGTTCTCAGCTGCATGCGGAGGGGAGGAGGAGCAGCCGCAGCAGTCTGAGCTCCCCAGTGAATAGCCGGGGGGGGGGGGTGTCAGGACTAGTTCAATCGTTGGAGAAGGGTACACCGAGTTCCCAGCATAGCTAGAGAACTGACCATGTTGTGCTGCCCTGCATAGTGTGGTCAGTTTTAATAGGGAAGTAAGGGGACTGACAGGAATATCAGGGATTTCACAAAAAGGAAGCAATACAAAGAGAACAGGATACTTTCTCAAACAAGTACATGGTACTGCAGGCACATATCTGGAATATGAAGTGTTGGGATAACAAATCTTTGTCAGGCAATGCAATGGCAATCAATCATCAGGCTGAAGCTAGAAGTAGAGAGATTTTGTCCTGGGCAAAACTTCAGTTCTCTTTTGTTCTATGACAAACGCAGCTCCTTATCTTGACCATCGGGTTATACCGCACCCTACAGGGGTAGGACACTAGGCAGGATAAGCTTGACTACACCTATGGGGCAGTCCCAGAGGGTATACACCCTCTCTCAGCTATAGGTATTCTTTCTGCCTAGTCAGGAGTAAGGACCTGGTTCCTTGCTGGGATCTCTGGTCCTGGCAATTTTTTTCCATTTTTTTTTTTCCTATCTTTATTTGGTTCCTGTGAGAATCTACAATTAACTCCTGGACTGGGTGAAAGACTGGATAATCTAGATCCAGAGGCTCCCCCTAGTCTGACCAGCGAGCGTGCACAGGCCTCAGCTCCACGCTAGGTCGGCCGCGAACTCCACTGGACACGGGCTAGCCTGCGAGGTAAACGTATCGCGAGGGTGCATACAACTTGGCCTTGGCCTAGGTTGCAGAGTACTTCCTGGCCGACAGCCCCCCCTATTCCGATGGACCGGTGGTCTGTCAGGAGTACTGCCACCCTGTTCCTGGTATGGTAAGTAGCTGTCCCCCCCCCCTCTTCCCCTGGGGGTTTTTTGGGGTGGACGTAGGCCTTTCCCTGGGATGGTGGGACCCTCGGGTTCCCACCTCCCCTCCTGGGTGCAGTTATGAGCTGGCTTTTGCCACATGCTCTTAAGGGGGGCTTGTTGGAGTTGCTGATGGCCGGGTTTTTCACGGGAGCTACGTGGGGTGGCCCCAGTGAGGTTGGCTGAAGCCAATACCCTCTGTTTGGGTCTCCGCTCTCCTCTCCACTGCCCCTGGGTGGTTGGCTCTGCTGGGGCTCGCACCCAAGTGGCTGGGCATCCACAAAAATTTAGGCCATGTGGCTAGGGGGGGGGGGCAGTGAGGTTAGCTGAAGCCCCCGCTCTTCTTTTGGCTATCTGCCTGGTTGGGATCCGTGCAACAATTTAGGTCGTGGCCTACTAGGCCATGCAGCCAGTTTGGCGCCTCCCTTGGAAGGGGTGGTGCTGTGGGGGCATGTCTTTTTTTTTTTTTTTTTTATGGCAGCCATGCCGCCATTGTTTAGGGCACCTGCCCCTTTTTAGTGAGGGTACCCTGCCTGCATGTCCGCATCACGGTGGATCGGGGGGCTATTTCCTAATATGCCAGCCTCTATGGAGGGGCTTGGAGGGCCACCCCCTTAGTTTTTTTGTGGAGTCCAGTAGGTGGTCCATTAATGGGCCCTTGGTTGGTGTCCCCTCTGCAGGATTGCAGTCGGCGGCTCTCCCCTGATTGTCATGTTTTCCAGGTCAGCTTAGTGTATAGCGCCCCCTGCCCTCCAATGCCTCATCTGTCTCCTCAGATATCTCTGCTCCTCTAGCTGCCCATGACAAGGCGCTGGTGGATGCGCTGATTGTGTCAGTGCGTGAAACTTTAAAGATGGAGGATGTGGCTGATGCTGCATCAGAGGCACCAGTCCCTTTTGGCACCCACAGGCCCTCCAAGGTGGCAAGGGTGTTCCCCTTTTCTGCTTACTTTGACAACATTGTCACAAAACAGTGGGGTTGTCCAAAACGCACTCTTGTGGTCCCTACGTGTTTTGCTATGTGGTATCCTTATGAGGATTCCCTGCTTAATAAGTGGGATTGCAGTACTGGGCTACCTGGACGACCTTCTACGAGCAGAGACATCTGCTGCTCTGGTGGACAACGTGGAGATCTTGATACGGACTCTGAGGGAGTTTAGCTGGCTTCTGAATTTTCAGAAATCTACTCTGGTTCCTTCCACAAAGCTGGACTATCTGGGTCTGACTCTGGATTCGGCTCTAGCCTGAGTGTACCTTCCTCTGGACAAACTCCAGAAACTGCATGCAGCAATTCATCTTCTGCTTTCCAGCAGATGGTCATCCCTCCGGACCTGCATGCAGGTGCTAGGCCTGATGGTTTCTACCTTCGAGGTGGTTCCCTTTGCACAGTTCCATACAAGGTCCCTAGAAATGGAGATCTTGGCCAAATGGGACAACGGTCCAAAGTCTCTGGACAATCTGCTTCGGCTGAGCCAGGAAGCAAAAGGTTCCCAGAGCTGGTAGCATCATTCTCCAGCACTTCATCATTGCCCCCCTTTTTTTTTTTTTTTTTCTCGCATGTATTGTAGCACCACGTCTGTCTGGGTGTGGAGGTGTTCTAGGCTGGAGCTTTGCTTGGGGTGTCTGGACACTGGAAGAGTCCAGACTAGTTATCAGACTGTGCCTGGTTCACTGGACGGATCATCTTCAGGGGTGTCCAGTGTGGATTCAATCGGACAATGCCACGGCCGTAGCTTATGTCAATCACCAGGGGGCACAAGAAGTGTCTTGGTGGCTCTGGAGGTACCCGGTGTTGTACGGTGGGCAGAACATTTTGTTCCAGCCCTCTCTGCCGTGCACATTCTGGGGGTGGAAAACTGTCAGGTGGATTTTCTCCATCAGCAAGTATTGGATCAAGGGGAGTGGTCCCTCCATCCGGAGGTGTTTCATCAGTTGTCTGGCGCAACCCCCGAAGTGGATCTGTTGGTGTCTCGGTTTATCAGAAAGGTGCAGAGGTTTGTGGCACGGTCACAGGATCCTCTGGCGGACGCCACAGATGCGCTGGTGGCCCGTGGGGCAAGTGTCGTATGATTTATGTCTTCCCTCCTCTCAAACTTCTACCAAGACTCCTGTGCAGTATCGAGGCAGAAGGGATTTCGGTCATTTTAGTTGCTTCGGACTGGCCTCGCCGGTCTTTGTACTCCGACCTGGTGTCGCTGGTCACTGACGTTCTTTGGAGACTACCTCTCAGGGAGGATCTGCTGTCCTAAGGGCAAATCTTCCATCCTGCTTTAGTCACTGGCTTTGAGTCAGTGATTTTAACGCTGTTGAAAGCTAGACAGTCTACTTCTAGGAAGATTTACCATCGTACGTGGAAAACGTGAGTCTCTTGGGGTTCATCCTTGCTCTTTTTTTGGTGGCTCGGGTCTTGACCTTCCTGCAGTGGGGGGTTGAACAGAAACTGGCTTTGAGTACCATCAAGGGCCTTGGCGGTCTTCGTTCAATAACCTTTGGCCACAGACTCCCTGGTGCGTCACCTTTTTTCAGGGGGTTCGACACTTGGCTCCTCTAGTGCGGTCCCCTTTACCACCTTGGGACCTCACCTTGGTGCGTTGTTCTACAGAAGCCTCCATTTTAAAATCTATGGGAGATTCTCCTTCTAATGCCCCGTACACACGTGCAGGTGCAGATTATCTGAAGACTTTTGTCTTCAGATTTACCTTTTCTATGTAGTGCAAGGGCCTGCCGGATTGCATACAAATTGAAAGTGTTTAGGTTTGACCTCATATTATATGGTTTTGGTAAGTCTGCAGACAAAAGTCTTCAGATAATCTGCACGTGTGTACGGGGCATTACGCTGTCCCAGAAGGTGACTATTTTAATGGCAGTCACCTCTGCACTCAGGGTGTCGGAATTAGTGGCGTTATCTTGTCGTTTATCTTACTTGGTGGTTCACAGAGATATAAGGTGGTTATTTGCCCCTGTCCGTCATTCCTTCCAAAGGTTGTCTCTAATTTCCATTTGAATGAAGATATTGTGTTACCTTCCCTGTGTTCCAGGCCAAAACATCTTAAGGAAATTGCGTTGCATTCCCTGGATGTGGTTTGGGCAAGTCGGGTGTACCTGGCAGCTACGGAGTCTTTTAGAAAGTCAGACTCACTATTTGTGCTCACAGATGGGCCTCGGAAAGGATTGTCCGCTTCCTCTGCGACCATTTCCAGATGGATCAGACAGATGGTGACTCAGGCCTTTTCAATAAAGGGTCAGGTTCCTCCTTTCCCTGTCAAGGCGCACTCTACTCAAGCGTTCAGTGCCTCCTGGGCCTTCCGTCAGGCGTCAGTGACGCAGGTTTGCAAGGCAGGCCACCTGGTCGTCAGTGCACACTTTCACAAAATTTTATAAAGTGGATGTGTTGGCATCGGTGAATGCTTCTTTTTTGCCGCAAGATTTTGCAGGCTGCTGTTTAGAGGACATGTTTCCTCTTTGGGAGTGTAATGTTTCCAGGTGGGCTCCAGTTGTTTTTTTTGGTTGAGCTCCTATTAGCTGGTTGGCTACAGTTTAGCCTTGGGAATCTTTTCTTACTGTTCCCACCCCTCATGTTTGACACTGCATTGGGACGTCCCAATGGTTAAGATGATCAGGTGCTGTCTCCGTCAATGAACAAAAGAGAAAATGGGATTTTTGACTTACCGTGAAATCCATTTCGCTGATGCTCATTGACGAACACAACACCCACTCTTCTGTGGAGTTTTAATTCTTCTGACACTGCTTGTAACAAAACTGAGTACTTATAGTGGAGAGGGGGAGTATACCCCCTGGGATTGCCCATAGGCATAGTCAAGATTTCTTTCTGCCTCAGTGTCCTACTCCTGTAGGGGGCAGCATAACCCAATGGTTAAGAACATCAGGAGCTGTGTCCGTCAATGAACATCAGAGAAATGGATTTTATGGTAAGTCAAAAATAACAATTTTTGTCTGTTTAGTTGCAGCCAGGGATGAGTTGCCGGTGAGTAAACTAGCAGCTGCCCCAGACCATTCTGCTACTATTGGATGGGAGGAGGGGGCCAAGACTCCTAGCCTGTAAGCATTCTAAAGACACTGCCTCCGTGGGCAGATCAGACCGCTAGTCTCAGCCTCACTGGTGCGCCCACTACAGCGAGTAGGGATTGTATCAATTCCTGCTCACTGTAGAAAGAACTACAATGAGGTTGTGACAAGATCGGTAAGCGGTGAAATAAAAGTCAAAACGGAAGAGAGAGGGAAGTAACCCTGTAATTGAAAAAATGTATCTGCTATATCTCAAACTACAGAGCCAACTAAAAAATGGACTACATATTTCAGGAAGGTGTCAAAACAGAATTAAAAGTAAGTAAAGAAGTTCTGCTTTAACATCCGATATTTTGCCCATATATGCTACCCTTTCCCCAACCACTGCATTATTTTAAAGTTATCCTATGCTCATCCAAGCTGTAGCAATGGTAGCGAGTGGAATGTGGTAGCTCCTTGATATCTTTTGCAGATGGCCAAGGATCTGCTTCATCAGAAACAATATGGAGGACATATGTATGATGCCATGTGTCATCTTACAAATGCCCCCTAGGAGATTGCAGGGAATACATAAAAGAATAGTGCCCAGTTATCTTTGCTCGTGTTTAGGGGCAATATACAGTGCATCTGGAAAGTATTCACAGCACTTTTTCCACATTTTGTTAGGTTACAGCCTTATTTCAAAATGGATTAAATTCATTATTTTCTCCAAAGATCTACAAACCATGCCCCATAATAACGTGAAAAAAGCTTGTTTTAAATCTTTGCAAATTTGTATGTAAGTATTCAGCCTTTCCTCAATACTTTGTTGAAGCACCTTTGGCACCAATTACAGCCTCAAGTCTTTTTGAGTATGATGCTACATGTTTGGCACACCTTTTTTTAGACCGTTTCTCCCATTCTTTGCAGGACCTCTCAAGCTCAATCAGGTTGTATGGGGAGCGTCAATGCACAGCCATTTTCATATCTCACCAGAGATGTTCAATTGGGTTTAAGTCTGGCCTCTGGCTAGGCCTCTCAAGGACAATCGGAGTTATCCGGTAGCAACTCATTTGGTATTTTGGCTGTGTGCTTAGGGTCGTTGTTCTGTTTGAAGATGAATTTTCGCCCCAGTCTGAGGTTCAGAGCGCTCTGGAGCAGGTTTTCATCAAGTATGTCTCTGTACATTGCTGCATTAATCTTTCCATCAATCCTGACTAATCTCCCAATTCCTGCCACTAAAACCATCCCCACTGCATGATTCTGCCGCCACCATGCTTCACTGTAGGGATTGTATAGGCCAGGTGATGATCGGTGTCTGGTTTCCTCCAGACATGACGCTTTGTTTCAACAGTCCAGAATTTTTTTTTCCTCCTTCAGGTGCCTTTTGGCAAACTCCAGGTGGGCGGTCATGTGCCTTTTCCTGAGGAATGACTTCTGTCTGGCCTCTCTACCATACAGGCCTGAATGGTGGAGTGCTGCAGAGATGGTTGTTCTTCTGGAAAGTTTTCCTCTCTCCACTGAGAAACTCTGGAGCCCTGTCAGAGTGACTATTGGGTTCTTTGTCACCGCTCTGACTAAGGCCCTTCTCTGATTGTTAAGAAGGCCGATCGGTGGTTCCAAACTTCCTCCATTTATGGATGATGGAGGCCACTGTGCTCATTGGGACCTTCAATGTTGCAAAACATTTTTTGTCCTTTTCACCAGATCAGTGCCTCAATCCAATCCCATCTTGTAGGTCTGCAGTCAATTCCTTGGACTTCATTGCTTAATTTGTACTCTGACTTGCACTGTTAACTGTGGGACCTTATATAGACAGGTGTGTACCCTTCCAAATCATGTCCAATCAACTGAATTTACCACATGTGGACTCCAATCGAGTTGTAGAAACATCTCAAGGATGAGCAGTGGAAACAGGATGCACCTGGGCTCAGTTTTGAGTGTCGTGACAAAGGCTGTAAATACTTATGTACACGATTTTTTATTTTTTTAATACATTTGCAAAAATTTCAAACCAATTTCTTTCGTGTTGTCATTATGGGGTATCGTTTGTAGAATTTAGAGGAAAATTCAATTATTCCATTTTGGAATAAGGCTGTAACAAAATGTAGAAAAAGTTAAGTGCTGTGAATACTTTCCAGGTGCACTGTATGTAGGAGCCTTTTAAAGGCCTGGCCAAAGTCGGGCTCAAAGATAATGGGCGTTTAAAGCACCACAACCACTTTTTTTTTTTTTTTTTTTTATTATAATGGTTTGTTCCTTCTCCAGTTTTATTTCCTCCCCACAGCTGTTTCGTTTATTCAGTATGTGTCAACCTATACGTTATTACATGGATTAGTGGCACCTGTCTGATGTATCTAAAAGTATATTCGAAGACCAAGAAATAAATATTATACATTGCATCTTACAAAACCTTTAGATGTGTGGATTTTTTTTTCTTTCATGTTTGACCACTTCAGCTTCGGAAGGTTTTACCCCCCTTAATGACCAGGCCATTTTTTGCGATTTGGCACTGCAGTGCTTTAACGAAAAATTGCACGGTCGTGCGACGCTGTACCCCAAAATTTATGTCCTTTTCCCCCCACAAATATAGCTTTCATTTGGTGGTATTTGATCACCTCTGCAGTTTTTAGATTTTGCGCTATAAACAAAAAAAGCGACAATTTTGAAAAAAACAATATTTTTTACTTTCTGCTATAAAACATTCCAAATAAAAAAAAGTAAAAAATCTAATTATTTTTTGTTATCAGTTTAGGCCACTTTGTATTCTTCTACATATTTTTGGTAAAAAAAAATCCCAAAAAGCGTATTTTAATTGGTTTGCGCAAAAGTTATAGCGTTTACAAACTATGGGATAGATTTTTGGACTTTTTATTTATTTGTATTTTATCAGTAATGGCGGCGATCTGCGATTTTTAGCGGGACTGCAACATTATGGCAGACAGACCAGACCCCTAACTGACATTTTTGATTTTTTGGGGGACCAGTTACATTACAACAGTAATCAGTGTTAAATATGCACTGTTACTGTATAAATGACACCGGCAGGGAAAGGGTTAATACTGGGGGTGATCAAAGGGGTTAATGTATGCCTAAATGGGATTACGGACTGTGTGGGGGGAAGGTTCTGTGACAGGCACAGAGAGATTGAGGTTTCAGTTTAGCTGAATCTCCTGATCTCTCCCTGCCTGTGTGACAGAAGACCCACCTGCTTTGTTTACAGGCGGGTCTTCTATTAGTTTCCCTGACCGTCGTTGAAGGCCAGTGGCAATCGCCGCCACTCCTCCCACTGCCTGACTCCTGCTGTGTCTAATCACAGCGGGAGCGTGGTCTCTACGGTGCGCGTGCGCAGCAGAAACCGTGTGCACATAATCACGTAGTACTACGTGAATATGCGCAGCAGATCCGCCCTGCCGCAGTAAATCTGCATGGGGCGGTCGGCAACTGGTTCGTTAGTGATCCTGTAACACTTCTTGTCCAATTGAGGATTAGTGTTGGCCTATGCTGCTTGCTCATAATGTAGTCAACAAAGAAAAACTGAGCAAGGCTGATAACACTGCTTGATATTTCAGTGCAGCAGAGGCTGTATGCACACAGTTATGCGCTTGCCTAATTTTTGACAGAATCAACAGGTAGTTCTCTGTACTTGAAACTTTTTAAAGAGTCAAATTATGGGGAAATTTGCATGTATTGGAGAGGGGTACTAAATGTTTTTTGTATCTTTTCTTAGTAGCATGTTTAATGTTTAAGATCTCTGATTGTTTTTAGTTTTTCTTGGTTTGCTGTATACTACTAGAGTTGGATGCGCTTACCCTGTATTCTACACTCCACAAGGGAATTCCCTCACCTGTAGCTATGGTGGAAACCAAGTAAAAGGGAGCCAGGGCAAAAATCCTGGGAAAATGTCTGCTTTGTTGAAGTCCCAAACACCTAACTTGAGTGACCATGCTTTCTTTGGAATAGAGCAGCTTCTGATTTTTGCCACCAGTCTCTGCATACCATTCTAGCTCCATATCATACATGCAACAAGCGGTCTACCTGCTTATTGGAAAATTTCTCTGCGATGCTGAGGAAGGAGCATGCATGCTCCGAAAGCGAGCACCCCCCTGCCACTATTGGATGTAAGCCTGGATACTGAACGCTGCCAGAAACACAGGAAGTGTCGGACTCCACCGGCACAGCCAGGACCACGGCCGCCACAGTGTACTTCCCTAACATCCCTGCAGTGTTGCAGATGAACCATCACCATTTGCTGATCAACTATTTCCTCTATGTGAGTTACTATGTTGTTTTTATGTAATAAAGAACCTTTTAATCTACACTGAGGTGGCGCTGCTTTTCTTCTCCTACCCCTTAGGGTACAATCAGTGCCATAGCTGTAGCCTAAATCAGCCAAGAGGGCACCAGGTGTTATGCAACCTTGAAGGAAGAAAGCCAGATAATGGATCCATTGTATGGAGATACTGTCTAGCAATCTCTGTTGGTCACTTCCCAGGAGTCGACACTGTAAGGGAGGTTGCCTCAGCTGTCATTGCCTGGACCAAGGGGTATGGGCCCTTCTCCCAGACATCCTAAATCTCATATTTCAGAAATGGGGACTGCAAAGGTGGATATACTGGCCTCTAGATTTAACAAGTTACCTCAGTTTGTGGCTAGGCTGTATAAGCGCCTTCCTGTACAAGATTTCAACTTGTAATGAATAATGGTTTAACTTTTGAAGACAATATCATGGTGCTGGTTTTCTACTCTCTACCTATCATATATTAGGAATCCCATTCTTGAGATTGACCCCACTGCAAGGATAGATTTTATTTTTGAATCCTGGAGTTGGACTTTTATTATCTAGTCAAGTTTATGGGGGGGGGGGGGGGGGGGACATTTTATTTCTGTGCACATGATTGGGTATTCATTGCAAAATTTTTAATTTGCTTCACCACATTTAGTAAATTAGTTATAAATTAACTTTGCAAAGTGAAAATGTTTACCTCCTTTTGTAAATTAACCTCATTAAGTAAGGTTAAGCAGGGAATGTTGGGACATTTTCATAAGCCCAAATGTACCTGGTTCTGCCTTAAGCGGAGTTTGCCTAGAAAATATATTTTTTTCAGTGTCTTATTTTAGATGTTACAAGGGTTTGTAAATCCTAGTCCTAAATTTATATAGTTCTACCTCGAAGTCTAAAAACGAACGTGCCAAGCAGTGTAGCTGGAACCGCTTGGAAAGTGCTCCTCCAATTTTCGGGTCTAAAAGCCATTTTGTTCAGTAGGCACTTTTGCATTCAAACTTTGCTAAGCAATTCATTCTGTCAGTAACATGCACCAAAACATTCTCATAGTTTCAATGCTACTTGTAATCTTTGTAGGAAAATGGAACTTGTTGCTGAATAAAGTTTTCTTGAAGGTTAGCATCGAAATGATCTTGAACAGCAGTAGAGCTTGGTACAAATTTAATCATCTAGGCATATTGTAGGTTACTTGCACTGGAGGTTTGTGTGTAGATATCAGTGTCTGATTGGCCTTCTATTATTTACAAGCAAGGTTTGTTTTTTTTCAGTGTATATTTTTAGCTTTAGTTTTTCCCTTTTTTTTGATACCTATTTTGCAATGCATATTTTGATCTTACATTTTATTTTGATACTGGAGTATATACCAACGTTGCTATTGCATAAGCAAATTAAATCCTATTTAGGCAAGTGTCTACTTCGGTTATTGTCCATAATGTTTATATTTATTCTGTTGTTTGAAACCTACTTGGTTGCCCATCACAGAAACACATTTGTGTAATTTTTCTTCCTTTGGCATTTCACTAGCAAAGATTGCCACAGTTTGTGAGATTAGGCCACTGAGCCTTTTTTTTTTTTCAGGCAAGGAGCATGTTTGATGATCAACTGATTTGTTAATACATAAATATAACCTGCAGATGTGGTTATAATGTGATCCTGAACCATATGCCAACTTAACATATGTGTGCTAAATTGGCAAGCAACAACAGTCTACAATGCCTGTCCCTGTGGGGCTCTGAAATAGTGCATACATTAACCATTTGCCAACCAGCCGCCATAGTTTTACTGCGACAGGTCGGCTCTGTTACCCGAAAAGACATACCTGTACGTTGCTTCGTGTAGCAGATAGTGGGGGCGTGTGCCGCCTGGCTAGAAGGGGAGCCAATCAGCGTGTCCAGCAGACACCATCGCTCCCCATGGAGACAGAACGGTGGTCTGCTGATGTAAACAAGGCAGACAGCTGTTCTGTCAGTGATGAACACAGGAATCCTGTGTTCCTCCTATTTAGGAACACGGGTCTCTGTGCTCATCTAGTGAGTAAACCCCCCTCAGTTAGAAAGCATCCCCTAGGCACACGTTTAACCCTTTGATCGCTCCTGGTGTTAACCCTTTCCCTGCCAGTGTCAGTACAATAACGGTGTATATTTTTGGCACTGATTACTGTAGTAATGTCACTGGTCCCCTCAAAGTGTCAGTCAATTAGCTGATCTGTCCACTGCAATGTAACAGTCCCACTAAAAATTGCTGATCGCCGCCATTATTGGTAAAAAATAAATATGACCTAAATCAATCCCCTAGTTTGTATATGCAATAACCTTTACGCAAACCAATCAATATACACTTATTGGGATTTTTTTTTACCAAAAGTATGTAGCAGAATACATGTTGGCCTAAACTGATTAAAGAATCAGATTTTTAAAATTTTTTTCTCTTACGTCCTCCGACAGTCGCCGCCTCTTCATATTCGTCACATATGGGGTATTAGACTTTGCTCTGAAGGAGTAGCTAGGCAACAGAATATGTTAACAATAAAGCTTTAACATATCCCACCCTCAAGGGGTGGTCCCCTCAGTCAATACCCTCCTACTTCCTGCAACCATATCTCAGTTTTAATGTCTAGCTTGTCAGGAGTGGCTGGCTCTCTCTGTGCTGGGACTTTTTGTCCCAGACTCTTTCTTCTTTTTGATATTTTGTTTGAGTTTTCTCTCTACCTTTACTTAGCTGTTATTTTTGTCAGCATTAGTTAGTTCTTCGGACGAAGAGGATCATGCGGACTGGGTCTCGGGCTGATCCCCCTGGTCGCAGGTCGTGGGTCAGTGGCTTCCCAGTCTGCCATCGAGCGTTCAGCCAGGTAACGCTCCTGGCACAGTGAACGACCCATCCCTGTTCGGTGCAGGGATGATTGGTGAGGTGGCTACCTCACCGGACGCTGTGCGGTTTCTGAACCGCCATTGTGTGCGTCTTGAATTGCGACTCTCCCTGCCTCATGTGCAGCGGCTTGTTCGCCTGTGCGGGTTCCCCACGCCATGTGAGGTAAGTGTATCTATGTGGGGACCTGTCTGTCTGGGGGGGGTCTCAGTCTGGGACTGTGTAACCTGCCTTTAATCACACTGCTTGTCTCCCTATCTCTCGGCTGCATGCTGTGGGCTGCAAGGGGGGGGGGGGGGAGCTGTATGACACTGAGTATGTCAGGCTGGGCAGTGTGAGGAGCTGTGTGCTGTGGGGCATGTTTTTAATGGCATGTTGGGGCATATACAGCGATCGCTGCGGCGATCTAACATGTATCCATATAATGGGATAATATTGTGTGTGATTTTATGCACTGTGGAGCGGCGATTTCGGCGCCAAACGACGCCATTTTACCGGCGCCCGCTCCGGCCGCATGGTTTACATGCACGGCGGCCATTTTCTTGTAGCCTCCATAGGCTTACATAGAGCGCCCTGGCAGCATCACTTCCTCTCTCCTGGAAGCACCGATCGAGGCAGCAGCAGCAGCGGAGTCTCCTCAGGTTTTATCCTTCTATTCCTGTGTTCCATTGCCTGTATTCAGTCTGTATATTCCCTGTGGGGGTCTCATTGTGCCTGAGTGTGGTGCGGTGGGCTGCGCTTGCCGCGCTTGCTGTAAGGGGGCAGTTAACCCTTGGTTGTCTGGCATACAGGGGCAATGGATTCTCAGGAGGGCAAGTTTCCCACAGTATTGGTGGAAAGCCAGGGGACCGCTGTTTCCCCCCCAGGGGGGGATTTAGCCACTATTGTGGCTGGCCTTGCTGCACAGGTGCAAATGCTGGTGGCTGCTCAATCTGCTAAACGGCCCAGAGTTGCTCTGTCCTCTGATTCTGAGGGTGAAGGTGATGGGGCTGTTCTGGCGGGGACCCCCCTATCGGGGTCCCGCTCCTCTCTTGATCTAGTGGGGTCTGAGGTAGAGGCTGAAGTTGAGGGGGTTGATAATTCTCCCCCTGGCTCGCCTGAAGAGCTTGCAATCATGGATGAGTTGATTGCTTCCATTAAGCAGACGCTACGTTTGCAGGACGAGGTGTGTCCCCCAGCTGCTTTGGCGGCTTATGGGACGCAGAGAAAACGCAGGACGCCGCAGGTTTTTCCCTGCAATGCTGATTTTCAGCGCGCTGTTAAGGACCAATGGCGCGATTTGCGCAAGCCTTTTGCGGTACCAAGTAAATTTAAGCTGCGTTATCCTTTCTCGCCTGCCACTGATGAACGGTGGTGTGTGCCTCCGCCAGTGGATCATGCTATTGCGGTTTTGAACAAAGCCACTGCGATCCCTGCAGAGGGATCCCCTGTTTTCCGTGATGCCACGGATAGGAGACTGGAGTCTCTTGCCCGTCATACTTATTCTGTTACGGGTTCTATGCTTAAGGCTCTGTTTGCTTCTTTCATGGCGGCCCAGGCGATCGCAAGTTGGACGCAGATGCTTAGGCGCGTCCTAGTGGCCGATTCGGCCTCGGCGGCGACCCTGGATATGGTGGATCAGATCCACCAGGGTGTCATGTATCTGTGTGATGCGGACCTGGACCTGATTCCGTTGGCCGCGCGTGTGCACAGCGTGGCGGTGTTGTCTCGCCGCCTGGTTTGGTTGAAATGTTGGTCGGTGGACCAATCTTCACGTAAAACCTTAGCCAATCTGCCTTATGATGGGTCTCGCCTTTTTGGGGAGTCCCTGGATGTGTTGATTAAGGGGATTACCGGGGGTAAGAGCACTCTCTTGCCCCATTTCCCCAAGGCTAAGGGGGCTTCTGGGAAGAAGCATGCTCATTTTCGGCCCCCTCAGGGGTCCTTTCGTGCCTTTCGGCCGCACTACAAGGGCAAACCGTTCAAGGGCCAAGGCTCTCAGAAGAAGCCCTGGTCTGGGAAACAGAAGTCCGGTCAATCCGGACCTGCGGCCCATAACAGTTCGGCCTGAAGGGGCGCCCTCACCCAGTTTTGGGGTGGGGGGACGCTTGCTCGGTTTTCTTCAGCCCTGGTTGGCCCGTGTGAGGGACAGATGGGTTCTGGAAATCGTTCGATCTGGTTACAAGATCGAGTTTCTCTCTCGGCCGGAGAGCAGATTTTTTCCCTCAAATCTTCAACTGTCTCCAGAGCGCCTGCGGGATCTGCACCTGGCGGTGCGGGACCTGAGGGCTCAGGGAGTGGTGGTTCCGGTGCCTCATCGGGACAGATTTCGGGGGTTTTATTCCAATCTGTTCACCGTGCCCAGGAAGGAGGGCAAGGTTCGTCCGATTCTGGACTTGAAAGCTCTGAACCGCTCTGTGCGAGTTCGCAAGTTCCACATGGAATCCCTGCGCTCGGTGGCGGCTGCCCTGGTTCCGGGGGAATTCATGGCCTCCATCGATTTGAAGGATGCGTACCTTCACATCCCCATATTCGAGGGTCATCAGAAGTACCTTCGATTTGCCATTGCGGAGGATCACTACCAGTTTGTGGCGTTGCCCTTTGGGCTCGCCTCGGCTCCGCGGGTCTTCACCAAGGTGCTTGCACCGGTTCTGGCATTATTGAGAGCCCAGGGCATTTCTGTCCTGGGGTATCTGGACGACATTCTGGTTCGGTCTGCAACCAGACAGGGTCTGGAGAAGGACCTGTCTGTCACAATGCAAACTCTGCAGGAGTTCGGTTGGACGATAAATGTTCCAAAGTCGACACTGAGTCCGTCGGTTCGTCTCCCCTATCTGGGAATGATACTGGACTCGGTGCAGGCGAAGGTCTTCCTGCCGGAAGACAAACTCAGGACTCTTCAGGAGGAAGTCAGGTCCCTCAGGGACGTTCCACACTCGTCTCTGCGGACGGGTATGAGATGTCTGGGATTGATGGTCTCGGCCTTCGAGGCGATTCCTTTCGCGCAGTTTCACACGCGGGGTCTCCAAGCGGAGATCCTGTCCAGGTGGGACGGGCGACCTCAATCTCTGGATCTTCAGATCTCGTTGAGTCATCGCACCAGGGAAAACCTTCTGTGGTGGCTCCAGTCCCCGTTGGTGTCCGGGGGCAAGTCGTTTCGTCCGATCTCGTGGACTATAATCACCACGGATGCCAGCCTGTCGGGCTGGGGTGGTGTTCTGGGCGTTCTGTCCGCCCAGGGGACCTGGTCGGAGGGGGAGTCTTCCCTTCCGATCAACATTCTGGAATTGCGTGCGATAAGGCTCTGTCTTCATCGCTGGACGGACCGGCTGCAGGGCTGCCCGGTTCGGGTGCAGACGGACAATGCCACGGCGGTGGCCTACATCAACCACCAAGGGGGCACCAGGAGTGCCCGAGCGGCTCGAGAAGTGGCCGACATTCTGTCTTGGGCCGAGACTCATGTCCCGGCGATAACGGCGGTTCACATTCCGGGAGTGGAGAACTGGCAGGCGGACTATCTGAGTCGCCAGACCCTGGATCAGGGGGAATGGTCTCTCCACCCGGCTGTCTTCCAGATGTTGTGCGCGAAGTGGGGTCTTCCAGATGTGGACCTGTTCGCGTCTCGCCTCAACTACAAGGTGAAGAGGTTCGTGGCAAGGACGCGCGACCCTCGGGCAGACGCGTCGGACGCGTTAGTGGCCCCGTGGCATCAGTACAGGCTGATGTACGCGTTTCCACCGATTCAGTTGCTGTCCAGGTTCCTTCGCAGGTTGCACTCGGAACGCAGTACGGTGATTCTTGTGGCACCGGACTGGCCTCGCCGGTCCTGGTACGCAGACCTCGTGAATCTGGCGGTCGACGCTCCTTGGCGTCTGCCTCTTCGAGACGATCTACTGTCTCAAGGACCGATTTACCATCCTGCTTTACAGTCGCTGGCTTTGACGGCCTGGCTGTTGAGACCGAGGTCCTGAAGGAGAAGGGTCTCTCTCCAGAGGTCGTTCATACTTTGATCAACGCGAGGAACTCTTCCTCGGGGAAGGTTTATTACCGTACTTGGAAGGCCTATTTTGCCTGGTGTGAGTCCAGGGGGTTTTCACCCCGCACGTACTCGGTTTCCCGTGTGCTGTCTTTCCTTCAGACGGGTGTCGATCAGCGTTTGGCGCTGGCTACGATTAAGGGTCAGGTGTCGGCGCTGGCCGTTCTGTTTCAACGTCCCGTGGCTTCCAACTCCTTGGTTGGCGCTTTTATTCAGGGTGTGCGGCATCTGGTTCCTCCTAGGAGGGATCCTTTGCCCCCTTGGGACTTGAATCTAGTTCTATCTGTGTTACAACGTGCTCCTTTTGAACAGATCAGGGAGATCTCGTTGTCTATGTTGTCCAAAAAGGTCGCCTTTTTGGTGGCGATCACTTCGGCTCGCAGAGTGTCGGAACTGGCGGCTTTGTCCTGCAAGTCTCCGTACCTGGTTGTTCATTTGGATAAGGTGGTCTTGCGACCTAATCCTTCTTTTCTACCGAAACGAGTTTCGGAATTCCATCTTAACGAGGATATTGTTTTGCCTTCGTTGTGCACGAAGCCTAAACATCCGAAGGAGGTGAGATTGCACTCTCTGGATGTTGTTCGGGCGATAAGGGTTTACCTTAAATCGACTGAGTCTTTTCGTAAGACTGACTCCTTGTTTGTTCTTCCAGAGGGTCCTCGGAAGGGCATGGCGGCTTCCGCCTCTACCATTGCCAAATGGATCAGGCAGACCATTGAACAGGCCTATGCCTTGCAGGGGAAGGTTCCCCCTGTGCCTGTGAAGTCGCACTCTACTAGATCACTGAGTACGTCTTGGGCCTGCCGTCATGGGGCTTCTGTAGCCCAGGTGTGTAAGGCGGCGACTTGGTCGACCGTACACACTTTCACAAAATTCTACAAAGTAGATGTTCAGGCATCGGCGGATGCTTCCTTTGGCCGCAAGGTTCTTAGTGCGGCTGTTCCATAGGGTCCCTTGTTGGGGACTCCTGGCTGTTGGGATAGTTTTTTGTATCCCCTGGTTTTTTTGTCTTTTCCTGGGTTGTTGCTCCTGTTGAGCACTTATTTTTGCTGTTGCCCAGCTGGTTTCCTTCCTTTGGTAAGGTTCCTTTCTTTGATGTGGAGACTGCGTTGCCTTTTCGGCGCGGATGCGTTTCCCACCCCTCATGTTTGCACTGCTTTGGGACGTCCCCATATGTGACGAATATGAAGAGGCGGCGACTGTCGGAGGACGTAAGAGAAAACGGAATTTTTGTAAAATCTTACCTGTAAAATTCCTTTCTCTGAGTCCTCCGACAGTCGCCGCCCCCGCCCCTCTTTTGGGGTTTGAATGTATACTCTACTGCTATTCCACTAAAACTGAGATATGGTTGCAGGAAGTAGGAGGGTATTGACTGAGGGGACCACCCCTTGAGGGTGGGATATGTTAAAGCTTTATTGTTAACATATTCTGTTGCCTAGCTACTCCTTCGGAGCAAAGTCTAATACCCCATATGTGACGAATATGAAGAGGCGGCGACTGTCGGAGGACTCAGAGAAAGGAATTTTACAGGTAAGATTTTACAAAAATTCCGTTTTTTTGGGAACGTTTTATAGCAGAAAGTAAAAAATTAGTTTTATTTCAGAATGGTCAATTTTTGTTTATAGTGCCAAAAAATAAAAACCACAGAGGTGATCAAATACCACCAAAAGAAAGCACTATTTGTGAAAAAAAAAGGACGTCCATTTTATTTGGGTACAGCATCGAACAACCGCGCAATTGTCAAAGTACTGCAGTGCCGTATCGCAAAAAATGGCCTGGTCATTAAGGGGGTAAAACCTTCAGGTCCTAAGGTGGTTCATTTCAGCTGTATGTAAATACTACTGGTTGGTTTTAAACTGATCAAAATATCAAAACATGTCGCTGGCCTCTCCTTTATGGCATAGCTTTCCCAAACAAGAAAAAGGTTCTTCCACTAAAAAATCAACAGGAGCTTTACTTACTTTGCATCATCGCTCATGAGTGGTGTGGTCGAGAGCGTCATAGACTTTCCCTGCTTCAGAAACTGAGAAAACATTGTTCATAGAAATCTAATTACCGCTACCACTAGAGACTATAGAAACGTTTTAGTTTCAACCTTTCTTTTTTGAAAGAAAACCTATAGTGAGAGAAAGCAATGCTGACTTCAGTCCCTAATTGCTAGCTGCCCAGCTATCATAGTGATGTAATACTTTGAGTCGCTTAG
Source organism: Pelophylax lessonae (assembly GCF_965119305.1). NCBI lineage: Eukaryota > Metazoa > Chordata > Amphibia > Anura > Ranidae > Pelophylax > Pelophylax lessonae. The sequence continues at coordinate 455,042,131 of NC_138769.1, forward strand.
ACAGTAGTTCAAGTATTCCGTTAAATATTTCACAGGCTGCATGCTTGTTCCAAGTTAGTTTCCCTTTGAAAAAAAAAAAACTATCAGTATCAAAATATGGTAACTGCCTATGTTGACCCATTAAAAATGTGTAGCTTCCAGGTTGTTCTCCTTGTCTTGACTCTACTATCTAATGGTTCATTGATTTAGGGTGTGTCTGTGGGTAATGAATCCAGGCCCAAGAACAGCACGTCTCCCTTTCAGCTATACTGTGGTCTGTTGCGGAAAGGCATATCCATGTTGTAATGTTGAGCAGACCAAGGAAGTACAATAATTTAATCTTTCTGCTTGAATTCAGTAACCTTCTGCAGTACAGTCCACATTCGGTTTATGGCTGTAAAAATCCTATAAGTGTTTTTGTATGTATATATTCTTACTACTTTCAATACAAGTTAAATTGTTTGTACAGGTAAATATGAAATCTATTTATTTTTTTTTTTTATTGTTTTGAGTTTAGCTTTAAGGAACAGGAGTTGCACCACCACCAGATTTTTAGGGTGTACTTCATTCTAGTAGGAGCTCCCACATTAATGAGACAGAGTTTGGATTTTAAGGCAAACCACTGTTGTCACAGACTTCATATAGAGAATCTATTAGGATTGGTATACAGCATATTGCTACAGCCTTCTTCCTAGAGTGCTGTGTTTTTGTTTAACTATTGGTCCGGAACTAAATTTGGTCATGGATATGTTTGATGGGTCACCAAATGTCATCCATATGACCGTGTAGTATTTAGCTGTATACTACTGAGATCTGATGCTATAAATGTGGTTAATGTATGACAGATTGCAATGCTTTCTGTGGGATTAAAACGTGATTCCTGCCCACTGCTACCCCCCCCCCCCCTTTTCAAAACCTGTTAAGTTAATATGATTGAGTGCATGTATGCCTATGAGGGACTAGAGCGCAGTCAGGGTAAGGGAATGGCACAGGCAAGGTAGTGAGGTGAAAATCCACATGCACCACTTAACAATGTCTAAAGAAAATATAACCAAGGGTTTATTTATACGTATCGTACAGTACAGGACATAGGCAATGTACTTATAGAAACTGGTTAACGGTCCATACCTTCAGGTAATTGAACCCTGGAAAAGCTTTTGTCGACCTGCCCCTGGGCATCTCCCCTAGAAGCCTAACCCAGTCTGTGAGTCCTCAGTTTTTTGCTAGTCTCCTAAGGTGATTTGACTTGCTCTCTCTCTGGGAGAAATTGCTCTTAGCTTAATGCACTTTAATTTCTTTCCCAATTATAACCAACATAACCCTGTTTTTCTAGAATATGCCTTAACAGAGCAATCACAACTACTTTCTGCTCTGCACTTTTTTGTGGATGCCCTTAAGATGATCTGTGCATGTGAATCTCCATTTACATATCTTGTGGACAGCTAAAGCTGGCTATAAAAAGTGCCTCACACGTTTGTCTTTTCAAGGACGACATTTGTTTGGAGAGTCACTTAACCAATTCTTGAAAGATGGCACAAGATGTCAAGGTTTTACTCCCACAGTGGACGATCCAAATATTCCCATCCTCAAGAGCTTTCACCTCCTCAAAATGCAGAGCACCTGAACGCTCCGCCCAGGCCTCAAAACCTATCGTCAGCCATCCTTCTTTGCACAAGACTTCGGTCCCAAAGCCCACCAAGTTTTCCTCAAAGCCCTCTTCCCAATAAGAGGCTCCCTCACAACTAATGGGGGAGGGGGGGTGTCACAGCTTGCTTTCTGGGTCAGAGATGTCCCAGAAATGTGGGTTCATTTGGTGGCTTCAAAGGGGTACAAAATGGAGTTCAAACTCTTTCCCCTCATCGCTTTCTTCTCTCAACACAAGCAAAAATTGTCAAAGGACAGTCAGATATGCCAAAATGGGCTGAACCATCTCTTGTCCCAGGGAGTAGTTATGCCAGTACCTCCACAAGACAGATTCAAAGGATTCTATTAAAGCCCATTTGAGTTAACAAAGCCTAATAAGGGGTATTCATCCTATTTTGGGCCCAAAATCCTTCAGCAAATACCTTCAGATTCCAAAGTTTTACATGGAATCCAGAAGAATGGCAATTGCCTCTTTAAGAAAATGGGAATACTTGGCATCCATAGATATCCAGGCATCCATAGATATCCAAGATGCATATCTAAATGTTCCCATTTAACCACCTTATCTGCTTTCTGTGCTTCACAGTGGCAGACAATTTATTACACTTTCCCTTTTCCTATCTTTTCCTCCAAAAGTAATCACAAGGTCCTAGCACTTCTTCTTGCCCTTCTCAGAACTCAGGGCAATCAGGTTACAAGTTATCTAGATGACCTTCTCCTGAAGGACTTCTTTTTTTTCTCCAGCAATCAGAAAATGTCCACAGGATGATTCAGGGGTTATCAATTTACACAAATCTGCTCAGCAGCCTTCTCCTTGCCTGGAATACTTGGGTCTGGTCCTGCACACAAGCAAGGGTTTTCTTTCCAGAAAAGACAATTCTTTCGCTGAGTCTAGAATTTGTCAGAGACATCCCACAGTGAGATGTTTAAATAACACGCCAATCCTTAGCCTGGGAAAGCGTTTTCCAGTCCCTCACAGTCCAGGGAACGTGGTCACATGTGGAAGCAAAGGTCCCTATCAACAATGTTGGAGCTCTGAGCAGTTTGGATGGCTCTGCAACATTAGACTTCTCCCTTCTACGAGGATACCCAATCAGGGTGCAGTCAGACATTTCCACTACTGTGGTCTGCATCACCATCATGGGGCATCATAAGCCAATGCAGCCCTTAATGAAACAAACCAAATAATCTTATGAATGGAAACTCACTTTCCAGCGATCTCTGCATCTCTACCCATGTGTGCTAAACTAAAAAGCAGACTACCTCGGCCTGCACTGCCTGAATTTTTCCTACCTTGCTAAAAGGTAAAAAACTTCCAGGAAAATCTACTGCCATAACTGGAAAGCCTTCTTTGCCTGGTTTGGTCACAGGCACTTCAATCCTAGAGATCATTCTGTGCCTCTCATTCTGGCCTTCTTACAATCTTGGCCATAAGCGTTCGCGGAGGAAAGCTTTTGGCTTTTTCCATTCTCTTTCAAAGACCTCTGACTTTGCTCTCCATTGTAAAAAAAAAAAAATTCTCAAAGTGTATCCCACATTAGGGCCCCATTGCAGCACCCCTTGCTTGCTTGAGGTCTCAGCTTGGTTCTCTGTGACCTGCAGAAACCCTCCTTTGAACCCTTCAGCGATATTCCCTTAGCTGTCCTTGCCTGCAAAGTAGCCTTTTTGGTTGCTATCGCATCTGCCAGACATGTCTCGGAGTTGGCGGCCCTCTTCTGTAAGGGTCTCTTCCTCCAACTTTACAAACACAAGAAATTGTCTACCCCCAAGACCATCCTTTCTTCCCAAAGTGTTATCAGTTTTCCTCCTCAGCAAGCATGATGGCATACTTATGCCCTGCTCCAAAGAAACTAAAAAATCTCCGTTCATTGTAAAGACGTAGTAAGAAGAATTAGAGTCTTCCTAAAAGACATAGCTTCCATCAGACTGATTTCCTATTTGTCCTGTTCTCAGAACCTTGCAAGGTTCCCCCTTTTTCCAAGTCCACCATTACGAGATATATTGGAAATCAAATCGCTCAAGCTTACATGTATTGGACCAGTCTCCTCCTGCACTTTTACGTGCCCATCCCTCCAAATTGGTGGGATTTTCCTGGGTATTTCAGCACCAGGTCTCCAGCTCAGCGGTGTATGGCTGCTACTTGTTCCTCTGTTCATACTTTTTCAAAGCTCAATAGGTGAATATCCAATCTTCTGCTGATGCAGCTTTTGGCAGCAAGGTTCTGACAGCAGCACTCTAAAGTTGGGTCTTTTTGATACTTCTTGTCTGTTGTAACAGTTCTGTTTGCCTGGCTGTTGCCCACCCTTCTCATTCATTGTTTGGGTGTGTCTGTGAATACTTTGCATGTGTCCTGTACTGTAAAATATGGAGTTTACAGGTAAATCAAAATTCTTTTCTCCCCACTTCACTGAAGCTTACCGAAATGTTAGAAGAGTGCCCGCAGTGTGTTGACATTATTTGTTTTCGGCATTGCTGATGTTTTGGTAATCTCTTCTTTGATCCCAGATAGGCAATAAATCCTATAAATCGTTTAAGAAACCCCACCTTAGTGGATTCTTCATAGATAGGTCATTTTCTGAAGCCAGTGGTTAGCTGCAGTTTAATCTGTGCCAGTCATGGTCAGAGGTGGACGAGGTTAAGCTCTGCCCCAACCCCCCTAAAACTTGGACCCATTTTTAAAGGTTCTCTGCTGCTTTCAGTTGGATGTAAAGTGAAAAAAAAAACTGCTCATGCTTATGGACAAATTTCTTTCTTCCTATGGCCATGTCAATGTTGCATGAATGAGCATAAATAGTGACACACAAGAGACTGGAGTATTTTGCAGCTGACAATCTCTTGCTATACATTCTTGCTCCCATCAGAAAGCAGCTCTGCGCTGAACTCATTTTTCATGTTGGTCCAGTATTACCTTTTCTTCATTCTATACATACATTTTTCTTTAATTTTATAGCCTAACAAATCACGGATAAAAAGAAAATTATTTTGCAACCTTTCAACATCCTTTGTGAGCTCTGTACCTGTTCTTTTTCCTCACTTCTTGTTTGGAATGAGCAGTTCACTTTAATTGTGGTCATGTGCACTGTCCTATGCATATTACAAATCCTTAGTCCCTCAGGAGTGTAAAGAAAACATCTAAATTTACAGTTTTTGTATATAAAACATTTTGATATTTTGTACTGTATCTGTCTTCATAGAAAATACCAGTGTTTAACCCTATGTGAGTGCTCTTTGTATTCCCCAATATATCTCCAACCACTTTGTGCCAATCTGTATATGCTAAAATACTTTGGTTATAGTAAGAAATCTGGCCAGTGTTTTCTAAATGAAATGTATATGTGAAAAATCGTTTTATAGCAGTTTGTTATACAGAACCATATATAAGCTGCAAATGTTTTTTCATTATTTGCATAAGCTTTTTTTTAGTGTAATGTTTGGCTTACAATAGACCTACCACACAACACCTGCTAATGGGGGGTTTTAGATCATCCGTTTATTTTCGGGTTTGTGGCTTCACTTCTGCTAAATTATCTACACTAACATATGTACTGAATTCAGGTAATTGCTGCTTTGCATGGAAAATTGTAGAGCAATGTGGTACTTGCTTCATTAGTATTAATGGCTTATATTTTTATATTGGCTTTGACAATTTGGTTTTCTTTTTGCTTGCTTTTTTTTTTTGCCAAGTGTACATGCTGATCGGAGTGTAGTAAATTTTCTGAGCTGGTTTGCAAACCCTATTAGAAGCTTGAAATCTCAGTATTCTCCTACAGATATATTGCCATAGAATTCCTATGTACATATTTATGTGATTTTTGGATCTCAAAATGTGTAGATCTGTAAAAGAGTACCATTGATCTTTAATAAAATGATCTTTAATAAAAATGCATACATGTGTATCTTCCCCTTAAATACACTATATTACCAAAAGTATTAGAATGCCCGCCTTTACACGCACATGAACTTTAATGGCATCCTATTCTTAGTCCATAGGGTTCTATATTGAGTTGGCCCGCCCTTTGCAGCAATAACGGCTTCAACTCTTCTGGGAAGGCTATTAACAAGGTTTAGGAGTGTGTCTATGGGAGTGTTTGGCTATTTTTCCAGAAACCCATTCGTGGGGTCAGACACTAATGTGGACGAGAAGGCCTGGCTCGCAGTCTCCGCTCTAATTCATCCCAAAGGTGTTCTATCAGGTTGAGCTCAGGACTCTGTGTAGGTCAGTTAAGTTCCTCCACCCCAAATTCACTCATCCGTGTCTTTATGGACCTTGTCTGTGCACTGATGGGCAGTCATGTTAGGAAAGGGAGGGCCGTCCCCAAACAGTTCCCACAAAGTTGGGAGCATGAAATTGTCCAAAATGTCTTTGCATGTCGACACCTTAAGAGTTATTTTCACTGGAACGAAGGGGCAAAGCCCAACCCCTGAGAAACAACCCCACACCATAATCCCCCCCCCCCTCCCCAGCAAATTATTTTGACCAGTGCACAAAGCAAGGTCCATAAAGACATGCTCAGCGAGTTTGGAGTGGAGGAACTTGACTGGCCTCCACAGAGTCCTGACCTCAACCCGATAGAACACCTTTGGAATGAATTAGAGCGGAGACTGCGAGCCAGGCCTTCTTGTCCAACAGTGCCAGACCTCACAAATGCACTTCTGGAAGAACGGTCAAACATTCCATTACACACACTCCTAAACCCTGTGGACAGCCTTCCCAGAAGACTTGAAGCTGTTATAGCTGCAAAGGGTGGGCCAACTCAATACTGAACCCTACAGACGAAGACTGGGATGCCATTAAAGTTCATGTGCATGTAAAAGCTAATATTTTGGTAACCTAGTGTATTTGACAAGGCAGTATTCATCATTTTGGAAGCACATTAAAATCCTGTGTGCAAATCAGTTAGCTATATACATGGGAATGTTCCCATGGTTGCAAACATTTTAATGTATTTTAAATAATCATGACATTAATAAAACTGTTAATATGAAGTCTTAACAGTTTTCAGGAAGTTTTTAATTTAAGATTTTCTAGGTTTATTAACATGTAATTCCCCATTTTCTTGCAGGCCTGTGGGAATGCCAAAAATGGAAAAAGTGTACTTGCACAATCCTAGTTCAGATGAAACTATTACTTTAGTATCAATATCAGCAACAACATCGCATTTTCATGCTTCTTTTTTTCAAAACAGGGTAAGGAATCTGCTGTTTTAAAATGTATATGTTGGTTTCCTCAATACTTAATTTTCTTTTCTTTTCCGTTAAACTTTAGGTTTGTAATATGATTCCTGTGGTGGGAATTTATCAATCCATGACATGTATTTGGCTTGGAAAATTAAAGTAGCAATACTTGGGCTTATTTACTAAAGGAGTTAAGAATCTTAAAGAAAAAAAAATCAATTCCTCTTTATATACCCAGCCGTATGTAGTGTGTATGTGAAATAGGTGATAAAGGTTGGATAGTTTAAAGCGGTAGTAAACTCTTAATGACAAAAAAAAAAAAAAAACCTGCAAGACAAAGGCATAATGAGCTAGTATGCATCGCATACTAGCTCATTATGAATTACTTACCGTACCTTAGAATGCAGCCCCGACACGGTCCCCCGGACACCGCTGTGGGAGCGGACATGATCCCACGGTGTCTCTTCCGGGATGACGTCACTCCTGCGCATGCGGCAATTCCCGGAAAGGAACTTAAAGGTCCGCCGGACCTTCAGAGCGCATGCGCCGCACTCGTCAGCGGCTGCATGCAGTGGTAATATCTCCTAAACCATGCAGGTTTAGGAGATATTAATTGTACCTACAGGTAAGCCTTATTATAGGCTTACCTGTAGTTAAAAGTCAACAAAAGCTGTACAATACCGCTTTAAGTGAATATTCACACAATTTAGAGTGTGAAGATTTACAGCTCCTATACTAAAGCAGCATGATTGGTGTTTCTAATGGGTAAAGACTATTTGCTTTTGATTTTCTTCAGACCTTTTCAATAACTGTTTTTATATAAAAAACAAAATACTTCATTGGTAACTATTTAATCACTGTAGTACAGTCTGAACCCCTTCTGTAATAACCAAATGCATTGGTTATTAGGATACCCAGAAAATATAAAGCACAAATGGAGTCTAAATATGTAAAAATGGGGTCTATGTCAACAGTCATTATGGCAATTGCAAGTCATTAGCAAGCCTTATTCTATTCATGAGTTCATTCTATTCTTCTAAGCCCTGATAAAGGGGAAACTTTGTTTCCCCTGAAACACTTTTTTTTTTTTTTTTTTATGTGATGGTTTAATGAACAACTAAGGCACTTTGGACCCTTTCATTTTGTGGCTTGTGCCCATTTGTATGTGTGTAACGCTGTCCCCATAAGGCTTGCTGTGTGTTGACTTCTTGATCACTGACTAGCAGTTGAAGTTCTGCTTGAATTTCCTAAGACTGGTGATGCAATGTGATAAATTGAAGATTAACGCTGAATTTCTACTGAACAGCATGCTCATTTTTATTTTGTATAGCACTCTATAATTAGAATGAGTTTAGGATAGTAAGTAGACACAGGGTTCCAGTTCATTTTCAAGAAAGGAAAAGGAATTGGTCAGAGTCAAGTAAAGGCTGCACCTAACCCTTAAAAACAAACAAAACTCTTTTGCACCAAAATCATGGTGCCATTGAAGTCTGGTTCTTCTAGTTGCCTGTGGTGTTTTTGCCATCCCATCTCCAGAAAACAATTTGTGTGACACACACTATACCCTCAACCATTCCTGCATTTATAATATGTGTAATAAAGCTGCTATTTTTACCTCCTGAAATTCAAAGCTTTTTGTTAATGCATTGCAAATGTTGTCAGGGTCGTATATTTAGAGTCGACATGCTCAGTTAGACTTTTTAACTCTACAATCAGCCCAGGAAAAAAGGCTGCACACATTGCGCTGTGACCTCCTATTAATAGATGTGTTTTGTAACGATTTGTGAAGTTCAGTAAGAGATGGTGATCAGCTGGTCTTTTTACTGCTTTATTATTTTTGGAGCAGTAGTAAAATCTTAGCTGATCGTGAACCCAACAGCAGCAGGCAGGCCAGGCAAGTGTTGTAAAGAGCATTTACACAGACCTGGATAGAGCAGTAGAGCAGAAGGTTACTGTCCGTTGTATATTCTTTCTCTGCGAGAAAATAGTCTTTCTTATAAAATAATATTCTAGTGCTAGTCATATCACTTATGCACATTTAATAATTATAACAGAGCATCACCAAGCAATTATTTTATTTCTATTAAACCACTGTCAGTATCACTAGCAATTCAGAATTTACTGTCAGCAATTTCTTATCAGATATTTAATTAGATTGACCTTCTGTCTTTGCTTCACAGAAAATTCTCCCAGGTGGGAACACATCATTTGATGTAGTGTTTCTTGCAAGAGTAGTGGGAAACGTAGAGAATACTTTATTTATTAACACCTCAAATCATGGGGTATTTACCTATCAGGTAAGAAACTGTTGTTTTTTTTTTTTTTTATGTTGTGTTTATGTTGTGTGCCTAGGATTATCCTTGTCTATCTGTTTAGTAAATTGTAAAAACCTTTTCAGATCCCTGTTTTTGCACATTAGCAGCTCATTTTACCTAGAGGCCAGTTTAAATCTAGTGAATTTTTGGGCCATTTGAGAGATTTTCCAATGGAATCTCTTTAAAAAAGGAGATCCTCTCTTTAGAGAGCTGTCACTTTTTTCCTCTGTTCCCATTCCAGTGATAACCAAAATGTTAATAAAAAAACTGACGGAGGTTATAATGCTTTCCTACTCTGCCTAAGAAAAAAGTGATGCACATCAATGGATATTCAGAATGGAATTTAGAAATGGAGTAGAATTTTTAGTCTTATTTAGCCAAGCATGTATCTCCATTAAAGTGATGACAAGCATGTGTACAACGAATTGTGGTGAGGATAGAGAAAGTAAAGGGTTCTAGTGTTACATGAAAGAGGGCTTTCAGGGTATCCTTTTCAATGTGTATATTCCCACATGTCCTTCTAGCTCAGAAACATGTACAAGTAAAGGGATACTGGGAATGTGAAGACCCTATAAAGAAATAGAAAGGAGGTTTGAACGCCAGACTTTTAATAGTTTGAGTGCAGCATAAAGGGAAATAAATTAAGGTACAAAGTTACACTTAAGTTATTTTTTAAATATTCTTTTTATTGCTCAGTACAGGACACCAAATAAAATTCATAGATCATGGGTTATATGCCGCTACCCTCAGGTGATTGGACACTGGCAAAGCTTTGCTGGGTCTGGGCCCTAGTGTCCCCACATAACCCTGGCCACTCCGCGAGGCTCCAGTTTTTTGCTAGTGTGTTATGGAGAAGAATTTTCTACTATTTTTTTTCACCAGATTTATTACCTCCTTTGGTGCCCCTCGAGCACACTTTGGGAACTATACCCTGTGTGGCTAGCATGTAATATTTGCTTCTGGATCCTGCATTTGGTGCTCACCTTGGCACGTGATGCAACAAGCATAGTAAGCTGCAGGGTGCTATGCAGGTTCAGGGTCATTGTCCATTCCAGTGCCACCCAGACCCTCTCAGATGCCCACTGTGACAGGCAAAGCCAGGACCCTGGAAGGGACCTGGGATGTGGACAAGGTATAACAGGGTTTCTCTTTTTACCTTTATATACAGGTGCATCTCATAAAATTAGAATATCATCAAAAAGTTAATTTATTTCAGTAATTCAATTCTAAAAGTGAAACTCATATATTTTATATAGATTTGCTACACACAGAATTATAGATTTCAAGCATTTCAGTATCTCAGAAAATTGTATTTCTCTTTCGTTCATTGATGGACACAGCTTCATATCTTCTTTGACCCTTGGGTTATGCTGTTCTCCATAGGAGTAGGACACTAGGTGGAAAAAAATTGACTACGTTAATAGGGCATTTATAGGGGTTATACTCCCACTTCCTGCTATAGGACTTCAGTTTTTTTTCTGCCTAGTCAATAGTAAGGACCTAGTTCCTTGCTGGGATCTCTGTTTCTAGCATATTTTCTTTATTAAACTGATTTTTTTTTCTTTTTTAAACAGAAATTTTTTCTTTTAGTATTTTCTGAACTACAATCAAGTCTGTTCCAGTGAGGACTACAATCAACTGCTGGACTGGGCGACGCACTGGATATCCTAGATCCTAACGGTCTTCCCAGTCCGGCCAGCGAGCGTGACCCAACCGCAGCTCTGCGCTAGGTCGGCCGCGACCGCAGCTCCGTGCTAGGTCGGCCGCCACCGCTGGTAGGCCCTCCATGTGTCCTTTCTTCCCAAATGGCGCTCCCTTCACTATTGCGATCCTCCTCTGCCCTATCTTTCACCAGCTCCCCCCTTAGTCCCCGCCCCCCCCTCCCCCCCGGGTAGGCCATACCATTTACATGTAATGGGGTGTTCAGCAGTAATGGGGCCGGGGGAGGAGGGGGCACGATGCTGGATGACCAGTTACAAAGATTCTGGAGTGATGGTCCAAGTGGGGGTCCCTGCCAGGGCCCCCTTTGCTTGCTGCATGTACCTGGTGGTCCTGTGGGGGTCGCGCAGCCATTTTCCCCCTGGATGGTACCTATTGGTGTCAGTGGCCATGTTTGTGTAGCTCTGCAGCCATGTTTTGGTAGTTTCCCATTGATTTCAATGCAGCAGCCATTTTCTTGTAGACTGTGGAGCAGTGATTCAGCGGTGGGCATCTAGTGGCAGTGCCTGCGCTTACTTGTCCTCTCTGATCGCCGCACAGCTTGCAGTTTGGCGCTCCTGTGTCCCTCCTGAGTTGGTGGTGGTGAGTCCCTGGTGATGTGTAACGCTCCCTCTTTCTGCTATAGCAGTGTTTTTGGTGTGCTTGGACCTGTGGTGCCACTGGTACAGCGATGGGGGGGATTTTCACAGTGAATTTTCCAGATTTTGCTGGTGGTCCCCAGATTAACTATTGAGTCCCTAGAACATGTGTAACCACCTGACCCACTCTCAGAAGCTGCAGGACCCTCTGAGTCTCAGTTCGCAATGACGGCCATGACGGCGGTCCTGCAGTGGCTTGCGTCCAAGGTTGACATGGCCCTTCAAAATAGGCCTGGCAAAAAGCCTTTTCTCTGTCGCTCATTGACAGACGTAGTCCTCGTTGATTAATAACAACTCGGGTTATACTGCCCTCTACAGGAGTAGGACTAGACAGGAAAGAAAACGTTCTGGCCACACCCTAGGGGCAGTCCCAGAGGGTATATCCTCTCACTTCCTGCTACAGCAAATCAGTTTTTTTCTGTCTAGTTAGGAGTAAGGACCTAGATGCCTTGCTAGGATCTTCGGTCCTGGCAGGATTTTTTTCTTAGAAAGATTTTTAGACAGCTCTTTTCTCCAGTTTCCTGTGAGATCTTCAAGCAAGTAAGCTGGAACTGGGCGACGGGCTGGATGTTGAGATCCAGTGGTCACCCCAGTTCAGCCTACGAGCGCGCGCAGGCCATAGCTCCGCGCTGGGTCGGCCGTGACATAGTCCCACTGGACAGGGACTGACCCTGCGAGTTAAACGTCTCGCCTGGACGCCAATGACCAACAGAGTCACGGCATCCATATTGGTCGACAGCCCCCCCACCCCGGTGGAGAGGGGTTCTGTCAGGAGTTGGCGCCCGCCTGGTTCCGGTATGGTGAGTAGTATGTTCCCCCTCTCCCCCCTGTCGGGTTTGTGGTGGACGCGGGCCCCTCTCTGGGATGGTAAAATGGATCTCCCCTCTATCCTATAATAAGTCACAGATCCCCCAATTTGAGTGTGATTTTTGTGAAAAATAACCAGGAGGCTTGGTTTGGGAGGTGTCCTACCTGTCAGAGGTACACAGGCTGATGCCTATGCCTGAGTACTGCAGTCCAGATCGCCATTCCTCCAGCTTCCACGGGCTGCACAGCACTGTTTTGTGGCATCTCCCGACGACCCACGGACTGCATGTTTGTGGGGCCGATGCACTCCCGCAGGCCGCTAGGCCGAATACAGCATCCCGCAGGCCGCTGCTAACCGCCGCTATCCTAACAGGCCGCCGCCATTGTCTTGCAGATCACACGAGGCTGCCATATTGGCGTAACCTCGTGTCTCCAGCATGGGGGCGGCCATGTTTGAGGTGACCAAACACCTCGTGGAGCCAGGGGGAGGCGCCGGAAGGCGTGTTAAGGGGCGGAGCCGCCTCCTTTACCCAGGAAAAAGGGCCAAAGACTTCTGTCTGTAACAGGACAGCACTGAGCAGGCTGATAGAAAATTTCTGTGCATCAGGGATGAGCCTTGGGGTCTCTCTCTGTGGGGTCCAAAAAGGCAGGTAACACTGAGGGGCGCTGTTGCGCTGGGGGATTACAAAAAAAAAAAAAGTTTTTTACTTTGTCATTTTTTTTTTTGTCGCTGGCAAATGTCTTGTATAATCATTGACCCTGCCGCATATGTATCCCCACCTGATCCCCTCAAGGTGGCCGCAGGACCCTCCAGTACCCCACTTGTTTTAATGCATTTTCGGCAGTTTTGGAGTCTTTGGTATCCCGGGTGGAGGTGGCCTGTCAGGGACGGGGGTCAAGAAGCGACCCCCGCCTACCCCTATTTTTTATCTGATACTTCAGATACGGATTCGGAGCTGGTCAATGCAGCTGCAGGTCCCTCTTATGGGGCTGTTGTCTCAGGTAATGTCTCCTCAGCAGGAGAGAGGAGGAGAACGTTTCTGCCTCCGCCATAGCACAAGAGTGGTTGGTGGATGCACTAGTTGTGTCCGTCCGGGAAACCTTTAGTCTTGAGGTTACACCGGCAGAGGTAGCTGAGACTGAGATTCCTTTTTGGTACTTGTTAGCCTACCAAAAGGGCGAAGGATTTTCCTTTACCCAAATGGGGTCGTTTTGAAACGAACCCCTGCTATTTCCAAACGCATGGCTAGGCGCTATCCGTTTGAGGAATCCCTCTTTAAAAGGATAGACGGTACCACCTGTAGTGGACTCACCAATTTCCAAATAAAGCCACCGTTATCCCGTTGGAGGACGCTGCGTCCTTTAGGGATCCGGTGGATCGAAAAATTGGAAGCGGAATCCCGCGTCATTTTTTCCCTGATAGGGTCAACCCTTAGGCCAGTGGTTACCATTTAGTTTGGTTGAGATTATAAAGGATCTCACTAGGGGCAAGAGCACGGTCTTGCCACAGACTGTTAGGATAAAAGGACCTCGTAACTAACGAAGACCTTCCTTTTCTGCTCATAAAGAGTTTGTTCGTTCCGCGAGGGCAGGCGATAAGGCGAAACCCTCCAAACCCCCTTCAGATGGTTTTCAAAGGGCGCTGGTCGGCTAAACAAAAAGTCCGGCTCAGCCAAGCCTGAAGAATACAGCCTGATGCACCCCTACCCATCTCTGGGGTGGGGGGATGGCTTCACCGGTTTCCGGATCCATGGCTTGCCAGAACCCCGGACTAAGGGGTTCGCGAGGTCATACGGTCAGGATACAGGATCGAGTTTTCGATCACTTCCACCGGTGCGATTCTTCCCTTCCAACATTGAACGGTTTCAGGGGGTTCTATTCGAACCTGTTCACAATGCCCAGGAAAGAGGGCAAGGTGCGTCCAATTTCTGGACTTGGGGAAAGATGGAGTCCATCCGAACAGTGGTGGCCTCCCTGCATCAGGGGGATTTCCTGGCGTCCATAGACATTTAGGATGCCTATCTTTATATCCCCATCATCGCAGGACATCAGCGTTTTCTTTGCTTTCCCAAAGATCATCCCTGGTTCAGGAGACTGAACTATCTGGGCCTAATGTTGGATACATCCTGGGCAAGAGAGTTTCTCCTTGTGGAGAAACTCCAGAAGGTTCAGTCAACGATTCGGATGTTGCTGTCCGTCAATTGGCTGGGACTGATGGTGGCCTTCTTAGAGGCAGTACCGTATACCCAGTCTCATACCCGAATTCTCCTGAAGGAGATTCTTTTCTAATGGAATCAGAATTCCGATTCCCTGGACAATCGGATCCGGTTGAGCGAGCGGATCCAATCGCACAATGCCACGGTCGTGACTTATGTCAAGAAAGGGGCACTTAGAATGTCCTGGTGGCCATCGAAACGACTAGCATCTTTCGTTGGACGGAACGGTTTGTTCCGGATCTCCCCGCAGTGTTCACTCCGGGGGTGGGAAATCGGCAGGCAGATTATTTCAGCCGTCAGATTCTGGATCAAGGGGTATGGCCTCTTCATCCAGAGGTTTTTCACTAGCTGTCCCTTCATTGGGGCACCCCGGATGTGGATCTGTTGGCACCTTGGCTCAAACAGGAAGGTGCGGAGGTTTGTAGCTCGCACCCGCGATCCTCTAGCGGACGCAGCAGAAATGCTGATCGCCCCGTGGGGGCAGTATCAGCTACGGCATGCCTTCCATCCTCTCAAGTTACTGCGGGAACTTCTTCGCAGGATAGAGATGGAGGGAATTCCAGTTATTCTGGAAATTCCGGACTGACCTCGTCGAGCCTGGTACGCCGACGTGGTGAGGCTAGTCGCGGACTCTCCTTGGAGACTTCTCTCAGGGAAGATTTGCGGTCTCAGGGACCGATCTTCCATCTTGCTTTACAATCGCTGGCTTAATGGCCTGGCCATTGAGACCCAGGTACTGAAGGACAAGGGAGTGTCAGCTTCAGTTATTCCTACCTCTAGTTAAAGTTAGGAAAGCGACTTCCAGCACATGGAAGTCTTATATTGCGTGGTGTGAATCTCTTGGATTTCCCCCACATACATATTCGGTGACCCGAATCTTGGTCTGTCTGCAACAAGGGGTTGAGCAGAAACTGTCCTTGAGCACTATCAAGGGTCAGGTTTCAGCGTTAGCAATCTTCTTTCAGAAACCTTTGGCTAATCATTCCTTGGTGCGGAATTTCATCCAGGGGGTGCGACATCTGGCTCCGCCAGTGCGTGCACCCTTACCTCCTAGAATCTTAATTTAGTGTGGTCGGTTCTTCAGAAACTTCTCTTTGAAGATATTAGGGAGATTCCCTTGCTTACATTATCCCAGAAGGTGGCCTTCTTGGTGGCCATTACTTCTGCACGCAGGGTGTCAGAACTGGCCGCATTATCTTGTCGTTCCCCATATCTGGTGGTTCATAGGGATAAGGTGGTTCTTCTTCCGAATCCATCCTTCCTTCCTAAAGTGGTTTTCAGAGTTTTCATCTGAATAAAAATATTGTTACCTTCCCCGTGTCCTAAGACTAGCCATCCTTGGGAGTTTGCATTTCACTCCTTGGATGGGGTTCAGACAATCAGGGTACACTTGACTACTACGAACTTGTGTCGTAAGACAGACTCCCTTTTTGTGATCACGGATAGCCCTAGAAGGGGGTTGCCTGTGTCTGCCGCGACCATATCTAGATGGACTAGTCAGACGGTGGTACAGGCTTATTCTATTAAGGGTCGGAATCCTCCGTTCCCTGTTAGGGCGCACTCTGCTCGGGCGCCTAGTGTTTCCTGGGTCTTCCGCCATCAGGCGTCAGCTATCCAGGTTTTCAAGGCGATGACTTGATCGTCGGTTCATACCTTTACATCATTTTATAAAGTTGATGTGATGGCATCTTCAGATGCCTCTTTTGGCCGCAAGGTTCTGCAGGCCGCAATCTGAGGAGACTGTTGGTCTACCTCAAGGGTTTGTTGGGTTTTTCACTTAGGTCTCATCTTTTTGCTCGATGAGTCCTTGATGCTTCTGGTTGGCTCCGGTTGGGCCTTCTGGATTTTGATTTCTGTTATCCCACCCCTCATTTGTGGTACTGCTTTGGGACGTCCCGAGTTGTTGTTAATCAACAAGGACTACGTCTGTCAATGAGCGACAGAGAAAAATGGATTTTTGTAAAATCTTACCGTAAAATCCTTTTCTCTTAAGCTCATTGACAGACGTAGTACCCGCCCCTCTGTTTTTGAGTTGGGTTGGGTTAAATTCTCTAAACACTGCTTTGTGACATAACTGATTTGCTGTAGCAGGAAGTGAGAGGGTATACCCTCTGGGACTGCCCCTAGGGTGTGGCCAGAACGTTTTCTTTCCTGTCTAGTCCTACTCCTGTAGAGGGCAGTATAACCCGAGTTGTTATTAATCAACGAGGACTACGTCTGTCAATGAGCTTAAGAGAAAAGGATTTTACGGTAAGATTTTACAAAAATCCATTTTTACCTACATCCTCTGTCTCCTCAGATTCTGAGGTTGATTTGGCCGCTGTGGACGCAAGTTAACCCACTGGGTCTGCGTCCACGCAGATCAGTTGGTACAGTGGTTACAGTAGATCTATGATGCCTCTCTGGATGCGACTCCTTTAGCCTGCAGAGTCTCTGTGACAGCTGTGACTCTTCGCAGTATGATTTGGCTGAAATGCTGGTCTGCGGACCAGGCTTCCAAAAAAGGTGCTGACCGATCTCCCCTTTGTAGAAGACCGCCTGTTTGGAGCTTCTATGGAAGAGATCATTAAAGGTTCTACGGGAGGTAAAAGTACCCTGCTTCCACAGGTCGCAAAGAGCCTCGTCGCAAGCATGATCCTTTCTTCTCAGCTCACAAATGGCCCTTTTGTCCCGCGGGATCACATGACAAGGGATCAAAATCTGCCCGTAACTTTGCAAGAGGTTCTAAAAGACCCTGGTCTGGTAATTCAAAAGTGGGTTCCGTTGGTCCCGCAGACAAGTCCACCTCTGCTTTAATATGCGCCCTCACCCGTACCTGGGGTTGGGGAACATCTTCGCTTCTTTTCAGACCCGTGGACCACTTTAATTCAAGACAAAGTTGATTCGGTCCGGTTACAAGATCGAGTTTCGGTCCTTGCCTCCGTTAAGGTTCTTCCCTTCCGACTTGCGTCTGTCCCCAGATCATCTGCAAGGCCTTCTCGAGGCGGTACAGGATCTGCTATCACAAGGAGTCATTGTACCAGTTCCAGAGTTGGAACGTTTTCAGGGGTTTTATTCAAACCTATTTACTGTCCCCAGGAAGGAAGGCAAGGTCTGTCCAATCTTGGATCTCAAGGCCCTGAACCGATTTGTTTGGGTCCAGAAATTTCAAATTGAGTCCATTCGCACAGTAGTGGTATCCCTTCATCAAGGGGATTTTCTGGCCTCTATTGATATCAAGGACGCTTACCTTCATATCTCAATATATGTCTGTCATCAGCGTTTTCTTTGCTTTGCCGTGGGCGAGGAGCACCATCAATTCGTGGCATTACCCTTTGGTCTCGCCTCAGCTCCCTCGGGTGTTTACAAAAGTTTTGACCTCAGTATTAGCTTTGCTCAGGCAGAGGGGGTTCGCAATACTGGGGTTCCTGGACGATCTCCTTTTGCGCGCAGAGTCTCCAACTGTTTTAAAAGACGATTTGGACATCACTGTGCGAACCTTGCAAGAGTTCGGCTGGACACTGAATTTTCAGAAATCAACTCTGACTCCGTTCAACAAACTGGACTATCTAGGCCTGACTCTGGATTCAGCCTCAGCCTGGGTTTTTCTTCCAGAGGCAAAAATTCTGAAGTTGCAGCATGCAATTCGACTCTTGTTATCCAACCAACGGTCATCTCTCAGGACTTGCTTGCAAGTGCTGGGCTTGATGGTCTCCGCCTTCAAGGCTGTTCTGTTTCCTCAGTTCCATACCAAACCTCTGCAAAAATAGATTCTTGCCAAATGGGACAAGAATCCACAGTCCCTAGACAATCTGATTCTGTTGAGCCAGGGTATGAGGGGGTCCTTAATATGGTGGCTCCGCTCTCCGGCGCTTCAGATGCCAGCCTGTCCGGGTGGGGAGGGGTCTTGGGCACAGATCCAGCTCAAGGGGCTTGAACTCGGAATGAGTCCAGTCTGCCAATCCATGTCCTGGAGATTTGAGCTTTGCCAGTCCCTGTGGATGGATCTTCTGCAGGCGCGCCTGGTAAGGATTCAATCGGACAACGCCACAGCTGTGGCATATGTCAATCACCAAGGGGGCACCAAAAGTGCCCTGGTGGCCAGAGAAGTGGCCGGCATTCTAAGGTGTGCAGAACGCTTTGTTCCAGCTCTCTCGGCTGTGCACATTTCAGGGCTGGAAAATTGGCAGGCGCTGGATTTGAGCGAATGGTCTCTTCACCTGGAGGTTTTTTATCAACTGTGTCCCTCGTGAGGGACTCCTGATGTGGACCTGTTGGCCTCTCATCTCAACCAGAAGGTTTAGAGGTTTTTGGCAAGGTCTTGGGATCCTCTGGCCGATGCCTCGGATGCTCTGCTGGCACCTTGGGGTCGGTATCGTCGTCTGTATGTCTTTCCTCCATTACAACTTCTGCCAAGAATTCTGCATAGAATCGAGGCAGAAGGGATTACAGTCATTCTGGTGGCTCCAGACTGGCCTCGCCAATCTTGGTAGGCAGGCATAGTAAGACTGGTAGCCGATGCCCTTTGGAGACTCCCTCTCAGAAAAGATCTTTTGTCTTAAGGACTGATCTTCCATCCTGCTTTGCGGTCTGTGGCTTTAATGGCCTGGCTTTTGAAAGCCAGGGACTGAGTTGTCGGATTCTGTAATGCCTACACTGTTGAAAGCTAGGAAATCTACTTCTAGGAAGATGGAAGATTTATCATCAAGTTTGGAGGGTGTAAATTATTTGGTGTAAGTCTTGGGGGGTCCCCTCCCCGGGGTCCCCCCCCTCTTTCCTTTTCAGTGTCCTGTCTGCTGGAGTTTTTACAAAGAGGTGTATATCAGCGTTTGACCCTGGGCACAATCAAGGACCAGATTTCTGCTTTGGCAATCTTCTTCCAACACCCATTGGCCACAAATTCCTTTGTTTACTTTTTCGTTCAGGGGGTACGCCACCTGGCTCCTCTGATAAGATCACCGGTGCCTCAGTGGGACCTCAATTTGGTACTGTGGGTTCTTCAAAACTTCCTCTGCTTTTTTGGTGGTTATTACTTCTGCACGCAGGATGTCGAAGTTGGCTGCATTGTCCTGTCGGTCACCTTACCTGGTAGTTTACAGGGACAAAGTGGTGTCACATCCCTGCCAGTCATTCCGTCCTAAGGTCGTTACTGGTTTCCACTTGAATGAGTACATTGTGTTGCCTTACTTGTGTCCTAGGCCTAAGCATCCTAATGAGGTTGCCTTACGTTCCTTGGAAATGGTTCGGACAATCAGGCTGTATCTGATGGCGACTGAGTCGTTTTGAAAATCTGATTCCTTGTTTGTCCTTACAGTTGGCTCTCGTAGGGGCAGGCCGCATCTGCTGCGGCCATTTCCAGGTGGATCAGGCAAACTGTGTTGCAGGCCTATTCCATCAAGAATCAGGTTCCTCCTTTCCCTGTCAAGACACATTCTACGAGGGCGCTTAGTGTCTCCTGGGCTTTCCCTCATCAGGTGTCAGTAGTCCAGGTTTGCAAGGCAGCCACCTGATCGACTTTGCACACATGTACAAAGTTTTACAAGGTGGATGTACTGGCATCTGCGGATGCTGCTTTTGGCGGCAAAGTTTTGCAGGCTGCTCTGGCCTCTTGAGTGTGGGTTTTTTTCTTTGGTAGGTGAGCTCCAGTTGTTCCTGGTTGAGCGACTGGTTTACCTTGTTGGCTATGTTTAGCCCTTTTGGGAAATGTTTATTGCTGTGTTTTTTCCCCACCACTCATGTTGACACTGCTTTGGGACATCCCAAGGGTCAAAGAAGATATGGAGCTGTGTCTGTCAATGAACAAAAGAAAACTAGATTTTTGTCTTACCGTAAAATCCTTTTCTCTGATGTTCATTGGCGGACACAGCACACACCCCTCTGTTGAGTTGGGTTATGTATTCTAATGATACTGCTTGTAACAAAACTGAAGTCCTAAAGCGGGAAGTAGAGTATACCCTGAAGATGGCCCTATGGGCGTAGTCAACTTTTTTCTGCCTAGTGTCCTACTCCTTTGGAGAGCAGCATAACCCAAGGGTCAAAGAAGATATGGAGCTGTGTCCGTCAATGAACATCAGAGAAAAGGATTTTACAATAAGACAAAAATCCAGTTATTGCATAAGACCAATAACAAAAAGGATTTTTTTAA
Source organism: Pelophylax lessonae (assembly GCF_965119305.1). NCBI lineage: Eukaryota > Metazoa > Chordata > Amphibia > Anura > Ranidae > Pelophylax > Pelophylax lessonae. The sequence continues at coordinate 455,062,748 of NC_138769.1, forward strand.
ACCGAAATGTTAGCCTACTGAAAAGTATGTCCATGTACAGTCTAGTGTGCTCTCAATACTTGGTCAGGGCTCCTTTTGCGTGAATTACTGCTTCAATGGGGCGTGGCATGGATGTGGTCAGCTTGTGGCACTGCTGAGGTGTTAATAAAGCCCAAGTTGCTTTGATAATGCCTTTCAGCTTGTCTGCATTGTTGGGTCTGGTGTCTCATTGTCCTCTTGACAATACCCCACATATTCTCTATGGGGTTTAGATCAGATGAGTTTTTTGGCCAATCAAGCACAGTGATACTATGATCATAAACCAGGTATTTGTACTTTTTGGCAGTGTGGGCAGGTGCCAAGTCCTGCTGGAAAATGAAAGTCAGCAGAGGGAAGCATTAAGTGCTCTAAAATTTCCTGGTAGAGGGCTGTGCTGACTTTGGACTCGATAAAACGCAGTGGACCATAGTCAGCGCAGCCCTCTTGCAGGAAATTCTACAGCACCCAATTTTTCCATCTGCTAACCAGCTTTATGGAGTTGCTGATTTAATTTTCCAGCAGGTATATGGTATATCTGCTGTAATGATCATGGCATCATTGTGCTTGATTGGCCAACAAACTTGCCTGACCTAAACCCCATAGAGAATCTGTAGGGTATTGTCAAGAGGAAGATGAGAGGCACCAGACCCAACAATGCAGAAAAATTGCAGGCTGCTATCAAAGCAACCTGGGCTTCCATAACACCTCAGCAGTGCCACAGGCTTATCTCCATGCCATGCCACATTGATGCAGTATTTCATGCAAAAGGAGACCCGAGCATGGACATACTTTTCAGAAAGCCAACATTTCTGTATTAAAAATCCTTTTTTTTAAAGGTCTTGCGTAATATTACTGTTTTCTGAGATACTGAATTTTGGGATTTCTCACCAGCTGTAAACCATAATCCTCAAAATTAAAAGAAGGAAATGATTGAAACATATCACTCTGTGTGTAGCGCATCTATATAAAAAATTTGAGTTTCACTTTTTGAATTGAATTACTAAAATTAACTTTTTGATATAATTTTGAGATGCACCTGAATGTCCTGATGGCTCTGTAGTATAAGCGACAGACTTATCCTACAAGACATACCACAGAGCTGTGTACACAAGCTGTTTATAAGGCACAGGTGTAGGGGGACTTGCGTTTTCATAGGTCGGCCCAATGGGTAAAGTTGTTTACCTACTCAAGTTAGTTTTTTTTTTTTTTTTTGTTCACCTCACAACTAGACTAGTGATTTAGTGATTATAAAGACCTGGCTGCACTCTTCCGGCCTCTATTTTTCTGCAGACCACACAAGCTGATCATTTGCCAACCCACCTGTTGCAGGTTTCCTCAGAGAGACAGCAATTGGTACTCTGTTAGTGCCTGGGTTGCTGTGACTCTCTCGTACCAGGCACACTGAACCCTCCTAATTCACAGCCATTCCGAGTGTACACTGCAGGGAAAGACCCTAAGGGGAGTGCACATTTCTCCAATAACAGTGGTTCCGATGTTCTGGAGCAGGGTTTAATACGGACACTGCTCCAGGTCCAGAACTCGAGCACAGGCATGCAACATGAGACCTGTCTAACAACGACTTTACTGCCACTATGTCTTATCTCTTACATCAGTTATAACCTATTCTGAAATTAGAGGAGGCTATCCGCCACTGAAGCCCCTCTATCTCGTCTCCCCCCTGACAATATTCATGAACAGAACTGTGTACCACACTTAGAAAAAATTTACAGTGTATCACTTTAACATGAAGCGCTGTGATAATGCAAACAAAATTCAAAAACAAGAATCAAAGTAAAAAATGAAAGTCTGTATGATGTAAAACACCCAGTGCTGTTCTTCGTGCTGATAATTCAATGTGCTAATGCTGTATAAACATATAATAGGCGAAATCCTCCTGTCTTTCGTTCACTGATGGACACAGCTCCATGTCTTCTAGACCATTGGGCTTATGCTGCTCTCCCTTCAGGAGTAGGACTAGGTAGAAACAATTTTGGCTACGCCCCTGAGGCAGTCCCAGGGGATATACCATCACTTCCTGCTATAGGTCTTCAGTTTGTTCTTCCTAGTCAGGATTAAGGACCTGGCTCTGTACTGGGATCTGCGGTCCTGGCATTTTTTTCTTTTTTCTTTTTTGTTCCTGTGTGAACTACAAATACCATCTTGACGGGGCAATGCACTGGAAATCCTAGATCCTTATGGACTCGGCGCTAGGTTGGCTGAGACATAGCCCAACTGGACGGGAGCTAGCCGGCGAGTGAAACGCCTTGCGAGGTCGCATCGCTCTGGTTACGATCAAAGTCGCATCATACCTTGGGCCGCAGCACCCCCATTCCATGATGGTGCGGTGGACTGCTGGGAGTGGTGTCCGCCTAATGCCATGGTGTGGTGAGTAGTGTCCCCCCTCTTTTCTTTGGCAATTGCTGGGGTGGTTTGCGGGGGCCCCCCTTTGGGATGGTAGGCCCCCTTCGGTGTCCTCCCTCCCCTCACTTTTTTCCTCTCTCTCTCTAGCATGGTTCCCCTGTGTTGGTCGCCCTCACCTTCCCCCGGTCTCCCCTCCTTAGTTCCCTTTTAGGGGGCACGGGTGTGTTTTCGGGTGGAGGGGCTTCACTGGTGCTGGGCCGGAGAGCAGTGGGTGGATGTTGCAGTCGGCCCCCCCTTGGGTGCTGCTGGGGGGGGGGTTATTCCTGGTGGATGCTTATATCCCTGGGGTCCTGGGTCCCGTGCGATGCCGCTATTTTCCCGTGGATGTGGTTTCCTGGCTTCGGCGGCCATGTTTGTTTAATCTAGCGACCATGTTTTTGGTTTCCCATTGAAAATAGCGGTGGCCATTTTCTTGTAGTCCGAGTGCGGTGATGTGCTGTGGGGGCCTCTAGTGTCAGTGTCGGCGCTTCCTCTTCGATTGAAGTGTGGCAGGCGGTTTGGCGCTCTCCAGCTCTGGGGTGGTGAGTTCTAGTGAGTATGCAATCCTTCCTCTGCTACATACAGCGCTGCGGGTGCGCTGATTCTTTTGGTGTTCCAGCAGTGTGCAGGGAGGGTTCTTTTTGAAAAAAAAAAAGATACGGTTTCTTTTTTTGCACGCTGCAGCTCGGATTAACCATGGAGCCTCTGGAACGTATATCGCCACATGACCCACTCCTTGAAGCTGCGGGACCCTCTGGGTCTCAGTCTGCCCTGGCGGCCATGAAGGCGGCCCTACAGTCACTTGTATCAAAGGTAGATATGGCCCTGCAAAGATGGCTTAGCAAGAAATATCCCCCGCCTTCACCTGCATCCTCTGCCTCCTCAGAGTCTGGGTGGATTTGGCCGCTGAGGACCCACTGGGTCTGCATCCACGCACGCTGAGTGCTCTAACAGTGAGGACGAATCCTCCTCCTTCACAGCCATGCATGAAAAGGGGCTGGTGGAGGCCTTAATTGTGTCAGTGCGGGAAACCTTAAAGTTGGAGGACTCGGGCAATGCTAAGCTGGCAACGCCAGTACAGTTTGGCACCTGCAAATCTTCCAAGGTGACAAAGGCTTTCTATTTCCTGCCTATTTTGACGAGATTGTCACTTGTCAGTGGGATTCCCCAAAACACATGGTTGGAATACCTAAGCGCTTCACTAGGAGATATCACTTTGAGGAGTCTCTTCTGAAGAAACTTACAGTTCCACTGTCGGTGGATTCTCTGGTTTCCAGGTTAAATAAGACCACACTTTTGCCGGTGGAGGATTCTACATCTTTTAAGGATCCTGTGGACAAGAGCGCTAAGGCTTTTCACCGTGGCAGGTTCAATGTTAAGGCCGGTGTTTGCTATCGCCTTGGTATCCCAGACTTTAACGGAATGGGCAAAAATTTTATGCTAGGATCTGGAGGGGGTCAACACCCTCCGCAGCTGGCTGATAAGTTGATTCAGAAGCTGCAGTACATTTGTGATGCACCTTTTGGATGCGGCCCCCTTGGCCGGCAGGGTATCTGTGACGGTGGTGATTCTTCGCCGCATGATTTGGTTGAGGCACTGGTCAGCCGACCAGGCTTCTAAAAAGGTTCTGACTGATCTACCTTTTGTAGGTGACCGTTTGTTTGGTGCCCCTATGGAAGAGATCATTAAGGGCCTTATGGGAGGTAAGAGTACATTACTTCCACAGGTTGCCAGGGGTAATGAACCTCACTGTAAACGTTGTCCTTTTTTCTTAGCTCACAAGCAGACCTTTTGTCCGTCTGAATCGCAGGAAAAGGGTTTGATGGAGGCTCCAAGAGACCCTTGAATGTTAAGTCGAAAGCGGGCACTACCGGTGCCACAGACAGCCTTCCCCGGCTGGAAGGGGCGCCCTCACCAGCATCTGGGGTGAGGGGGACGTCTTCACCTTTTTCTGAACCGTGGAGCTTACTCATTTATGACAAATGGGTCCACGAGTTGGTTCGGTTACAAGATCAAGTTTCGGTCCTTGCCTGCGGCAAGGTTATTTCCTTCCCACTTGCGCCTGTCTCACCATTGGCTGCAGGACCTGTTATCACAAGGATTCATTGTGCCAGTTCCAGAGTGGGAATGTTTTCAGGGTTTTTTTTTCAATTCTGTTTACAGTTCCCAGGAAGTAAGGCAAGGTTTGCCCGATCTTGGACCTTACGGCTCTGAGCCGTTTTGTGTGGGTTCAGAAATTTCGGATTGAGTCCACCTGCACGGTAGTAGTTTTCCTTCATCAAGGGAATCTTCTGGCTTCTATCGATCTCAAGGACGTTTACCTTCATATTCCAATATATGTCGGGCATCAGCGGTTTCTTCGTTTTGCCACGGGAGAGGCGCATTCTCAATTCATGGAATTACCCTTTGGTCTTGCCTCCGCTCCTTAGGTGTTCACAAAGGTTTTGGACCCAGTGCTGGCCTTGCGAAGGCAGAAGGGGATCGCAGTACTGGGGGACCTGGACAATCTGCTTCTGTGTGTAGAGTCTTCTTCCGGGCTCTAGAAGATGACTTGGACATTACTGTGTGAACTCTTCAGGAGTTCGGTTGGATGCTAAATTTTCAGAAATCGACTTTGACTCCATCCACCAAGCTGGACTACTTGGGTTTGACGCTGGATTCAGCATCGGCCCGGGTGTTTCTTCCTCAGACGAAACTGAAGCTACAGGATGCGATTCGACTCCTGTTGTCCGACAGTCGGTCGTCGGTCAGGACTTGCATGCAAATGCTGGGTCTGATGGTTTCCACCTTCAAGGTGGTTAAGTTTGCTCAGTTCCATACCAGACCTCTGCAAAAAGATTCTGGCCAAATGGAACAAGGATCCGCTGTCAACGGACGATCTGATCCTGCTGAGTGGTGGTACGAGGGGGTCTCTACTATTGTGGCTCTGCTTCCCGGCGCTTCACCTGGGAAAACCTTTTCTTCCCCTCTATTGGTCTCTGATCACCACGGATGCCAGTCTGACCGGGTGGGGAGGTGTCTTGGGAGTGTACTCGGCCCAAGGTGTTTGGACTCAAGAGGAGTCCAGTCTGCTCATCAACAACCTGGAGATTCGGGCGATCAAGCTTTGTCTGTCTCAATGGACAGATCGTCTGCAGGAGCGCCCTGTGAGGATACAATCGGACAATGCTATGGCTGTCACATATGTCCATCGTCAAGTGGGCACAAGGAGTACCCTGAAGGCCCAGGAAGTAGCCGGTATCTTGAGGTGGGCAGAACTATATGTTCCGGCACCCTCTGCTGTGCACATTCAGGGTGTAGAGAATTGGCAAGCGGACTATCTCAGTCGGCAGACGTTTGATCCAGGAGAATGGTCTCTTCACCTGGAGGGGTTTCATCAGCTGTGCCTTCAGTGAGGGACCCCTGATATGGACCTGTTGGCCTCTCGTCTCAACAGGAAGGTGCAGTGGTTCGTGCCAAGGTCTTGGGATCCTCTGGCAGACGCCCTGGTTGGCCCTTGGGGTCACTATCGTCTGATTTACGCCTTTCCTGCAATACAACTTCTG